>NC_053492.1:59878869-60478869 GCF_905171775.1 Rana temporaria
TCTTGGAGCTCAGAGCTGCTCGACTAGCCCTCAGGGCTTGGACGTCAAAATTGCAGGGGTTCCCGGTGAGAATTCAATCAGACAATGCCACGGCCGTGGCATACATAAATCACCAAGGGGGAACCAGGAGTCAAGCCGCTCAGAGAGAGGTGAGCTTGATTCTCCTATGGGCAGAGGCTCATGTGCCCTGCATATCGGCAATATTCATTCCAGGAGTGGACAACTTTCAGGCGGACTTCTTAAGCCGCCAGACTCTATTGCCGGGGGAATGGTCTCTGCATCCACAAACCTTTCAAGCACTCTGCCAAAGATGGGGAGTGCCGGACGTGGATATCATGGCATCGAGACTCAACAAGAAGCTAGACAGGTTCATGTCCCGCTCAAGGGATCCGATGGCCTGCGGAACCGATGCGTTGGTTTGCCCTTGGCATCAGTTCAAACTTCTTTATGCGTTTCCCCCGCTCCAGTTACTACCCCGCCTGCTGCGCAGGATCCGGGTGGAGCACATACCAGTCATCCTGGTAGCTCCAGCATGGCCCAGAAGGGCATGGTACTCACTAATCTTAAGGATGGTAGTGGGAGACCCTTGGACTCTTCCTCTACGGCCAGACCTACTATCGCAAGGTCCGATCCTCCACCCTGCCTTACGGCATCTAAATTTGACGGCCTGGAAGCTGAATCCCTGATTCTCAGGGGTAGAGGTCTGTCTCAGAAAGTAATCTCTACCCTAATCAGAGCCAGGAAACCGGTCTCTAGGGTGATTTATTACAGGGTCTGGAAGGCCTATGTAGGCTGGTGTGAGTCCAAGCGATGGCTTTCTCGCAAATTCACCATTGATAGAGTTTTAAGTTTTCTCCAGCTAGGAGTGGATAAAGGATTGGCATTAAGCACAATCAAAGGACAGATTTCTGCTCTGTCAGTGTGGTTTCAGCGGCCGCTGGCCACCCACTCGCTGGTTAAGACCTTCCTTCAAGGGGTCTTACGTATTAAACCTCCAGTTAAATCCCCGCTTTGCCCGTGGGATTTAAACCTTGTTCTGTCAAGTTTACAGAAACAACCGTTTGAGCCGTTGGCTGAAATTCCTTTGGTTTTACTGACAAGGAAGTTAGTATTTTTGGTCGCCATAGTTTCCGCAAGAAGAGTATCGGAACTGGCGGCCTTATCCTGTAAGGAACCATATCTTATTTTTCACAAGGACAGGGTCGTTCTCCGCCCTCATCCTTCCTTCCTACCGAAGGTTGTATCCAGTTTTCATTTGAACCAGGATTTGGTATTACCATCCTTCTTCCCTAAACCTACTTCCAGAAAGGAAGGGTTGCTGCATACCTTGGATATCGTCAGGGCCATGAAGGCCTATCTTAAAGCTACAAAGAAGATCCGGAAAACAGATGTGCTGTTCATATTACCGGATGGGCCCAAGAAGGGGCAGGCAGCTGCAAAGTCCACCATTTCTAGGTGGATTAAGCAATTAATCACTCAGGCCTACGGCTTGAAAGGGTTGCCTCCTCCAGTATCATTAAAGGCTCATTCTACTAGGGCCATGGGCGCCTCCTGGGCAGCACACCACCAGATCTCTATGGCTCAAGTTTGCAAGGCGGCAACCTGGTCTTCTGTCCACACGTTTACAAAATTCTACCAGTTGGACGTAAGAAGGAATACTGATACAGCCTTTGGGCAGGCAGTGCTGCAGGCTGCAGTTTGAGACCCTCGGATTCCGGGGGCTCCTCTTTTTTGAGTTAAATTTAAAATTTAAGATTATTTTTCTCAACTAAGTTGGATTTATTATGATTTGAGTATTTCTCTAAATTAAATCCTTTTGTCTTGGAGATGTTCTCCCTCCCCTCATTGTGAGCATTGCTTTGGGACATCCCATATAGTAATGAATATGCCGCTCTGTGTCCCGTGATGTACGATAAAGAAAAAGGGATTTTTAATACAGCTTACCTGTAAAATCCTTTTCTTGGAGTACATCACGGGACACAGAGCTCCCACCCCTCTTTTTGGGGACCATTTTGGGAGGCATACTGCTTGCTACAAAACTGAGGTACTCCTCCTATGGGAGGGGGTTATATAGGGAGGGGCATTTCCTGTTTGAGATTGCCAGTGTCAACACCTGAAGGTACTCCATATAACCCATATAGTAATGAATATGCCGCTCTGTGTCCCGTGATGTACTCCAAGAAAAGGATTTTACAGGTAAGCTGTATTAAAAATCCCTTTATTTTTGCCACCCAACTGCATTATTTTAAATTGTTATACATTAAACTTCATTTGCCATGTATTTGCCCACCCTTTTAATTTGTTTAGATCTTTTTACAACTTTTCTACATCCTAGGGAGAAGTTATTGCCCTGCTTAGCTTAGTATCGTCCACAAATACAGAGATTGAACTGTTTACCCCAACCTCCAGGTAGTTTATGAACAAATTAAACAGGATTGGTCCCAGCAGAGAACCCTATTGGGACCCCTCTACCCATCCCTGACCATTCCGAGTACTCCCCATTTATCACCACCCTCTGAACTCACCCAGCCAGTTTTCAATCCATGTACTCACCCTATGGTCCATGCCAATGGACATCATTTTGCACAGTAAAAGTTTATGGGGAACTGTGTCAAATGCTTTTGCAAAATCCAGATACACGTCTACGGGCCTTCCTTTATCTAGATGGCAACTCACCCCCTCATAGAAGGTTAAAGCAAAGGTCCGTTTAAAAAAAAAAAAATTAAAAGTCAGCAGCTATTAACACTGTAGCTTCAGACTTTTAATAAGGAGACTTGCCTGTCCAGGGTGCCCGCGATGACGACAGCCGAGCAAACACCAAGTGTTACTGCAGCGCTGGTTTGACTGCGACCAGGATGTACTTGGCTGCTGGTGCTTGCCAGTTCACCGGAAGGATGAGCTACACTAGCACTGGCTCTCTGCTCCATACGAGAGCCCTGTGGTTCTTGCACCTCAACAATTGAAAAAAACTGATCGGGTACGCCTGATCTTAGCAGGCACCACTACTCCTTCGTCAGAGCTATCTGTCAAGGTGCTGCTGCTCTCTACCGGTTTGTACACTGAGCCTGATTCTGACAGTGAGGTAGCTTTCCCTTCACTCTCATCTGTCATGCTCAGCAACGTGTAGGCCTCTTCACTAGTGTACCTCTGTCTCGACATTTTGACCTCTAAATCTACTGGTACAACTAGTGTGACTCACAGGCAAAAGAGCACCTGGTTGTCAGCGACTGCTTCAATCGCTAATACATTTTTTTTCACTGTTGTGTTTTGTAAGTGGTAGTGATCAATTGATGCTACACTTTAGTGGGCTGGGTGGAGGGGCTAAATGCAGGTGCTAGCAGGTGTCTGGTCCCGCTAACGCTGCGTTTTTGGGAACAACTAAACTACTGTGGACGCTAATATAGTTCTGATCAAATCAAAGATATTGATCCGTGCATGGGTGCTGGCGCTACTGTCACTAATCTGACACTTCCTGTGACTGACGCAGACCCTAACCAACGCAAAAACCTATACGGGGGGGGGGGGGGTTAAACCTTTATTCTGTAATATATGGCAGGTACCCTGATCTGTACACTATATTAGTGACACTGGTGACAGGGGGGTTAATGGGGGGTACCCTAAAGCTACCTGGGTCTACTACTAACTGCCCTAACGCCGTGACACCAGTACAGTGATCAGTAAAAATCTGAAAACTGTACTTGGTGACAGGGAGTGAAGGGGTTAACGGGGGGGGGGGGTGACAAGTCTGCCTACGTGTACTGTGTCAGTGTAGTGTTGGTGCAATTCACTGTTGGGGTTCCACGAGGGGAGTGACATCACTTCCTCTGCCTGTTTTTACATTACACAGGCAGAGGACAGTCTCTCATTCGCCAGAACCGATCACCAGGTCCAGGCCAGAAATCATTGGCCTGGAGACTGATCGGTTCTGAAGCGAATCTGATAGCCGCAGGTGCACCCCCTAGGCGGCCACGCGCCCCACTTCCAATGATGGTGATTCGCTCAGGAGAACCAACTTGCCTCATTAAAACTGCGGCGGGCGGTCTGCAACTAGTTAAAGTGCTTTTATTTATCGCGAATGGGAGATGCCTTGTTTCCTTGCCAACTCTGCAGAAATTGTGATTCCAGTTTCTCAGGGCAAGGGTTCACCACAGTACTTGCTGCATGTGCCTGGTCTTATTTGTCAGGGCTGCTAATGAGGGGTGCCACCAGTTCTGTACAGGGCATGGGCTTTATCAATTCAGCAAATGGTACCCGGGCACCAGGAGGAAAGCAGATCATGGCCAGGAGGGGGTAATTGGTGTGGGGATTAACCACTTCAGCCCTGGACCATTTGGCGGCCTAAAGACCGGAAGACTTTTTACAATTTGGCACTGCGCTGTTTTAACTGATAATTGCACGGTCACGCAATGTTGTACCCAAACAAAATTTTTCAAAACAAATAGAGCTTTCTTTTGATGGTATTTGGTATTTGCTTGCCTCTGCGATATAAATGGAAAATACCAAAAATTTGGAAACCAAATTATATTTTCTACTTTTTGTTATAAGAAAAATCTAAAACTCAATTTTAGTCATACATTTAGGCCAATATGTATTCAGCCACGTCTTTGGTAAAAAAAAAATGTAAATAAGCGTATATTTGTTTACGCAAAAGTTATAGCGTCTACAAACTAGGGTACATTTTCTGGAATTTACACAGCTTTTAGTTTTATGATGCCTATCATTTCTTGAGGTGCTAAAATGGCAGGGCAGTACAAAACCCCTCCAAATGACCCCATTTTGGAAAGTAGACACCCCAAGGAAATGGCTGAGAGGCATGTTGAGCTCATTATATATATATATATATATATATATATATATATATATATATATATATATATTATTATTTTTTTGTCCCAAGTGATTGAATAATGACAAAAATATTTTTTTTTTTTACAAGTTGTCACTAAATGATCTATTGCTCACACGTGCCATGGTTATATGTGAAATTTCACCCCAAATACATTCTGTTGCTTCTCCTGAGTACAGGGATACCACGTGTGGGACTTTTTGGGAGCCTAGCCGCGTACAGGGCCCTGAAAACAAGCACCGCCTTCAGGCTTTCTAAGGGTGTACATTTTTGATTTTTCTCCTCACTTTCTATCAAAGTTTTGAAGGCCATAACATGCCTAAAACAACCCCCCCCCCCCCCCCCCAAATGACCCCGTTTTGTTAACTAGACACCCCAAGCTATTTGCTGAGAGGCATTGTGAGTATTTTGCAGCTCATTTGTTTTTGAAAATGAAGAAAGAAAACCATTTTTTTATTTTTTCAAATTTCAAAACTTTGTGACAAAAAGCGAGATCTGCAAATACTCGCCATACCTCTCAGCAAATAGCTTGGGGTGTCTATTTTCCAAAATGGGGTAATTTGGGGGGGGGGGGGTTGTGCCATCTGGGCATTCCATGGCCTCCAAAACTGTTATAGGCAGTGAGGAGTGAAAAATGTACACCCTTGGAAAGCCTAAAGGCACTGCTTGGTTTTTGTGGTCCCGTACGCTGCTAGGCTCCCAAAAAGTCTCACACGTGGTATCCCCGTACTCAGGAGAAGCAACAGAATGCATTTTGGGGTGTAATTCCACATATGCCCATGGCATGTTTGAGCAATATATAATTTAGTGACAACTTTGCGCAAAAAAAAAAAAATTGTCTTTTTCCCCGCAACTTGTGTCAAAATATAAAATATTCCATGTACTCGACATGCCTCTCGGCAAATAGCTTGGGGTGTCTACTTTCCAAAATGGGGTCATTTGGGGGGGTTTTGAACTGTCCTGGCATTTTATGCACAATATTTAGAAGCTTATGTCACACATCACCCACTCTTCTAACCACTTGAAGACAAAGCCCTTTCTGACACTTTTTTTGTCTACATGAAAACATTTTTTATTTTTTTTTGCAAGAAAATTAGGTTGAAGCCCCAAACATTATTATTTCCTCTTCCCTCAAAGCATGTGACCACACCAAGATCGGTGTGATAAAATGCTTTCCCAATTTCCCAATGGCGCTGTTTATATGCGGGGGGGACATTCCCTCCCAATGCTTGTAAAAGCAGTCTAGAGGCTAATTAGCCGCTAGGATTACTTTTAAATGAAAGCCGACTGCTGGCTGAAAAGAATGATACCAAGATGATACCTAAACCCCGCAGGCATCATTCTGGTATAACCATTCAAAGTCCAGCAACATACCAGTACGTTGTTGGACATGTATTGTAATCCTTCCTTTTTTTTTTTTTTTTTCATGCAAGCCTGTTGGCTGAACGAAAAAAAGAGATTGATCGGTGGGTATGCCCACCATTAGAATACCTCCCTTCATCCACCCACTTCTAATGATGGGCATACATGCACCATTTATATATGCCGAAGCATGGGGGCATCCTCCCGCAAAAAAGTTATGCCGCGTACACGGACTCAACTCTTACAACGGTCAACTTTTCCACGGGAAAGCCTCCGTCGGAATGTCGACCGTATGTACGCGGCATTAGGAGCAAAATCGCTCCTCCACCCCTAATGCCCCCATGCTTCGGCATATATGCTTTTTTTTTAAACTGTGGTGGTGAAATCGCCTCCTACAGCACTGGAGTCATGGCTTTATGTATCATGGGAGCAAACGATGTTGCTGTCAAGATAAATAAATCCGCGCAACAGCTGAATGGCGTACCTGAAAACACAGTAAAGTAAATTACATACCTGAAAAGCAAGCATGATAAAACATAACAAAACATTGTAGAATAGAATACAGTAAAAAAAAAAGAGCAGAACAATAGAGAGAATAGAGAGGGAGAGAACAATAAAATAACAACTATTTTTTTTTTTTAACACTTTTTTTTTGTAACTGTTCAACTTTTCGGTTCCAGGTTTGGGTCTCTCAAATGCGATGGCATCTTGGGAGACCCTGTGTAAGTGTGTCCTAGCCTGTGAAATGCTGTACCATACGCTAAAACTTCACTAGTGTGTGGTAGTGTTCAAAACATTTCCCAATGCAAAGACCAGGATTGTCAGGACAGAGTGGACAATAATAACGGGTGTCACGCCTATATCCGCGCTTTCTACAGACACAACATTTTCTTTGGGTGGCTTGTTGGGTAGGGGACTCTCGTCAAAAGGAAAATGCCTCTCATGCAGTTGGCATACTGCAATTGGTTGGGAATGGTGAGGTGCAGAACTGCCTGGATACAGGAGTTCTATGATGATCTCATCCTGGAATTGAAGGAAGGATCCAGTCCATCCTGAAGCTCTGTATATCACATGAGCGTTAAGCAAAGCCAATTGAAATAAGTATAGAGACACTTTTTTGTACCAGCGTCTCGCCTTACGGGCAATATGATATGCAACAACAACTGGTCGTTGAGGTCCACCCCTCCCTTATTTTGGTTATATTCGTGGACACAGAGGGGTTTCTCCACAACACCAGCCGCCGTACGAATTTGGACTGTCGTGTCTGCGTGAAGGGAGGTAAGAACGAAAACATTCCTATTGTCCCTCCACTTCACAGCGAGCAAATTATTACACCTTGAGCAGGCTCTCTCCCCCAGCCTAAGACAGGAATCTACAAACCTCTGGGGTAAGCCCCGGCGATTAGGTCGCACGGTGCCACATGTTCCAATCTGATGATCAAACAAGTGACTAAAAAGTGGCACGCTCGTGGTAATAATTGTCCACATACAAATGGTACCCCTTTCCGAATAAGGGTGACACCAAGTTCCACACTATCTTGCCAGCGCTCCCTGTAATCTGGGCAGTCTTCCGGCTCTACCTGACTATCTTTTAACTCATAAACCATAAAGCTCCATGTATAGCCTGTTGCCCTGTCACAGAGCTTATAGAGCTTGACCCCGTATCTGGCACGCTTGCTGGGAAGGTACTGTTTGAAAAGCAAGCATCGTGTACTGCACTTGGGTGGGTTGGGCGGAGGGGCAAAACGCAGGTGCTAGCTGGTACCTGGGCTCATCCCGCTAACCATGCGTTTTTGGGAACCCTAAACTGCTGGGTACGCTTTGCGCGTGGGTGTAAGCGTTATTGGCACTAACCTCTGACGCTGCCTGGGGCGACGCAGACCCTGACTGACGCTAAACTGTAATTGATATCACCCGCCGGGCGATCAGGGGGTTAAACCTTTATTGGGTTATATATGGCGGGTGCCCTGATGCTATTATAAAAAGCAAACTAACCAACCAGCGTCACCCGTAACGCTTATACGGTGATCACTGGTGAAAGGGTTAACTAGGGGGCAATCGGAGGGTTAAAACCTTTATTAGAATATATATGGGGGTACCTGGTGGCAAACCTAAAAAAAAATATCTGGCTACCTAGCAACACGAAAACAGCGATCAGAAAAACGATTGCTTAGTGACACTGGCGATGGGGGGCGAAAGGGTTAACTGGGGGGGGGGATCAAGGGGTTAAACCTTTATTAGGGGGGTAGGAGGCTACCCTGGACCTAAAGGGGCATAAGGCTAACTGCCCTAACACTTTTTACAGTCACAAATGACACTAAATGCAGTGATCAGTAAATAAATGATCATTGCAATCAGTGACACTGTGACTGGGGGTAATGGGGGGTGGATTGTGTGCTGGTGTCAGTGTAGTGCTTGTGCAACTTACTTGTGATGTCTTTTCTCCTCGAGCTCTGGTCAAAAAGAGCGCCTCGTGGAGCGTGACATCACTTCCTCCTGCCTGTGTTTACATTACACAGGCAGGGGAAGCATTTAATTCGCCAGGAACAATCGTGAGGGGGTGGCCAGAAACCAATGGCCGCCCCCCTCTTCCCAGATCGCTCCTGAAGGGAAACAGACCACTGGGGGGGGTCCGATCGGACCCGTGGGAAGGCAGGGACGTATATATACGTCCATTAGCCCACCTGTGCTATTCTGTTGACGCATATAGTCGTGCGGCGGTCCTTAAGTGGTTGAAGTTGCACCTCATCTGTTGGGGAGCTCTGCCTGTTTTGGGGTGAAGTTGTTTGTTTTTATTGATACTTTTCCCACCCCTCGTTTTTTTTACACTGCTTGGGGAAGTCCCATATGTCAAGATTTGTGAAGGCTGTGTCCGTCCATGGACGAAAAGAGAAAATAGGATTTTTTATACTCACCATAAAACCCTTTTCTCTGTCGTCCATGGACAGACACAGCACCTCCTTTTTAGGTTTGTACTGCTTGTTATGAGCTGCATGCTGCAGGGCAGAGGGTTATGTCCGGAGTAAAAAAGTAACATGTATTTAAATATCTAACATGTTCTGCCTAGCCCTCTATGAACAGGAACATAACCCATATGTCAAGATTTGTGAAGGCTGTGTCCATCCATGGACGACAGATAAAAGCATTTTCCGGTGAGTACAAAAAATTCTCTTTACAGTACCCAAACCAAACAGGGATGTCTGACCCATTTTGGATCTCAAGGGTCTGAATCGATTTCTAAACATCCGCTCCTTTCGCATGGAATCAATTTGGTCAGTGGTGTCCTACCTTCGGGGAGGGGAGTTCTTAACGTCATAGATCATCAAGGACGTGTATCTACATGTTCCAAGTTGTCCCTGCTCACCAAGAGTTCCTGCGATTCGTGGTAGAGCAGCGACACTTTCAGTTCATGGCCTTGTCCTTGGGGTTGGCCACCGCATCACAAGGGTTTACAAAGGTCCTGGCTCCGTTGTTAGCAAGACTAAGAGCCCAGGGGATAGTGGTAAAGGCTTACCTAGACGACCTATTGCTGATCGATTAGTACATAAAGGGTCTGGATCTGAGTATAACCAGCACGGACGGATATCTGTAACATCTGGGTTGGAGTATCAGGCTTAGAAAAATCATCCTTACGGTCAGTAAAAAGGCTGGAGTTCTTGGGTCTGGTAGTAGACCACAGCCTACAAGAAAGTGTTCTTACCCCAGGCAAAAGTTTGTGCGATAAGAGATCTGGTGCACACGGTCAGGACAAGGGAAGAGCCTCCCATCCGACTCTGATGAGACTGTCAGGGAAGATGGTAGCTTCATTCAAAGCAGTTCCCTATGCACAGTTACATTCAAGACTGGTTGGCAAAACAATATCCTGTCTGCCTGGAGCTGAAGAAGCCAGGGATTTGAATTGTCCCAATAGCGGTTGACTCCAAGGCGTTCGCCAAAGTCTCAAGTAGTGGCTACTAAATGAGAATTTGCAGAAGAGGTAAACCGTCATGTCGATCACTTGGAAAATGGTGAAAACCAATGGGCCAGCCGTTGTAGTTTGGGAGCAGTATCTAGAGAAAAGTACTGTTCAGGGAGAATGGTCAGAGTCCGAGAAGACCTTGCCCATCAACATTTTAGAAATTCGGGCAGTACGCTTGGCCCTAAGGGCCTGTTCAGGCAGACTGCAGGATACCTGTCAGGATTCAGTCTATATCAATCACCAGGGCGGCACCAAGAGTCAGGCAGGCCCAGAAAGGGGTAGACCAGACGTCTGTGGTGGGGCAAGGAACATGCTATATCTTACATGTTATATCTGCGGTGTTCATCCCAGGGGTAGAAAATTGTCAGGCAGACTTCTTAGAGCCGCCAGCCATTGCCCCCAGGGGAGTGGTCCCTACTGCTAGATGTCTTCTGGCCATTTGCCGGAGATGGGGGTACCCCCAACGTGATCTCTTTGCGTCCAGTTCAACACAAAACTGGACAAGTTTGTGTCCTGAACAAGGGACCTGCTCGCTTGCGGGACAGATGCATGCTCTCAAGAAGATTGACAACGATCGAACCGCTTAAGGCATTACGCATACTAGCGGTGAGGCAGGACCAGCCACCTATCTAGCCACCACAGGCTCTATGAACTTTTCCTCTGCCCCTACCTCTTTAAGTGACACAGCTCTGGGGCTATGCTATGAGGAAATCATGCTGAATGCTCACTCTCAATTCGCCTCTCTAGAGGAACTGTCCAAACCCCCGGAACCAAGTCTACTGGTTGCTGTGTGTCCTGGATACTAGCTGATGGCTGCACGTTGTACCCTCCAGCTGGAGGAGTTACCAGGAAATACACAAGCACCTGAATTGAATGCCGATCCCGGGACCTACGGACGGAAGACTGAGTGAGCTTGGTCGAGTTATATTGGGATGTTGTACTTGAACTTTTGGGAGGGTTTACAGATCTATGGTGCCTCCAGCTACCTTTTAGCTCTTCCCTAATTTGCTGTCCGTTACCCTCCACAATTGATTATCCTTGTGGAAGGATCAAGCTATCACAGCAGTGCTAATCCTTGGTCCCATCCTTGGGTTTCTATTGGTTGAACTGGACTTATTTATCCACTCAATGTTTTGTGGATAATACCTTAATGAACTGTCTGCATGTTTTTTCTGGCACTGCACCCATGACTATAGTCAATACAATTTGACCTCTTATTTTTCAAAAGTCCAAAATACATCTATGGACGTGCTTCAATTTCATTACTTGTCCCTGTAGGAAAGTGTGTGGTGAGTTGTATGATCGGTTGTGGTGGCCACCTGACCTCTTTTTTATCGTACATCACGGGACACAGAGTCTAGTAATTACTAAGTGGGTTATATTCCACCTTCAGGTGCTGGACACTGGTGTAATCAATTAGAACAGGAAGTTCCCTCCCTATATAACCCCTCCCATACTGTGAGCACCTCAGTTTTTTCACCAGTGTCTAAGTTGTGGTCGCGATGGGAACATGTGCTCTGAGAAGCTCTACTGGAGGGGATCCATGCTGGATTTAAAAAGCCTCCATAGAAATCCGGGATCCGTCCAAGGTGCTTCATAGCCAAAGTGGACGGTACCCGGGCCTCGGTGACGAAGAACAAGGTTTTGCCTATAATGCTTCTCTCTGAGAGCTAGACCCTGGGTTCCAGTACATTGGTCGATGCCGAAGACCAAATGTTTTTTCTGTTGCCAGGGTGCTATATAGGTCCAGGGGAGAGGTGACCTGCTATGGAACCCAGTCCCTAAAGGCCCACGGTGAGGGGTGAAGGCTGGGCCTCTTGCTTTGCAATACCCCAGCAGCGTGGAAAGGTAAGCGGAGGTACTACGGGACTTGGTCCGACAGTAGGTCTTCCTTTATGGGGGACTATGGGTCTTGCCTATTTTTATGCTTCTATGCATTGGCAACTTAACCACTATGTCTTCTGAGACAGGATGGCCCCTGGCACCCATATACCTCCCCTAGTTGGTTCTAGTCCTCTACTGAAGGGGCTATTGGGTCTTGCCTATAATGCATGTGTGCCTGGGGCTAAGAAACCACTATGTCTGTTGAGACAGGATGGCTGTAGTACCCATAGATCTCCCCTTCAGGAGGCTGGTACCCCTAAGTCCTATGCAAAGGATTGTCATGAGTAGCTGCATGTATTATCTGTTTTCCACCACTAAAGGCGGTAAAAAGACATGCCTGGTGCTTCGTTTACCATGCTTTCCAGGAACGGAAGCTCAAGGTTTGCTGATCTATGATGCGGCTTACTTCCTCCGCTTCAGGCTCTGCCACAAGGCGAGGGTCCCTCGTAGTCCGGGTCCACGGCGCTCCTTGGGGGATCTCCCTCTCCCCATGCCTCCACCATTCCCCTATGCGTGCGCGAGGGGGGGCGCGCTTGTAGGCGGGGGACGATGTGGTTGCCGCTGGCTCACGTGTTCGCCAGCTCATGGTGCAGACGCAGGGCGGCCCCTTCGAAAGGCCCAGACGTCAGAGCTCTGTAAAGCCAGGGGGACACAGTAGCTTGGGGCACGTAAGCACCTCATGGGAAGTTGAATACAGATTTATCTAAGATACCTACTCAGCATCTAGCTGTGCAGATTAGCAGGCATTATTTTGCTAGACTAAGTTCAGCTGTTGATGCTCCATGATGCTTGCATGATACTATCCTCCCCTGTAGAGACTTAAGACAGCTCACATAATGAGCTATCAGCCCTGTCAGGTGTTGCAGCCTCCCCCAACATTGCAGCACTCTGCATATGTTTTGTTGCATTGCATTTATGGGTCTATAAGAGGTTAACTGCTATATTCACAGCATACTCGCAAGCAGAAAACAGGGTGTGTCCCTTTTCCTGCTCTAAATCCTCAAACAAGGGGATTAAAAGACCTGAGGATGAAGGTTCACTGTCAGTGTCATGGTCTTACCTCCTTGCAGGCTTCTTATCACTGACATGTGCTGGCAGCCATCTTGCTTCCTGGGGTTCTTATCACACCCTGCAGCTCCTCCTTCCCACTGGGAGGAGCTGGATGCCTTGTATGTGTGTATGTATGTATATATATGTATATATATATATATATATATATATATATATATATATATGAGGGCTGCTGCTGCATTTCCTTGCTTGGGCCTCTTGTATACACATGCTCCTGAGATTGTGCTGCTGCTCTTGGTTACCGACCCGGCTCCCACGGACGATCCTTCTGGCTCCTGATCCCCGGCTTCGTTTCACCACCTCTCTTGTATATGGACTCCGGCTTGGCTGACTCTCATTCCTGGCTATCGACCCTGGCTCCGGTGGAAGACTCTGCTGACTGTTTGATCATCCGTTTGGACTTTAACCTTGCTGTTTGGTTTTTAATAAAGCCTTCCTATTTCATTTATCTGTTGTACGTCTGATTCATGCTTCCGTGACATTAGGCCCAAGCCATGAATTCTGACGGTACAGGGCCACCTTCGCTGCCTATGCTGGTTGCCAGACTGGATCAGCAGGATCACCTGCTGGGTCAGTTCGCTCAGACGTTGCAAACCCTGCTTGCACGCACGGCTCATCTCGCTCCCATTGCCGATAGGCCGGTTGTCGCTCCTGGGTCCGCTCCTACTGCCGCTCCGGTTGTTGCGCCAGAGTCTACCCCGACACCTGTTGTTGCGCCTGCGGTGTCTCGGGGTATGACCGGCTCTGCCCCCCTTCCGCAGCGCATTGGGGAAGAGCCAACTCAGTGCCGAGGTTTCCTTAACCAAGTGGGCATTTTTTTTCGAGTTGCTGCCTCATGCCTTTCCCACTGAGAGATCGAAGGTGGGCTTCCTGATCTCGCTGCTCTCGGACAAGGCCTTGGCCTGGGCAAGCCCCTTACGGGAGAACAACAATCCGGTGGTTGCCGAGTTTTCCGGTTTTGTTGCTTCTCTTCGGAAGGTGTTCGATGTACCGGCTCGCTCTGCCTCTGCTGCGAAGCTCCTTATGTCCGTCAGACAGGGTTCACGATCGGTAGCCGAATACGCCATTGAGTTTCGTACCCTGGCAGCAGAGGTGGGCTGGAATAATGAGGCTCTGGTCGCTGCTTTCTCCCATGGTCTCTCGGATGCCTTGAAGGATGAGGTTGCGGCGAAGGACCTACCAGTGGAGCTCGAGGCTCTTATTTTCTTTCCTGATATTGATATCCTCCCACGCCTCCTGGGATTGACTTGCCTGGGGGTGAGCCCATGCAGCTTTGGTTTGCTCGCCTGTCCGAGTGGGAGAGGGCATCCCGGAGACGCGAGGGTCGATGCATGTACTGTGGTCTCAGCGGGCATTTTCGGTTGTCATGTCCGAACCGTCCGGGAAACGCTCACACCTGAGATCCTGTCGGGGGCAGATCTTGGGTGGAGTCTCTTCGTCCCCGGTTTCCCGTGCTGATAAACCACTGATCACCGTTGTTCTCTCCTGGGTCGGGGGCTCAGTGACGACCCAGGCGTTGGTGGACTCCGCTGCCGCTAACTCCATTCCTCTGCAGGCTCGAGTTTCCCCGCTGGTTCTCGAGGCGATAGACGGCAGACCCCTCCAGCCGTCGCAGGTGACTCATGAAACCCTTCCAGTGGAGATAGCCATTGGGGCCGTTCACAGGGAGTCGGCCTGCCTTCAGGTCATTTCGTCTCCACACTACTCGGTGGTCCTGGCTCCAGAAGCATAATCCGACTTTCGATTGGAGATCGGCCGAGATCCTCTCGTGGTCACCACAGTGTGGGGCTAGTTGCATCCATGGGCCTGTCAAGTTGTTGTGTACCTCCTCGGACTCTGTGTTGCCTCCTGAATAAGCGGGGTACCGGGATGTATTCGATAAGGTGCGCGCTGGGTTCCTACCCCCGCATCGCCCTTACGATTGTGCCATAGATTTACAACCTGGTGCCGTTCCTCCTCGTGGCAGGGTCTATCCACTGTCGGTTGCAGAGAATGAGGCCATGGAGGAGTACGTGAAAGGAGGCACTTTCCCGGGGCACATTCACAAATCCTCTCTCCCCGGCAGGGGCTGGATTTTTCTTTGTAAAAAAGAAGGGCGGAGAATTGAGGCCTTGCATCGACTATAGGGGCCTAAATCGCATCACGATCAAGAACGCATACCCCGATTCTGTTGATTTCCGAGTTGTTTGATCGCCTGAAGGGGGCCACGGTCTTTACCAAACTCGATCTGAGGGCGGCATATAACCTTTTAAGGATCAAGGCTGGTGACGAGTGGAAGACCGTGTTCAACACCAGGACCGGTCATTATGAATCCCTGGTTATGCCTTTTGGGTTGTGCAATGCGCCCGCAGTCTTTCAGGAATTAATCAACAATGTTTTCCGTGACCTGTTGCAGCAGTGTGTGGTGGTCTATTTGGATGACATCTTGGTATATTCTGAATCCATGGAGGCCCACATTCTGGATGTCAAGCGAGTGTTGCAACGTTTACGAGAGAACAAGCTTTCCGGTAAGCTTGAGAAATGCGAATTTTACCGGTCCCAGGTAACCTTCTTAGGTTACATCATTTCCGCGGAGGGGTTCTCCATGGACCCTGAGAAGGTTTCGGCAGTCTTACAGTGGCCCCAGCCCAGTGGTCTTCATTCCCTGCAGCGCTTTTTGGGCTTCGCCAATTATTATCGGAAGTTCATCAGGGACTTCTCCATGCTGGCCAAGCCTCTCACGGATCTGACCAGGAAGGGCAGTAATTCCCATGTCTGGCCGGCCGAGGCCATCCGGGCTTTTGAGGCTCTAAAATCTGCCTTTGTGTCGGCTCCAATACTGTCTCATCCCAACCCTGGGTTGCCCTTTGTTCTCGAGGTGGACGCGTCTGAGACGGGAGTAGGCGCCCTTCTGTCTCAGCGTCGGACACCAGAGGGTCCTCTGCTTCCCTGTGGGTTTTACTCCTGGAAACTGTCTCCCGCGGAGTGCAACTACCAGATTGGTGACAGAGTTGTTGGCCATCGTGCAGGCTCTCAAAGAGTGGAGGCACTTGCTCGAGGGTTCGGTGGTTCCGGTTCTCATCCTGACGGACCATAAGAATCTGACTTACCTTTCAGAGGCTAAGAGATTGACACCCCGTCAGGCCAGATGGGCTCTGTTTCTGTCACGTTTTAATTATGTGGTCTCCTATTTACCCGGTTCCAAAAATGTCAGGGCGGATGCCTTATCACGTCAATACTCCGAGCTGTCCAGGGAGGAATCTATACCGACTTCGGTCATACCTCCAAATCAGATCCTGGCCACCATTCGCACCAGCCTGACCTCTCCCCTTGGAGAGCAGATTTTGGCGGCCCAATCTGGTGCTCCCTCTGGACACCCAACGGCAGATGTTTCGTGCCTGAGGAGTTGCGCACTCGGTTGTTGCGAACCTACCATAACTCCAAGACCGCGGGGCATCCTGGAAAGAATCAGCTGTCCTGGGCTGTTTCACGTTTGTTCTGGTGGCCTTCTCTACGTTCTGACATTGCCGCATATGTAGCGGCATGCTCTGTTTGTGCCCAGAGTAAGTCCCCTTGGCACCTTCCGTTGGGCCTTCTACAACCCATTACCACTGGGGAGCGCCCATGGTCACACCTTGAGATGGACTTCATTGTGGACCTTCCTGCATCCCGAGGCCATACGGTCATTCTCATGATTGTGGATCGGTTTTCCAAAATGTGCCACTGTGTTCCACTCAAGAAATTACCCTCTGCACAAGAGTTGGCCACGGTTTTTGCCAGGGAGGTCTTCCGGTTGCACGGTTTGCCAAAGGAGATAGTGTCGGATCAGGGAAGTCAGTTTGTGTCCAGGTTCTGGCGCGCCTTTTGCTCCCAGTTGGGGATTCGACTCTCCTTCTCGGCCTACCACCCTCAGTCCAATGGGGCCGCAGAACGGTCCAATCAGGCCCTGGAGCAATTTCTTCGTTGCTATGTCTCCGATCATCAAGACAATTGGGTTGACCTTCTGCCATGGGCTGAGTTTGCCAGGAACACGGCGGTTAACTCTTCCTCTGGGACATCTCCCTTCATGGCCAATTATGGGTTCCAACCTGCCGTGTTACCGGAGTCATTCTCTCCCCAAGATATTCCGGCTGTGGAGGATCACCTTTCTGCTCTACGTGCTTCTTGGGTACAGATCCAGAGGTCCCTCGAGGTCTCTGCGCAGCGCCAGAAACTCCATGCTGATCGCAGACGGGCGCCTGCTCCTTCCTACCAGGTCGGAGACCGTGTATGGTTGTCCACTCGCAACCTCAACCTTCGAGTGCCCACTCCTAAGCTGGCTCCTCGCTTTGTTGGTCCCTTCCGAGTGCTTTGCAGGGTAAACCCGGTTGCCTATGCCCTTGCGCTCCCACCTGGTATGCGGGTCTCCAATGTGTTTCACGTTTCCCTGTTGAAACCACTGGTGTGTAATCGCTTCACCTCCTCGGTTCCTCGGCCTCGTCCGGTCCAGGTGGGCGATCATGAAGAATATGAGGTGAGCGATATCCTGGACTCACGCTTGGTCCGCGGTCGGGTGCAGTTTTTGGTCCACTGGCGTGGTTATGGTCCAGAGGAGCGTTCCTGGGTTCCCTCCGCAGATGTCCATGCTCCTGTCTTGCTCCGAGCCTTCCACGCGCGCTTCCCCCAGAAACCGTTTTTTGCGCCGCGGAGGAGGGGCCCTTGAGGGGGAGGTACTGTCATGGTCTTACCTCCTTGCAGGCTTCTTATCACTGACATGTGCTGGCAGCCATCTTGCTTCCTGGGGTTCTTATAACTTACCACACCCTGCGGCGGCTCCTTCCCACTGGGAGGAGCTGGATGCCTTGTGTGTGTGTGTGTATATATATATATATATAGAGGGCTGCTGCTGCATTTCCTTGCTTGGGCCTCTTGTATACACATGCTCCTGAGATTGTGCTGCTGCTCTTGGTTACCGACCCGGCTCCCACGGACGATCCTTCTGGCTCCTGATCCCCGGCTTCGTTTCACCACCTCTCTCTTGTATACGGACTCCGGCTTGGCTGACTCTCATTCCTGGCTATCGACCCTGGCGCCGGTGGAAGACTCTGCTGACTGTTTGATCATCCGTTTGGACTTTAACCTTGCTGCTTGGTTTTTAATAAAGCCTTCCTATTTCATTTATCTGTTGTTGTACGTCTGATTCATGCTTCCGTGACACAGAGAACAGATAAACAGGTGCGGCCTAATGAGGAGAAACTATCAGAAGCCCCACAAGCTCTAGTTGCAGCTGCAGTCTTTTCAGAGATTCTAGCTGCATATAACTTCCCTCAGCCTAGACGGCCAGAGCCTCTGTCTCTATTAAAGGGTCACTAAAGGATTTTTTTTTTTTTTTAGCTAAATAGCTTCCTTTACGTCCTCATTGTTCGTTTTTGCTTTGATGTTGCTGTAATTCCTCTCTGTTCTGGACACTTCCTGGTTGTCTGTTTCCTAATAACCACAGTACTGGGAGATTTCTCACTGTGGTGACTAATCAAGGAGGTGTGATTACTGTGTGTCAGCACCAATCCAGTTTAGTTTTACAAACCTGATCTGCCCTCTATTGGCTCTCTGGCTCTGTTCATCAGAGAACCAGGAAACAACACCAAAAACGAAACGAAACTGTAGGTACATTATATGATTGTTTTTTTATCTATTTTTAATAATTTTTAAAAGGAATCGGTTAACTATTATGTCTCTATACCCTGTAAACAGTCATTTCAGCAAAAAAATTGTTTTCCTTTAGTGACCCTTGAAGTTCTCATCCTGGTGTTGGCTTCAGGCTAACCGTATGCACAATGGGGGATGCACAGTTGCTGCTGTGCACATGGCTAACGTCGCAGGTTTGCGGAGACGCACATCTGCACAGCAAAACTGCCTCTTTACCAGTCCGCATGTTTGCATGAAGTTTGGAATGTTCAAAATGCATGTGGGGTAAAAACAGGTAACAGAGCATGTTTTATTATGGATCACATAAATATACATGTTTTTTTGTTTGTATGATTTTACATGGTCACATAAGGGTGTTTTAATGACAGCAAAGTGCCTAAAATCGCATAAAAATGCTTAAAGTGCATAAAGATGCGGGATCACACTTGGTTACCTGATAACCCGAGTCCTTAATTATCCAAGGATATTTGGTCACACAGAGAGGCTTGTTTCCACAGGAATGCCTAAAATCGCATATAGTTTCTGGAGTGCATAGAAATGCGGGATCACACATGGTTACCTGATAACCCGAGTCCTTGATTATGAAGGATATTGGGTCACACAGAGAGGCTTGTTTCCACAGGAATGCCTGAAATCGCATAAAGATGCTGGAGTGCATAAAGATGCAGGATCACACATGGTTATCTGATCACCCGAGTCCTGAATTACTCAGGCACATTTGGTCACACAGGTTGTGTCCGTAGAAATGCCAAAAATCGCATTAAAATGCTTAATTGCATAAAAATGCTGGGTCGCACAGGGGTGCTCGAGCATACAAGAATCCTTGGTCACACAAGGGTACTTGTCCGCACGGGAGTGCTTAACCACTTAAGCCCCGGACCAATATGCAGCTAAATGCCCAGAGGTGTTTTTACAATTTGGCACTGCGCTGCTTTAACTGGTAATTGCGCGGTTATGCAATGTTGTAACGAAATTTGCATCCTTTTCTTCCCACAAATAGAGCTTTCTTTTGATGGTATTTGATTGCCTCTGCAATTTTTATTTTTGTGCTTTAAACAAAAATAGTGACAATTTTGAAAAAAATGCAATATTTTTTACTTTTTGCTATAATTAATATCCCCCAAAAATATATAAACATTTTTTTTCCTCAGTTTAGGCCGATACATATTCTTCTACATATTTTTGTTAAAAAAAATCGCAATAAGCGTTTATCGGTTGGTTTGCGTAAAATATATAGCGTTTACAAAATAGGGGATAGTTTTATTGCATTTTTATTATTTTTTTTACTACTAATGGCGGCGATCAGCGATTTTTTTCGTGACTGCGACATTATGGCGGACACTTCGCACAATTTTGACAAATTTTTGGGACCATTGTCATTTTCACAGCAAAAAATGCATTTAAAATGCATTCTTTATTGTGGAAATGACAGTTGCAGTTTGGGAGCTAACCACAGGGGGCGCTGAAGGGGTTATGTTTCACCGAGTGTGTGTGTTTACAACTGTAGGGGGGTGTGGCTGTAGGAGTGACGTCATCGATTGTGTCTCCCTATAAAGGGGATGACGCGATCGATGCAGCCGCCACAGGGAAGCCGTGTTTACACGCGGCTCTCCCCGTTCTTCAGTTCCGGGGACCGATCACGGGGCCCCAGTGGCAATCGGACCGGGGCGCGCGCCCGCGACCCACGGCTGGGTAGATGTAAAGGACGTACCGGTACGTCCATCTGCCCAGCCGTGCCATTCTGTGGACGTATATCTACAGGCGGCGGTCGTTAAGTGGTTAAGATGCATAGATGCTGAATCGCATAAGGATGCATGTTTGCCTAGATTTTGCGTTATGAGGCATGATAATTAGGTTTCCTTAATTATACAGGATTCCTTGACCTTGCATAGGAATACGTGTCTGCAGGGGTACGGGTTGCATAATGCTGCATAACACGTTCATAGCGCATACTTGCTTGCAAGATGCTTGTTCATAGCTCACATGCTACATGTATGCGTATATGCAGCACGCCCCCTGTTTTATGTTTTTTTTGCTGAAAACATATTTGTATGAATTCACGCTTCCATGAACACGCTTCCATAGAGGCATGTGGCTTTAAAGCTGGCCACATGCACATATGGGGAGTTTTTTGCATGTGCGTTTTATTTACAAGGCTGCTAGGGCCCGCCTCTAGCAGGTCTAAAGGCCCAGGGTATAGCAGCAATGGCATACCAAGGCAAAACTCCTGCTGACAGATCAGTCAGTAGCATGACTAGGCCTAGGGGAGTCCAGCATGGTTAAATATCTGGAACTCCTGGGTTAGGATCCCAGTCTGGAGGGAATATGCGGCTTCATTCAAACACAGTTCCCTATGCTCAGTTTTATTCAAAGCTGATATAAACACTATTCTGTCGGCCTGGAACGAATGGATCCTAACCTAGCATTATCCCAGGAGTCTGGTCCCAGGGATATGCTGGAATTTCAGTTGATGGTTCTTACCTGAATGATTAGCAGAAGGGAATATCCTTCATACCCGTTACCTGGGAGCAGGTTGCGAGGGCTGGCCTCTAGGGGTAGAATCCAGGCCTGGAAGAGACCACGGTGCAGGGAAGGTGGTCAAGCGCCAAGGGAGCCTTATCTGCTTGCTTTTTAGAGCCAAGGATGGAGCATCTGGCTTAAGGGCCTGAACGTTTAGGTTACAAGGTTGCTCTGGCTGGATACAATCTGACTATGCTTCTCTAGTGGTTTACCAGGGAGGAGCTTGGGCCTTACCTATTGTCAATTATCATTTCATGGAATACTAGATTGACATGCGATTCGCTGGAGCCGTCAACAATCGTGTCCGGGAGATTGACCTCTACACCCGACTTTTTTCTGACCAAATGTCACAGAAAAACGGTACCCTGTACATAAAGGGTGTTGACATCCAGGTTCAACAAGAAATTGAGCAACTTTGTGTCAAGGACAAAGGATCCACCCGCATGCGGGATAGATGTGTTAGTGATCCTGGGGGACCAGTTGTCGCCGGTTTATGTGTTTCTCCCCCCAGGGCCGCAACTTTCGTGGCTTCCATGCTACATCAGAAGAAAACGGAAGCTGGCCTAATTGCTCCGGCATAGCCCATACGACCTGACTGTGCAGGCAAAGCAGAGGTGATCGTAGAGGAACCAGGGGCCCTTACAGCTTGTCCAGGCCTGCTTCACAGGGTTACATCCTGTCTTGCATACAGGGGTATTAAGGGTCTGGCTGTTTTAGAGTCAGCACCTCGGGCTAATGCACCATAATTCCCTTCATCCTTCTAAGGAGGAAATTGGTGTTCTTGGTTGCGGTTGCCTCCGCAAGAGAGTATTGGCAACTTTCTTTGTTTAGAGCCATACTTAATTATTTTTTCAAGAAGGGTGATGTTAAATCCTCACCCAACCTTATTTACTAGTAGGATCTAGTGTTCATTTGAATCTAGATATTCTTACCTTCCTTTTCTTTTTTCAAGACCTTGGTCCGCGGAAGAAAAGGTTATTGCTTTCTCTCAATAAGATGAGAGCAGTTAAAAATCTATCTGAAGGCTTCAGATATAGAAACCTAACATTTTGATTTGCTGCCAGAAGACCCTAGATGTGGGCGAGCAGTGTTCGGATCAGCTATTAAAATGGCTACACGCTCTCTCGTTCGAGTAAGAGAGATCAAGACCTATCTGAAGCGGCTGCTCGGATATGGAAAACTGATGTTGTTGCTCTACCAGGAGGCCCCAGGAAAAGGCAGGCAGCGTCCAAATCAACTGTTGTCAAATGTTGATTCATCAGGTCGTTATTTAGGCATGTGGTTTAAAGAGAGTGCTTCCCCCTGTTTCTTTTGGGGTGCACCCTACCAGGATAGTAAGCACTTCATGCGTGGTGCATTACCAAGCCTTTATGACTCAGATTTACCAGGCCGCAACTTGGTCGTTTGTGCTTACGTTCACTAATCCCTATCGGGTGAACATAAGACGGCAGGAGGATGCACCTTTTTTGGCGCAGTATGCTGCAGGCAGCATTATAGGTCCTCATGTCTGATGGCAGTCTGCGTTGTTGGTGTCTCCCTTCCCTCAGTAAGCATTGCTTTAGGACATCCCACTTAGTAATTACTAGACTCTGTGTCCCATGATGTACGATAAAGAAAATAGGATTTTTATAACCGCTTACCTGTAAAATCCTTTTCTTGGAGTACATCCTAGGACACAGAGTTCCCACCCCTCTTGTTTGGGGACACTAAGACCCCTTTCACACTGACACGATTTTCAGGTGGTTCAGCGCTAAAAATAGCGCTGCTATACCGCCTGAAAAAATTGTGCCCTGCAGGCTTCAATGTGAAAGCCCGAAGGCTTTCACACTGAAGCAGTGCGCTAGCAGGACCGCTCCAAAAGTCCTGCTAGCTGCATCTTTGGAGCGGTATAGGAGCGGGGTGTTTACCGCTCCTATACCGCTCTTTCCCATTGAAATCAATGGGAAACCGTGGTAATACCGCCCGCAATGCGCCTCTACAGAGGCGCATTGCGGGCGGTATTAACCCTTTTTTGGCCGGTAGCGGGGGTTAAAACCGCACCGCTAGCGACCGAATATCGCGGTAAATACGACAGTATATCGGCGCTAAAAATCGCGCCGCTATACCGTCACCGCACCCCCCACTGCCCCATGTGAAAGGGGCCTTATTGCTTGTGACAAAAACTGAGGCGCTCCCAGTATGGGAGGGGTTATATAGGGAGGTAACTTCCTGTTCTAATTGATTACACCAGTGTCCAGCACCTGAAGGTGGAATATAACCCACTTAGTAATTCCTAGACTGTGTCCCGTGATGTACTCCAAGAAAAGGATTTTACAGGTAAGCTGTTATAAAAATCCTATTTTTAGACTAGTCTAATTTTGGAGAAACTTGTATTCTTCAGAATACATAGAATTTTTTTAAACGTGGATAACTAATTGAATACATTTGCAGTCTTAATCCGAATTCCATTCTAGTTCTTTTGAGACCTTCTCTCCCCCTTTTTTTCATATGCCGTAATAATTTAGAGGAACGGCTACAGTAGTTTAATCCAGTGATAGGTTTACTACTGAAAGCGAATATTTCTATAGTTAAGTGCGACACTTGCTGGATTGCATTTGTCGCCTACTCTATGACTGCGGAGGATGAGTCACAGGTACCTATATTTCTGCGATTTTCTATGTTCAGATGCTCTGGTAACCCCTTGGGATCCGTTTTCTCTGATTTATGCGTTCCCTCCAGTTCAGTTGCTCGTGCGTCAGCTGCACAGGATCAAAGGGGAACGGAAACGGGTGATCCTGGTGGCCCAGGAGGTCCTGGTATGCGGAGATTGTAAAGATGGCAGTGACAGATCCTTGGGTCCTATCAACCTGCCAGGATCTGCTGTTGCAAGGGCCGGTATTCCACTCTGAGGACCTTGTTCTAAAAGATCAGGGGCTTTCAGGCTCAGTGGTAACCACCCTGATTAATGCTAGGAAGCCGGCTTCTAGAGCTATCTACTATAGGGTCTGGAGAGATGGCATCCTCGCAAGTATAGCATAAGCAGGATTCTAGACTTTCTACAGTTGGGGGTAGAAATGAAACTAGCCTTGAGTACCATTAACCACTTAAGACCTGGACCTTTATGCAGCTAAAGGACCCAAGGTGTTTTCACAATTTGGCACTGCGCTGCTTTAACTGGTAATTGCGCGGTCATGCAATGTTGTACCGAAACAAAATTTGCGTCCTTTTCTTCCCACCAATAGAGCTTTCTTTTGATGGTATTTGATTGCCTCTGCAATTTATTTTTTATTTTTTGCGATATAAACGGAAAAAGAACGAAAATTTAAAAAAAAAATGATATTTTCTACTTTTTGTTATAAGAAAAATCGAATAAACTACGTTTTAGTCAAACATTTAGGCCAACATGTATTTAGCCACATGTCTTTAGTAAAAAAAAATCGCAATAAGCGTATATTTATTGGTTTTCGCAAAAGTTATAGCATCTACAAACTAGGGTACATTTTCTGGAATTTACACAGCTTTTAATTTATGACTGCCTATATCATTTCTTGAGGTGCTAAAATGGCAGAGCAGTACAAAACCCCCCCAAATGACCCCATTTTGGAAAGTAGACACCCCAAGGAAACTGCCAAGAGGCATGTTGAGTCTATTGAATATTTTTTTTTTTTTTGTCCCAAGTGATTGAATGACAACAAAAAAAACATGCCATGGTTATATGTGGAATTGCACCCCAAAATACATTCTGCTGCTTCTCCTGAGTTTCGAAGGCCATAAAATGCCAAAATAGCATAAAAACCAGTAGACACCCCAAGCTATTTGCTGAGAGGCATAGTGAGTATTTTACAGCTCATTTGTTTTTGAAAATAAAAATGTATTTCCAAAATGGGGTCATTTGGGGGGGGGGGGGGTTTTGTGCCATCTGGGCATTCCATGGCCTCCGAAACTGATAGGTAGTGAGGAGTGAAATCAAAATTTACACCCTTAGAAAGCCTGAAGGCGGTGATTGGTTTTTGGGGTCCCGTACGCGGCTAGGCTCCAGCAGCAGCAGAATGTATTTTGGGGTGTAATTCCACATATGGCCATGGCATGTTTGAGCAATATATCATTTAGTGACAACTTTGCGCAAAAAAAAAATATATATATATATTTTTCCCGCAACTTGTGTCAAAATATAAAATATTCCATGGACTCGACATGCCTCTCAGCAAATAGCTTGGGGTGTCTACTTTCCAAAATGGGGTCATTTGGGGGGGTTTTGAATTGTCCTGGCATTTTATGCACAACATTTAGAATGTCATACATCACCCGCTCTTCTAACCACTTGAAGACAAAGCCCTTTCTGGCATTGTTTGTTTACATAAAAACATATTTTTTTGCAAGAAAGTTAAATTGAACCCCCAAACATTGTATATTTTTTTAAAGCAAAGGCCCTACTGATTAAAATGGTGGGTGTTGCATTTTTTTTTTCACACAGTATTTGCGCAGCGATTTTTCAAATCCATTTTTTTGGGAAAAAATACACTTTTATTTTTATTTTAAAGCACTAAAACACACTATATTGCCCAAATTATTGATGAAATAAAAAAGATGATCTTAGTCCGAGTACATGGATACCAAACACGACATAATTAAAAATTGCGCACAAACGCGCAGTGGCGACAAACTACATACATTTTTAAAAGCCTTTACAGGTTACCACATTAGATTTACAGAGGAGGTCTATGGCTAAAATGACTGCCCTCGATCTGCCCTTCGTGGTGATACCTCGCATGCATGGTACATATGCTGTTTACATATGACTCCAGACCGACGCTTGCGTTCGCCTTTGCGCAAGAGCAGGTGCTTTTTTTATTTATTTTTTTATCTTTTTTTTTTTATTTGTAAACTGTTCCTTCCATTTTATTTATTTTTTACCATTTTTATTCTTATCTCAGGGAATGTAAATATCCCTTATGATAGCAATAGTTAGTGACAGGTACTCTTTTTTTTTTTTTTTTTTTTTAAATGGGGTCTATTAGACCCTAGATCTTTCCTCTGCCCTCAAAGCATCTGACCACACCAAGATCGGTGTGATAAAATGCTTTCCCAATTTCCCAATGGCGCTGTTTACATTAGGGGGGGGGACATTCCCTCCCACTGAATGTAAAAGCAGTCTAGAAGCTAATTAGCCGCTAGGACTACTTTTACATGAAAGCTGACCGCTGGCTGAAAAGAATGATACCTAAACCTGCAGGCATCATTCTGGTATAACCATTCAAAGTCCAGCAACATACCAGTACGTTGATGGTTCTTGTTGGACATGTATTGTAATCTTTTTTATCATGCAGCCTGTTGGGTGAACGAAAAAAGATTGATTGGTGGGTATGCCCACCATTAGAATACCTCCCTTCATCCACCCACTTCTAATGATGGTCATACATGCACCATTTATATATGCCGAAGCATGGGGGCATCCTCCCGCAAAAAAGTTATGCCGCGTACACACGGTTGGACTTTTCCACGGGCAAGCCTCCGTCGGAATTTCGACCGTATGTACGCGGCATAAAAAGTTATGCCGCGTACACACGGTCTGACTTTTCCAGGGGAAAGCCTCCGTAGGAATGTCGACCGTATGTACGACGCGGCATTAGGAGCAAAATTGCTCCTCCGCCCCTAATGCCCCCATGCTTCGGCATATACTCTTTTTTTTTTTTTTAACTGTGGTGGTGAAATCACCTCCTTCAGCGTTGGAGTCGTGGCTTTATATATCGTGGGAGCAAACGCTGTTGCTGTCACGCTTAATAAAGCCACGCTGCAACTGAATGGCGTACCTGCTAAGCAAATGATGGTTAACATTAAAACAAAGTAACATTACAGTATATCAGTAAGACCATACCATGCCTGCCAAGCAAATGCCAAAAAAAAAAAATAGTAAAGAATAAAAAAAATTTTAACGCAACCTGTGCCTAAAATATATATATATTTGCCGAAGCATGGGGGCATCCTCCCTCAAAAAGTCATGCCGCGTACACACAGTCGGACATTTCCACGGGAAAGCCTCCGTAGGAATGTTGACCGTATGTACGCGGCATTAGGAGCAAAATCGCTCCTCCGCCCCTAATGCCCCCATGCTTTGGCATATATGCTCTTTTTTAAACTGTGGTGGTGAAATCGCCTCCTACAGCACTGGAGTTGCGGCTTTATATATCGTGGGAGCAAACGCTGTTGCTGTCAAGATAAATAAGTCCACGCAACAGGTGAATGGCGTACCTGAAAACAGTAAAGTAAATTACATACCTGAAAAGCAAGCATGAAAAAACATAACAATAAAACTTTGCAGAATAGAATACAGTAAAAAAAGAGCAGAACAATAGAGAGGGAGAGAACAATAAAACGACAACTTTTTTTTTATATTTTTTTTGTGTTTTTTTTTTACCACTTTTTTTTGTAACTGTTCAACTTTTCGGTTCCAGGTTTGGGTCTCTCAAAATGCGATGGCATCTTGGAAGACCCTGTGTAAGTGTGCCTAGCCTGTGAAATGTTTTACCTTACGCTAATACTTCACTCGTGTGTGGAAGCGGTCAAAACATTCACCAATACAAAGACCAGGACAGCGGGGACAAAAATAACGCGTGTCACGCCTAAATCTGCGCTTCCTACAGACACGACATTTTCTTTGGGGGGTTCGTTGGGTAGGGGTACGCTCGAGGGCATACAAAAAATGCCTCTCATGTAGTCGGCTTACTGCATTTGGTAGGGGATAGAGAGGTACAGTACCGCCTGGATACAGGAGTTCTGTGATGATATCCTCCTGGAATTGAAGGAAGGATCCATTCCTTCCTGAAGCTTTGTATAAGACATAAGCATTCAGTAAAGTCAATTGAAATAAATATAGAGACACTTTTTTGTACCAGCGTCTCGCCTTACGGGCAATATGATACGGCGCCATCAACTGGTCGTTGAGGTCCACCCCTCCCATATTTTTGTTATATTCGTGGACACAGAGGGGTTTCTCCACAACACCAGTCGCCATACGAATTTGTACTGTCGTGTCTGCGTGAAGGGTGGTAAGAACGAAAACATTCTTATTGTCCCGCCACTTTACAGCGAGCAAATTATTACACCTGCAACAGGCTCTCGCCCCCAGCCTAAGACGGGAATCTACAAGCCGCTGGGGAAAGCCCCGGCGATTAGGTCGCACGGTGCCACATGCTCCAATCAAACAAGTGACTAAAAAGTGGCACGCTGCTGTAATAATTGTCCACATACAAGTGGTACCCCTTTCCGAATAAGGGTGACACCAAGTCCCACACGATCTTGCCAGCGCGCTCCCCATGTAATCTGGGCATCCTTCCGGCTCTACCTGACTATCTTTGCCCTCATAAACCCTAAAGCTCCATGTGTAGCCTGTTGCCTTGTCACAAAGCTTATAGAGCTTGACCCCGTAACTGGCACGCTTGCTGGGAAGGTACTGCTTGAAAGACAAGCGTCCAGAAAATTTCATTAGGGACTCGTCAACGCATACAACTTGCTGGGGATTAAACAAGGCTGCATAACGTTCGTTGAAATGGTTTATGAGGGGCCGAATTTTGTAGAGCTGGTCAAATTCAGGGCCTCCACGCGGACGACAAAGTGCATTGTCACTGAAATGCAAGAACCGCAGGATCGCCACATCAGAACGGGGTCGGGTACGCCTGGCCTTAGCAGGGACCACAACTTAGTCGTCAGAGCTATCTGGCATGGAGCCGCTGTCATAAATAGGATCGTATTCTGAGCCAGAATCTGACAGATGCGTGACCACCTCTTCATTATCTGTCATGCTCAGAATCCTGACGGCCTCTTCACCAGTGTACATTTGCTTTGCCATTTTGGGCTCTAAATTTAGTCGTACACTGGTGATGATTCACAGGTAAAAAAAGCACCTGACTGTAGAAAAGAAAATGTAGAAAACGCTTCCAAAAAAAACTGTTAGCGATCGCAGGGATCAGGCCTGTCTCTGCGAACGCTGCAGTTATGTGTGTTGTGTTTTTGAAGTGACAGTGATCGATCGATACTGCACTTGGGTGGGTTGGACTGGGCGGAGGGGCAAAACGCAGGTGCTAGCGGGTATCTGGGCTGATTCCGCTAACAATGCGTTTTTGGGTACCCTAAACTGCTGGGTACGCTAGTATAGATCTGATCAGATCAGGTATCGATCCGTTCAGATACTATACCACTAAGGGGGGTGTATGCTTTGCGCGTGGGTGTAAGCGTTACTGGCACTAACCTAACGCAGACCCTGACTGATGCTAAAATTTAATTGATATCACCCGCCGGGCGATCATGGGGTTAAACCTTTATTGGGTTATATACGGCGGGTGCCCTGATGCTATAAACAGCAAACTAACTAACCAGCGTCAACCGTAACACTTATACGGTGATCACTGGTGAAATGGTTAACTAGGGGGCAATCAGGGGGTTAAAACCTTTATTAGGTAATATATGGGGGTACCTGACGCTTTCTAAAAATCTGGCGGCGATCCTAAAATAACTAAATAACTAACTGGCTAACTTGCGTCACCAGTGACACTTATACAGTGATCACTGGTGACAGGGTTAACTCTAGGGGCAATCAGGGGTTAAAACCTTTATTTATGGGGGTACCTAACGCTATAGAAACCTGGCGGCGAACCTCCAAAAAAAAAAATAGCTACCTAGCGGCAACAGTGACACTAATACAGCGATCAGAAAACCGATCGCTTAGTGACACTGGCAATAGGGGGTTAACTAGGGCGGTGATCAAGGGGTTAAAGGCTTTATTGGGGGGGTATGGGGCTACCCTGGACCTAAAGGGGCCTAAAGCTAACTGCCCTAACACTTTTTTCTGTCACAAATGACACTAAATGCAGTGATCAGAAAAAAAATGATCACTGCAATCAGTGACAGGGGGCTGGGGGGGGGGTGATTTGTGTGCCTGTGTGTACTAGTGTTAGTGGTCTGTTGGTGCAACTTACTGTGAGATGTCTTCTCTCAAGCACCGGTCGAAAAGACCGACACGAGGAGAGATGACATCACTTTCCCCTGCCTGTGTTTACACTTACATAGGCAGGACGGGCAGAGGAGGAAGCTGATTCGCTGGGAGCGATCGCGAGGGGGTGGCTACAAACGAATAGCCGTCGCCTCATCCCGGATCGCTCCCAGACGATTACCGACCGCTGCATGTACCAGGGGGGGGGGTCCCGATCGGACCCACGTCTAGGCAGGGACGTATAGGCACGTCCATCTGCCTGTACGTGCCATTCTGCCGACGTATATTTACATGCGGCAGTCGTTAAGTGGTTAATGTTATCTCGGGAAATGTAAATATCCCCTATGGTAGTGACAGGTACTCTTTTTAAAAAAAAAATTGGGTCTATTAGGCCCCAGATCTCTCCTCTGCCCTCAAAGCATCTGACCACACCAAGATCGGTGTGATAAAATGCTTTCCCAATGGCGCTGTTTATATCCGGCGATATCCAAGTCATGAAATGCTTGTAACTTTCGGTTTCTTAGGCCATAGAGATGATTAGAGCCGTTCTGGTCTATGATCAGCTGGCGTAACCACCGGCTGCATTCTCAGGTTCCCTGATGGGACAGGAGAGCCAGAGAAAACCATGGAAGACTGTTCCCTCCCACTGTGCTTGTAAAAGCAGACTAGAGGCTAATTGGCTGCTAGGATTGCTTTTACATGAAAGCCGACCGCTGGCTGAAAAGAATGATACCTAAACCTGCAGGTATCATTCTGGTATAACCACTCAAAGTTCAGCAACATACCAATACAGTGCTGGTCCCTGTTGGGCATATATCGTGCCTGTGGGCAGAACAAAAAAAAAGATTGGGTGGGTATGCCCACCATTAGAATACCACCGCCCTTCATCCACCCACTTCTAATGATGGGCACAGATGCATCATTTATATATGCTGAAGCATGGGGGCATCCTCCCGCAAAAGTTAGGAGCAAATCGCTCCTCCGCCCCTGCTGCCCCCATTCTTCGGCATATATGCTCTTTCTTTTAACTGTGGTGGTGAAATCACCTCCTACAGCGTTGGAGTCATGGCTTTATGTATCGCGGTAGCAAACGCTGTTGCTGTGAAGATAAATAAATCCATGCTGCAGCTGAATGGCGTACCTGCTAAGCAAATGATGGTAACAATATAACAACATTACAGTAGAATGGCAATACATATACCATACCTGCAAAGCAAATACAATAAAACACAGTAAAAATGTAATTTTTTTTTTAATGCAATCTGTGCCTAAAAATATATATCCCGAAGCATGGGGGCAATCCGCCCCTAATATTAGGAGCAAATCGCTCCTCCACCACCTGCCCCCATGCTTTGGCATATATGCTCTTTTTTTTGTTTTTTAACTGTGGTGGTGAAATCACCTCTTACAGTGCTGGAGTCGCTTATTTTCTTATCGTGGGAGCAAACGTCCCCCCCCCCCCCCCGAAAATACACCTAAAACAATTCAGATGACTAAAAAAAAAAAAAAAACTAAGGTTGCCCAGGAGAAAGGGGCAGGACCAGATATATTAGCAGTGCTCTGCTGGTCCCAGCTCTAGAAAATTCACCTGCATCCCAACTACCCCAGCCTTCAACCTCCACTCCTCCCCATCTTGTCCTCACATATCCCCCTACTACTCCCCTACCCTGCCCTCACTTCCCCCTACCCCCCCACTCTGCCCTCTCTTACACCACTACTTCCCCCCTACATTGTCCTCACCTATCCTTTTACTCCCACCCACACCCTGCCCTTACCCCCTACTTTTCTCCCCACCCTGCCCTACTTCCCTACTCCCCCCGCCCTTCATCCTGGCCTAACGTACCCCCCCCCCCCCCCCCCCTAAAATACAACTAAAACAATTCAGGTGACTAAAAAAAACTAAGGTTGCCCAGGAGAAAGGGGTAGGACCAGATATATTGGCAGTGCTCTGCTGGTCCCAGGCTCCCAGCTCTAGAGAATCCACCTGCATGAGAAGCTGCATCCCAACTACCCCAGCCTTCAACCCCCACTCCTCCCCATCTTGTCCTCACGTATCCCCCTACTACTCCCCTACTCTGCCCTCACTTCCCCCTACCCCCCCACACCCTGCTCTCACTCCCCTCCCCCCCCCCACTTTGACCTCTCTAACACCACTACTCCCCCTCACCCACACCCTGTCCTCACTCCCCCTCCCCCCACTCTGCCCTCTCTTACACCACTACTCCCCCCCCCCACCCACACCCTGTCCTCACCTATCCTCTTACTCCCACCCACACCCTGCCTTTACCCCATACTTTTCTCCCCACCCTGCCCTCACTTACTTCCCTACTCCCCCCGCTCTTCATCCTGGCCTAACGTATCCCCCCCCCCTGAAATACAACTAAAACAATTCAGATATTAGCAGTGCTCTGCTGGTCCCAGGCTCCCAGCTCTAGAGGATCCACCTGCATGAGATGCTGCATCCCAACCACCCCAGCCTTGAACCCCCACTCCTCCCCACCATGCCCTCACCCCCCTACTCCCCTACCCTGCCCTCACTTGTCCCCCTACTTTCCCCCTGGAATACTTTTAAGTATTTTTTTTAATTTTACGCAGTCCCTCACTTTTGATCTTACTCGCTTGAGAACTCTTTGTCGTTCTTCAGCTGTCATTAATAGAGGTGGATCCGCCACCTTCACTTGGCTAGATGTAGGGATGGGGTTAGATCCTTCGTGCCAACTCTCTGCAGAGTTAGATCCTTCGTGCCGAGTTAGATCCTTCGTGCCAACTCTCTGCAGAGTTGGATTCTTTGTGCCAATTCTCAGGGATAGATACATAGGTTGTTGGCACTGGTAACCCACACTGTCTTCCCTCTTCCCTTTGTTTTACATCATCCACTGCCTTGTGCTTCAGCTGGCAATATCTACATCTGTGAAAATAGAAAAAGATAAGTTAGATAAGTGTGATTAGGGATTTGAGAAAGGGATGGGTTTGTCTCAATTTAAAATTGGCTCCACCCACCATCTATAGGTGGAAGGGGGAGCCCTGAACTGAGAGCTATAGGAAGTGCTAAATCAACTTACCCAAAGTAGAATATTAGTACCATGCTCAATAGTACTATGAGAAGCAGAACTCCTCCACAGATCTCCAGGATTAAGCTGTAATTGTCTTTTAACCCTTGGAGAACTTCTGCCGTCCTCATGAAGTCCAGATCTTCATTTTCACTGGCTTTCCGTGACTGGGATTCCTCATCATTCATTGGCTGATTAGGGTCTGTATGAAACACATCACAAAAGAAAAAACAGTTATTTTGCAAGGAACATTTACTTATCTGAAATATAAACAGTAGTTCTAAACAAAGCTATACACAAATCTAAATCTATTGTAGAGTCTTCTAGGTATTCAGGTTGTGAAGTCAGACTTTGGATCTGTTTTGTTATGTAGGAAAGCCAGCCTTCATAATTCTATCATCACTGATTTATTGTAAGGCTAGCTTCACACTTCACATGCATGTATTACCACAGTGCACAGTAGTGCACGATGTATGCATTAGGGCATTCATTTTAAACGAGACCTCCAACGTGCTATCACACCTGCATTGCAGTGCACTCTATGACAAGTTGGTGCCAGGGGGAAAACAATGCAGGTACGTTTTCTGGCCCATTGGCATGTAACAAATTAAGGCACTACAACAGAGCCCCGGCCAATCAAATTGCACTCAGGCAGGCAAGCCATCGGAGCTGACACGTTAGGGAACTGATTGCCAAAAGAAGGTCCAGAGCACTAAGGCCATCTACATTCTTGCTAGGATACAACACAAGCTGTCTAGGATACAGGCAGCTCATAGCACCTAGCAACCAATAATCAACATTTGCGCTATAAGCTTGTACGCACAAAACAAACGTTACAAAACATTTACATGCATCCAGCGATAACAATTTGCATCCAGCTTCTGTTAGCAAGATCCAGCATTGATAGGCATGTTTTATTACACTATTACTGTCTTTACAGGCTATAAAACTTACCAGTCTCCTTATCGCTTTGCTTGACGTAAATATTGACCCTTGTGTGGCCTGGGAACTCGTCTCCATTTATAGCAAGGTGGACCACATAGGTGCCGCTATCATTGAGATGAACTGGATTTATCCGAAGGGAACAAATTCCTTGGCGCACTCGTGGCACGTCCACACTTACAGTTCTGGTTGGGTGTTCTAATGGCAGGAGCTTGGTATCGTACACCTTAATGATTGGTTGAAATCTATCTTCTCCTATGGGCCTCATGCTCCATTTCAAGAGGACCAGATTATTGCTGAGGGGTTTATCCACATTGAAATGACATGGGATGATCAGTTGTTGTCCCACTGTAGTATTCAGTTCATGTTGGTAGGTCTGAACGCTTTTTATTTTTACACCTGGAGAAAGAAGGAAACAAAGATTAGATTCACTTTGGACAATTGTAAAGCACAAGTACGCATTTCTAATATTTTCTGCCCAGTATGCGACAGCGGCCGAAGAATCGTGTCATCAAGCATTTTTTAAATTTCCCCTCCCCAGCTATCAATCACTGCGACTGGTATAACAATATAACTTTCTGACAGTTAATAAAGCGAGAGGCAGCAGGGGGCTGACCAGTGTGACACATGTATACGCAGCCTAGAACCAGGACTGCCATTAGAAATCACGTGGGCCCCATACAGCCTACCTGATAGGGCCACCTATCTGGCGCCCTGCATGCAGATTTGGAGCTGGACACATGGTTGGCTGGGGGGCCCTAATGGACCTGCGGCCACTGCATATACTTGGAGCATTTCAATTGAACGTTTGTATGACACTATCGCCGTGGTATATTCGATAATGCCATCAGATATTTGAAAGCACTTAAAAAGCCCACATCATTGCTAGGATGCAGTCGGCACATGACTCCTAGCGACCAATGGTGCACATGCACTATAAGCTTGTATGTATGTAATCGTTGTTGAAACATTTACATACTTTTTGCCCAGGATCTGGCATCCAGCTTCTGGCAGCAAGATCCGGCATTGATGGGAATGTTTTATTACATTTACACTGTCTCTATAGGTTGTAATACTTACGGCTTCCCCTGATGTGAACATCGACTCTTGTGTCTCCTGGGAACACTTCTCCATTTATGGCAATGCGGAGATCGTACGTGCCGCCATCATCGCGATGAACCGGATCAATCGCAAGGGAGCAATCTCCTTGGCGCACATCTGTCCAGTGCATCCTTGCTCTACTGTTGATAGATTTTACTGTCAGCTGTGTGGTATCTTCAAACTGATAAATTGGTTGAAATTCATCTTTGCCTGGTGACTTCACACTCCATTCCAGTTTGATCCTATCACCTTCGAGGGGTTCATCCAATTGGAAATGACATGGGATCAGCAGCTGCTGTCCCACTGTAACATTCAGTTCATGGTGGTAGATCTGAATGCTTTTTATTTGTACACCTGGGGAAAGAAAAAAACATTGATTAGTTTCAGCTTACATTCTAAACTTCGGTCTATTGTAAAAAAAAAAGTACACATTTCTAAAATTTTCTGCCCAGTATATGACAGGGACTGGAGAATGGCGTTGTGAACCATGAGGAATCATTTTCTCAATCTCCCCTCCCCCAGTGATCACTCACTGCAACTGTTAGGCCTCATTTACATGATCCCAACACAACCGTAAACAATGTAATGGTCTTAAAAGCAAGGAACAAAAGTTCCTGGGTTTTGATCAATAAATAGATTAATTTTTTAATGCGTAAATAAACACCCTTTTTTAAAGCTTATTAGAGCCCCTTTATTGGAATCCATATATCTGGCACCCTGCATGCAGATTTGGAGCTGGATGCATGGATTGGGGGGGGGGGGGGGTGGTTGCAGCACCGATGTGCCCCTAATGGACCTGTAGCCACTGCAGATACTTGTAGCATTTCAATTGAACGTTTGTATGACACTATCATCGTGGTATATTTCGATAATGGCCTCAGAAACTTGAAGAAACTCCTTCGAAAGCACATAAAAAGCTCACATCGTTGCTAGGATGCAGTCGGCACATGACTCCTAGCGACCAATGGTGCACAAGCGCACTATAAGCTTGTACGTATTTAATGGTTGCAGAAACGTTTACATGCATGCAGAGTACATACATTTTGCCCAGGATCTTGCATCCAGCTTCTGGCAGCAAGATCCGGCATTGATAGGAATGTTTTATTACATTTACACTGTCTCTATAGGCTGTAATACTTACGGCTTTCCCTGATGTGAACATCGACTCTTGTGTCTTCTGGGAACTCTTCTCCGTTTATGGCAATGCGGAGATCGTACGTTCCGGCATCATCGCGATGAACTGGATCAATCACAAGGGAGCAATCTCCTTGGTGCACATCTGACAAGTGCATCATTGCTCTATTATTATTGAATTTTACTGTCAGCCGTGTGGTATCTTCAGTCTGATAGATTGGTCGAAATTCATCTTCATCTGGTGGCTTCACACTCCATGCCAGTTTGATCTTATTACCTCCGAGAGGTTCATCCAATTGGAAATGACATGGGATCAGCAGCTGCTGTCCCACTGTAACATTCAGTTCATGGTGGTAAGTCTGAATGCTTGTTATTTCTACACCTGGGGAAAGAAGAAAACATTGATTAGTTTCAGTTTATATTCCAAACTTCGGTCAATCATAAAGCACAAGTACACATTTCTAACATTTTCTGCCCGGTATATGACAGGGACTGGAGAATGGCGTTGTGAACCATGAGAAATCATTTTCTCAATCTCCCCTCCCCCAGTGATAACTCACTGCAACCGTTAGGCCTCACATGACCCCAACACAACTGTAAACAATGTAATGATCTTAAAAGCAAGGAACAAATGTTTCCGTGTTTTGATCAATAGATTCATTTTGGAATGTGTAAAAATTGTCATGTTCTTTTTTTCAATGGTGTGCATGTATAGCATGTCTTCAGATGCAGTTTTCTGGGTTTTGTGTTATGGATCTGAAGGCAATCCATTTTTATGCACCTGTGTGAATGCCTCCATTGAAAGTGTTAGAGCTGCATTCATATTTAAATTTAAAATTGTGTTTGCTTATAACATTTGATTTCTGAACTGAGAATGTGCCATCAGAGGTTGGTACTGAGGGTGGTTGAATCTATGGGCACCTGCATTGAGAATATATCAGTAGGGGTGGGTACCTGAGGGTGGTTGGATCTATGGGCATCTGCACTGAGAATATATCAGTAGAGATGGGTACCTGAAGGTGGTTGGATCTATGGGCACCTGCACTGAGAATATATCAGCAGAGGTGGGTACTGAGGGTGGTTGGATCTATCTACCATCCCTACTACACTCCGTACACACATCCCCCACTACACTCCATACACACATCCCTACTACACTCCGTACACACATCCCTATTACACTCCATACACACATCCCTATTACACTCCATACACACATCCCTACTACACTCCATACACACATCCCCCACTACACTCCATACACACATCCCTATTACACTCCATACACACATCCCTACTACACTCCATACACACATCCCCCACTACACTCCATACACACATCCCTATTACACTCCATACACACATCCCTACTACACTCCATACACACATCCCCCACTACACTCCATACACACATCCCTATTACACTCCATACACACATCCCTATTACACTCCATACACACATCCCTATTACACTCCATACACACATCCCTATTACACTCCATACACACATCCCTACTACACTCCATACACACATCCCCCACTACACTCCATACACACATCCCTATTACACTCCATACACACATCCCTATTACACTCCATACACACATCCCTATTACACTCCATACACACATCCCTACTACACTCCATACACACATCCCCCACTACACTCCATACACACATCCCTATTAAACTCCTTACACACATCCCTACTACACTCCATACACACATCCCCCACTACACTCCATACACACATCCCTACTACACTCCATACACACATCCCCCACTACACTCCATACACACATCCCTATTACACTCCATACACACATCCCTATTACACTCCATACACACATCCCTATTACACTCCATACACACATCCCTACTACACTCCATACACACATCCCCCACTACACTCCATACACATATCCCTACTACACTCCATACACACATCCCTACTACACTCCATACACACATCCCTACTACACTCCATACACACATCCCCAACTACACTCCATACACACATCCCTACTACACTCCATACACACATCCCTACTACACTCCATACACACATCCCTATTACACTCCATACACATATCCCTACTACACTCCATACACACATCCCTATTACACTCCATACACACATCCCTATTACACTCCATACACACATCCCTACTACACTCCATACACACATCCCTATTACACTCCATACACATATCCCTACTACACTCCATACACACATCCCTATTACACTCCATACACACATCCCTACTACACTCCATACACACATCCCTACTACACTCCATACACAAAGCATTTCCACAAGGGGAAGGATCTTTATATATCCATGTGACTGCAATGTTCTCATTTCATGAATAAGTGTCACTATCCAGTCCTGGAGAATAAGACTCCTTGTCCTGCGGTGATAGCTGTGTGATTTGTACAGTAAGGTGTAACACTGATCAGTACTTACTTGTCACAAGGTGCAGAAAAAGTAAGAAGATAAAAAGTCTGAAAATCATTCTTCTTCCTCGTCACTAAATGTCTTTACTGACTAAATAACCGAAACTCCTTCAAAATTGGTCTAATTATCTCAATCCGCGAAAAAAATCGATCTCTCTGAGGAGCAAATCAATTGCTGTCTTACTCTGAGAAAAACCAAGACCAACTGACAGCTGTTGGCTGCGAATCTATTTATAGACAGCTGTGTGCTGCAGCTGGTGTTCTGTTTATAGATACGATGATGTCACAGTGACTGTTGCTAGGGGAGCTCTGTCAGGTTTTTTTTCTCTGCTGTAGAAGGCTGCAAAACAAAAACACTTGTCTTTCATCAGGACAATATCAGTTCTGGTGCCTTTACACATGTTTTTGACATGTTCCTATGCATTTTTTCCCTGTGGTTTTTTTTATCTCGACACCTAAAAAATCTTTATTTTCACCAGGACAATGTCAATTTTGGTGCCTTTACACATGTTTTGGACACGTTCCTATGCATTTTTTTCCCTCTTTTTTTATTTTGACATTTGAAAATCTTTATTTTCATTAGAACAATGTGCAGTCTGGTGTGTTCACAGGCTTTTGATGGGTTTTTGACACATTCCTATGCATTTTTTTCCCTCTTTGATTTTGAAACTTGAAGAATCTTTATTTTCACAAGAACAATGTAAGTTTTGGTGCGTTTACACAAGTTTTTGACACTTTCCTGTGCATTCGTTCCTCCTTTTAATTTTTTTTTTATTTCTACAGTTGAAAAATCATTATTTCTATGTGAATTATGTGCAACCTGGTGCGTTTACACTCGTCTTTGAGGCGTTTTTGACACGTTCATGTGCATTTTTTCCTCTTTTTTTTTTTTATTTTGATGCTTGAAAAATCTTTATTTTCATTATTACAGTTTGCATACTGGTGCGTTTACACGCATTTTTGATGCAAGGTTTATGCATTCCTAAGCATTTTTACATCTTTTTTTTATTTTGTCAGTTGAAAAATCTTTATTTTATGTGTATACTTTTGATGTGTTCCTGTGCATTTTTTTTCCTTTTTTTTTTTTTTTTGACGGTTGAAAAATCTTTATTAGGACAATGTTCAATCTGGTGCATTTTGATGAATTTTCAATGCGTACAATGCATTATTTTTCCTCTTTTTCATTGGACACTTGAAAAATCTTTTTTTTTTTTCATCAGGACAAATTCTGGTATGAATAAACACAGGTTTGATAAATTCTAATGTGTTTTTTTTTTCCTCTTTTTTTTATTTTGACACTTGAAACATATTTATTTTTATTAGGACAATGTGCGATTAATCTGGTGCGTTTACACACAAGTTTGTGATGCATTTTCAATGTACTCACATATGGGTGTTTGTCTTTCTCTTTTTTTGACACTTGAAAAATCTTTATTTTCATTAGGACAGTGTGCATTCTGGTGCGTTTACACACATTTTGAAGTGTTCTAGACAAAAAAAATTGCAGCAGGTTGTACTTTTGTTAAAGGCTTTGGAACTTCATGCATTGTTACTGTGTTTTTATGTGGCTTTTTCCTCTCTTATTCTGACACTTGAAATTTTTTTATTTTCATCAGGATGATGTGCATTGTGGTGCGTTTACACGCATTTTTGGTACATTCCGGGCTAAAAAAAAATGCAGCAGGTTGTTCTTTTGTTGAAAGCATTAGTACTTGATTATAAGGGATCAGTTCTCTGTGCTTGCTATCTTGTTGCAGGGATCGCTGGCTTCTTTGATCAAGAATGCAGGGTGTCTCCCATGTGGCTGCCTCTGATTGCTCCACAGCAACTCTGGGATCTAAATTTGTCTCTGTTGGCCCTTTAAAAATCACCTTTTGTACCTTTTAGAAAAATACACCTTTCCACTCTCACAATGTTGCATTCCTTGTTGCTGTCCTCTCTGAGGTAAGTGTCTAAACTGGCGACCTTACCCTTTAACCACTTCAGCTCCTGAAGATTTACCCCCTTCATCACCATTACATTTTTTTGCGATTCAGCACTTCTTCAGTTTAATGACAATTGCGCAGTTGTGCGACGCTAAGTATGTTCCTTTTTTCTCACAAATAGAGCTTTCTTATAGTGGTATTTGATCACCTCTGCAGGTTTTTTTTAACCACTTGCCGACCAGTCACCAGTTTTACTGCGGCAGAATGGCTCGGATGGGCGAAACGACATTATGTTACGTCGCTTTGCCTTTTGGCCACTAGAGGCGCGCCCGCAGCTTGCCCATGGATAGAAGAAGATTCTGGACTGCCGCACTCCTTAAAACTATTTCTTTATTGTACAAATGAAATCCAAAAAAACAACCAAAGCGATGCAGTCAAAATGAAGTGAACAATACTTTACTGCATCCAGCTAGATGAGTATTATTCACAAGAACCCACGTGCATCCCATACTTTTTTTAAGTAAATGTGTTTTTTTCGTATGTGAAAGAAGTGAATGAAGTTTGGTATCATCTTGCATCTCTTCCGAATATGATATTCAACAGGTCTGTCATCACCTCCTGGCTTGTTGTTACCATCTCTGATCCAATTGGCTGTTTGGTCACTGGAGTATCTTGGGGGACCTGAGGGAAGTGTTCCATGGCTATATTAAGACCCCTTTCAAACGAAAGCAGTTTTCAGGCGTTTCAGCACTAACAAAAAGTCCCTGAAAACTGCTTCCCATTCATCTGAATGGGTTCTTTCACACTGGAGCGGTGTGCTTGCGGGGCGGTAGAAAAAGACCCGCAAGCAGCATCTTTGGAGCGCTGTAAAAAGCGCTCCAAAAACGCCCCTGCCCATTGAAGTGAACGCTTCCAAACGCCTTAAAAGTGCTGCGGTTCTTTTGAATGGCAAGAACGCGGTGACGTCATCGCGTACGACGAGCATGCGCTCGTCACATTCAATGCCATCGCTTCCATCTTGCTGCACCCTACCTATGCCTAGGAAGCTACCGCGTATGCGTCAGTCATTTCAAGCATGCGCCGGTTTCCACGGCAACAGTATATACACTCTCGTGTTTCTCAGCAGGAAAACACTGACGAGAAAACTGAAAGCCTCGTACGTACGCACGGTATACTCGGCAAGAAAGCTCTGCCAGCATTTTCTTGCTGGTTCTTGCCAAGTAAACCGAGCGTGTGTACGAGGCTTTACTCCTTGAGTATGTATTAGCCAACCTTGGTATGTGTGTGTAGCTGCTGTCCAGACCTTTGGTTTGTCTTTAACCACTTAAGACCCGGACCAAAATGCAGTTAAAGGACCTTGCCCATTTTTGCGATTCGGCACTGCTTTGCTTTAACTGACAGTTGCACGGTCGTGCGACGTGGCTCCCAAACAAAATTGGCGTCCTTTTTTTTCCACAAATAGAGCTTTCTTTTGGTGGTATTTGATCACCTCTGCGGTTTTTATTTTTTGCGCTATAAACAAAAATAGAGCGACTATTTCAATATTTTTTGCTTTAATAAATATCCCCCAAAAATATATAAAAAAAATATTTTTCCCTCCGTTTAGGCCGATACCTATCCTTCTACATACTTTTGGTAAAAAAAAAATCACAATAAGCGTTTGGTTGGTTTGCGCAAAATTCATAGCGTTTACAAAATAGGGGATAGTTTTATTGCATTTTTATAAAAAAAAAAATTTACTACTAATGGTGGCGATCAGCGATTTTTTTCGTGACTGCGACATTATGGCGGACACTTCGGACAATTTTGACACATTTTTGGGACCATTGTCATTTTCACAGCAAAAAATGCATTTAAAATGCATTGTTTACTGTGAAAATGACAACTGCAGTTTGGGAGTTAACCACAGGGGGCACTGTTGGGCTTATGTGTGACCTGAAGTGTGTTTACAACTGTAGGGGGGTGTGGCTGTAGGTGTGACTTCATCGATTGTGTCCCCCTATAAAAGGGATCACACGATCGATGACGCCGCCACAGTGAAGAACGGGGAAGCCGTGTTTACACACCGCTCTCCCCGTTCTTCAGCTCTGGGGACCGATCGCGGGACTCCAGCGTCGATCGGGTCCTGCGGTCGTGGAGCTTCGGACCGGACCGCGCGCGCCCGTGACCTACGGCTGGGTACTAGTACAGGATGTACCTACATGTGCCCAGCCGTGCCATTCTGCCAACGTAAATGTGCAGGAGGCGGTCCTTAAGTGGTTAATGACATTGATGTTGTTATTTTTTTATTATGGTGAAGGTGGTTTTCTAGCATTTACTGTGCCTAGAGAAGGACACTAATACAGTGGATTGGAAATATCTATCCTCAATGGCTTACTGGAGAAATTTACAGGATTGGAGATCTCTCTTGAATCCTCCAGCAGCTAAAGGTTGCAGAAAGGCAAAATCTTAGGAAGGGGTAATAACTCCTAGAAGCTGGGCCCTCCAGTTCTGTGTGATTAGTATCCACTCTTCCTGTAGTGGCCAATATAACCCATGGTAGAAGTGCTGTGCTCCTCAATGGACAAAGAAAAATTCTTATTTTCAGCAACTTTTAATAACCTACACAATTAAGTAATTGTATACAGTGGGGATCGAAAGTTTGGGCACCCCAGGTAAAAATTTGTATTAATGTGCATAACGAAGCCAAGGAAAGATGGAAAAATCTCCAAAAGGCATCAAATTACAGATTAGACATTCTTATATGTCAAAAAATTTAGATTTTATTTCGAAACCCAAACCCAAACTTTCGAAACCCACTGTATATCAGTGTTGTTAAAAGCAGGGGTCTCTAAGCTTTCTAAACAAAGGGCACTTTTACTGTCTTTAACCACTTACTGACCGCCCACTGTATATGTACGTCCTGTTTTTAAAGCTGGATATCTCGGTAACGGCAGCAGCTGCTGCCACAACCGAGGTATCCATCTTTACAGTGGGTGGCCGTGTAAACGATAATTGTGGTCTCCGCGGCGGATTCGCCACGAGATCGCAGTTATCGGTGGCGGGAGAGAGCCCTCCGCCGCTTACCGGAGCCGTCGGTAGCGGCGGAGGAGATCGGATGCTGCCGCCTGGTGTGTGAGGACTTGAGTGAGGGCAAGATGCCCCCCACCCGTCCTCATAGCTTTGCTGGGCGGAAGTGACGTCAAAACGTCAGTCCCGCCCAGCCTCTTAAAGAGACAATTTTTTTTGTTGTCATTTTTTTTAAATGACAAATTTTCCTTATTTTTTTTTTTTCTTGCATTTAAGTCTAAATATGAGATCTGAGGTCTTTTTGACCCCTGTCATGCTTTTTTCTATTACAAGGGATGTTTACATTCCTTGTAATTGGAATAAAAGTGATAATTTTTTTATTTTTTTTATTTCAGTGTAAAAAATAATAAAATCAATAAAAATAAATAAGAAAACAAAAAAAAAATTTTTTAAAGCGCCCCGTCCCGACGAGCTCACGTGCAGAAGCGAACGCATACGCGAGTAGCGCCCGCATATGAAAACGGTATTCAAACCACACAAGTGAGGTATCGCCGCGATCGTTAGAGCGAGAGCAATAATTATAGCCCTAGAGCTACTCTAGCTCAAAAAATGCAACCTATAGAATTTTTTAAACGTCGCCTATCAAGATTTTTAAGGGTAAAAGTTTGACGCCATGCCACGAGCGGGCGCAATTTTAAAGCGTGACATGTTGGGTATCATTTTACTCTGCGTAACATTATCTTTCACAATATATAAAAAAATTGGGCCAAATTTATTGTTGTCTTATTTTTTAATTAAAAAAAGTGAATTTTTTCCAAAAAAAGTGCGCTTGTAAGACCGCTCCGCAAATACGGTGTGACAAAAAGTATTGCGATGACCGCCATTTTATTTTCTAGGGTGTTAGAAAAAATATATATATAATTTTTGGGGGTTTTAAGTAATTTTCTAGCAAAAAAAACAGTTTTAGTCTTGTAAATGCCGAATCTGAAAAACACCTTCGGTCTGGAAGTGGTTAAGGGGGCCGGACTGTGGCCAGTGAGAGTAGAAAATGCCCTGGCATCAGTGGCAATAAACAATGCCCCGGCATCAGTGGCAATAAACAATGCCCCATCGGTATTTGTAGGAAGAATTTTGCCCCATTGTTGGTTTTAGGGGAAGGAATAATGCCTAATCATTGGTGTAAGTGGGAAGAATAGTGCCCTGTCATTGGTGTCAGTGGGAGGAATGGTGCCCTAGTGCTGGTATCAGTGACAAGAATTATGCCCTGTTTTTGGTGTTACTGGAATGAATAGTGTCCCAAGGGTTGGATAAAGCCAAGCAAAGGGCCACATCTGGCCACCACTGGTTTAAAGTCAACCACTTTGGCCACAGGCAAAGTAGCAGAAAAGTGTGTTGTAAGGATTCCTAGGAACATGTATTTTGACACTACCAATGGTTTTGCCACTAACTCCTTACCAGCAGATTTGAAAGGGATTCAACACATGGGTTTACCTTTAGAAGGAACTTTACCCTACCTATTGTAAATATTGAAAATCCTATCACTCGTGCCTATAAAAAAATAGGATTTTTTGTACTCACCGTAAAATCCTTTTCTCTGAAGTCCATGGACGGACACAGCTCCTTAAATCTTGACAAGTGGGTTATGTTCCCTGTTTACAGGAGAGGACTAGGCAGAAACATGTTAAATACATGTTACATTAACAGAGTTGAACAGCCCCGCCCAGGGGGCGGTCCCTCCAGACATAACCCTCCTCACTGCAGCATGCAGCCTCAGTTCGTAACAAGCAGTACAAACCTAAAAAGGAGGGGTGGGAGCTGTGTCCGTCCATGGACTTCAGAGAAAAGGATTTTACGGTGAGTACAAAAAATCCTATTTTCTCTTCTCTACACAGCTCCTTAAATCTTGACAAGTGGGACGTCCCCAAGCAGTGTCAAAAAACGAGGGGTGGGAAATATATCAGTAAAAACTATTTTTAACTTCACCCCAAAACAAGCAGAGCTCCTCAACGGAGGAGGTGCAACTTTAAACAGCCGCCGGCAAAAACTAGCGGCTGAAAAAAACATCATAAGATGCACTCACAGCAACCATGTAAATTCTGGAAAAAGCCTGAACGGACGAGCAAATCGCCGCCTCGCACACCTGTGAGACCGACGCATGATGTCGGAAAAAAAAAAAAAACCCCAGGAAGCACCAATTGCCCTGGTCGAAAGTGCCGTGACCGGAAAGGGGGGCCCGCCCCTTAGGAGCATAGGCCTGTATGACGGCCTGCCTGATCCACCGAGAAATGGTGGTCGACGAGACCGCCAGGCCCTTTTGTGGACCAGACACTGACACAAAAGAGAGTCAGACGCTCCGAAATGGAGCTGTAGTAGGCTGGCATACCCGCAAAGCGCGTACCACGCCTAAAGTATGAAAGGCCGAAACCTCCTTCGGAAGAAGGGAAGGTCGCGGGCGCACCATCACCTAATCCTTATGGGGGATCAAGCATGGCGGCTTGCAAGACAAGACCGCCAACTCAGAAACCCCTCTAACAGAGGTAAAGGCCACTAAAGGGGCCACCTTCTGAGATAGTGTCAAGAGAAAATCTCTCTGATGTTTCCAAAAGGAAGGTTCCTGAAGAACCGAGAGCACCAGAGTCAAAACTCATGGGGGAAGAGATGGGCCAAGAGGGGAAAGTATATGACAAACCCCTTGCACACAAAAAAAGGGGACCCACCAGGGAACGGGCCGCAAAAAGGCCACTAAAAGAACACAGCCAAGGCTGAAATCTGCCCCCAAACGGTGCTTTAAGCAATTTTTAGATCCAATCCAAGCTTTAAAAACAGCAGGACCCTGGACACCGAGAGTACGCCCGTGGACGTCACTCCATCCCTTCGCACCAAGAGAGGTGCGACGGTAGATCCTCCGGAAGAAGACTACAGTGCCCTGTTGAGATGACCGAGTCAGACAGACCCTGGTCACCTAAAGTCTGGCTTCCAATAACCATGTTGAGCAAGTCAGTGACTGTACAACAGGAGGAAGTATGGGACCTTGAGACAGGAACCTCCTGCCCTGGCAATCACCAGGGTGCCTCCGCTACCAGGCGCCCGATATCAGCGTACCAAGGACGCCAAGGTCAATCTGGAGCGATTAGAATCATCGGGATCTCCTCAGCATCCACTCTGTGGAGCGGCCGAGGAAGCAACTACCATGGAGGAATGGCAAAAAAATCACCGATACAGACAACACAGGGCCTCCAGCGCGACTGACGCGTCTGTACAAGATCACTAGACCTGGCCACTAACTTTGACACCCTTGCGGCGGAGACAAGCTGCCAGGAGATCCATGCCATGTGAGGCTCACCTCCTGCAAGGGAGCCGAAACACCCCAAGCACAAAGACCAGTCGCCCTGGTCCAGCATCTGGCGACTCCAGTAGTCCGCCTGCCGGCATACCTGATGGTAGACTGAAGCCACGACCGTGGCGTTGTCCGGCTGAAACCAGATCGGTCGACCACAAGGAGAAGCATAGCCTGATCGCCTAAAATAGTAGGACAATGAACAGTAGACAGCACCTGGTATTCCCAGGTGGTCTCCCACCAGGCACTAGCCAGGCCCGACCCTGGGTAGCTACCGAGACCAGACACATTCAAGGAGGTGTGGTCATAGGTCCACGCAAGTCCAGCGACTCAGGGCCGACTGGCCCCCCCAGTTTTGTGAACCTCCAGGTTCACAACCCGTGAGCTGGCATCCGTCGTAAACACCGACCACTGGAAGGAAGGAACAACTTCCCGGACCGAAGAGTCGGGAATCTGTCACCAACTCAGAGAGACTCTGACTAGGTGGCGCACAGGAATCTAATGATTTCAGACAGGAGATTTTTACCACCTGGACAGTAGTTCCCCTGGAAAACCAGGGTGTGGAACTGGGCATACAGTACCACCTTGAAGGAGGCTACCCACAGACCCCGAACCAGCAGGCGCCCGGAGAGAAGACCGATTGCGTGATGCCAATACCTTCACCGCAGACTGAAGAGTCTGCAATTTCTCCAGGGGAAGAAGGAACTTTGCCACTGAGGAGTCTGGATCAACACTGGATACTCCAACGCTGAGTCGGAACCTAGCATGCCCATGATTTGAACCCTGGGTCGCACACATGGAGGGCAGGTTTGCTGCCACTGAGCTACACTTTCTGGCCTAAACGTTTAACATCCACCCGAATCTTCGGAGGGTCTGAATGGGAATAACCCATCCACTAGGTCGGAGACAGAAGCTGCTCTCAGAAGAAAGTCGTCCAAGTAGCCAATGAGGCAAAGCCTCGCTGTCCCAACAAAATTCAAATAAGTGCGAGCTCCTAGCTGAAAACCCATGGTGCTGACGCCAGATCAAAAGGGAGGGCCACAGGCTGACAGAGACCCTTCTCTCATCACGAAGCACAGAAAAAAACACTGTGACATGTGCAAAACGGGACATGCATGTATGCGTCCCTGATGTCCGAGGACGTCAGGACATCCCCCGGATGAAGCGCAGCTACCACCAAACAAATGGATTCCATGCGGAACTACCCGACGTTCACAAAGGTATTTAGGGCCTGAGGCCCATAGAAAACCCCAAAACTCTCGTCCTGCAGGAAAGGTAAAATTACCTCACAGCTTAGCAAATCCCACACTGCCCAAGGCAGACCGACGGGCCGGGAGAGGAAGACACAAGGACAGAACTTTGTTCTGTGGATAGTACTAGTACTATCTAGTACTCCGAAGAGACCACCTCGCAGACCCACTAGTCGGAGAGCAGGGAGGTTTCACTGAATTGTGAACCTGCAAGCCGCCCCTCCCACCTAGAGACAGGGAGGGGAGGCTATATACATTGGCAGGATTTGGGTGCCGGCGTGATCGGCTTATGCACCCAGGGACAGATTAGTCCCCCAGCTGGGCCTTTGACGGCCTGGGAGGGTTGCCCCTAAATAATACACACACATAGTGTGTATGTATATTATGTAGGTGTATGCACACATGTCTTTGGAGGAAACCGGAGTACCCGGAGGAAACCCACGCAGACACAGGGAGCGACAATGCAAGCTCCAGGCAGATTGGCGTCAGTGTGCGGATTCGAACCAATGACTCTTTTGCTGCCAAGTAATGGAGTTAAGCACTACACCACCGTGTGCATAAAACCATTCTGAAACAGACACCCTGGATAACAAGGGCGCAGCATTCAATGAAGCATCACAGACCTATATGAGGCCCTGGACCAGCTGGTCCGCTAGGCTAATAACCTCAGGAGAGAGTCGGTGCTCCTCCAGTGTCTGGTGCAAAATGCTCACTCTGTGAGTTGTATACAGCACTAGGGGTCGGGACTACTCCAGGATGGCCGCCGAGCGTTCAGAACGCGGCCACAGGAAAATGGCCCGCACAATGTAAGCTGCGCCATAGCGCGGCTACGACAAAATGGGCGCCAATGGGAGTTTTCAATGTAATTGAAAAACCTCCCAAAAAATGGCGCCAGCGTCGACTGAGACCCCAGTGTAGTGGCCACAATAGGCCCGCAAGCCAGACCCCAGCATGGTAAACATGGAACGGGTCAGTACTTCGGATCTTCTATCAGTCAGATCCATACAAGCGGGGGTTACCGCCCGGCGGTGAGGGACTACAAAAGCCCTCAGCGGCTTTTCTCATTCCGCATCTCAGAAATTATCAAAGAAGGGCACAGAAGGAAAAAACCTACACAGCGGTCTGATTTGTGTGATCCAAAAAAGACCGAGCCCTCGGCGGAAACCCATCTGCACTATGCAGCTTAGGAGAGTCCCTTGCAGCAGTAAAAAGCGCACCCATAAATGCCTTATTCTGCCTTTTTTTTAACTAGGTACCTGGTCCATGGCTCCATAACAGAGCATTCCCCAGGGGATAACGGGGGAAGGGGGCACTCTTTTACCGCCCGCCCGCAGTCCACCCCCACCCTGGCACAAACTGTGTCCAGGACTAACAATAAAAACTCTGTGGGAATCCCAGGTGCTAACACCTGCTGCCACCACCAGCATGTGGGGAAGGACCCAGATACTGACTCCAATTTACATAGTGTGTATTATAATATGCACACCTGTCCATACAAATAGACAAAAGCTCCTAGAGCCCTATTCAGGGCCTCTCACCCACTTGCTGCGCTGACCAGGGGTAACCAGGGGACTCCCTCAGGAGGAGACTGCCTAGCGCTGCCTGTGAGGAAAAGAACCGAGGTAACTTTTGCAGGGACCTGTGTTTAAACAGGAAAAGCCTCCCAGGGCTGTTTTATTTAAGGATAAGACACAGATACAGCATAAAAAGCAAAACCGTTACAGGTGTCACCAATCAGTCAGCGTCTGCTGAAGTATAATCATAAACATCTGTGCTCATCACAGGGCTTTTTACCTCACAGGAAAGCCCAATACAAAAAAGAAAAAACACAGGCCAGATAACACAGTCCCCTCAGGAAGGCCCCCTCCCCCCTGACAGCGGCAATGTTAGCAATGCAGCAAGGGAAAGGAGCAGGGAAGTAAGGGGAAGGGACCCCCGAACCCCAGGAATGCCCAGCCGTACCAACCCACCGAAGCAGGAGGGACTGTACTTACCCGTCCAAGCGAGGACTCGCTGACGCATTCCTGACAGAACTACAACCGCAATGGAGGTAGCTGTCGGCCCGGTCCACTGTGAGTGAGACAACACCACAGCCCAGTCATATGTGGACCTCGGAGCAAAGCTCACCGGCCACCCCAGGAGTCATGGGGTATGGCGTGGCAGACCAAGCCTCTTTGCAAAGGTGTGCCCACGCTTGCTGGTCGGACTGAGTAGACTACAAGGATCTATATTATCCAGCCTGTCTCTCAGCCGACAGTTGAAAGAAGATTCTTCAAGAAAAAGTAAAATAAAATAACATTTCTCCTCAGGGCGCTGGGCCCAAAGGGAGCCATACGTCCTTCTCTTTGCTAGGCAGAACGAAACTGAGGCTGCATGCTGCAGTGAGGAGGGTTATGTCTGGAGGGACCGCCCCCTGGGCGGGGCTGTTCAACTCTGTTAATGTAACATGTATTTAACATGTTTCTGCCTAGTCCTCTCCTGTAAACAGGGAACATAACCCACTTGTCAAGATTTAAGGAGCTGTGTCCGTCCATGGACGATAAGAGAAATACATACTAGTCAATGGAGTCTTGCAAAGTCCCACTTACTGTGCTCTGCTACCACACCAACATATTGAAATGAAAACCAGCAAATGCAGCTGGCAGAGACCTGCTGAATATAAGCAAGATCCAAAGCATTGCCTCCTGAGGTATGTTATATAGACATCCAAGAAAGCAGCGGTGGCCTGCTAAATGAACATGAAAAAAGTGTATTTGAAGTGAAAAAAAAAGGCTGTCTCCTTGCTAGTGCCTTGTGTCGGGTGGCCATGCGCCAAGCATTGGTGCCCTCTCTGACAGCACTGCAAGTGTTTTAAGGCACCCAGGAAGAAGTGGCAAATGCTTGATCAGGAACTAAATAATGTACAAATAAAGTGATCTCTTTTTTAAATGGCACATATAGTTTGACACCATAAATGACCTTTTGCATAGAATCAAATTAAACCAATCATATTGTTACCTTTCAAAAAATACAAGGGCTGTCATTGCTGACCTCCTCCTACTTACCTGGCTATTGACCCAATTTCTTCTACACATTGTCATTACTCCAGAACAAGCATGCAGATCAGTTCAGCCTTCACATGCTGTGTGCTTATTCTGACCAGTGGCTCAGAGTATTGAGACTAGAGGTCGACCGATATATCGGCAGGCCGATATTTGTCCGTTTTATAGAAATCTGCATCGGCCGATTTTTATCCAAATTAGGCCGATATTTAACATGGCCACTAGCGGTGCCACGGATCCGGAGCTAGGCCGAAGCCGCAGCCTTTCCTGATGCTCTGACTGCGGCGGCAATTTGCGGATTGCCGCCACAGTCACAGCATCGGGAAAGGCCGCGGCATCGGCCTAGCTCCGGAGCCGCGGCCATCTTGGTACACCCAGCGCGGGGGCCCTCCTCTCTGTTTACACCCACAGAGGAGGAGGGGCCCGCGCTCGTGGGACACATACCACTCTGGTGTCTGTACTACGGGGGGCAGGGGGGGGTCTGTACTGAGGAGGGAGAGGGGGTCTGTACTGAGGGGGGGTGACACTTTTTTTTTGTGCCAGTGCCACTTGCCGTCCAGTGCCAATAAAAGTGCCACCATCTAGTGCCACCATCTAGTGCCACTTGCCGTCCAGTGCCATCTGCCAATGCCACCATCCAGTGCCAATATCAGTGCCAATTAGTGCCACCTTCCATCCAGTGCGAACTAAAGCCATCAGTGCCACCTGCCAACCAGTGCCACTTGCCAGTGTCACCTGTTAGGGCCACGTGCCAATCTGTGCTATCTGCCAGTGCCATCTGCCATCCAGTGCAACCTGCCAGTGCCAATAAGTGCCACCTGCCAAAAAAAAAAATCGACATCATATATTGGCCACCCCGATTTCTAAATATCGGCATCGGCTAGAGAAAAACCCATATCGGTCGACCTCTAATTGAGACTAGATAACAACCAGGCTTGCTATAAGCAATGTCAGCTTTCATAATTCTCCCATTACAGATTTCCATAAAAGAGGATTAAAAAGAAAGTGGAATTCCAGGCTCTAACTAAGCTTAAAACTGCTCCCATCCACATAACTCCTATTCTAACTACACTGTAGAAGGAAGATGCTTATACTTACCTTTTCTCAGGGCGCTTTGGTCCAGCCACGTGATCTCAACGGCCGGCTTCAGGGGAGAGGAGATATCTTAGACAACGCCTGAATTGCCTGGGTGGTGACATCAACCACTGGCTTACTATGGGGCATCCAATGTCAGTTGTTTCTACTCTCACCTGAAGTTAGCTGCTGGGGGATCACATGCCAGAACCAGAGCACCTTGAGAATAGTTAAGGATAAGCATCTTCCTTTTAAAGCAGGGGTCTCCAAACTGCGGCCCTTTGCTTGCCTATATCCAGCCCTTGGGACACTGTTTTTTCCACTGATATCAAGCACTATTCCTCCTGCTGACACCACTGATGACTATCGTCTTGAAAAAGTGCATGGTTAGATGCACGAAATGCATCAACGGAAAGGACGCTAGACCACCCCTGCTATGTAAGGACTTTTGAGACCTTGGAGCCACCGTACCTGAACAAATCAAACAGCTGAAACAAACCACCTCCACACTTAGCAGAGAAACTACTGACTGCTCTACACAGTTGGACATTGCAATTTGTTCCCCACTTCTGTATCGTCATCATTGCGGGAGGAAGAAAGCATACATAGGTAGCGGAGATCTCTGCACCTGTCAGTGGAAGGGTGAGAGCCTTCGGGCTGTAATTTTATACTTAACGCTCTCCTCCTTCTCCACTCTGCTACCGCAAATGCAGTGAACAGACGGGGAAAACCCTTAGGCCTCGTACACACGACCGAGAAACTCGACGGGGGAAACACATCGAGTTCCTTGTTAGGCTTGTCGAGGAAGCAGGGATTGGTAATAATGCTTCAATGGAGACACCTTTTTCATGATAAATCTTACAGTGAATTTCCCTTCCTCTCACTTCCTGTTGTCTCCCTCCGTTTGTAAGTAGGAGTTGTATCCAAGTCAGATATTTTCTAACTCGGGCACTGCCTGTATATAGTTTTTTTTTCTATTTGCACTCTGATAATTGCTGCAGGTAAAAGGCAGCGTTGATACATGGAGGTACCTATATTGGGTTGTTGGTAGAAAATGTTACTTTTAGGCCTTCTCCTGATAGATTGGGATCCATCAAACCTGGTAAAATAAGGTACCAAAACTTAAGTTCCAGGTCAAAGCTCTGACATCTCTCTGAATTCCATATCATAGTGCATTCCCCTTGCTGAACTATAGAGGGGAACATGTTTTGCATTATGGAAGCCAGGAGGGTGTTTGACCGGGCTCCCACTTTGAGATAAGGTGGCCGATTGCGTATGCAGTCAGTTGAAGACTAAAAGTGACAAAGACATTGGGGGTTATTTACAAAAGGCAAATTGACTTTGCACTACAAGTGCACTGAAAGTGCAGTCACTGTAGCTCTCAGGGGGACATGCAAGGAAAATAAAAAAACATAATTTTTGCTAGCACATGATTGGATGATAAAATCAGCAAAGCTTCCTCCAATTTCAAAAGCTTGCCCACAGATCTACAGCAATCTATAGCGACTGCACTTAAAAGTGCACTTGTAGTGCAAAGTGGCTTTCCCTTTAGTAAATCAACCCCGATGCGCAAACATTTTGATTTTATTCATTTTTTTTAAAGATATATTACAGAAGTAATTATAAAAAAATATCTTGTAATATCACCTGCTTGTGAAGTCAGGTACTGCAGCACAACCATACATATACTGCATATTAGATTTCTGTGAGCTGCACTGTATCTAAACAGAGATCATCTCACTAAGCACTATAACCAGGCCTGAGTATTGTTTACACAGAAGATGGAGATACAGAGCCAGCTATGCAGGTGCATTATGCATTTAAACTGAAAAACCCATCTGAGTTGGCAATGATCAGCCAGATAGACAGATATATACCTCATGTGACAATGATTGATTTACATACTGATTAATCATTAGGAGAATCCATAAGTACAAAGACTAAATCCATTCCCATATGTTTTCCTTTTGCATGCTCTACAACAAACCATTAGTCACCTAATCCATTTACATAAGTATGGCACTTCGACAAATTGATCCACATCTTCACTGTATTCTTATATAAAAAAAATATTTACACAAGCAGCAAGTCTTTATTTTCAAGATTGTAGTGTTGTTGCCGTTGGTTTCCACATTTTACAGTAATACTAAAAGTGTATGTTAAAGTGATTGTAAAGGCACGAGTTGTTTTACCATCATTCATTCTATACATGAAGGTAAATAACCTTCTGTGTGCAGCAGCCACTCCCTCTTGTACTTACCTGAGCCCCTTCTTGATCCAGCGATGTCCACAAGAGCCTTGGCTTTTGGCTGCTGCTGTCAGTCAGAGCAAGTGAGCCAATCGGGAGATGGAGAGGGAAGGGCTTACTATATTGCAGCTTACAAGTTTTTCAGGCCAAGTACATTTTTTTACAAGTACAAAATATATCTCTTGACCTAGCCAGACATCCTGTGTGCTTGCACCTTTTTTGTGCATTGTCATCAGCCTTCTCAGTTCTCTTTTGTGGACAACAAAACAACTTCCCTCTGTGTAACAGAGTTGAGGAGAAGGTGATTGTAGTTGAAATGAGAAATGCAGCCTAGGTTGGCAATGCTGCTTCTCCGCAGAGTACTGTGAAGTAAGTGTTGTTACCCTAGGACAGTGATGGCGAACCTTGGCACCCCAGATGTATTGGAATTGCATTTCCCATGTTGCTCAACTACACTGCAGAGTACATGAGCATCGTTGGAAATGTAGTTCCAAAACATCTGGGGTGCCAAGATTTGCCATCACTGCCCTAGGACAAGAAATGTGTTACTGACAGGATCACCAGACAACAATAAGGGGGGGAAAGCAAGATAAAAAGAAATCAAATGCAGCCACCAGATCTAAGGATTGGTAAGCTGCAGTATATCACTTTATGTTTTTAGGATTAGAAAGGCTTTAACGTGAAACTAAACACATTGGGTTTAACTTTTCAAGTCAGTTTCCTACTGCACATGCGCTAATTGCACTGCGCTCTGTGAATGGGCAAGCTATGGGGGGGCTGAACTTCCAAATCTTTTTGCCACAGCGAATTGAGCCGGAAGTGGGAGTGTGTACCTGTCAAAACCAAGTACATTCTCCTGGCAAGGAGGTGCCAAATGTGGCAGCGGTGGGGAGGAGGCAGACAAGCAGAGCTTCCCTTTTTGGGTGGAGCTCCGCTTTAAATCCCTAAACATGCCAATGTTGTTTTCAACAGGGCTTTCATTTATATACTAGTGCATGTGCAGTGTATGCTACATTTAAGGCATAACTCTCACAGATGCCAATGTCAGCTCTTAACTACATTTTCAAACCCTTAAATGGCTGGTGTCATAGCTGGTCATGTGTGCAGCACCACAGCAACTGCTGATCTAAATAATAGTTAAGATTGTGCTCTTTTTGGCTGCAAAAAGACAGAAGGGTTTTGTCCTGTATGAAATTGCAGTAATGACCCATTCGCCTAAACCAGGGGTCTCAAACTGGTGGCCCTCCAGCTGTTGTGAAACTACAAGTCCCATCATGCCTCTGCCTATGGGACTCATGCTTGTAACTGTTAGCCTCGCAATGTCCCATGGGACTTGTAGTTTCGCAACAGCTGTAGGGCCGCCAGTTTGAGACCGCTGCGCATAAACCCTTTTTGCAATGTAAAGCATTTGGCCAGAACTCATACAGCCAAGAGGACCACAAAACACGTGGGCTAAATTGAAGATAATGCCAGTTTAGTTTCTGTTGCTATGAATACCTGAGAGCTACAAGGGCAGTGTCCAGTTATTTCTTCATCTGAGTTCTGGTCATTTTTACTTTTACAATGCTAAGGAAGGCTGGAGGGAGTCCCAGGAGGACATGGTCTATGTATTCTTTAACTCTGGTGTGTGGAAAACAGCTCATATTTAATAAAAAGCACCATAGAATTATTTTAGGTGGTATAGTTCACACTGGTAAGGCAAAGCAGCATATGGTGTGCCAGCACAGGGCATGGTGCTTGTTGGCCTGTGATGTTGCTGAAAGGCATAATACACCCCTAAAAAGGAGTCCAACACTTACACCACAGCCATCATGTACAAAAGTTAAAATGTAAAAAACAAATGTCCTTCATAACACTAAATCAGACAGAAAGTCTCTCATTCCTGCACAGTAAGTAGTTAGTCACTAGTATTGGGTGTCCGATGGATGAGGCACAGCTCTCTCTGCCATCACAGAGTAGAATGCTCCCATGGTAGGGAGGAGGTAATAGGCTGCGGGTCACTTGTTATCACTGAAGGTCATTTAGAGTTCTCAGTCTGTGCTGGAGGTAGATCAAGGTTGGTTCCTGGGATGACAAATTCTCCTTCACCGTCAATGAGATGATCCCACTGATTGAAGTCCTTATGGAGACCTGTTTAGCAAACAGAAAATCAATAGAGGCCATAAAATTATGTTTTCGCTTCATAAAAAAAATGTGATCTTGTATATGAAAGGCTCTAATTAACCCGTCTATACTGCAATTATTTTATTTTTTCGGTGTCTCTACTGGAGGGATTCCCCACACTACTTTTCATGTTCACATGACTAACCTGAATGGGGTCCTAAACCTAATGCCTCGTACAACGTGATCGGTTGCTTTTCCCTGTGTACACACGGCCGGTTTTCCTGACAGAGAATTTCTTTTATTTGGAGAGGGTGGAAAATTGTTTTGGGATTTTTCCTTAATTTTTCCTTGCTGGCCCCTATTTGGAAAGATTGCCCATCTTGTCCACCTCTCTTACAACAAGAACGCAGATGGCAAAAAATGTTAAGAATCTCTAACCCTTCTCTACTCTATCCAAAACAAAAAATAGTGTCTGTCTGTCTCCAGCCAGAATATTTAAAGGATAATCACCTTTTGTTACATGTTACACCCATATTCAGGGGTCTTCAGAAAGACATGTATAAGAGAGTCAAAAAGAGTACGGAAACTTTTTATAGAACCTTCATATATGGGCAAAAAATGGGCATCCGCTGATTGACAGGGCTATGTACATTGAAATATACAAGGTCCGGCAGCCTTTGCAGATGTCAGCTTGTAGTTTTCAATGAACTACCACAGCGCTGTGGAGCACCATGGTAGTACATTCATGCTTCCTGTCATCTGCTTACCCGCACGGGCTGGACAGGCAAGCAGATACACTGGCAGATCTGCATGGCACCAGCCATTTCCTGATTGCTGGTGCAATGCTTTACAGGCTCCACAAATAAATAAATGTACATTTTTACTACCTGAAAACAAATTTGCATTTATAATTTTTTTCCCAAAAAGTGAACTTATCCTTTAAGAAACTTTAGTGCTGAAATTAAAGCCCATTTGAACCCCTCTGTTTAACTATCTCAGCTCTTTGGACGTACTACAACAGAATAGAAAATTATTATTTAAACATTACCATTCTAAGTCATACAGTGTTCATATTGAAATGTTTTAGAGACGGGGAACCCCAGAGGCTGTACCACTGCCCTTTATGTGGAGGCTCTCTGTGAAGAACACACAGGGCTTAGTGCATTAAGTTATACACCATGATATAATCTTCATCCCATCCATTTCCCTACTCTGGGAAAGGTGTTACCCAGAGACTAGGTCACATCTTTAGACCTGCAGAGTACTCTGCGAATAATTAACACAGGACAGAAGGGACTGGGAAGCACCCCAAGGAGAGCCCTGCTGCCAAAAGTTACGTCCCAGGCAAGCTTTTAATCTTAGATCCAGTGGGTTCCAGGTACAGTCTAAAAGGCTATTTCAAAGATTAATCAAACTTCATGCAGCGTGCTGACACCCGGAAAAAAAAATGCATGTTAAAGCAATAAAGTCGAAATGGGTCCTTGGGGGAAGGTGTGGGAGTGCACCAATGGTCTTTGCAATCAAAGTCAGCAAATAACTGAGCTATTTGGGTCATAACTGCAATAAAAGCCTTAGACCAGAGGGCAGAAAATCCAGCCAAGGGGGACTCACAAGGCCATTAACACTAAAAGCAGAGGGCAACATGACACCAGGCTGTAGACATCTGCAGCATTAGATGTGCTGCAAGTTCCCCCTGACCTGTGAGATGGGGCACCTGGTACAGTGGGGATTCAATAAAAATAAAAAAATCATAATTTCTTGAAAATATGTCTGGCAGTGGGAGGGAGTATACCCTGGGCTCATCTACATTTGGCTGCCAGTGTCCAATCCTCCTGTAGATGCAGTATAACCCAAAGTCCTGTGTCCCTCCGTGGATGCAACAAAAAAAATGTTTAAAACTGATCAAGCTTTTAGTCAAGTTAAAATAGTTTGGAACTTCCCAGCCCATTCCCGGGAACAAAATCGAGTTGGGCTGAGCGCTGCCCAGCCATTCACAGAGAGCTTTGTAGTCTATGAATGAATACAAAGCTTCCTGTGAAAGACAAAGTTGGAGATTGTGAGGTCATCTGCCCACCTCAGCCAATCAGCAGAAGCTCTGATTTTTTTTTTTCATAGAATACGAAGCTCCCTGTAAATGGTTCAGCAGAACTCAGACCAAATTAAATTTGTTTTGGGAGCGGGATGGAAATTTCCATCCTACTGAACGCTGAACACAACATTGTATATTGTATGTAGCTGAGGCTACAGTGCACACAGGGGGGCACATCTAGTAGTCAAGGTAATTTTTTGTTTGGACCAGCTTGGTCTAAACTAACTATTTAAACTTTCCCAAAAGCTGGAGATCGGCTTTAATGTTTTACAGGTAATTATCCCCTTAAAGCAAGCCACAGCATGAGTAGAAAATCCTTGCCTGTGGGGAAGCAGTGGTCTGCTGAATTAGACCTATAGCTCCACAATGCGCAAAGATCATGCTCCAAGCTGATTGGAGAGTTCTGGGTCTGACTCGGCAAGGGGCATGTCACACCTCTGCAGAGACCACTGCTTCCATATAGAGACCAAGGGTCCTTCTGTACAGCAAGCTCAAAGGGGTCATGCTTTTCTAGTCATTATGTGGCTAATTTATAAATAAAACAAACTATGAATGTGGCCATACAGGGATTAAAATGTGGCTGGTTCAGCAGGGATGTATGGGCAGGGTGGTTGTACAGAAGTCAATCTACCAATTCTTCTGTACAACCAGCCTGCCAGGTGTTTCCAGATTGATCAGTGCCGCCGACTATAGCCAGCAGCACTGATCAGTGTATTCTAATGGCGACAGTGTATCCCCGCCGCCAGAGTACAATGACACAGTAAGTGTGTGGATGAGGGAATTGGGTCATTTCTTTTTCGTTCAACCTGTTGCATAGTCTGGTTGAAAAAAGACACAAAGTCCATCTATTTCAACCAATAAAAAGGGGAACAAAACAAAAAATATTCTATATACATAATCCCATACCCACAGTTGATCCAGAGAAAAGCAAAAAAAAAAAAAAACTAGCAAAGCACGATTCAATTTGCTTCAGCAGGGGAAAAAAATCCTTCCTGATACCCCGAGAGGCAATCGGTTTATCCCGAGATACTGAGCTGGCCAGAACCAGGTCTTGAGGGAGTCTTTCCGTAGCCTTTCCATTGAACAAAAAAAATAATAATATAGATAATGTATGGCCAGCCTTAGACTTTGCATATATTTTGTCTGATGTACCTGGAATTTTTTTTTGCAAAATTAAACTAAACGTTCAGTTGGGATTCAACTAATCTTCAGAATATTGGCTTATTCATTTCAAATTAAAGGGGAGTTACACCCAAAAGTGGAACTTCCGCTTTAAGCACTCTTCGCCCCCCTTACATGTCACATTTGCAATGTCATTCCAAATGTGGGGTGGGTACCTGGTTTTGACAGGTACTTCCTGTCCCACTGCCTCCTTCCTTTTCTGGCCGCCTAGGCGACTCCTCCCCCCTAGGTGGCCCCTCCCTGCACAGGTCCCAGAAGATGGCCTGGTCACTAGGAGAGAACAGTGTTACTCGCACGTGCACAGTGCGCACCCGGCTATGAAACTGAAAGCTGTCACAGCCGGGTGCCCACAGTTCAAAGTCGGCGCTGTGGAGAGGAGCGAGCCTTCAGGTGGCCGCATCACTGGACCGTGGGACAGGTGCGTGTCTGTTTATACAAAGTCAGCAGCTATACTTTTTGTAGCTGCTGACTTTTAATAAACTGAAAAACGAGTGGCTTTAAGTCTATGTGAGCCACAGCAACAATCTGATCACAGCTCTTATTATCCAACTTCACACATGTATACAATAGATCATATATATGTACTGTATATATTGTTTCTCTGTGAATACTCACCAAGATGTCTTTGTAGGAAAGCTAAAGTCACGTTGATAATAATGTCCATCCCCACATATGGATCGATTTCTCCCTTTAACTTGAATATTTTCCCTATGAGGTAACCAGTGAGAAATGTGAAGTCGGGGAAGCTCTGGTGTACACTGCCTCTGTACAGGGAAATAGGACAATTCCATCAGACAAACTGAAAGGGAACATCACTGTAATCTGCATAGTATTGTTAAACTGCCCATATATGTAACAACCCGACTGTAAAATCCCTATTAGATTTACTGACAATTATGTAACACAAGGACCTGTCTTCGGAATTCCTTTGACTCCATAGGGCAGATCCCCTTAGTAAATAGTTGTTTGTAAATCTAACACAGATTGTAAAATCCAGAATGTGACATGGTCATTTTAAGGGAAACCTGTAATTAAGACTGTACTATGCTGGTTGCCTGGCACTCTGTTCCTATTACTTTCAGTGACCGAGAACAAGCAAGCAGCTGATAAGTCAGACTGAACTGCACATGATAAACTTTCAGCTTAATTGGTATCTGCCTGGTTACCAAATGGGCAGATACAGTATATGACTAAATCTCACGCCACCTGGCGACCGCACTAGAATAGTCTAAATGCATGGTTCAGTCCGCCATTTACATGCATCGTGAGAATAGACCCATCCAGTATAGCCTCATCTAACTCACAACATTCTGTATATGTCTTGGATAATATTGAATCAAAAGCTTTTTCATGGCCAGGTGTGGGCTACTCCTTCATTTCTTCATCAGTTAAGCAGGTAAAGGGTCTGGAGTTGATTCCAAAGCCTTGTACACACAAGACTTTTGTCCGAAGGCCGTGTGCCTGGATTTTGTCTTGCATACAAACGGCACGCAATTGTCGGCCAACACACGAACGTAGTGACATACTAGACGCATCCTTTGGGCACCTTCTGCTAATGTTGTGTTTGGTGAGCATTGATTCGGAGCATGCATGCTTGTACTTTGGACTTCGAAAATCCGATAACAGACCGTTGTCCACGGAAAATTTTAAAGCCTGCCATCTAACATTTGTCCGCAGAAAATCCAACAATTGTCCGATGGAGCGTACAAACGGTCGGATTTTCCAACAACAGTCTGTCAACACACAATTCCCACTGGAAAATCTGATCGTGTGTAAGAGGCTTAAGTGTGGAATTCACAGCCTCAATACTTTATTGAAGCACCTTTGGCACCAATTACAGCCTCGTCTTTTTTTAGTATGATGCTACAAGCTTGGCACACTTATATTTGGGCAGTTTTTCCCATTCTTCTTTGCAGGACCGCTCAAGCTCCATCAGGTTGGATGGGGAGCATCAATGCACAGCCATTTTTAGGTCTCTCCAGAAATATTCAATTGGTTTCAAGTCTGGGCTGGGCCACTCAAGAACATTCACAGAATCGTCCCATAACCACTCCTTTGTCATCTTGGCTGTGTGCTTAGGGTCGTTGTCCTGTTGGAAGATGAACCTTCGCCCCAGTCTGAGGTCCAGAGCGCTCTGGAGCAGATTTTCATCAAGGGTGTCTGTATATTGCTGCATTCATCTTTCCCTTTCATCCTGACTAGTCTCCCAGTTCCTGCCGCTGAAAATTATATTCATGACTTGGTTTGTGCGTTGACATGCACTGTTAAATGTGGGACCTTATATAGAAAGGTGTGTGCTTTTCCAAATCATGTCCAATCAACAGAATTTACCACAGGTGGACGCCAATAAAGTTGTAGAAACATCTCAAGGATGATCAGTGCAAACAGGATGCACCTGAGCTCAATTGTGATTGTTATGGCAAAGACTGACAACTTATGTACATGTCATTTTTTATTTTTACTAAATCTGCAAAAAAATAAATCTGCAAAGATTTTAACTGCTTTAGTCCCGGGCCATAGTAAAAAGACAGCCTCCAGGTAGCTCTATAAATCCGGGAGGCCGTCTTTTTACGGCCTCGGGTCCTCTGGCCACTGGGGGGCACGCGTCACAGAGATGCCGATGCGTGTGCCTGGCGGCCGCGATGTCCGCCAGGTACCCGCAATTGGCAGGGACGTGGAGCTCTGTGTGTAAACACAGAGCTCCACGTCCTGTCAGGGAGAGGAGACTAAAGCTGTGTCCCTTGTACATAGGGACACAGCATCGGTCACCTCCCTCAGTCAGTCCCCTCCCCCCACAGTAAGAATCACTCCCAGGATACACATTTAACCCCTTCCTCGCCCCCTAGTGTTAACCCCTTCCCTGCCAGTCACATTTATACAGTAATCAGTGCATTTTTTATAGCACTGTTCGCTGTATTAATGTGAATGGTTCCAAAAATGTGTCCGCCATAATATCGCAGTCCTGACAAAATTCGCAGATCGCCGTATTACTAGTAAAAAAAAAAAACAGAATTCTATCCCCTATTTTGTGGCCACTATAACTTTTGCACAAACCAATCACTATTCGCTTGCTTATTGCGATTTTTTTTTTTTTTTTTTTTTTTACCAAAAATATGTTGAATACATATCGGCCTAAACTGAGAAATTTTTTTTTTTTTTTTTTTTAAATGGGTTATTATAGCAAAAAGTAAAAAATATTGTGTTTTTTTCAAAATTGTCGCTCTTTTTTTGTTTATAGCGCGAAAAATAAAAACCGCAGAGGTGATCAAATACCACCAAAATAAAGCTCAATTTGTGGGGAAAAAAAGGCCAATTTTGTTTGGGAGCCACGTCGCACGACCACGCAATTTTAATTGAAAGCGACGCAGTGCCGAAAGCTGAAATTTCGCCTGGGCAGGAAAGGGGTATATGTGCCCAGTAAGCAAGTGGTTAAACAAACTTTTTCACGTTGTCATGATGGGGTATTGTTTGTAGAATTTGGAGTAAAATAATGAATTTAATACATTTTGGAATAAGGCTGTAACAACAAAATGTGGAAAAAGTGGAGGGATGTGAATACTTTCCGTATGCACTGTATACACACCCATATATAGAAACAAATCCAAGGATTGCTACACTTAAAACAATTTATTCAAGTATATTCACATACAGATACATTGCATATTGCATCAGTTACTGGAACAATATGCAATATATCTGTATGTAAATATACTTGAATAAATTATTTTAAGAGTAGCAATTAGGAAGGCCTGATTGCATGCATTGGAAAACTTCTGTAGTGCCATTCGCCTCATAAGCTTTACTTAATAAATATATATATATATATTGTAATGTTGGGGTGATTTAGCATCTGGGTAGAGCATACCAGTGAGCAGCAGAGTCCACGCCAGTTGTGCTTTTTAAGGGTTTGTTGACCCACTTTTATTAAAAGAAAGAAAAACGTCCATCCAGACTTTCCCACGCAGGGGGTTTCAAGTTTCTACAGCAATAAAGAAATGGTCAAACGAAAATGCCAAGCCACATGGCTCTCTTCAGAAATACAGCCCCTAGGCTTACACTTCAGCCCTCTTGGCCACGTACCAAAGTACCTGTACAATCACTGTACCTTCTCTCAGCTTCTGTGCTGCTCAGCCCACAGCTTTGGGTCCTCTGTCTATACCATGCAGACATGCATGCTTCTCCCTTGCTTGCCTGGACTCCTCGGGAGGGTGGAGCCCAGAACACTGGTCTTGATTCTACTATAAGCCCAGGACCCACCTGCTCAATCAACCAGCCAGACTCCTGGCTGTTTCCAAAACCCGGTCCCAGGATTGGAGATTCCTGCCTATTTGAGAGTCCTGGGCGACCATTACCAGGACAGGGAACTGGACTATCACATACCCCCCCCCCCCCTTTGTTTCGATCCAGAGGGAGGAACACCAGCACCCATCATCATGGTTGGGACACCTCTGTGCTGGCTGTCAGCCACATAGGCCCAACCTTTTTTCCGGGTGCGCTTCCAGGTACATCCCACCCTGGATCTTAACCAGCTATATTTCCCTACACTCAGCCTTCTCCCTCTTCTTTTGGGGTTCCATAAGCACTTCCTCTTTTGAAATTTAAACAGGGCACCCCTGGTCTTTCTACCAACCCTTCTGCCTCCACGCTTCAGGTTCCCAGGTTTCCCAATACCTTTGGACACCACACTGTCATGTACCTTTAACAAATTATTTGGTTCATCATTGATATACATATTCAAACCAACTTTACACCTCTCAATGTTGCAAAAGTCACCAATGCCTTTTTTCTCAGTATTTGCTAGGGCAGAGTCTGCAGAGGGCACACATACCAGAGGGTTGCCATCACCCACGGGAACCTCAGAGGACGTCACCTCCCCGGGGTTCACCCTCTCTGCAGGCAGCTGTCCTACCACTTGACTTGTTCTGATGCCATTTGTATTTTTATCCACCTGAAGAGACAAGTTCTCTTCTGATCCACATACAATTTTTACTGCACTTATCTGTTTGTCACCTAAACCAAACATTGGACTGGGGACCCCAGTCTCTTTAACCACCTTCGGTTGGGCCCCAGTTAGGATTTCTGCTGCTTTCTGGTCCACACTTGGCCCTTCCATCTCATGTGATGGTACCACTGGTACAGTATACACGCCCTTCACCGACAACTGACCAGTACTAACTTGAACCATAGCAGCAGAAATGCCTTCTACCTGGCTGTTAGGTGGTGAAACCTCAGGCACTTTCTTTTCGCCAAAGCCTCTCCCATAAACCTCTTGTACAGGAAGTAACCCATCAGCATACCTAGAGGCAACTTTTAACACTAGTAATACAGTCATAAATAAACCATTTTTGTCTTGTCTTCCTTTGTGCTGTACCACCTGCCACTCAGGGGTCCACCTAATGGTACTCCGCAGTACCAGACTGTCTGACTGTGGTGGAGACACCCCAGTATAGACTGGCTGTACATCCCAAAGTGTAAGCATCTCCTTTAACACTTTTGTTAGAAAGCATACCCTTGGCTTCGGATTGAAATCCTTCCTGGGGACTTTCCTGACACTGGGAATGCAGACAGACTCAATTGCTGAGACGCGAGAGGTTGCAAGGTTTAATGAAACCTTCTCCCAGCTGGAGAGGACCACAGCCTGGTGCTCTACCAGAGCGCTGCCAGGTGCTTGACTCACACTCAACTTCTCAGGTTCAGCACCAATGAACTGCTTCACATTACCATTGACAACATCACTTTGACACGCCACGTCAGCATCATTTTTGTAGGTTGCGGACAAAGTGTCTGCTGTGTGCTCGCCCTTATGTGGTCCATATTTCTCACGAGGGTTAACCCCTGCAGCAGCCACCGCGCCCTCAGGTATAAGCTGTTCTGCCATCCCTCCTGCTGGCACAGCAGAAACTTTGTCCACCTTACTTTTATGCATGAAAGCCTCATCTATCAGGGACATTAGATTTTTACCCCAACTATCCCAATCTGTTGTAGCTGTGCTCCATTCATCGGCGCTCCTTAGCCCTGATCCATCCGCCCAAGGACACACATTAGAACAGATGGGTTTAGTTGCAGATTCATTACCCAAATTACAAATCATGGCAGACTTCGGTAACACATGTTCTAGCACCACAGGTTGCAATACACCACAACCACCACCTTGCTCGGGTGGCGCTTCATAAGCCTCACACACCTTTGCATTTTTCACATGTTGTTTTAACCCACCATTTACCTGCACATTTTTAGTACTAGCAGCTTGCACTAACACATTACCATTACACGGTACAGTTCCACTCTGTCCCACCAGAGTGACATACCAGTTGTCCATGGCAACCTCCGACTTCAATACATGAAGTTCCCTGGAGATTTCTGGGGACAACTGTGCGGTCTTACCATCAGTTGCTACAGGCAACGGCCCATTTGTGACAACAGCTTTTGCTCTGAAAGAACCTGGGATTTTTCCAACAGCAGCAAACTTTTCATTAACAATAACACTTATAGCATTTTTCGTTTTTGCAGTCTGTCCTAGCCCACTGCCTACTTGAGACTGGCAGACATTAGACACAACACTTTTAGTCATCAATACAGGTTCTGTTTGGACTTTAACCCCTGCATTCCCACTTTGTAGGGAGAAGTAATCTTCAAGCACACATTTAGTGGCCCCACTAACTGGGGTCACTCTCACATCATCATGGACAGTCTCGTAACCAGTTCTTTTATACCTGCAATCAGCAGTCCCAGACATCATTTCATTAAAGACAGTCTTACCCACCGCAGTAGTTGGGATCACCATCTTCATTTGAGTACGTTGTCTTAAACAGTCCTCAGCCACACATTTACTGGCCAACTCCCCCTGGTGGCCACGGGATGAAATCGCACCCCCTGCAGACACAACAGAAAACTCCTCCTTGTTGCCAGGGGTGACGGCAAATATATTTTTACAGGAAACTGGCTCAACATCATTACCTCCAGGTGCACCCCAGAATCTAGGGCAAGACAACATTTCGTGCCCCAGCTGGCCACATTCCAGACATGGAACAGGGCGACTTTTCTCCAGTGCGTTTCTCTCCTGATGATTCCCAGCTGGCAAGAACGCACAGGGCTCTTTGTGGGGACGTTGAGGCAAATCTCTCCTGCAGCTCCTCTCTCCAGGCACAACTTCCACTCTTGTTGTTATGGGAGATCACACTCTCCCTGCAGAGCTTTGCTGGTTCTCGCCAACATGCTGTATTGACTCCTTCGGAAGCCACTTGTCACGACCCTTGCAGGCAAGCACACCCCATGGTCCACAGACAGCCCAACTGGCCTCCTCTGTGTTGCTATGGGCAACCACTCTCCGTCCTGGCTTTTGGTCAGCCTCTCTTCTGGCACATAACACAGGCTTTGCAGACCTTTGTTTTGCTAGGTAGCTTTGCATTGGAGCCAGGGACAAAGGGCACTTGGAGACTGCATGCCCCCACTCGCTGCACCGCAAACAGCGCACTTGGTTTGCTGTCTTGTCAGGGTTTCCCACACTGCATCTGTTGGACCCTGTCTCAAGCTGTGTCACTTTCACAATTTTCACAACAGCTGCTGGTTTAACTGCAGCAGTGTTGCCAGGGGCAACAACATCCCTCTCCCAGGCATGGACATTTGGCAGATGTCTCTTTTTATCAAAGGTTGGCTTCGCTTCCACTTTAGCTTGGTCCAATCCTGCCAGGTGTCGCTTGCACCAATCCACTGCAGATTCAAACGCTGGTGGATGCTCCACATTAGCCATCTGTGCACTCATTGCACCAGGGTTGCTAGGGACAACAGCAGCCCTCTTTTCCCTTGGAAAACTTTGTTCGGGTATGTATGGGGTTCGATCAGGCGGTAACAACCCCTCCAGCCTCAGAGCTCTATCTATCATCTCAGCCATCCTTGCTTCTTTTTGGCATCTTGATCGCCCCATACTCACAATCACTCCCAAAAGAATGTGCACAGTTCAGCAACAAATTAGAACACTGTCTCTTTAAGGCTAATCACCTTTCTCTTGCAGGTTCTCCTCACCTGCACACACTCAGATTATGCAGTTTCTGGCAATAGCTCACTGGTATTTGCAAGGATCTTCAGTCCATGCCCGCATTCGAGCACCAATTGTAATGTTGGGGTGATTTAGCATCTGGGTAGAGCATACCAGTGAGCAGCAGAGTCCACGCCAGTTGTGATTTTTAAGGGTTTGTTGACCCACTTTTATTAAAAGAAAGAAAAACGTCCATCCAGACTTTCCCACGCAGGGGGTTTCAAGTTTCTACAGCAATAAAAAAATGGTCAAACGAAAATGCCAAGCCACATGGCTCTCTTCAGAAATACAGCCCCCTAGGCTTACACTTCAGCCCTCTTGGCCACGTACCAAAGTACCTGTACAATCACTGTACCTTCTCTCAGCTTCTGTGCTGCTCAGCCCACAGCTTTGGGTCCTCTGTCTATACCATGCAGACATGCATGCTTCTCCCTTGCTTGCCTGGACTCCTCGGGAGGGTGGAGTCCAGAACACTGGTCTTGATTCTACTATAAGCCCAGGACCCACCTGTTCAATCAACCAGCCAGACTCCTGGCTGTTTCCAAAACCCGGTCCCAGGATTGGAGATTCCTGCCTATTGGAGAGTCCTGGGCGACCATTACCAGGACAGGGAACTGGACTATCACAATATATATATATATATATATATATATATTTCCAGTACATGGGCAGCATTAGTTGCCTGACTAACCCTGTGAATATCTTAAGCTATTAAAGAAAACTTGTATTTTAGCAAGGTGGAAGACAAAGAAAATAAAGGCTCCTCCACATATCACTCACATTGAATGACACTTCAGGGACAAAAGATTTGGGGATTTACAACTATCTGCTTTCTATTAGGCTGCATTCACACCTAGGCGTGCAAAATCGCGGCGTTTTGTCCCGCGAATTGCGGCGACAAATTGCGGCGTTTTGTCCCGCGATTTGCGGCGACTGTGAATGCAGCCTCACCCCCTCTATGGAGATGGTTCACATCTCCTATGCCGAACGCCGAAAGCCGCCTGAAAAAAAGGTTCAGGACTTTTTTTTCAGGCGGCAGGCGTGGAGATGTGAACCATCTCCATAGAGGGCAATGTGTTTTCATCCCTCCAGCGTCTCGGGGCTGCTGCGGCGTCACACTACAGGCGACAAAACGCCTAGGTGTGAATGGGGGCTTATACTCCACAGTATTACTCAATACTGAGGCCTGCATTTTGCATGTCGTTCACAAAATGCAGGCTGCGGTATTTAGCCCGAGTTAAAGGCTAGGTTCACCTTTATAAAAAAAAAATGCACGTTAATGCATGTCAGGCTCCTGCAAACTCTTCCTCTAGCTCTTTGCCCATTACCCCTGTATTGGTTGTCGGTTGGCGAGCTGGAGGAAGATAGTGAAAAAAAAATTGAATTTTTAACACAGCAAGCCCGTCATGTGACTGAGATATCACATGTGTCACATGACCAGGCTTTCATCCCCTTTTTTTTTTTAACTCCCAATTGTATTGCAATCTGTTGGATTCAGAAGTTAGTGGAGCACAATGTACATTTATGAGCACAACCCTGGGCTTTATACTATTATCATCAAGGTGCAGTGTATCTCTATATGTGTATTGTTAATCAACCAATACACTGTTCCTAATTTCCCAAATATTACATCAAATTATTTAGAACCTATGTGCTAGAAATTATTTGTAAATATAATTACACTCACATAGGTGGATGTAGTATCGATCTGATAGTGCATCGGTCCCCCTCTGCCTCTACAGTGAGAAGTGAGCAATCAAACACCGCTGATTGCTCAGTTCTCCCCTTCGCTCCGAGCAGAGAGCCGTGACTGTCAGGCCTCGTACACACGACCGAGAATCTCGTCGTAAATGAAACGTTGTTTTCCTCGACGAGTTTCTTGTCAGGCTTGTCGAGAATCTTGTCAAGCTTTCTTTGCGTACACACTGTCAAGACAAAATCTCGTTGTTCTCAAACGCGGTGACGTACAACACGTACGATGGCACTATAAAGGGGAAGTTTGATTCCACTGGCGCCGCCCTTGGGGCTGCTTTTGCTAATCTCATGTTACTGTGTGTTAGGTAAAAGTTTGGTGAGAGACGATTCGCGCTTTTCAGTCTGTTACAGCGTGACGAATGTGCTATCTCCATTACGAACGCTACTTTTACCGAAGGTGCGCTCCCGTCTCATACTTTATTCTAAGCATGTGTGCGTTTCCAAGCATACACACGAATCGTAAACCAGCCCGACGAGGAAATTGAGACTCCCGACGAGAAAAAAAGAGAACATGTTCTCTTTTTTTCTCGTCGAGATCCACGACAGTTTTCTCGATGAAAAACATACACACGACCATTTTCCTCTGCAAAAAAGCTCTGCCAGCATTTTTCATGATGGATTTTGTCGAGGAAAATGGTTGTGTGTACGAGGCCTCAGACTCATTTTGCACAATCACAATACGTATTTGATGAAGACAATTTTGGACTATATTGTTTTGCACATTATTAACACAAGGCATATTTATAGGAGATATTATTCACATACTGGGCTTTAGAACTGTGAAGCTCTTTTTTTGTGACATGACTAAATGCAGGTCAATACCTATCTGCAGTGATTGTCAACATACTTGATGGTAATCATCTTCCTCTCCACGCTGGTAGAATCCATTTTCTTCATTAGCATGACATTTTCCACCCACTGGAACTTCTCTGAGTTGACAAATAAAACTGGCTGATGGATTGTAGTGAAGATTTCATCTCGGAGAGAGAACATCCAGGAATCCAGAGCTACACCACATCTACAACAACAGACAGCAGACAAAATATCAACATGTCACCAGACAACTTCTTGCATTAGGGCCCTTTCACACGGGGCGGATAATGAAAAAAATGTTTTTGCAAACACATAAGAAACCTAGCTGAGCTGCTGTTTAAAACTAAGCAAAATATATAAAATAGTAAAAATAACCCATAAAAGCAAACACTGTATCGGTCATGTACTACAAACAGCGCTAATGTTGAGTGATATTAGGATGTGGCCAACTCCACACAAAAATCTTTAGATAGATGAGCCAAGTGGTAATTCAAACAGTGTCCATAGGTGATCCTAGAGTAATAATAGTGTGCACCTTCAACCGAAATCTCCAAATATACCACGTGAGAACACAGTCCCCTTAAGTGTATACACTCACCAGAACACAATGTATAACACAATGTATAACCAGCATTGAACAGGGAACACTCGTCTGAACCACGGACCACAGTCAGCATCAATCAAGGAGGCACATGGATGATAAAGGAAATGCACCGGGTGTGAAGGGTTTCAAGCGCCCACCGCCCAGTATTAGGGTGAAAGGGTCACAGCAGACATCACGTTGTCATAAAATATAATGTTACGCTGAGTAAACAGATAACCAACATGTCATACTTTAAAATTGAGCACCCTCGTGGAATGCCAACCCCTCCCGCTGCTTCTAAAAACGATCCAGCGGCTAATCAGCCACTCGGATCGCTTTTATGAGAAAGAATTGCCTGCTGGGAAAAAAATAAATAAAGGGTTATGGCCGATAGCTTCATCTCTGGTAAACTACGTATTGTGGTCTTAAAGTGGATAAGAAGACTTCAGTTCCACTTTAATACAAAGATGTTACCCTTCTAGTTGAGGGGCCTACAAGTGGCAAGAAAAATAGAAAAACTATGTGAATCCCTTGGAATTAACTGGCTTTCTGCAGTAATTTACCTTTAAAATGTGATCTGATCCTCATCTAGGTCACAACAATAGAAAAATACAACGTGCTTAAGCTGATAACACACAACCAATTCTAATTGCTTGTGTCTAATATATTCACAGTGCTGAAGATAAAAATAAGTGAACCCCTGAAGTTAATAGATGGCCGGTAGCACTGGATCAGATCTGCACTACATTCAGGAGATTTTTTTTACCATTCTTCTTTACAAAACTACTTCAATTCAGACACATTTGCAGGATGTCTGGTGTGAACGGCTCTCTTGAGGTCATTCCACAGCATCTCTATGGGGTTAAGGTCTGGGCCACTCCAAAAGGCACATTTTCTTTTTCTGAAGCTAGTGTGTTGTGGATTTACTTTGATGCTTGGAATCATTGTCCTGCTGCATCACCCAACTTCTACTAAGCTTCAGCAGGTATACAGACACCATGACATCCTATAGGATATTTTCTTAAACTTGGAAGTTAATTTTCCCCTCGATAATGGCAGGTGGTCCAGGCCCTGAGGCAGTGAAGCAATCACAAATGTTCCCTCCACCATACTTCACAGTTGGGATGATGTTTTGATGTTGGTAAGCTATACCTTTTTTGCTCCATACATAGTGCTGAGTATTCTTCCTGAACAATTCAACTCTTATTTCATCAGTCCACAAAACATTTTTCCAGTAACGGTGTAGTCGGCTAAGGTTCTCTATGGCAAACTTCAGGAGTGCAGCAATGTTTTTTTGGAGGGCAGGCACTTCTTTCGTGGTGTTCTGCGATGGGCACCCTGCCTGTTCAAAGACTTGCATATTGTAGACTCATGAACAGGGATGGTTACCAGTTCCAGTAATGACTTTAGGTCATTAGCTGTTACTCTTGGGTTCTTTTTTACCTCATTGAGGATTCTGCGTTAAGCCTTGGGAGTCATCTTGGCTGGGCGCCCACTTCTAGAAAGAGTACTCCTGATTGTATGAGCTTAAACACACTTACGAACTGATTTCATCATTTGGACTTCAGGTGTGCAAACTACTGACTCCAGTTAGCTTTGGCTGAAATAATTAGTCTATTGGTTCACTTACTTTTTCTTCAATCACTGTGAATGTTTAATGGGTGTGTTCCATAGTGACAAGAGACATTAGATCAACTTAAGCACATTGTGTTATTTTATTTTATTTTTTGTGATTAATTCGCATTTTATGGCAAACCAACCAATTATTGCCAAAGGGGTTCACATACTTTTCTTGCCAGCATTGTCTTAAATATTAAAACTATAAGCCAGCATCCTTCAAAGGGTAAAGTACACACTACCTAGGAATATGGCGCAAAAGGAAGGGCAATCCTATGAGAAGCCTAAAAGTAAAAAAAATTCTCCCAGTAGTTGGAAGTTTATGCCAAAGTGGGGTCTGTAACCAAGGACCTCTAGCCTGTAATCGAGACCGATGACCTAGGGGTGGGGCCTATTAAGGAGTAACCTCCTCCTAAGTATGGCCTATAGCAGTGGTTCTCACCCCTGTTCTCAAGTACCCCCGACAGGCCATGTTTTGGGAATTTCTCTTAGATAAAATAGCTTTCTAAAATACCAAGCCATTGACTCGGATTTAAAAGTCCTGTGCGAGATAAAGGAAAATATGCAAACATGGCCTGTTGGGGGTACTTGAGGATAAGGTTAAGAACCACTGGACTACAGCATCCCTCAAAGCCCTGACAAGTTCCATAAGTGCATAACCCCTCTGTTTCAGGGCCTTCAAAATTGAGGTTGTTAATTGAACATGTGTCACTTAAATCTGTAATTAAAAAAGTATAAAAGCAATACAAGCTTGAGGTTTTTCACTTATGGGGAAAAGTCTTTTGGCTTTGTGCATTTTAATAGCTATTCCTAAATATTAAAATGTGTGTGTGTTAAAGAATAACTTCCCTGAAATTCCAAGGACCAGTGAAGCGATTGCTGGTGTGCTATATGCTTTTTTTTTATCCTGTAGGGGGTGCTATATAATTGTAATACTGGACATATGGGTGGTGATTACTTCACACTACATTGTGCCAGAGTTAACCTAGCAGCTGACCCATACAAGTCCAATTTCAGCTGCCAATGGAGGCCCTGTTTTGTTTGCATTGAATTTGAATAGTTCTCTTCTGGCTGTTCCAATTTTCGTCTATAGCAAAATTTTCATTTTTACCTGCAAACTCTATATAAACATTCCCCAGCAGGATGCCCAACACTTTGTGTGGGTGGTGGTCCTCAGTTTGTGACTTCTTAGCACCATTCAGAGAATACCTTGCATTTTTCTAATGGATGCAAAGTGTTTGCTGATTGGATGAAGTGGAGAGGCAGGGACACTCTTTACCTTGTCTAATCAGAGAATGCTTTGCATTCATCGAGCAAATTCAAAGCGTCCTCTGAATGGTGCACGTGCCCAGCGGCAAACCTGTGTTCAGAGTGCAGCAGGGCAGATGTTCAGCATGAGGCCAGAAAGGCAGTAGAGATCACTGTACTAGTGGTGTCTACTACAGTGATTTCCTGCTTCTAGAGCGATCCCACATGTATGGCACATGCATAGTTACATTGGCCCAAGCTGGATCAGTGTAAATATGTAAACAATACCATACCTGGAATTCTTCTTTAAGACAAATAGAAGCCTGCAGGCTGCAGTGCAATATGTATTTAATGTGTAGTTGTTGGATACAATTATAGTATTAAAAAAATTGTTTTTTTTTTTTTTTATTGTTATACATTTGTCAGCCTGTAATAAAAATAAAGCAGGGTTTTAATGAAACAGAGTACCAGATACAATCCTTATTTTTCTAATTGAAACATGCATACAATGTGCAGCGAAAAAGAGAGAAAGCTAATTCAGTACAGGAAAGGAGCCTGTATAACTGTGCATGAAGGTAAGGTTGGAGTTGTATGCTAGGTACACATCTATGCGTTTTTGTGGGCCACGTCTATGCAGGCACGGCAGTCCATTCAAATAAATGGGCTGTTATGCCTGCGTTTCCACAAAAAAGGTGCATGCACCTTTTCAAAAACGCAGCCGCACGGAAATCGCATGGTATTTTTGACCATGCGATTTCCCTGTGGTTTTGCATATGTGGGGGTGCCATTCAGAATCAATGGCAGCCTTGCTCGTTTTCACTGCTGGTAGTTATGGGAATCTAGGCAATTTTAACATCGAAAGCTACACTCTGAAGTGTGAACCAAGCCTTAAACAACATCCCCCAATAAGTAATGGAGCTCATCTGATGATTGATGTATGTGTGTTCCCTTGTGTTTTTTTTTTAGTTAAAAAAAAAGAAAACTGATAAGACACAGTCATGCTCTTACCTGAATCGTGAATCCCTCCCAAGTGCTTTGATTGCTGTAGCTGCCCCAAAGGAGTGTCCCATTGCTGCCACCCTCTGCAAATCAATTGAATCCTTAAAACGAAAAAAGGTTAAACATAAATAGGGCAACCAGAAAGAATACCACTCTCACTATTGTCTTTATCATGTAGCTGAGGTTTCATCAACCAGCAGCTCTTCAGCTTTGTGGAAACAAGTCCATGTTTTCCCTGCCAGATCACCTATGCACAATGTGGAAGCAGCTTCAGCTACTTTTGGGTAAAAAAAATATGCGCCTAATGCCCTGTGCACGCAATCAGAGTTTCTGTCGGAATAAACTCAGACGGGTTTTTCCAACGGAATTCCGTTCAAGCTGTCTTGCATACACACGGACAAACCAAATTCCGACCGTCAACGCGGTGACGTACAACACTACCACGAGCCTAGAAATATTAAGTTCAATGCTTCCGAGCATGCGTGTTTTTTTCTTCGTCGGTGTTCCATACAGACGAACGGAATTTCCGATGGAATTTTTTCGTCGGATATTCCGACCGTGTGTATGCCTCAAAAAAAATTCTGTCTGACTTTTTCCACCGGAAATTCCGATCGCGTGTACGAGGCTTTAGCCTTATTTCTCACACTCCCCTGCAAAATTTCCAAAACATCACAGTAATGGAAGCTTTTGGCCAATCGTATAGGTTCTTATAGGGTGTGTGTGTGTCAAACTTTGTTTTAGATAAAAGTGTCCAAATCTGACTTGGAGGCCCTAATAACACTGTAATGTTTTTACAAAGCATACGTTTTATGTATTTTAGCGCACTTTAACCAGCTGTGGACGCTGGGTGTACTACACATGGTCAAATAAAAACTTACAGGGTGTGTGTAGTATGCCCTATCTTTTTCTCCCCCCTCCCAACCACACTTGTCTGCAAATCCAAAAACTGTCACAATGACAGCCAGGATTTGTTGTGTAATTACAGTAGCTGTCGATGAGGCCGATAGTTCAATGGGGCTGACGGTGAGGATACATTTTTCCATGTCATAATGCAAAGCATCATAGCATATGTACACCCGTCTGCAGACTTTGCAGTTAAAATGATTGTAAAGGGCATAGATGACGTGTCGTGGCCCGCTCGGTTTTCGGTTCTTCCTTTTCCCTCCCCCCACCCGTCCTTCCCTCCCTCTCCTCTCCCTTCCTTTCTTTTTTTTTTCTCTTCTCTCTCTTTCTCCTAATTTACTTTTTCTCCTTTCTTCCTTCCTAATGTTCAGATGTTGTTCTAATGATTTATTTTTCATCAGCCCTCCTTGTTTTTCCATATCACACATTGTTAGCCACCCGATATGGGAGGCAAACTTATTGGACCCGTGATGGGCTTCCGTTGTTCAGTGTCTTACACAGTTTATATTGATATGTATTATATTGTATTGTAGACATCTGTTAGTTATATGTGTTGTATCATTCTGTTGAAAAGCAATAAATACATATTTACCTCTAAAATTATTGTAAAGGTTATTTTTTTTTTTTAAATAACAAAAAAAATTCATACTTACCTGCTCTGTGCAAGGGTTTTGCACAGAGTGGCTCTGATCCTCCTTTTCTGGGGTCCCATGGCGCTCCTCTTCATCGAGTGCCCCTACGGACAGCCGCTTCCCATAGGGGCACTCATACGGGTGCGCTCCCGAGCCCTGCTGCGTCCATTGACACAATGGACACTGACAGCAAGACTCAACCTGCCCCCTGGCTCCCATGTCACTGGATTTGATTGACAGCAGTGGGAGCCGATTGTTCCTGCTCCCATCAATCTATCCAATGAGGACCCGAGACAGCAGCTGGAGCTGCTTGGCTCATCCTCGTCGCTGGAATGATTGGGCTTGGGTAAGAAAAAGGGTGGCTTTGGGGGGCTGCTGCAGAACAGAAGGGTTTTCACCTTAATGCATAGATGTGTTAAAGGGGTTGTAAAGGTTTGTTTTTTTATTTTCTAAATAGGTTCCTTTAAGCTAGTGCATTGTTGGTTCACTTACCTTTTCCTTTGAATTCCCTTCTAAATGTTTTTTTTCCTTTGTCGGAATTTCTCACTTCCTGTTCCTCCTCAGTAAGCTTGCCCCCATCATCCGAGCCTTTCTGGCTGGGGGTTAGTCAGCATGATCACCCCTCTCCCTGCAGGGATGTAGTCCCAATGGAGGGGGCGAGCATGCTGACAAACCCCTAGCCAGAACGGCTTGGATGACGGGGGCAAGCTTACTGAGGAGAAACAGGAAGTGAGAAATCAGACAAAGAAAAAAACATTTAGAAGGGAAATTCAAAGGAAAAGGTAAGTGAACCAACAATGCACTAGCTTAAAGCAGGGGTCTCCAAACAAAGGGCCGGTTTATTGTCCTTCAGACTCTTGGAGGGTCGGACTTTGGCCAGCGGGGGGTGGAAATTTTCCTGGCATCAGTGGGACTAAACATCTGGTATTAGGGGGAGGAATAGTGCCCCATCGTTGGTATCATAGGGAGGAATAGTGCCCCATTAGTGGTGTTACAGTGGGGATCGAAAGTTTGGGCACTCCAGGTAAAAATTTGTATTGATGTGCATAACGAAGCCAAGGAAAGATGGAAAAATCTCCAAAAGGCATCAAATTACAGATTAGACATTCTTATAATATGTCAAAAAAGTTAGATTTTATTTCCATCATTTACACTTTCAAAATTACAGAAAACAAAAAAATGGTGTCTGCAAAAGTTTGGGCACCCTGCAGAATTTATAGCATGCACTGCCCCCTTTGCAAAGCTGAGACCTGCCAGTGTCATGGATTGTTCTCAATCATCGTCTGGGAAGACCAGGTGATGTCAATATCAAAGGTTTTAAATGCCCAGACTCATCTGACCTTGCCCCAACAATCAGCACCATGGGCTCTTCTAAGCAGTTGTCTAGAAACCTGAAAATAGTTGACGCTCACAAAGCTGGAGAAGGCTATAAGAAGATAGCAAAGCGTTTTCAGACGTCAATATCCTCTGTTCGGAATGCGATTTTTTTTTTTTTTTTTTACCAAAAATATGCAGAAGAATACGTATCGGCCTAGACTGAACATTTTTTTTTTTTTAAATTGTGATATTTATTATAGCAACAAGTAAAAAATTTTGTATTTTTTTTTTCAAAATTGTGGCTCTTTTTTGTTTATAGCGCAAGAGGTGATCAAATACCACCAAAAGAAAGATCTACTTGTGGGGAAAAAAGGACGTCAATTTTAATTGGGAGCCATGTCGCACGACCGCGCAATTGTCAGTTAAAGCGACGCAGTGCCGGAAGCTGAAATTTCACCTGGGCAGGAGGGGGTATATGTGCCCAGTAAGTAAGTGGTTAAAGGAACCTATTTAAAAACACTGTTCAAACCCCAGATAGAGATGCAAAGTAACATGGTTACTTTTGTATCTACTCTGTTTCATTATCTACTGATCAAAGGGATGAGCTTCCATCTGCATATGATGTCAGGTAAAATAACCTGTGGCCACTACCCCTTATCTTGGCTTTCCTATATACTGACCACATATTAGGGTGTGTTTTGCCAATTTGGCGCCTCAGTAAATGGTCATCCTGGAACATTGTGCTGCCTTTTTTCTCAATGTTTGATTTGTGTGGTGTCACTGCTTAGCCGAGCACACACCCCTCAAAAAAGTGTTACATGAGGCCAGTGTGGTTTGCTTTTACGAATTACAAGTTAAAGAAACCTAAAATGTATTTGTTTATTTATTTTTTAATAAAATGTGTTCCTATGTAACCCCTTAGTTTACCCTAATAAGACTTAGTTGACTTGTTGTTCTCCTTCTCCCCTTAACTATTATTCTGCTGAAGATTTTTTTGTATTATTTCTATTTTCTAACCATTAATATGTTATTCTTTTTAGTTTGTATTTCTTTGTTTTTTTGTTTTGTTTTTTATCACATTAAAGCGGTAGTTCCCCCTCCAAAAAAATGTTACCCTTAGATTGATGCTCGTTTTGTCTAGGGGAATCGGCAAGTTGTTTTAAAATCGAAGCTTTACTTACCGTTGTAGAGGGCGATCTTCTCCGCCACTTCCGGGTATGGGTCTTTGGTTCTCGGCGTTCCTTATTGATTGACAGTCTTCCGAGAGGCTTCCGACGGTCACATCTATCGCGTCACGATTTTCCGAAAGTAGCCGAACGTCGGTGCGCAGGCGCCGTATAGAGCCGCACCGACGTTCGGCTACTCGTGACGCCATGGATGCGACCGTCGGAAGCTTGTCGGAAGCCTGTCAATCAAGAAGGAACACCCAGTCCCGAAGACCCATACCCGGAAGCGACGGAGAAGATCGCCCTCTACAACGGTAAGTAAAGCTTCGATTTTAAAACAACTAGCCGATTCCCCTAGACAAAACGAGCATCAATCTAAAGGTAACATTTTTTTGGAGGGGGAACTACCGCTTTAAAAATAAAACCACTAAATTGAAAAAAAAATGTATTTCATTTGTAACTTTGCAACTCTTTGTACCAAGTTCTAAATTGTAGTGTCATTTTAACTGTCTCCGGCCCGTCCTATAGACAAATGACGGCGGGGCGGCTCTTGTTCTGGGATGACATCATATGGTGCCCATTAGCCGCAATCGCACGCCTAAGGGAGTGTGCATCGCGGCGATTGCAGGCGTGCCGTGACCTTGGGCCGCAGCTCTTTACCCATGTGATCGGCTGTGTCCAATCACAGCCGATCAGATGTAAACAAGGAGATTCCGTTTATTGGCTCGCCTCACACTGACAGTGTGAGGCGAGAAGAGCCGATCAAAAGCATCTCCTCACAGGGAAGACATGTATAGGTAATCGGGGCACTGATCATCAGTGCCCTGATTACAGTGCAGCCCCAACAGTGTCCATTAGTGACGGCACTCTGTGTCCATTAGTGACGGCACTCTGTGTCCATCAGTGACGGCACTCTGTGTCCATCAGTGACGGCACTCTGTGTCCATCAGTGACGGCACTCTGTGTCCATCAGTGACGGCACTCTGTGTCCATCAGTGACGGCCCATCAGTGAGGCCCATCAGTGCTGCCTTTCAGTGCCAAATAGTGACACCTATCATTGAACATATGTGCCCACCAGCACTACCTATCAGTGCTGCATATTAGTACCTCCTCGTCAGTGCCACCCCATCAGTGCAGCTTCATCAACACATCAATGAAGGAGAAAAATTACTTATTTACAAACTAAGAAAAAGTTTTATTTTCCAAATTTTTTTTTTTTTTTTTTTTCATTTTTTTTTGCAAAAAATTAAAAACCCAGCAGTGATTAAAAACCACCAAAAGAAAGTTCTGTTTGTATAAAGAAAATGATAAAGAATTAATTTGGATACAGCATTGCCTGACCGCACACTTGTCATTCAAAGTGCGACAGCTCTGAAAGCTGAAAATTGGTCTGGGCAGGAAGGGGGTGAAAGTGCCCGGTATTGAGGTGGTTAAACTAAAATACAGAATAAGATTTATATGGTTTATCGACAGTAACTATATATTTTTTTTAATAATTACTAAAAAAATGTTAAGGTTTGTTTTTTCTTTTATCTACGGGTTGCATATAATAATACTTGTAAGATAATATGACCAGCCTTGTTGTCCTAAAAAAATTATCTATGTAGGGCACTGGATGGTGGATGATGTCAGTAGCTCAGAGGCTGGTGTCGTCAGCAGGGTAGTGGATGGTGCCAGTAGGGCAATGGACTTTGTTAATAGGGCAGAAGACAGTGTCAGTAGGGCAGTGAACGTAGCAGTAGGTCAGAAGTTGGTGTCAGTAGGGCAGTGGATAGTGTGAGTAGTTTTTTTATGAATGTTTTTATTATTTTAAAAAAAATCAGCCCTGTTAGGGGGCTTTGCCGTAATATAAGGGGTCTAAACAGACCCCCTGATGTCTCACTTTTGAGATAAAGAAAGAAGATTGAGGAAACGGCCCTCAGAGTCCATCTCCGCAGCCTCAGTCGTACAGAATGAACGCACAGTAATCGCTCTGAACAGAGCTTCCTGTCCGTTCACAAACTGAACCATTGTAAACACAGTTCCCAAATGATCTTTTGTGTATTATTTGAACTTTACATCATTTAATCGAACAGCAACCAGAACTGATTTGAAATTGTAGTTCATGAAGTTTTAAGGACTTGGTTCCTGTGATACAGAAACTATGAATGTATAAGCTAAAACAGTTCTGAAGTGAAGTGAACAAAAAACCCATAAACAGAGACTCTTATGCCGTCCAATGGACTTTTTTCATCGGAAAACCGATCGTAGAATTTTCCGATGAAAAAAAAAAAACGATGGTAAATTCCGATCGTCTGTGTGGAATCCCATCAGAGAAAAATCCATGCATGCTCAGAATCAAGTCGACGCATGCTCTGAAGCATTGAACTTCATTTTTTTTCGACTCGTCGTAGTGTTTTAATTCACTGCGTTTTGGCACGGTCGGAATTTAGTCTGATAGTGTGCATGCAAGACTGATGAAAGTCGGCTTCATCGGAATTCCGACAAAAAATTCCATCAGATTTGATCCCATCAGAAATCCGATCGTGTGTACACGGCATTTCTCTTCCAATACAGGGGGTGGTGCAGGTGGATGGCGCTGGCGGGGATTCGTAACAGAGGTATTTGCACAGGTAGGAGAAAACCCACCCCCCCCCGCTCAACAACTCTGATCCCCCCCCTCCCGCTCAACAACTTTGACCCCCCCCGCTCAACAACTTTGATCCCCCCCCTCTCAACAAGATGTCCCGCATTGGATTTATTAAATGTTGGGAGGTATGGTAATGTGGTCCAGTGCCCACTCCCCCCAAATACCCTGCTATAACAGTTCATGTTCATGGAATAAAGGGGGGGGTTTCAAAATTGGGACTTTAAATGAGGTAGTTAGTAAACCACCTCCATCCCTGGTTGTATAATAAAAAAGAAAGAGAGAGCGGGACTTTAAATGAAGCATGTGCGGGGATCAGATTACAATGGATAGGGGGAAAATAATAAATATGGAATAAGTTATTAATTTCAAGACTTTCAAATAATGCACCGTCCATGACTATATTGCATTATTAAAGAAATTTTGTAAACAATTATATATATACTTGACAGAAAAAGCTGGGGTATTTAATATAGAAAAAAGGGGGGTTTTTTTTGGGGCTATAAATTAGATGACAAACTCAAATAGAGGTGAAGCAATAAACATTTCTAACCAGGTTCCTCCTTACCATCCAATCAGCAAGCCAAGTACAACGGTCTAACTATACATATTAAAAGCAGAGGATTAGTCGCACACATTTGCAAATATATGTTTTAAGCTGCAGAGCCATCACCAAGGCTCCCTGCGATTCTGCAGTCCTAACTACACACTTTTTAAAGTCTCCTCAATGGAGGCATGTACAAACTGATGGGTGGATGAAGGACAGGTGATTGGGGGGGTGTGTCCCCACCTCACCTATGCCTGGTATGAAATGAAAAAACAAAACCACAAAAAGAAACTGCAGCAATAGCTAAAATCAATGCAGACACCTGATTTAAACAATCGAGTCCCACAACTCACATGCTTCCATCCCTCATTATTTTGGAATAAAGGGGGGGGTTTCAAAATTGGGACTTTAAATGAGGTAGTTAGTAAACCACCTCCATCCCTGGTTGTATAATAAAAAAGAAAGAGAGAGCGGGACTTTAAATGAAGCATGTGCGGGGATCAGATTACAATGGATAGGGGGAAAATAATAAATATGGAATAAGTTATTAATTTCAAGACTTTCAAATAATGCACCGTCCATGACTATATTGCATTATTAAAGAAATTTTGTAAACAATTATATATATACTTGACAGAAAAAGCTGGGGTATTTAATATAGAAAAAAGGGGGGTTTTTTTTGGGGCTTTTCTGATCCCCGCACATGCTTCATTTAAAGTCCCGCTCTCATAGTTCATGTTCATGTTCAGTTCATGTTCCCCAATACTTTTGGTAGTCTATTGAAATGCAAAAACAGCTTGAAGAAGGCAAAATGCAGGTCAGAATGAGGTCAACTACATGCCAAGTGTCGGTGAATAATCTCAAAAGATGTTAAAAGCAGCTGCATTTGTCCATCGAAGCTCATTGACACTGGCCCTAGGTAGGAAGGTGCTTGTACAATTCTTTGCGCAAGTGCCTATGACTTCAATGTACCCACCTTCAATAGAAGCCAGTCAAAATTGGATGGTAATGCGTTGGTTACTGGTTTGCCAGCATTGATATCCAGCACAAGGTCCAGAGCCCTGATGCATTCATCTGCCCTCTTCTGTACCTACAGATATGAAGCAGAGGATAACGATCCACATGAATTCATTTATAAAAGAACACAGCACAGTTATAAAGATATCAATTAGTAAATGATCCTCTCCCTTTCACATTGTAATATATGTAACATTAGCAATGCTCCCAGAAGTATTTAATATAAGTGCATCAATGTCAAATTACTGGCATGGTGTTCTATAACTTAATTTGTGAGGTTTGTCTATGATTGGCTGACTCCTCTCCATTTTACTGATGGCAAGCCAGTTTTTTTGGAACAGGAAGGAGTCGCCTTAAGTGTTCCTTTCACTGGAACTAAAGGGCCAAGCCCAACCCCTGATAAAAAACAACCCCACACCATAATCCCCCCTCCACCAAATGATTTGGACCAGTGCACAAAGCAAGGTCCATAAAGACATGGATGAGTGAGATTGGGGTGGAGGAACTTGACTGGCCTGCACAGAGTCGTGACCTCAACCCGATAGAACACATTTGGGATGAATCAGAGCAGAGACTGCGAGCCAGGCCTTCTTGTCCACATGAGTGCCTGACCTCACAAATGCTCTTCTGGTGTGCATGTGGTGTGAACTGGCCCTTAAAGTTCATGTTCCCCAATACTTTTGGTAATATAGTGATCCACCGCACTTATGCCATCATCTTCCTTTCTTTGTCATCAGGAGGTGGCTGTCTCCTCCTGGTTCTTCAGCCAGCCCCCTGATAACACACAACCAGGTCCTCTCTCCTGGAGAGGCTGTGTGATACCCCAGCTGATGCCCTCTTGAATATCTGATGTGGATATCCCAGGAAGCAGGAGAAGGGTGATATCATACTAGCCTAGACAATGGCAGGCAGGGGATGGGGTGGATTTTTTAGGTTAAAAGGTGACTTTCATCTTTTGTTACATACACGATGTAACATGGTAATGTGCTCCAGTGCCCACTCCCCCCAAATACCCTGCTATAACAGTGGACTGGAGATTCTCTCCCTGCACCCGCTGTCACAATTTTTAAAACAGTGCATCATTCATTCACACAGTTCTGTGAATGAATGAACTACAAGTCCTGTCCTCCACTGCAGCGGATGGCTGGTAGTTCTTAATGAATTTGTGAGGGCACTAATGAGCGCTCTCCTAGTTCATAGATTCTTTCTGCAAAACTGTCTGCTTGTACAGGCAGACTGCTATGAGTGTCTGCAGGAGCCTGACATTGCACCCCTGATCCGTTAATCTTGGGTGCAATGCTTTATTATTATTATTATTATTATACAGGATTTATATAGCGCCAACAGTTTACGCAGCGCTTTACAACATCAGGGAAGACATTATAGTTACAATACAATTTAATACAGGAATGATCAGAGGGCCCTGCTCGTTAGAGCTCACAATCTAGAAGGGAGGGTGAAGTGGATCAGAGGGTAGTAGATGTGGGGGGTGATCAGGTGGGCAAAGTTAAAATACAGTTGTTAGGTGTGGGTAGGATAGGCTTCTCTGAAGAGGAGGGTTTTCAGGGATCCTCGAAAAGCTAAAAGAGAAGGAGATAGACGGATAGTTTGGGGTAAGGAGTTCCATAGGCTTGGAGAGGCTCTGGAAAAGTCCTGTAGACGAGCATGGGAGGAGGTGATGAGAGAGCTAGAGAGCAGGAGGTCTTGAGAAGAACGAAGAGAGCGATTAGGTTGGTATTTGGAGACTAGGTCAGTGATGTAGCAGGGGGCAGAATTGTGGATGGCTTTGAAGGTCATAGTTAGTATTTTGAATTTAATTCGTTGGGCAAGCGGAAGCCAGTGGAGGGATTGACATAGAGGAGTAGCAGAGACAGAGCGGTTGGTAAGGTGGATAAGTCTGGCTGCAGCATTCATGATGGATTGAAGGGGGGTTAGAGTATGCAGCGGTAAGCCAATGAGAAGGGAATTGCAGTAATCAAGGCGAGAGATGACCAGGGAGTGAATTAAGAGCTTTGTGGCGTCATTGGTTAGAAAGGGGCGTACTTTACAAGCTGCATTGTAAAATAAATGCACATTTTTGTACCTGCAAATCATGTGCATTTATTTTTTTACAATGCTAGTTGTTGGCCTTATTCAATACTGTGCAGCTAATACACCAGATGAGGCCACACACACTGATGACGTCAAGCCATATAGTTTATTTAATCACACGCACATAGCCATAACCCTGTGCTGCATTTCACCCCTCTACAACTAAGTTCCATCGGGGGAGAAATGTGTCAAAGGGGTGTGGCTATGGGCAGTGACTGCGAAGATGCCACAGTGATTGAATAAACAATACAGTTTGACATCATTAGTGCCTCGTCTTCTGTATTAGACCCCTTTCACACTGGGGCGTTTTTCCAGGCGCTTTAGTGTTATAAAAAGCGCCTGAAAGAAGCTGCATCTGCAATCCCAATGTGAAAGCCCGAGTGCTTTCACACTGAGGCGCTGCGCTGGAAGGGCGTCAAAAAAAGTCCTGCAAGCGGCTTCTTTGCGGTGCCTTAGGAGCGTTGAATACACAGCTCCTAAAGCCCCCTTCCCAGGGAGCTTTTTTTAACGCCAACGCGCCTGAAAAACGCCCAGTGTGAAAGGGGTCTTAGCGGTGTTTAACTAGCGTTTTTCAGACGCTGGCAGTGTGAAAGGGGCTCTGAAAGCACTCGGGCTTTCACATTGGGATTGCAGATGAGGCTTCTTTGAGGCGCTTTACATGCTTTTTTTAACGCCAAAGCGCCTGAAAAACGCCCCAGTGTGAAAGGGGTCTTAGCTGAGGAGGGAGGAGGATTAATATCTAAAGGGGTATTTTGAAATGGATTTAAAGTTCAGTGTTGAGCCTTATTTAACCACTTCCTGCCGGCCGTACGACTTTGTATGGCCGCAGTGTGGATCCCAATTGCCGGGAGGCCGTCTATATACGGCCTCCAGCCACTGGGGGCGCGCGAGCGCCGACAGCAGCGCGCGGGTGCCCGCCGCATCACTGAGATGCCGATGCGCGTGCCTGGCCGATGCGATGTCCACCAGGCACCCGCGATCGGCGGTTACACAGACAAGGACATGGATCTGTGTGTGTAAACACTGAGATCCACGTCCTGTCAGGGAGAGAGGAGACCGATCTGTGTCCCTTGTACATAGGGACACAGATCGGTCACCTCCCCCAGTCAGTCCCCTTCCCCCACAGTTAGAAACACTATGCAGGGTACACATTTAACCCCTTCCTCACCCCCTAGTGTTAACCCCTTCCCTGCCAGTCACATTTATACAGTAATTAGTGCATATTTATAGCACTGATCGCAGTATAAATGTGAATGGTGCCAAAAAATGTGTCAAAAGTGTCCGATGTGTCCGCCATAATGTCGCAGTCCCAATAAAAATCACAGATTGCCGCCTATTTTGTAGGCGCTATAACTTTTGCGCAAACCAGTCGCTTATTGCGATTTTTTTTTTTTACCAATTTTTTTTTTAATTGGGCTATTTATTATAGCAACAAGTAAAAAATATTGATTTTATTTTCTAAATTGTTGCTCTTTTTTTGTTTATAGCGTAAATAATAAAAACCGCAGAGGTGATCAAATACCACCAAAAGAGAGCTCTACTTGTGGGGAAAAAAGGACGTCAATTTTGTTTGGGAGCCATGTCGCACGCAATTGTCAGTTAAAGCGACGCAGTGCCGGAAGCTGAAATTTCACCTGGGCATGAGGGGGGTATATGTGCCCAGTAAGCAAGTGGTTAAAAAAGCTATCCAGTCAGGTAGAAATTCGTTCCAATCAGCTGAATAACAGGGGTCTGAGGTAGGCAGAGCTTAGGGATTTTACTAAAACTGGAGAGTGCAAAATCTGGTGTAGCTGTGCATGGTAGCCAGCCAATCAGCTTCCAACTTTAGTTTGTTCAGTTAAGCTTTGACAAAAAAAAAATGGAAGCTGATTGATTTGTATGCAGAGCTGCACCAGATTTTGCACTTTACCAGTTTTAGTAAATTAACCCCTGGAGGGTTCCAGCTCACTGTCTTCAAGTTGAAAAACTCTCAAGCAGGCCATACATTATGCAATGTTCTTTTCTTCCACCATGGGTGGAAAGAAAGAAACTTGTTCAAATTCCCCCATCAACACATTCATCCCCCCCCCCATGCTATTGTGTTCTGCCAGCGGGGGAGCCTTCTCTGCTGGCAGAACACAATGATTAGTGTTGCTGACTTATAGCCTGTGGCACTAATTGGGAAAAACTCAACAGGCTGGTTGTACACAAGTTGATTGATTAATCGACTTGTGTACAATCAGGATGTCCATACATGCATCAAGATTAATCTGTTCCCTATGGAGCAGCCAAATTTCTATCCATGTATGGCTGGCTTTACATTTTGGAAAAAAGAAAGATCCTATGAGCTGAACATCACTGCAAGGCCATGCCCCCTGGAGCCAGGGTTGAGGCTATTATACGCACATACGTGGTAGTGATGTGCGGCTTGTAGGACCTTTGATTTTTGCCCATTTGACTATTGGAGCTAGGAACTCCTCTACCTGCACTCCCAGCGGCGTGTTGTAGGAAGAGGACCCAGTGGTGTCTTGGGCAGCACCTGCCATTCGGTTTCGGTCACGGCTTTAGATCTCAACTCTTCTGCATCCTTCTTTCCAACAATCCAATCTCTTACCTGCTCAAATCGGAGTGGGAATTCATCTGAGCCTGGCTTTGGAGCCTTGGTATAAATCCACACCTCCTCCAGAGGGTCACACTCCTCCTCACAAGCATCAGTAGAGGACCTTTCCCGGAGATAAAACGTTGCAGATGCAGACTCATCTCTGTTAAAGGGTAATCCATTCAAAGAAATTATTAATTCAGCAATCTATAATGCTCAGCTAATCTCACTGGCCCGGATTCAGGTAGATTTGCCCCTTATTTACGGAGGCGCAGGGCAGCGTTTTTGCCCTGCGCCCCCGCAAATTTACTGCGCTACCCGCGATTCACTGAGCAGTAGCTCCGTAAATTGCGTGTGCGCTGTGTAAACTTGCCCTGCGTAAGGGCGCCTAATGTAAATGATCCCGTAGGGGGCGGGAATCATTTAAATTAGGCGCGCTCCCGCGCCGAGCGTAGAGCGCATGCTTCGTCGGGAAACTTTCCCGACGTGAATTGTGGCAAATGACGTCGCAAGGACGCCATTTGCTTCAAAGGGAACGTGAATTGCGTCCAGCACCATTCACGAATCACTTACGCAAATTACATAAAATTCGAACGTCGCGACGCGGGAACGACGGGTATACTTTAGCATTGGCTGCCCCTGCTATTAGAAGGGGCAGCCTTACGCTAAACACGCCGTACGGAAACGACGTAAATTGCGTACGCAGGGCTCGCGCAACATTGTGAATCGGTGTTAGTATGCAATTTGCATACTATATGCTGACCACAATGGGAACGCCCCCTAGCGGTCATCGCAAGAATGCAGCCTAGATATGCGTGGCATAAGAGCCTTATGCCACGCAGATTTTAGGCTGCAGTCGGCGTTACGATGTTCCTGAATCAGGAGCATTCGTAACGCCGGGGCAAGTAAGCAATTGCGCTGTGTAACCTATGGTTACACAGGCGCAATTGCTACTTGAATCTGGGCCACTGTTATTTTTTTTTTGTTGCAAAGGCAATAAACACAGGATAATAAATCTAGATATATGTTTTGTGATTAGATACTCCAAGTGATGCTTCCAATGAGGATACGCTTCAAATTAAAAGCGCCAAAAAGTACAATATGAAACCCAATTACTAAAAATATACAGATATTCACCTTATTCACTAGAAGAATGGATTCCCCTGATTAATACCAATCTACTTCTTTATAAATGAATGTATAAGCTTATATAGAGTGTAAACAGTTTAATAAGATCTGGATACATTGATCTCCTCCCTCCACATGCTTCTCCCACTACACCCTGGTGATAAGTCCACGTAAATTTATGTCTTCCTTTTCATCTCTTGTAATGTAATGCACCCCTTTTAAAGACTAAAGGCCCGTACACACGATCCGATTTTCCGACGGGAATTGTGTGATGGCAGGATGTTATCAGATAATCCAACCATCTGTACGCTCCATCAGACAATTGTTGTGGGAATTTCCAACAATGGAGCCGGGTCACAAAGCTGCGTCCTGGATTTGGAAAGGGTCTTTGGCTCTAAATCAGGTGCGAATTCAGGCAGAAATTTGGGCCTGATTTGCACCTGGATCGGAGAACAGGGGCACACCAGGCCCCATACTATGAGCCGCCGCATGTCTGAACCCAGACTAAAGGTGGGTACACACCATAAAAAAAATTGGGTGAATGATCTTCCAGTGTTCCTTGATATTTTACAGCCAGAGTCAGAACCGAGGAAAGAAATAATGGGCTAGATTCAGCAACAACATACGGCGGCGTTTCTCCAGATACGCCGCCGTAATTTCAAATCTGCGCCGTCGTATCTTTACGCCAATTCTCAAAGGCAGATACGTTGAAAAAATAGGCTTCCTCCGCCGACGTAACTTGAATACGGCGGCGTATAACTGTGTGCAATTTTACGCTGGCCGCTAGGGGCGCTTCCGTTGTTTTCGGCGTAGAATATGCAAATGACCTAGATACGCCGATTCACAAACGTACGTACGCCCGGCGCAATTTAGTTACGTCGTTTACGTTAGGCTTTTTCGGCGTAAGGTTACTCCTGCTATTAGGAGGGGCAGCCAATGTTAAGTATGGACGTCGTTCCCGCTTCAAATTTTGAATTTTTTACGTCGTTCGCGAATAGGGCTGGACGTAATTTACATTCACGTCGAAAGCAATGACGATTTGCGGCGGAATTTCGAGCATGCGCACTGGGATTCTTTCACGAACGGCGCATGCGCGGGGTCACCATTAATTTAAATAAAACACGCCCCCCTCATCCTCATTTGAATTAGGCGCGCTTACCCCGGCCCCATTTACGATACGCCGCCGTAAGTTAGGAGGCAAGTGCTTTGTGAATACAGCACTTGCCTCTCTAACTTACGGCGGCGCAGCGTAAATACGATACGCTGAGCCGCCGTAACAATGCGCAAAGCTACCTGAATCTAGCCCAATGTATGAAAATGATCGTACAGCAGTCTTTTTTTGGTTGTTTATGTTTTTTAAAATCATGCGTAGTCTTCGTATCTGTTTTTCTTTTATGAAAATCGGATGAAAAACAGTACACATTACATGAAATTTGTTCGTTGTTTGATGTCGAAAGTTGTGTATGCACTATATGAAAATCGAGCAATCGTGCTTCGTACGAAATTTTTCTTCAAATTTTTTTATAGTGTGTATCCGCCTTAACTCCAGCTACCGATCTTGAAAATCAGGGGAGCAGCACACAGGAATCTAAAGGCTTAAGTGGCAGGGTCTCCCATTTTTTGTCTGATGTTTAGCTACTCTATACCAATGTAATTATGACAAAAAATGTGAGGCTTTAGTACTGCTTTAAAAAATGATCGCTTCTTCATTCATATAGCCATTGGTCAGCACATCCATTTTCTAACAATGAAAAATAAGAAAAGCTGCCCATAAAGACAGGTAACATATCAGACAGATTACTGCTATACGACTAACTGACCATCATATAGGTAACTCTGTTCCCTAATGACGTAAGCCTGTCTGACCAATCATTCTTCTGAGAGTAGGTGGACAGCAGATGTCTTATGCCGCGTACACACGATCGGTTCGTCTGATGAAAACGGTCTGATGGACCGTTTTCATCAGACAAACTGATCGTGTGTGGGCCCCATCGTTTTTTTTCCCCATCGGTGAAAAAACTTAGAACCCGTTTTAAAATTATCTGATGGTTAAAAAACCGATAAAAAAAACGATCGTCTGTGGGGAAATCCATCGGTTAAAAATCAACGCATGCTCAGAATCAAGTCGACGCATTCTCGGAAGCATTGAACTTCATTTTTCTCAGCACGTCGTTGTGTTTTACATCACCGCATTCTGACACGATCAGATTTTTAACCGATGGTGTGTAGGCAAGACTGATGAAAGTCAGCTTCATCGGGTATCTGATGAAAAAATCCATCGGACCGTTTCATCGGATGAACCGATTGTGTGTACAGGGCATTAGATTTCACAAAGTAAAAAACATTCGTATTTACCAAGTGCATAGCAAGTGTATTTAATTATTTAATCATTCTTTTCTTTTTTTCTTTTTTTTTTTACGTAGACCTAAAGTCAGATTTTTTTTATATTTTGGATACACCCCTTTTAATTTTTTCTGCCATCAGTTTCCCGATGGGGAGATTTCCCTTCACTTCCTGTCCCACAAATAGAGCTTTCTTTTGGTGGTATTTGATTACCTCTGCGGTTTTCATTTTTTGCGCTATAACCAAAAAAAGACCAATCATTTTGAAATAAAGACTAAAATAAAAAACAATATTTACTTTTTGCTATAATAAATATCCCCAAAAAAAGTCTTTATCAGTTTAGGCCAATATGTATTCTCAACATATTTTTGGTAAAAAAAAAAAAAAAAAATCCAATAAGCGTATATTTATTGGTTAGCGCAAAAGTTATCACGTCTACAAAATAGAGGATAGATTTATGGCATTTTTATTATAATTTTTTTTTTTTTTTACTAGTAATGGTGGTGATCAGCGATTTTTAACAAAACTGCAACATTGCGGTGGACAGATCGGACACTTTTTTGAGACCAGTGACATTTATACAGCAATCAGTGTTATAAAAATGCATCACTAGGAACAGACCATCTCTCTCTACTCCCTTGTCAGAATAGAGATCTGTTTGTTTACATTGACAGATCCCCGTTCTGACTCTCTGTGGAGTGCCCGCGGGTGGCCGGCAGACATTGTGGCCGCTGACCACGTGTATCCGCTTCCCCCCCGCCGTGCTGCCGCCTGCTATAGCTGTAAAACAGATTGACGTACAGCTACAGCGATTCGCGGGAACCTGCCGACCTGCCGGGAAGTCAGGAAAAACCCGTCTTTTGCCCGTGACATGTGGCCGGAAGTGGGTGCAAATACCTGTCTTTAGACAGGTATCTGCACCCCCCTCCCCCCTGAAAGGTGTCAAATGTGACACCGGAGGGGGGAGGGGGCCGATCAGCGCGACTTCACTTTAGGGTGGAGATCTGCTTTAAGGTTATAAAATAAAGTTTATCCCAGAAGGTTATGGTAAGGGGGGGGGGGGGATAACAGGTACCAAAAGCCCCCCATTAAACTAGTGCAAAGCACACTGGAGCCTTTTTAGAACAGAAAGTATTCACGTGTTTCTATCCATAAGAAGAAGGAAACTATTCCTGTAGGTTCAGAATATGCAATAGTCATAAACACTTTTTTCCAAAAGCTATTGTAATCCATCTATAGTACCTTCTAAGTGCATCCACTTACCTGTGTTCAACTGCGGCAACTATAAAGCCTTGCGATGCCAACCCGATACAGACAGCTGAATACAACGTTCTGTAAAGATAAACCAAATTTTAGTTGTTTTTATTAGTACAGACACCTTTTTTTAACAGAATTAACAGAAAAAATGTAATACAGTGAGTGTATAGTGTTACTAGATTTTCTACATGTTGATGATCTGATGTAGTGGAAGGTACCTGAAAGCTCCAAGCCCATGAGAGAATATAAGCAGGGGGTATCTTTCTCCTGGTTTGAATGGTGCGTTCAGCTTTGCCGGACATTTCACAGAACCTGCATATAAGGGACAAAGTACATCAATGCTATGTGACCATAAACAAAAAAATGGCCATTTTTGAAGTTTATTAAAAAAAAAAAAAGAGTACAAAAGATTAAGCACTAAATGTAAAAAGTGCATCAAGCAGTACGCAGGTTGCATTGCTTTATTGAATGAACCTTTATGTGCCAACTTCATTCACATTCATAGCGCACACTATTGATAAAGTACAATTTTACAGTACATTGTTAGATTTTATTATTCAGCCCATGGGCTGAATGGAGGCTCCACTATCCATGATTGAAATTAGGCCTGCCCCTGCTGAACCAGCCAAATTTCGATCAGTATATGGCCATTTTTAAGAGAGGTTTTATCAGAAAAAAGGTCTTTATTTTTCTACTGTGTGAGCCACATACTGCGATTTCACGATAGTATCTGCTATGCGTTTTTAGATGCATGGGGTGTGGGTGTCAAAAACTGCAAGAATGTATGGCAGCCACTCATGTTTTTAAAGAGCAGTGCGTTTTGGCTGCAGGTGGTTGCGGGTGCTGGAATAGGTGCGATCCCGCACCCCGCAATAGTATGCACCTAGGCTAAGACACATTTTTTGAAAAACTTGATCAACCACTTCAATACCGTGCTGCAGCTGGAAGACCGCTACAGCACAGCTCTGTTGTTTTGGAAGGGTGTCCATGGATGTCCTCCCAGAGCCACGCCCCCCTTGAGCATGCATCCAGCATGCTCTGTGAGCGCTGTTTATCACAGATCAAGGTCACAGTGGCCCTTTACCATGTGATCAGCTGTGTGCAATCACAGCTGATCACATGTAAACAAACTTGCCGGTTGTCAACATTCCTGTCCTCATGCGCTGTCACAGCACGAGGAAAGGATAGCCAGTAACCAGCAAGTGTCACAGGGGAAATTTACACTAACAATCAGGTTACTGATCATCGTGCCCTGATTATGAGTGCAACTTGTTGATGCAGATTATCAGTGCCACCTCATCAGTGCCCACCAGTGCAGCTCTTTAGTGTCCATCAATGCAGCTTCACCAGTGCCCTTCAGTGCAGCCTCACCAGTGCACCTCATCAGTGCACATCAGTGCAGCTTCATCAACGCACATCAGTGAAGAAGAAAAATGTCTTATTTGCTCAATTTTATAACAGAAACTAAGAAAAATAAATAAAACATTTCCGGTCTCTTGTTTAGCAAAAAATGAAAAACCCAGTGGTGATTAACCACTTCAATACCAGGCAACATATGAAATTTTGATAAAAAAAATTTCCCCACGAATAGATCTTTCTTTTGGTGGTATTTGATCACCTCTGCGGTTTTTATTTTTTGTGGTATAAACAAAAAAAGAGCGACAATTTTGAAAAAAAAAAATATATATATATATTTTTTACTTTTTTGGTATAATCCCATTAAAAAAAATGTTTTCCTCAATTTAGGCCAATATGTATTCTACATATTTTTGTTAACAAGCGTATATTGATTGGTTTGCGCCTACAAAATAGGGGATACATTTATGGCATTTTTACATTTTTTTTTCTAGTAATGGTGGCAATCTGTGATTTTTATTGCGACTGCGATATTGCAGCGAACACACCGGACACTTTTGACACTATTTTTGGACCATTCACATTTATACAGCGATCAGTGCTATAAAAATGCACCGATTACTGTGTAAATGTGACTGGCAGGGAAGGGGTTAACACTAGGGGAAGAGGAAGTGGTTAAATGTGTATCCTAGGGAGTAATTCTAACTGTAGGGGGGGGGACGACTCACAAGAGGAGGAGACCGATTGGTGTTCCACTGTATTGGGAACACACATCGGTCTCCTCTCCTCTGACAGGACGTTGATCTGTGTGTTTACAGTCCTGCTGTGTTCACGGGCAATCGCGGGTGCCCGGTGGACATCGCGGCTGCTGGGCACGTGCATCGGGTGCCGAGTTACGCGGCGCACACTCCCTAGAGGCTTGGAAAGTAAAAGACGTCATATGAGAGCAGCCTGGAGGGACAAAGGGTTCCTGCTGCCGTCATATGTCTATGTGTGGTAGGGAAGCAGTTAAATACTATCAAAAGAAAGCGCTATCTGTCTCCAAAAATTATAAAAAGGTCATTTTGGTACAGTGCTGCATGACCGTGCAATTGTCATGTAACGTACGACACCGCTGAAAGCAGAAAACTTGCCTGGGCAGGAAGGGGGTGAAAGTGCCTGGTACTGAAGTGGTTAAAGATATTACATATGGGGGCAGGTGCTTGTTTTTTCATTTTGGTTCAGAGATTTCCAATTCTGGACAGAGCTGTAAGGCCTCAGATATCTTTTTTTTACAGTGTAATGTTATGAGAACCTTCTTTGTATGAAAGTATTGCACAAGATTGTATCCTTTTGACACTTGAGTGTTGACTGTTCTTACACACTTACCAAAGTAATGGCTAAAAATGTAATCAATTAGAGTCCTATTCAGCTTCAGAGTGTCTGCGAGTCCTGAGTAATATTCTTTGCGGGGAATCCATACAGCGTCTGCATATTCCTCGCTATCCACACAAGGGTAGAAGAGTCGAAGAAAACTGCCCTGCACAGAAGAAAAACACTCATCAGTATAATACTGTATAGAACTATAAGGGGAGAGCACAGACAATGTTTATGTAAAACCTTTATCACAAAATAAAAAAAAACTGTTGCTGTAAATGCGCTGTGAGCTGGAGTGTGGCATCCATTTGTTAGTGTATCTAAATCTGCTAACACTCCCCTCAGACTTACAATGCTGCTGTCCAACGATGTCCCTTCTGTTTCCTCATCCAGAGTGGAGGCCTGAGTCACACCTATGCAATATTACTGCTTTTTGCATTTTGCAGATTTGCACTACAGTCCATTTAACATGGTTTCCTATAAAACACGTTGTGTAGTGCATATCTGAAAAATGCAAAAAGCAATAAAAATGCATAGGTGTGAATCAGGCCTAATACAGGGGGTGTGTTACTGGCCAGAATACCAGGTGAAAACAGAAGGAAAAAATAAATAAAAAAGAAAAACTAATACAGCCACCTCATTTATAGATTAAGGCCCAGATTCACGTAGGAGAGCGCATCTTTGTGCGGGCGCAACGTATCCTATTTACGTTACGCCTCTGCAACTTTGACAGGCAAGTGCTGTATTTACAAAGCAAAGTTGCGGCGGCGTAGCGTAAATAGGCTGGCGTAAGCCTAGTTCAAATGTGGAAGATGTGGGCGTGTGTTATGTAAATTTAATGTGACCCCACGTAAATGACGCTTTTTACAAACGGCGCATGCGCCGTCCGTGAAAGTATCCCAGTGCGCATGCTCCAAATTAACCCGCAAAAAGCCAATGCTTTCGACGTGAACGTAAATGACGCCCAGCCCTATTCGCTAACGACTTACGCAAACAACGTAAAACGTGAAAAATTGGTACGCCTCATAGAGCAGGGGTAACTTTACGCCGGGAAAAAACCTTACGTAAACGGCGTATCTGGACTGCGACGGCCTGGGCGTACGTTCGTGAATCGGCGTATCTAGCTGATTTACATATTTCTAGGCATAAATCAGCGTACACGCCCATAGCGGCCAGCGTAAATATGCAGTTAAGATATGACGGCGTAGGAGACTTACGCTGGTCGTATCTTATACAAATTCTGGCGTATCTGATTCTTTGAATCAGGCGCCAAGATATGACGCCTCAGACTCAGAGATATGATGGCGTATCTGGAGATACGCCATCGTATCTCCTACATGAATCTGGGCCTGCCATATATAAAATTTAGGGTTTTGTGTTTAATACCACTTTAATGTAGTTTGACTAGTCACTAATGTCTACAGGCCCCTTAACAAATTATATGGTGGACTGTGTTGTCAGTAATCCCTGGCATTTTGCCATGTACTTCAATATACACTATATTACCAAAAGTATTGGGACACCTGCCTTTACACACACAAACCTTAATGGCATCACAGTCTTAGTCTGTAGGGTCCAATATTTCATTGGCCCACCCTTTGCAGCTATAACAGCTTCAACTCTTCTGGGAAGGCTGTCCACAAGGTTTAACCACTTACCCCCCGGAACATATTGCTGCCTAAAGACCAGAGTACTTTTTGCGATTCGGGACTGCGTCGCTTTAACAGACAATTGCGCGGTCGTGCGACGTGGCTCCCAAACAAAATTGGCGTCCTTTTTTTCCCACAAATAGAGCTTTCTTTTGGTGGTATTTGATCACCTCTGCGTTTTTTATTTTTTGCGCTATAAACAAAAATAGAGCGACAATTTTGAAAAAAATGAATATTTTTTACTTTTTGCTGTAATAAATATCCCCCAAAAATATATAAAAAAACATTTTTTTTCCTCAGTTTAGGCCGATACGTATTCTTCTACATATTTTTCGTAAAAAAAATCGCAATAAGCGTTTATTGATTGGTTTGCGCAAAAGTTATAGCGTTTACAAAATAGGGGGTATTTTTATGGCATTTTTATTAATATTTTTTTTACTAGTAATGGCGGCGATCAGCGATTTTTTTTTTCGGTATTGCGACATTATGGCGGACACTTCGGACATGTTTGACACATTTTTGGGACCATTGGCATTTTTATAGCGATCAGTGCTATAAAAATGCATTAGATTACTATAAAAATGCCACTGGCAGTGAAGGGGTTAACACTAGGGGGCGGGGAAGGGGTTAAGTATGCCTGGGTGTGTTCTTACTGTGGGGGGGGGGGTGGCCTCACTAGGGGAAACACTGATTTTCTGTTCATACAGTGTATGAACAGAAAATCAGCATTTCCCCTGCTGACAGGAACGAGAGCTGTGTGTTTACACACACAGCTCCCGTTCCCCGCTCTGTACCGAGCGATCGCGTGTGCCCGGCGGCGATCGCGCCCGCCGGGCACACGCACGGGAGTCGGGGGCGAGCGGGGAGCGCGCGCGCGCGCCTCCGGCGGCGCGCGCGCGCCCCCTAGTGGCGGCTATACGATAGGACGTATAGCTACGGGCTCTCGCCCAGGAGAGCCGACCTGCCGCCGTATAATGACGGTGGCTGGTCGGCTACTAGTTAAGAGTGTCTATGGGAATGTTTGACCATTCTTCCAGAAGCACATTTGTGAGGTCAGGCACTGATGTTGGACAAGAAGACCTGGCTCACAGTCTCCAATCTAATTCATCCCAAAGGTGTTTTATGTGGTTGAGGCCGAGACTCTGTGAAGGCCAGTCAAGTTCCTCCACCCCAAACTCACTCATCCATGTCTTTATGGACTTTGCTTTGTGCACTGGTGCGCAGTCATGTTGGAACAGAAAGATGCCATCCCAAAACTGTTTGAAAAACAACCCCAAACCATAATCCTCCCGCCACCAAATGATTTGGACCAGTGCACAAAGCAAGGTTCATAAAGACATCGATGAGTGAGTTTGGGGTGGAGGAACTTGACTGGCCTGCACAAAGTCCTGACCTCAACCCGATAGAACACCTTTGGGATGAATTAGAATGGAAACTGCAAGATAACTTTTCCCGTCCAACACCAGTGCCTAACCTCACAAATGCGCTTCTGGAAGAATGGTAAAACATTCCCATAGACACACTCCTAAACCTTGTGGACAGCCTTCCAAGAAGAGTTGAAGCTGTTATAGCTGCAAAGGGTGAGCCAACTCAATATTGTACCCTACGGACTAAGACTGGGATGCCATTAAAGTTCATGTGCATGTAAAGGCAGGTTGTTCCATTACTTTTGACAATATAGTGTTTATCCTCCCTTTCAGAACTAGTAGCCAGTATATCATGCAGATTCTAGCTCTGAAACCCAGCTCTCTCAGACAGCTCGGGTCCCCACTAAGGATTGGGAACCAAATAGCGTGGTTCCTGATCCTGTGATCACTATGCCAGGTATGACATAATAATTACATGCAGGCTGGAGGCTTCAATGACAAATAAAGCCTTCAGCCTGCTGATGGCACTGCAGCCTGAAAATGGCAGTGTGCATCTGTGTATCTGTTTAATACTGTAATTTTGGGACACACTTACAGTATTAAAAAAAAACATTAAGCATTGTCAGCTTATAATAAAAAAACTGGGTTTTTATTGAAAAAAACAGCATACCAAATAAAAGACTTACGTCCTTAAACATGTATAATTTTAGGTATGCAAATTTGTCAGTTAAAGCGGAGTTCCACTTAACTTTACAAGGTGGTCTTAAACTAAAGACCACCCCTCATTTTTGGATATATTATTATTATTTTTTCCTACCGTTTCAGAAGTTTAAAGGTGTACTTCTGTCCCAGCCAGCCTCCTTCTCCACACCTGCCTTCTGGGACCTGTGTGTGCCTCAGAAGACGAGGTGGCCATTCAGAAAGTGCCGCACAACTTGAGCTCTGAGGAAGGGGGACTCGTCTCCCAAAACATGTCAGTTTCCAACTACAGTGATCTGGTATTTCTTCATTTTCCTAATTTTTTGTGAGTATATTTTTGGCTACGCAATAAAATGTTATGGCGTTGGAGGTAATGCACTGGGTGTTTGCGCCCTCCTTTTTTTCCTCACGGTGCTTTGAAGTTTCCCCGCTCGAGGAGGGCAGCATCGATTGGAATGTTACCTTTGTACTGTGGGATGTGAGCGCTGAGGCCTGACTGTTCTGGAGAATTTTCACTGAAAATTCTGCCCAGGGTCCAATCAATATTAAAGACGGCCCCAATCACAGGAAGTGTTATCATCCGTAACCAGTTCCCTTCTAGTAGAAAAGAAGAAACGGCTGCACATCCGTAGGTACCAATTGCCATTTAATGATCACCGTAGTGACAACGAAGACACCAGCATGCAGTCACGTAGACAGGTTTCTCACATCCATCTTCTGCTTAATCATAATTAAGCAGAAGATGTATTTGTGAAACGTGTCTAAGTGACTGAATGCTGGTGTCTTCGGTGTCCCTACGGGAGGGGTGTCAAACTCAATTTTATCATGGGCCGCATGAGCATTATAATTGCCCTCAAAAGGGCCAGTTGTATCTGTAAGATTAGATGTCCAGCGCATCCTCTCCCCATATCTTAGATGTCAAGAGCATCATCAGAAGTTGGGTCCCCAACTCTCCCTTACATCACAGTGCACCCCCCTTTCCCTATGCTGCTGCTGGGAAAAAGCTGGATGCATTGCTTAAAGGCAGAACGTAAGGGTCTGGAGAAGGACCAGAGGAGGGCTGGAGAACTCCTGCAGCTGCAGGAGAGGTGCAAGGGCAACATGAAATGGCCTGGAGGGCCGGATTTGGCCCGCGGGCCTTGTATTTGACACCTCTGTCCTACGGTGATCAATAAAAGGCAATTGGTACATATGGATGTGCAGCCGTTTCTTTTTTTACTTCAAGTTTACCATGGAGGTGGGCTGGGGCTGGCACTCCGAGAGAGGTTCCAACTTGGGTTTAATTCAAGCACCTGGAGCAGCGGGTTCTTCTTTCCTGGATTTTCCCTTCTAGTAGACTATAAAACACCATCCCTTGGAATTCTATGGCCGATAACCTTTGCAAATGCAATAGAGCCATCTCATTTAGAGAAACCCCCAACTAAAATCTTCTCCCGTTGGTACCTTACTCCCTCTAGAATACATTCTTTCTATCCCTCAGCCTCTCCTGCTTGTTACAGAGGCTGCCCAGAACATGGTACATTTTTACACATGTTTTGGAACTGCCCTCACCTTGACCAGATATGGCAGTTGGCTATCGACAGATTTGAGAAATCCTCTAAGCACAGAATAGTTCCCACTCCCCAAATCTGCCTTCTTTATGCTAAACTTCCCGACGTTCCATTTCCTTGCTCTAGACTTTTTCATTCGTTATGTAGCTTTATACAATGGATGGTAGCCTTTAATTGGAAATCTAAAAATGTTATATGGTCTCAGGTTCTGGATAGGATGGAGATGCTCAAACTTTCAGAAAGAATCTTCCACACCCTACAAGACCGCCTCCAGGTTTATAATGCTAAATGGTCCTACTGGAACCTCACTTAAAATGTTATACTATTAACAATAATGTAATAATGTTATGCCATTCCTATGTTCAAATTATTTATCCTTGCCTCCTGGGCCTTTATTTTTTTTCTTTTCACTATTTTTCATTTAAGGCTATACAGTATAGTATGCTACTGTACTACCTCATGTTCTTTGATGTAATGCCTATACTACCGCTGACTTAATGTCAAACCTTTCCTTAACCACTTTATGTAACTGACTGTTCGTACTTCCAATAAACGTTTGTAAACAAAAAAAATAAAACACCATCCCTCTCATCTTCATAACAGAGAGAGTAAGGCCCCATGCACACGAGAAGCAAATGCAAACTCATCTAAACACAAGTTTTCAAACGCAAAAACCGGCGTTTAAAACGCCCGTTTTTGCCGCAAATATTGCGGCGTTTTACCGCGATTTACCGCGTTTGCGTTTATAAGCATTTGGTTAAGAAACATCATAAGACCCTCCCTAAGCTCAAAAGACAATATTATTTAACCATTTCAGCTATTTTGTGAGACCAGAGCAGCTGAGAGAGCAGCAGTGTACGTGTATTTAGCGTGTCACTTGCCACGTCACCTGGCCACGTCACCTGCCACGTCACCTGGCCACGTCACCTGCCACAAGTTGTGGATTGTCCACTGGCCACGTCACCTGCCACATCAACTGGCCACGTCACCTGCCAAGTTGTGAATTGTCCACTTGCCACATCACCTGGCCACGCCACCTGCCACAAGTTGTGGATTGTCCACTGGCCACGTCACCTGGCTATGTCACCTGCCACGTCACCTGGCCACGTCACCTGGCCACGTCACCTGCCACAAGTTGTGGATTGTCCACTGGCCACGCCACCTGCCACGTCACCTGCCATGTCACCTGGCCACAAGTTGTGGATTGTCCACTTGCCATGTCACCTGGCCACGTCACCTGGCCACGTCACCTGCCACAAGTTGTGGATTGTCCACTGGCCACGTCACCTGCCACATCAACTGGCCATGTCACCTGCCAAGTTGTGAATTGTCCACTTGCCACATCACCTGGCCACGCCACCTGCCACAAGTTGTGGATTGTCCACTGGCCACGTCACCTGGCTATGTCACCTGCCACGTCACCTGGCCACGTCACCTGGCCACGTCACCTGCCACAAGTTGTGGATTGTCCACTGGCCACGCCACCTGCCACATCACCTGCCATGTCACCTGGCCATGTCACCTGGCCATGTCACCTGGCCACGTCACCTGGCCACGTCACCTGGCCACGTCACCTGCCACAAGTTGTGGATTGTCCACTGGCCACGTCACCTGCCACATCAACTGGCCACGTCACCTGCCAAGTTTTGAATTGTCCACTTGCCACGTCACCTGGCCACGTCACCTGCCACAAGTTGTGGATTGTCCACGTCACCTGGCCACGTCACCTGCCACAAGTTGTGGATTGTCCACTGGCCACGTCACCTGCCACATCAACTGGCCACGTCACCTGCCAAGTTGTGAATTGTCCACTTGCCACGTCACCTGGCCACGCCACCTGCCACAAGTTGTGGATTGTCCACTGGCCACACCACCTGCCACGTCACCTGCCATGTCACCTGGCCACGTCACCTGCCACAAGTTGTGGATTGTCCACTTGCCACGTCACCTGGCCACGCCACCTGCCACAAGTTGTGGATTGTCCACTGGCCACGCCACCTGCCACGTCACCTGGCCACGTCACCTGCCACAAGTTGTGGATTGTCCACTTGCCACGTCACCTGGCCACGCCACCTGCCACAAGTTGTGGATTGTCCACTGGCCACGCCACCTGCCACGTCACCTGCCATGTCACCTGGCCACGTCACCTGCCACAAGTTGTGGATTGTCCACCTGCCATGTCACCTGCCCACGTCACCTGCCACGTCACCTGGCCACATGACCTGCCACGTCACCTGGCCACGTCACCTGCCACAAGTTGTGGATTGTCCACTGGCCACGTCACCTGCCACATCAACTGGCCACGTCACCTGCCAAGTTGTGAATTGTCCACTTGCCACGTCACCTGGCCACGCCACCCTGCCACAAGTTGTGGATTGTCCACTGGCCACGGCACCTGGCCACGTCACCTGCCACATCACCTGGCCACGTCACCTACAACAAGTTGTGGATTGTCCACTTGCCACGTCACCTGCCTCAAGTTGTGTATTGTCCACTTGCCACGTCATCTGCCATGTCACCTGGCCACCCCACCTGCCACAAGTTGTGGATTGTCCACTTGCCATGTCACCTGGCCACGTCACCTGCCACAAGTTGTGGATTGTCCACTGGCCACGTCACCTGCCACGTTAACTGGCCACGTCACCTGCCACAAGTTGTGGATTGTCCACGTCACCAAGCCACGTCACCTGCCATGTCACCTGGCCACGTCACCTGCCACAAGTTGTGGATTGTCCACTTGCCATGTCACCTGGCTACGTCACCTGCCACGTCACCTGGCCACATCACCTGCCACGTCACCTGGCCACGTCACCTACCACAAGTTGTGGATTGTACACTTGCCACGTCACCTGCCACAAGTTGTGGATTGTCCACTGGCCACGTGACCTGGCCACGTCACCTGCCACATCACCTGGCCACGTCACCTACAACAAGTTGTGGGTTGTCCACTTGCCACGTCACCTGGCCATGTCACCTGCCACAAGTTGTGGATTGTCCACTGGCCACGTCACCTGCCACAAGTTGTGGATTGTCCACAATGCAATGCAAGCAATTAAATTTTTTATGGGTTTTTTTATGGTTTTTCATCATTTGCCATCATTTTTGAGATTTCTAATGTAAAAAAATAGGTCACCTTTAAAAACGCCTATAAACGAAATCGCGGCAAAACGCCGGTACCGCGATTTGCCGCGATTTGCGTCTAAAACGCAAAAGCTGAAAGCGTCTGAACCCAAAATTTTGGGTTTGGAAAAACGGCCCTAAACCCAACTGCTTTGAAACGCCAAAAAACGTGATTGTGTGCATGGACACATAGGATAACATTAAATGTGTTCAGGGGCAGTTGAAAAAAATGCCCAAATGCCTCTGAACTCGAGTTTAGCAGCGTCTCGTGTGCATGGGGCCTAAAACTTTTTCCGATTAGGTGGCTGCAGCTCATACGATAACTAGTGTATTCTGACAGCGTAGTCCCTCTATCAGAATACAATTGCACAGCAGGGAGGATTCCTCCATCCAACTTGCATGTGTGGATGGGGAATTCATTTGTTTTAATTCAGTCATCCCACATCTATGGCCAACCTTAACCACTTAACCCCCGGACCTTTAGGCAGCTAAATGCCCAGGCCAGGTTTTGCGATTCGGCACTGCGTCGCTTTAACAGACAATTGCGCGGTCGTGCGACGTGGCTCCCAAACAAAATTGGCGTCCTTTTTTCCCCACAAATAGAGCTTTCTTTTGGTGGTATTTGATCACCTCTGGGGTTTTATTTTTTTGCGCTATAAACAAAAATAGAGCGACAATTTTGAAAAAAAATGCAATATTTTTTACTTTTTGCTGCAATAAATATCCCCCAAAAACATATATAACATTTCTTTTCCCTCAGTTTAGGCCGATACGTATTCTTCTACCTATTTTTGGTAAAAAAAAAATCGCAATAAGCGTTTATCGATTGGTTTGCGCAAAATTTATAGCGTTTACAAAATAGGGGATATTTTTATTGCATTTTTATAAAAAAAATATTTTTTACTACTAATGGCGGCGATCAGCGATTTTTCGTGACTGCGACATTATGGCAGACACTTCGGACAATTTTGACAAATTTTTGGGACTATTGTCATTTTCACAGCAAAAAATGCATTTAAATTGCATTCTTTATTGTGAAAATGACAGTTGCAGTTTGGGAGTTAACCACAGGGGGCGCTGAACATGTTAGGCTTCACCTAGTGTGTGTTTACAACAGTAGGGGGGTGTGGCTGTAGGTCTGATGTCATCGATTGTGTCTCCCCTATAAAAGGGATCACACGATCGATGCGCCGCCACAGTGAAGCACGGGGAAGCCGTGTTTACATACGGCTCTCCCCGTTCTTCAGCTCCGGGAAGCGATCGCGACGGAGCAGCTATAAACGAATAGCCGCGCCGTCGTCCCGGATCGCTCCCCGAGGTAAGCCTCCCGCAGCGGAGGGGGTCCCGATCGGACCCCCGACCCGCGGAAAGGCAAGGACGTATATATACGCCCATCTGCCTGTCCGTGCCATTTTGCGGACGTAAATAGTCGTGCGGCGGGCGTTAAGTGGTTAATCAGAAGTTAGAGTGCATTTGTGAGTTTACAGGCACAATTTTCCAAATTAGCGCATTGTGATAATAAAGTTCTGAAACGTTGTCTGAGGCCCCGTACACACGGCCGAGGAACTCGACGTGCCAAGCACGTCGAGTTCCTCGTCGAGTTCTGGGATGAAGCCGCCGAGGAGCTCGGCGGGCCGCCTTCTCCCATTAATATAAATAGGGTAAACTCCTGCGCTGTCTGAAAAGTGAAGGGAAAGGACAAACTAAAAATACTGCTGCAAATATAAAAGTCTACCTCGATAGACTGAAGTGAAGCAGAAAGATTAAATTACAATACTTGCGCTGTAAGGTGTGGGACAGGGAGTATGTAATGGACAGTAATAATTTGTGAGTGACTGGTGAAAATATTATTAGTGAAAACAATATTATAAAACATATAACAGTGAAACCAATACAAGGACAGTCCTTGATGAGCAGGTCTACACTCCAGGAAGGTCCGGATCCAGTGCAGTTCTGCCGTGCAGTAATGTGCTCCAAACGGAGATAAATCCTAATCTCCAGTGTAAAAATAAAATTAAAAATAAAAATAAAAATGCAATCAAAAAGTAAATAAAGATACGAAAAATACACGGAAAACAGTCCTGAAGGAAGTATATATATGAGACCCTTAGATCCGTAATATAGGTGGGAATAGGATAGTTGAGCCAACACCAAAGTTATATGTAAACACCTTTGGTGAACCCAGCTGCTCACCTCGAGTTAGCCACAATATGTCCAGGTTAAAATGGTCTAGATGGTTACAATCCACAAATAACACATGTAAGTCTCCATCCGATGTTTAACATGAAAAAACAGAGTAAAAAAGACAAAAGAAAGGCTGATGGTGAAATACCGTCACAAAAAAGATATTAGCAAATGGGATCTTGACGAATGGAAATGCACTCACATGTGAGTGAGAGATCTCAGACTCATATCCACGAGTACCGCACTCGTCGGTCCCTCTATCTTTCCTCTGCTTTTTTTCCCCCTAATTCTCAGGGTTCAGATGCTGGCTGTTTAGATCTCCCCGGGGTTTCTCAATGTGTAACACTGTCTCAGCTGATGTGGGCTTGTAGTAACTCCTATCCCTCTCTCATTAGCTCAGATGCAGCGCTCAGATGGCGTTTGCAATGTGAAAAGGGGTGAGAGAAAACATACCCATAGTATAGCCCAGTCAGCAATATAAACCGAGTTTATTAAAAGCAACAGTTAAAACTCACATAACAATGCGGGAACTCAGCAACAATCCTTACGAGCGGCGAACTCGTATGTCCGTTCGTCAGATGTTTGTGGTGTGTCCTGCCTACCAATCCCGACGCGTATCGTCACAGTCACGTGACTTCATCAGGGACACATGGACAGACATTTATAGTCTGTGTTAATGAGCACCCGGCGGCCATTTTGTCGGAGCTCATAGAGAATGACTACGCTGCCTGTGTTCTAATCGCGCCATGCTGTGTAGTGCAAGCCGCGCTCGTGGACAAATCAGAGAACAGGGGTACAGATCGCACAGATGGCGTCTCATGCGATCGGATCAGCAATGGGATGTCACGATGGACAAACCAATATAAGGACATAAAAGCACAGAGGAGGGTCTGAGGCTATAAAAGCGACATATCCTGATACTATGTGGAGCCATGATAAAAACAGTCAAAATTATTAAAAAATATATATATGTATATGGCCCGAGTCTATATTATATTTATATACAGAAAAAATTATATAAGGGGATATTGGAGCTAATTAGAAGGGAAAAGGTGGTGGGTAAAGCAAAGGGAGGGGCGGAAGGGAATAGGGATATGGAGAATGTCTCCCTAGGTGAAACATCTTCAAAAATCCATATGTGCCAGATAGCCAGTTTAGAGAGAAGTGACCAAAATAATGTCAAGTATAAATATACTCAGACATGAGGGTATGTCAAGGGGTGTCGGACATAACGATGTGTGATATAAGATATGTATTCATGTAGCACTCATGCTGCATGGATACGGGTGATACAGTGACAGTGACTGCATATGCAGTCAGCAACTAAGCTCACAGCGGGGGGCCTAACTAGGGGGACCTGGTGGCGTGATAAGGAAGTGAAAAGAGATAGGGCATGTGGAATATATGTGCCAGTGGGTAAGTGGCCATACATATAAATGATGAAGTAACATTTACTGGTTGTATGGTAATGGTAGCTCTGTTACATAGGCCAATATATAAACAAATACTGTAATATAATTTTTAAAATTAAATTAAAAATTAAAAATTAGTTTGGAAGACGTGGAAGCTATAAGGGGGACATCCTCAGATGCCAGAAAAAACAAGACCGTATCGAAAAAGATGGGGCATGATGTACCACAACATATGACGTACAGCCAAATATCATCTATAACATATATAGTAAGAGAGACCATCTACAAAGTAAAACTAAAAGTTACTGAGAAAACAATTGAGGTCAAATTCTATATTTAAACCTTTGGGTGCAAAAGTGTCCATGGAGAATATGTACTTCGACTCTATTTGACTCAGTGTTCTGACTTTATGGCCGCCACGCCAAGGTCGGGAGTAGGGCACTATCCCCCAAAACCTTAAGTGTGTAGGATCTTTCTGATGTACTTCGGCGAAATGGCGGGATACACTGTGTTTTGGGAAGCCGCTTTCGATATTTTTAACGTGCTCTTTAATGCGGACTCTCAAGAGCCTTTTGGTGCGCCCAATGTATTGGAGGCCACAGCTGCACTCCAAACAATAGACTGCACCCTCAGTGTGGCACCCAATGAATTCTTTGACCTCATATTGACTCCCATTACTATTGGACTGAAACTTGGTTACTTTTAGGTTGGGTATACGGGTATGAGTGCATGAATAGCATCTCTTACAGGGATAAAACCCTTTTCCTGTAAAAAAGGAGAATGCTTTTTTCGGGGGGTCAATCACATTTTTGACCAGTTGGTCGCGCAAAGTAGGCGCACGTGTGTATATAAACCTTGGTTTATTGGGCAATATCTCCTTTAGACCCGAATCTGATTTTAGAATATGCCAGTGGCGTAGAATGATTTTCTCTATTTTTTTATGCTGTACATTAAACTCTAAAATAATGGGAACCTGGTCTTTCCTGCTAGCAGGCCTACGGGTTTCTAGAAGTTGACTTCTTTGTAACTCAGTTACTTCTCTTATTTTGTCTTGGATAAATGTTCCTTCATATCCCTTCTCTATAAACCTATCGCCTATTTTGTTGGCCTGAGTCTGAAATTCCTCAATGGTCGTGCAGTTCCGCCTTAGCCGTACCAGCTGCCCTTTGGGTATGTTAAACAGCCAATTCTTGTGGTGGCAGCTGGTGATGGGGAGGTAGCTATTACGGTCAACGTTTTTAAAAAATGTTCTCGTGCTGAACATATTGTTCGTCCGGCTGATTTCCAAGTCTAAGAATGGTATCACTTTCTCTTCGATTTTATCCAAGACAAAATAAGAGAAGTAACTGAGTTACAAAGAAGTCAACTTCTAGAAACCCGTAGGCCTGCTAGCAGGAAAGACCAGGTTCCCATTATTTTAGAGTTTAATGTACAGCATAAAAAAATAGAGAAAATCATTCTACGCCACTGGCATATTCTAAAATCAGATTCGGGTCTAAAGGAGATATTGCCCAATAAACCAAGGTTTATATACACACGTGCGCCTACTTTGCGCGACCAACTGGTCAAAAATGTGATTGACCCCCCGAAAAAAGCATTCTCCTTTTTTACGGGAAAAGGGTTTTATCCCTGTAAGAGATGCTATTCATGCACTCATACCCGTATACCCAACCTAAAAGTAACCAAGTTTCAGTCCAATAGTAATGGGAGTCAATATGAGGTCAAAGAATTCATTGGGTGCCACACTGAGGGTGCAGTCTATTGTTTGGAGTGCAGCTGTGGCCTCCAATACATTGGGCGCACCAAAAGGCTCTTGAGAGTCCGCATTAAAGAGCACGTTAAAAATATCGAAAGCGGCTTCCCAAAACACAGTGTATCCCGCCATTTCGCCGAAGTACATCAGAAAGACCCTACACACTTAAGGTTTTGGGGGATAGTGCCCTACTCCCGACCTTGGCGTGGCGGCCATAAAGTCAGAACACTGAGTCAAATAGAGTCGAAGTACATATTCTCCATGGACACTTTTGCACCCAAAGGTTTAAATATAGAATTTGACCTCAATTGTTTTCTCAGTAACTTTTAGTTTTACTTTGTAGATGGTCTCTCTTACTATATATGTTATAGATGATATTTGGCTGTACGTCATATGTTGTGGTACATCATGCCCCATCTTTTTCGATACGGTCTTGTTTTTTCTGGCATCTGAGGATGTCCCCCTTATAGCTTCCACGTCTTCCAAACTAATTTTTAATTTTTAATTTAATTTTAAAAATTATATTACAGTATTTGTTTATATATTGGCCTATGTAACAGAGCTACCATTACCATACAACCAGTAAATGTTACTTCATCATTTATATGTATGGCCACTTACCCACTGGCACATATATTCCACATGCCCTATCTCTTTTCACTTCCTTATCACGCCACCAGGTCCCCCTAGTTAGGCCCCCCGCTGTGAGCTTAGTTGCTGACTGCATATGCAGTCACTGTCACTGTATCACCCGTATCCATGCAGCATGAGTGCTACATGAATACATATCTTATATCACACATCGTTATGTCCGACACCCCTTGACATACCCTCATGTCTGAGTATATTTATACTTGACATTATTTTGGTCACTTCTCTCTAAACTGGCTATCTGGCACATATGGATTTTTGAAGATGTTTCACCTAGGGAGACATTCTCCATATCCCTATTCCCTTCCGCCCCTCCCTTTGCTTTACCCACCACCTTTTCCCTTCTAATTAGCTCCAATATCCCCTTATATAATTTTTTCTGTATATAAATATAATATAGACTCGGGCCATATACATATATATATTTTTTAATAATTTTGACTGTTTTTATCATGGCTCCACATAGTATCAGGATATGTCGCTTTTATAGCCTCAGACCCTCCTCTGTGCTTTTATGTCCTTATATTGGTTTGTCCATCGTGACATCCCATTGCTGATCCGATCGCATGAGACGCCATCTGTGCGATCTGTACCCCTGTTCTCTGATTTGTCCACGAGCGCGGCTTGCACTACACAGCATGGCGCGATTAGAACACAGGCAGCGTAGTCATTCTCTATGAGCTCCGACAAAATGGCCGCCGGGTGCTCATTAACACAGACTATAAATGTCTGTCCATGTGTCCCCTACATCATCCCCTGATGAAGTCACGTGACTGTGACGATACGCGTCGGGATTGGTAGGCAGGACACACCACAAACATCTGACGAACGGACATACGAGTTCGCCGCTCGTAAGGATTGTTGCTGAGTTCCCGCATTGTTATGTGAGTTTTAACTGTTGCTTTTAATAAACTCGGTTTATATTGCTGACTGGGCTATACTATGGGTATGTTTTCTCTCACCCCTTTTCACATTGCAAACGCCATCTGAGCGCTGCATCTGAGCTAATGAGAGAGGGATAGGAGTTACTACAAGCCCACATCAGCTGAGACAGTGTTACACATTGAGAAACCCCGGGGAGATCTAAACAGCCAGCATCTGAACCCTGAGAATTAGGGGGAAAAAAAGCAGAGGAAAGATAGAGGGACCGACGAGTGCGGTACTCGTGGATATGAGTCTGAGATCTCTCACTCACATGTGAGTGCATTTCCATTCGTCAAGATCCCATTTGCTAATATCTTTTTTGTGACGGTATTTCACCATCAGCCTTTCTTTTGTCTTTTTTACTCTGTTTTTTCATGTTAAACATCGGATGGAGACTTACATGTGTTATTTGTGGATTGTAACCATCTAGACCATTTTAACCTGGACATATTGTGGCTAACTCGAGGTGAGCAGCTGGGTTCACCAAAGGTGTTTACATATAACTTTGGTGTTGGCTCAACTATCCTATTCCCACCTATATTACGGATCTAAGGGTCTCATATATATACTTCCTTCAGGACTGTTTTCCGTGTATTTTTCGTATCTTTATTTACTTTTTGATTGCATTTTTATTTTTATTTTTAATTTTATTTTTACACTGGAGATTAGGATTTATCTCCGTTTGGAGCACATTACTGCACGGCAGAACTGCACTGGATCCGGACCTTCCTGGAGTGTAGACCTGCTCATCAAGGACTGTCCTTGTATTGGTTTCACTGTTATATGTTTTATAATATTGTTTTCACTAATAATATTTTCACCAGTCACTCACAAATTATTACTGTCCATTACATACTCCCTGTCCCACACCTTACAGCGCAAGTATTGTAATTTAATCTTTCTGCTTCACTTCAGTCTATCGAGGTAGACTTTTATATTTGCAGCAGTATTTTTAGTTTGTCCTTTCCCTTCACTTTTCAGACAGCGCAGGAGTTTACCCTATTTATATTTTACTCACCTTGTTTTATCACTCCAGCAGCAGTCATGGATCTCTTCACCTTTGTTGAACAGCGAGAAGTCGATTTAGACCTTGTGTTCAACGATGAAGACCCCCCCCCCAAAGACCCCAGCAATGTCCAACACTTGATACGCAAGTTGGGACATGGTCTGGAAAAGAAGATCAATACCTGGTGGGACATCACCACCTTTGACCGGTACATTAAAGCCAACATTGTGCCGAGACGTCTCAGGTGGGATGTACCCCCCAATGATGGTCTATGTGACCAGGAGTCAATTGACGAATGGTTTAGGTTTTTCAACCTTAAAGGGATGGAGCTTCTACATCTTTTATTGAAGAGGAAGCAAAAGAAGCTTCGCAAGATAGACGCTACACTAGCCACTTTGAAAACACAATTAGATACACATAAAGATACGGCAGAATTTACACGACTAACCACCCAATTAAACAAAGACCTAGTGACTAAGGACACGGAAGTCAAACTGAGAAAAAGTAAAAAATACACCAGAGACATCACTGATTACAAAAACGATGTAGTCTTCAAGTGGCAAAATAAGGCTAAACCACTGGAACCCACGGATCCTAGTTCCACCTTTTCCACACCAGAAAGGGGAGTTCCACCTCAAATAAGGCCACAGATGAATCCTATTCCACCACTTTTGGGAATAGACCATAGAGATAGGAGAGAAGAAAGATCAAGGGATGACTACCCTAGACACCAATATGGTGACGAAAGGAATGGATACCCAAGAAATATCTCCCCTCGTACCCCTTGGAGGCAACCACAACCGAATGGATATACACCACAACAAGGCTGGAAAAAACCCAAAAGAAAAAATAAAAACAAAAAACCATATAACAATTGGAATAAAACAAACCCAGGAGTAAGGGACGACAGAGAACCATCTGATGTACCCTACTACCATACTAGAAGTCCTGTGTATCCCAGTGGATACTATAACAACAGAGAACACAGAGGAGATTACCATTATGGAGATCAGCCATATAGGAGGACTCCAAATCATAGGCACGAACCACCACCCCAAATGAGGCCTAGGGAAAGAAGTCCGTTACATACTAACAACTACTATGCCCCCTTGAGGGATTTGCGTGATACCCATAGAGATGGAAGACGAGATTTAGATCTTCGTCAAGAACAAGGATATAATTATCCATCGGCTTTTTTAGATCGAGGAACAGTATATCATCCTCCAAGGAGACAGGAAGAATCGAAACAAAAAAGTCCCACAAGAAAAGAGGCTGCAGAGCAGGGAAGAGAAAACAGAAGAAGAGATTAATAGGGGAAGGGATCTTCAACCTCACTGACACACCACTCACAGCTGAAGAAATTGCAGTACTGGACAAAGGTTTGAAGTATGCACCAGTGAGGAATTTGGATAAATTCCAAACTTATATCGGCATACAAAAATATGTTCGCAAACTAAATATTAAAAAGTATATGTTAGAGAAACCCTTTGTGACCCAGACCTGCGATAATCAACAAGTGGTGCATAGTCATCTGAGGAATAGGTCTACCTTTAACCCCAAATTAAAAGATGGGAAACATATTGAGGTTTTTAAACAAATGGTAACTGAAGAAATCAAGAACCTGAATCTCAAAAAAGTGGAAGAACCTATTTCCATAAAAACTGGCATTAGTAGACTCACAAAAAGAAAAAATCTCGTAATAAGACCTTCGGATAAGGGAGGAGGGATCGTCATCCAAACAACTGAACAATATCATACTGGAATGATGAAACTATTAGAGGATTCTGATACATATAGTGTACTATCTAAAAATCCCATCCATAAATGGAAAAAGGATCTAGAACAGGTAGTCCAACTAGGCATTAGGAAAAATATCCTAGATAAAAGGGAGGCGAAATATCTTGTCCCAGAAGCCTGTAGGACGCCTATTATTTACGCACTGCCTAAAATACACAAGGATCCACTAACCCCACCTTTCCGCCCGATAGTGAACGGGATTGAATCTATTACTGCCAGACTTGGCCAATATATAGATCGATATCTGCAATCGGCCGTGCAGAAAACCCGTGCGTATCTGAAAGATACAAAAGAGATGCTGAAACTCCTGGATGGTACAGATATTAATGGTCCACTTTTGATGGCAACAGCAGACGTATCCTCTTTGTATACGATCATTCCCCACCATCTGGCATGTGATGCTACAAAGTGGGGCCTCCGTAAATACACTAAGCTCCCATGCCTCCAGAGGAAATATCTGGTTAAGTGTCTGGACTTCTGTCTGAAACACAGTCACTTTTGGTACGGGAACAAGTATTACTCACAACGAACTGGGGTTGCTATGGGGGCCAAGTTCGCACCTAGCGTAGCAGGACTCTTCATGTCCAAATGGGAAGAAGAGGTCGTCTTTCAAGATCCCCCATCAGATCTTCTATTGTACAAGAGGTACATAGACGATATTTTTGTTCTATGGAAAGGCGATTGCCAGTCGCTTATATCGTTTTTTGAAAAACTAAACGACAACTATGTTAATATCGTTCTGACTTGGCAAATCGAAGAGAAAGTGATACCATTCTTAGACTTGGAAATCAGCCGGACGAACAATATGTTCAGCACGAGAACATTTTTTAAAAACGTTGACCGTAATAGCTACCTCCCCATCACCAGCTGCCACCACAAGAATTGGCTGTTTAACATACCCAAAGGGCAGCTGGTACGGCTAAGGCGGAACTGCACGACCATTGAGGAATTTCAGACTCAGGCCAACAAAATAGGCGATAGGTTTATAGAGAAGGGATATGAAGGAACATTTATCCAAGACAAAATAAGAGAAGTAACTGAGTTACAAAGAAGTCAACTTCTAGAAACCCGTAGGCCTGCTAGCAGGAAAGACCAGGTTCCCATTATTTTAGAGTTTAATGTACAGCATAAAAAAATAGAGAAAATCATTCTACGCCACTGGCATATTCTAAAATCAGATTCGGGTCTAAAGGAGATATTGCCCAATAAACCAAGGTTTATATACACACGTGCGCCTACTTTGCGCGACCAACTGGTCAAAAATGTGATTGACCCCCCGAAAAAAGCATTCTCCTTTTTTACGGGAAAAGGGTTTTATCCCTGTAAGAGATGCTATTCATGCACTCATACCCGTATACCCAACCTAAAAGTAACCAAGTTTCAGTCCAATAGTAATGGGAGTCAATATGAGGTCAAAGAATTCATTGGGTGCCACACTGAGGGTGCAGTCTATTGTTTGGAGTGCAGCTGTGGCCTCCAATACATTGGGCGCACCAAAAGGCTCTTGAGAGTCCGCATTAAAGAGCACGTTAAAAATATCGAAAGCGGCTTCCCAAAACACAGTGTATCCCGCCATTTCGCCGAAGTACATCAGAAAGATCCTACACACTTAAGGTTTTGGGGGATAGTGCCCTACTCCCGACCTTGGCGTGGCGGCCATAAAGTCAGAACACTGAGTCAAATAGAGTCGAAGTACATATTCTCCATGGACACTTTTGCACCCAAAGGTTTAAATATAGAATTTGACCTCAATTGTTTTCTCAGTAACTTTTAGTTTTACTTTGTAGATGGTCTCTCTTACTATATATGTTATAGATGATATTTGGCTGTACGTCATATGTTGTGGTACATCATGCCCCATCTTTTTCGATACGGTCTTGTTTTTTCTGGCATCTGAGGATGTCCCCCTTATAGCTTCCACGTCTTCCAAACTAATTTTTAATTTTTAATTTAATTTTAAAAATTATATTACAGTATTTGTTTATATATTGGCCTATGTAACAGAGCTACCATTACCATACAACCAGTAAATGTTACTTCATCATTTATATGTATGGCCACTTACCCACTGGCACATATATTCCACATGCCCTATCTCTTTTCACTTCCTTATCACGCCACCAGGTCCCCCTAGTTAGGCCCCCCGCTGTGAGCTTAGTTGCTGACTGCATATGCAGTCACTGTCACTGTATCACCCGTATCCATGCAGCATGAGTGCTACATGAATACATATCTTATATCACACATCGTTATGTCCGACACCCCTTGACATACCCTCATGTCTGAGTATATTTATACTTGACATTATTTTGGTCACTTCTCTCTAAACTGGCTATCTGGCACATATGGATTTTTGAAGATGTTTCACCTAGGGAGACATTCTCCATATCCCTATTCCCTTCCGCCCCTCCCTTTGCTTTACCCACCACCTTTTCCCTTCTAATTAGCTCCAATATCCCCTTATATAATTTTTTCTGTATATAAATATAATATAGACTCGGGCCATATACATATATATATTTTTTAATAATTTTGACTGTTTTTATCATGGCTCCACATAGTATCAGGATATGTCGCTTTTATAGCCTCAGACCCTCCTCTGTGCTTTTATGTCCTTATATTGGTTTGTCCATCGTGACATCCCATTGCTGATCCGATCGCATGAGACGCCATCTGTGCGATCTGTACCCCTGTTCTCTGATTTGTCCACGAGCGCGGCTTGCACTACACAGCATGGCGCGATTAGAACACAGGCAGCGTAGTCATTCTCTATGAGCTCCGACAAAATGGCCGCCGGGTGCTCATTAACACAGACTATAAATGTCTGTCCATGTGTCCCCTACATCATCCCCTGATGAAGTCACGTGACTGTGACGATACGCGTCGGGATTGGTAGGCAGGACACACCACAAACATCTGACGAACGGACATACGAGTTCGCCGCTCGTAAGGATTGTTGCTGAGTTCCCGCATTGTTATGTGAGTTTTAACTGTTGCTTTTAATAAACTCGGTTTATATTGCTGACTGGGCTATACTATGGGTATGTTTTCTCTCACCCCTTTTCACATTGCAAACGCCATCTGAGCGCTGCATCTGAGCTAATGAGAGAGGGATAGGAGTTACTACAAGCCCACATCAGCTGAGACAGTGTTACACATTGAGAAACCCCGGGGAGATCTAAACAGCCAGCATCTGAACCCTGAGAATTAGGGGGAAAAAAAGCAGAGGAAAGATAGAGGGACCGACGAGTGCGGTACTCGTGGATATGAGTCTGAGATCTCTCACTCACATGTGAGTGCATTTCCATTCGTCAAGATCCCATTTGCTAATATCTTTTTTGTGACGGTATTTCACCATCAGCCTTTCTTTTGTCTTTTTTACTCTGTTTTTTCATGTTAAACATCGGATGGAGACTTACATGTGTTATTTGTGGATTGTAACCATCTAGACCATTTTAACCTGGACATATTGTGGCTAACTCGAGGTGAGCAGCTGGGTTCACCAAAGGTGTTTACATATAACTTTGGTGTTGGCTCAACTATCCTATTCCCACCTATATTACGGATCTAAGGGTCTCATATATATACTTCCTTCAGGACTGTTTTCCGTGTATTTTTCGTATCTTTATTTACTTTTTGATTGCATTTTTATTTTTATTTTTAATTTTATTTTTACACTGGAGATTAGGATTTATCTCCGTTTGGAGCACATTACTGCACGGCAGAACTGCACTGGATCCGGACCTTCCTGGAGTGTAGACCTGCTCATCAAGGACTGTCCTTGTATTGGTTTCACTGTTATATGTTTTATAATATTGTTTTCACTAATAATATTTTCACCAGTCACTCACAAATTATTACTGTCCATTACATACTCCCTGTCCCACACCTTACAGCGCAAGTATTGTAATTTAATCTTTCGCCTTCTCCCATTGAACAACGAGAAAATAGAGAACATGTTCTCTATTTTCTCGACGAGCTCCTCGGCGGCTCCATCGAGCCAAAAGTGTACAGACGACAGAGTTTCTCGGCAGAATCCGAGTTTTGACCGAGTTTCTCGGTGAATTCTGCCGAGAAACTCTGTCGTGTGTACGAGGCCTTATAGATCCCAAACATTCCCATATTTACAGGTTTATACTATTTGTTATACCTGAAGGGTTCCACATGTACTGGCACTTTAAGGCTGGCTCCACCCAGCAGTGATGACAAGGGGCATAGTAGCCATCTTGGAGAGCACATGTAGGAAGCAGATAAGATGTACTGTCCCGAGATGCATGTTGCAGTGTACAGATGACCTGAAATAAACATCCATTGTTCCAGACCAGAGTCTTGTGTCTCTCCCAACACAGAGGATACAACACTATTACAGGCTGATTTTTGTCTTTAACCATTTAGAAAGAAATATTCATAACAATGTTAAATACCTGAATGGTGTGATCACTCATCAGGTCCGTACAGCCCACTGCATGGGGTCCCTTCCCCTTTGGTATCCCGCAGAAATGGACACTACTGTTACTTCCCATCCTCACTACTGCTCTGGAGTCTTCCAAGTGTCTGACGGGAAAGCTCTTCAGAGCCTGCAACAAAACAAGAGACACATGAATATGTCTGCAGAGATAGACAAGTGAAAACATTTTAGCTTAAAGGGTATCTAAACCCCCCAAAAAAAAAATGTAATATATTTCAGTTTATCAGTCCTTAGATGTGGTGGCTGCATTCGTTTTATTTTTTCAACCATACATCTTCCTTTATTTCACCTGGTAACCCCATGAATAACACTTCCTATCCCGGGGGGTAACTACACTTACTCCTCCACTGCATCTATGGAAGGAGCCATAGTTTCCACCCAGGCTGGAGTTGAAATATGTCTGCCTTTGTCTCCATTAAATGGGGGATGGCGAGCGAGCTGCCTGCTAGGGGGGTACTTGTGCATGCTTGTCCATAAGACACACAAGACGGGGCTTGGCCCTGCCCGCTCCCTCCTCTCTGGCTGTGATTGACATTGGCACTTACTACTGTCTCTCAGTCAATGAGGAAGCAGATGACCCGGGAGAGCAGCTGCACTTGTGCACATCGTTGGATTGCGATCGGGCTCTGGTAAATATTAGGGGGTGGGCTGCGAGGGGAGCTGCACACAGAACCCTTTTTCCTAACTGCATAGAATGCATGAAGAACAAATAAAGTCCAACCACTTTAAACATAAAAAAAAAACATTATTGAAATTACTAGCTATGAAAAAATTTATGAAAATCCATTACCCCCCATGAAAGTTAAAGTGGATGTAAACCCACTCTCATCCTCCTGCATGTATCCTTACCTGTCAAATGTCTCCCCTCTGTCTGTTCTGAAAACTGAAAAACTGCAGATTCTGTGGTTGGGTCTGTTGTCTGGAGCTCGGTGGGTGGAGTCGTGATGTCAGTAGACTCCCCGCCCTCCTCTACACTCTCCTTGTCAACATGCATTTTTTCCTGTGTATTCCTTACACTAAATTCTGCTATGATCACTAACATCCAGTCAAAATCCAGAAAACGTAACTTACACACAGCCCTATTCAAGTACGACTTACGCAAACGACGTAAAAATATACGTTTGTTCAGACGTCCATACTTTGCATGGGCTGCGCCACCTAGATACCTGCTTTATCTTTACGCCGGCGTATGTCTTACGTAAACGGTGTAACTAAATGCGAGGGGCGCATGTACGTTCGTGAATCGGCGTATCTAGCTCATTTGCATATTCGATGCGGAAATCAACGAAAGCGCCACCTAGCGGCCAGCGTAAATATGCACCCAAGATACGACGGCGTAGGAGACTTACGCCGCTCGTATCTTGGCAGAGTTAATGCGTAACTGATTCTATGAATCAGGCACATACATACGACGGCGCTCATTCAGAGTTATACAGTATAACATGGGGTCATCTGGCATATGTAACATACAGTATAACATGGGGTCATCTGGCATATGTAACATACAGTATAACATGGGGTCATCTGGCATATGTAACATACAGTATAACATGGGGTCAGCTGGCATATGTAACATACAGTATAACATGGGGTCATCTGGCATATGTAACATACAGTATAACATGGGGTCAGCTGGCATATGTAACATACAGTATAACATGGGGTCATCTGGCATATGTAACATACAGTATAACATGGGGTCAGCTGGCATATGTAACATACAGTATAACATGGGGTCATCTGGCATATGTAACATACAGTATAACATGGGGTCATCTGGCATATGTAACATACAGTGAAAAGAGATCACAAGACTAAAGTATGTAATGTATAGCTTAGCATGGAGGGCTGTGGTCCATAGTATGTAACTTGTCCCCCAAGACATATGTCAAGCTTTGGTTCTAGCTATTGACCTACTGAGAGACAAACCTCTGGTCCAGGGCGTAGAGTGGTAGGAGCAGCCGGACCATCTTCTATCTAGACCATGGGTGTCTAACCTTCGACCCTCCAGCTGTTGTGGAACTACAAGTCCCATGAGGCATTGCAAGGCTAACATTTGCAAGCAGAACTCCCAAAGGCATGATGGGAGTTCCATAACAGCTTGAGGGCCACAGGTTGGACACTAATGATGTAGACGGTCCTCCATTCAGCAGAGTGTCAGTGGCTATGCAATCATTGTGGGCTCCATTATGTTATTTACCCCCTGTTGCCCATTCGTGTTGTGTTATAAAGCTTTGGTCTCACTTGACAGCCACAAGCCTAAGTAGCCATGTCCTGTCTTCACAGTAAGTTTTCTTGCAGAATCGGTATTTGCCATGTGGCACAATATATAGCAGTAAAATATAAGCATTAAAGTTAGGATCTCTCCAGAGCTTGGTAACATCAGCCGACAGCAGGCTAAAGTCCACAGTTGGCTGCAAAACGGGGTCACAGGACTGCAGAACTAAGTGCCCTCCTGTGTTCTCTTGGAGAAGCAGGGTCCAAAGAGCCTTGGCCCTACATGGTAAAACGTGTTTAAAGGCTCCAGTAAAATTTGTTTCATTTTCAGATCTGAACAGAGTGGAGCAGAGTTAAAAAATACTGTCAGATCTTTATTTCTGTCTGTTGCCTCACTTCTTACCCATGTGACTTGTCTACATAAAGCTCAGCTCACAGACCGCTGGTCTCAAGGACAGGCTGTACAGCAAAAAAAGCCAATCAAATACCCAGGGCTTTTTTTCAGGGGGAACTTGGTGGAACTCAGTTCCACCACCTTTGGCTCAGACCCTTTGGTGCCTGCTCACCACAATCACTTGTAAACACAGAAGTCTGGTTTCTGTTTTTACAAGTGACAGCTCTGCACTCGGTGTGCATCCCTCCTTAACTTTGCACTCTGTCTGTAATGCAATCCTGATATTTAATGCCCCTTTAAGACCCTCCTACTGTTTGTGAGGTGTGTGTGGGGGCAGATGTTTTGGGGGGGTTCGTGTTTGAGTTCCAGCACCTATTGTTTGAGAAGCAAAGCCCTGCAAATACCAATGCTTCCAATACTCAAACATTTTAGTAGATTTGTATTAAGAATTTACAATAGAAGGTTGTCCCTCCCCCTCAAGCTAGGTTTAGATGGCACGAGATGATGAGATGATACCCCAATTATCAGCGTCAGATTAGGGAATCCTACGTATATGACCTCAGTGATATCCTCTAAGGACAGACTCATTCAGCCTAAATAATATCACCAAATATATTATACACCTCGTTGTTTATCAAACGTAACCTCAGAGAATCTTCACTATGCTCTCGCCTCTGTGGCCTAGAGATGGAGCTTTACCATTGTGGCTTGGTCCTTGTATACACAGCCATCATGGTCACAAGTATAAACTCACCTTCACTATCAGAGGCTCCTCTAAACAATCCAATAACATATGGGGTCCTTGGAATAACTGCCTGTTTACTGTTTGATCCATCTTAGTTCCTCGTAGACGACGGCGTATATTTTATTTTGCATCTGCTTTCTTTTTCCCTTATTTATATCTTGTGAAGGTTTCTGTATGTAATACTCATACGTCACATATTACTTGGGATGCTGTTGTGATAACACAGCTTTATTGTACTTTTTTACATTGGAAAAGTTAATAAAAAGTATATTTTTACTTTATACACTAGGCTGTATTCCTCTATTAAAGCGTAGTTCCAGGCACGAGTCGCGCTGCGCTCTCGGAGTGGATCTTCTGGGATCTGTTACATGTCCCAGGAGATCGCCTAGAGGGAGGGGCCGCCTTGGTGGAGAGGAGGAGTCTACTAGGCGGCCCATAGGCGGAAGGAGGAAGTGGGACATTAAGCCCTACTCCTAATGAAGCCCCCACGCCCCCCCAAAAAAAATGACATGACAAATGTGGCATGTAAGGGGGAAAGGAGTGCTTAAAGCGGAAGTTTTACTTTTGGGTGGAACTCCGCTTTAAGCCTGCAAGCTGTATGAAAATGGTATCCTGCCTATGTGCATTTATAGCTCAGGGCTTTAACAAAGAGTCATACAATGTGGACTTTTATAGGCAAAGGAAACGTCAACTGTTCCTGTCTGCATATTTTTTCAAGCTGCCTTAGGATTATGTGAATAAATTCCTTTCTTTTCTAGAGTTCTGCTTTGCAGTAATAACAAACACCATTGTTCAGCTATACAGTGAAAAGCGAGCTGCCTATAGAGAAATACAAGCGTTCTTCCTAATAAAGCAAAACAGCCAGCTCACAGCATGTACAATATTTATACAAAAATATGCGGCTAGGTCTTCCTAATGTAATTAGAACTACAAGCTTATTTTGCATTCTATGTTAAATAACGGAAATCATGGAAAACTGACTTTACACAGGCTACGGTCCCAATGGATGCCCTTACATATTCATAAAATTTCCTGTCACAGACCCAGTAAGAATCCGTATTTATTCCCTGGAAAAATCTCTCATCCAGGGTTCCTTAGAAGCTTAGGGTTCCTCCAGTGGTTCCCATAGGATTGGGGTATTTAATTTAAATTCACAGAGGTCCGGTCTGTAAAAAATTCTTCCAGCAGAGGTCTGAATATCATGTTGGTACCTATGGCATATTTTTGCCTGTGCCAAACCGTATGTTGCTGGAGCACCATGTGGCTTGGTGCGGCGTGATTAAAAAAAAAAAGGGTCAAGGACTTCTTTCTCTGTGTTTCTTGCAGGTAGTGCAGCCCACTAAAATGGGCTGTCCTTCCCACAACATGTGCATCTAATACAAATGCACAGATCTGAACCCATTCTTACATCAGTGTCCTCGGTCCCCACTGCACATCAAAGTCCCCTCCCCCTTCACATCAAGATCCCCTCTTGATGAGTGTCCTCAGCTCCCCCTTTACATCACCCCCTCCCCCTTTCACAGTAGTGTTCTCACACTTCCTTGACATCAACCCCCCCCCCCCCCAACAGTACTGTCCTCTGCCCCTATTTACATCATTCCCCCACATTACTGTCCTCAGTTCCCCCACACATTAGTCGTCAGTCCTCACAATACAGTCCTCAGCCCCCTTAACATCACTGTCCCCAGCCTCTCACATCACAGTCCTCAGGCTCCTTTCAGTCCTCAGCTCCTTTTCAACCGCCCTCTACACTAGTGTCCTCAACCCCTTTAGACCCCTTTCACACTGGGGAATTTTTACAGGCGCTTTTATCCTAAAAAATATCACCTGTAAAGCACCTACCCTGCAGCCCCATTGTGAGAGCCTGAGTGCTTTTTCACAACGGGGCGGTGTGCTTGCAGGACTTTAGAAAAAGCAAAGGTTATACCGCCTCTGCCAATCAATGGGCACCGCTGCCGAAGTGCCCCGCTAGCATCCAAAAAGTGCCGCTATAACAGCGTTAAAGCGCCGCTAAAATTAGCAGCACTTTAGCGCTAAAGCTCCCCCCCCAGTATGAAACTAGTCTTAACTTTGCCCCCTCGCTGTCTTACCTTACACAGACAGATCGAAGAGAGGCACAACATATCTAGATCAAGGGTGGGAGTTGCAAGATAGTAATTGGTTGCTAGGACCATCATTCATTCTAGCAGCCAATCACCTGCTTGTTAACCTTGGGCAGCTCCTGTCCTCCATCCAGAACTGTCCTGCCTTCCGCTGTCAGCTCTGTGAGGATTACAAAGTGACGGCAGAGGGTAGAAAAGGCTCCTAAATGGCGGGACCACGAGAGTCTGAATGGGATGATCTCCTGCCTATGCTGGCAACTACTGTAAGGGATTACTTTTACAATCACCTCCAATGTAATGGGGTACAACCATTTTTACTGTCTGTTTCTTTTTTTGCCATTATGAATATTTGTTTCATTTTATAATTATTTAATAAATCCCATTCTTTATTCCCTTGACAACCTACTGATCACACTAATGTACCATGAGATGCAGGTCTAATAATTTTAGTGCGGGTTCCCTGAGGCATAATAACTATTCCAAGGGTTCCCCTGTGGCAGAAAGGTTGAGAAAGGCTGCCCCGGAAGGTGATAATTAATGAGCATTCATCAGCTATTTTTTAATTGTGTTATGGATTCAACTAATATTACCAGTAGCATTGCGCCTGCCCATGAAAATTGTTCTCTATATGCCTGTTACTGTTGATGCTCATTTTTCCAGGATAAAAACGATTTACGAGCCCAGTGAATCCTGCATTGTCCTTTCCTCACCACGCTTTTCCTCAGCACGTCCCTTTCTGCCATCTATGTTTTCCTTGTCATCAGGCGCCAAGTCTCTCTTCCTGCTTCTTGCATCTGACCCCCTGATGATGCTGCGCCACATCCCATACATACAGTACAATACCGGAGATCTGGCACCGTGACTTTTAGATCACTTGTTGCCACGGAGTCGGGAGATCTCGTAGGAGTTTACCACCTAAAACCCTACAGTCTTCTAGGGTGCGATACGCTGGGGGTGAAAAAACGGGCTACATCACCCTTGCCTGGGGGTGGAGGAAGAAGACCGCAAAATCAGGAGGAATAAAAAAAAAAAAAAAAAGAAGGTATTTCCTAAAAAAAAAAAAAATAATGATATGCAATTATTTAAAATGGAGGTGGAGGAAAGAAAGGGGACCGAGTTCTAAATTTAGTGAAAGGTCCGTTTTAAGGAACAGAAATGCCCTGCCTTCAAAGTTTAGTTTGCTGTACGATCTTCAGCACCCGTCACACCTCTGGGAGTGCTAGATGCCTGGTCCCTCCTCTGCAATCTATTGCCTTGTTTCCACTGCACGGAACGGTTCGGGTCAGTAAGAATGGAGCGGTTAGAATGGGACCGGTCTATTCTCGTGAGCGTTTCCACTGCAAATCGGACGGTCAGGGACGATTCAGGGTTTAGAAAAATGCCTAGCACGTCCACCAATCAGTGGAATGTATTGTATCTCCGCCCTAATGGAACCGTTCCATTTCCTATGGCCCCACATCTGAAGCAGGACCCAGAATGGTCCGGTACGGTTCGGTTTATCGGCACACTTTCATCATGGAAACACCCAAAATAGCGAACCGTACCGAACCGATCCGCTCAGTGGAAACGAGGCATATGGTTCCATTCACCGGCCATATGTCACTACCTGACACAGCTTTGAGGTATGGGCCTGTGGAAAGAACCACAGAGCGGGACCAGGCATCTAAACTTCTGGAAGAGTGTTGGATGCAGAAGATTCTACAGAAAGCTATATTTTGAAGGCAGGGCATTTCTGTTTCATAAAAAGCAACAGAGGCTCTTTAAAGCAGACCTTTCATTGAATGTAGAATGCTTTTCTTTCCTCCACCTCCCTCTAAAAGCAAAACTTCACCCAAAAGGTGAAGTTCCTCTTGTCGGCATCCTCCTCACCCTCCACTGCCACATTTGCCACTTTATGGGGGGAGTGGGTACCTGGTTTTGACAGGTACCCGCTCCCACTTCTGGTCAGATGAGCCGCAGTGATCTGAGTCAAAAGTTCAGCCCCTCCTTTCCCGTCAGCCTTCTAGAACCATTCACAAAGCACAGTGTAGCTCGCGGATGCACAGTAGGAAATCGGTGGTTTCCCTTGCGTACGATGCCGACGCCTGCACCAGAAACAGACTGAAGAATCGGCTCGGGTGAGGACATCTCTGGATCCCCGGACCGGTAAGTGTCCTAATATTAAAAGTCAGCAGCTACAGTATTTAAGAGGATCAAAGGCATAGGCGACCTGATTTTTTTTTTTTTTTTAAATAATAAAATAACCAAATACCTAAGCGCCAAAGGAAACCAAATATTGAAAAATAAGTGATACACCAAATGATTAGCAGCTGCAGTAATAAATGTGCTGTGCAAATAAATAAACAAATAAAATACAAAAAAAAAACACGCTCTGTGCTACAAGTGTATATAACCATAAATTATGTTGTGTTATGGAAACCTAAAAAGGACGCTACAATTACAAAGTCAAAAAAAATAATAAGATTCGTCTCCAATTAATTATACAAGACAATCACAGAAACTAAGTCCCAAATAAAGTGCTCTATGCAAAATGTTAATAACCCTATATATCTTTAATCCGGGACATCAGGCATTGAATGGGTTTAAAAACCAAAGAGGACCGTGAGCCCTCTAGGGGGAGATCCAATAAGTCAAGCCCCATATTTGTATCTACTGCATCAGTGTTTGGCAGTAAATACAGGTTTAGGAGCCATCTATTTTAGTATTATTTAGTAACTATTTTAGTTAATTCCACAAGTTTTTTCTGTCACATCTATCTATATGAGGAACACTTATCCCAGGAAACTCCAGTCTTAAAGAGATCCACAGGGCCTACCCCACATGCGTATCTGACCACAATAGAGATAGTTGGTCCACTCTGAGGGGTGAGTTTACATCTATGTGGGGGCACCTTGTCTGAGCACTTATAGAACATGGATTCTTGAACCGTGAAATGTTAAAGAACATTGCTTTCTATTGTGTCTGTTCACATACACCATATTATCAAAAGTATTGGGACACCTGCCTTTACACTAGGGCTGCAACTAACGATTATTTTCATAATCGATTAGTTGGCCGATTATTGTTTCGATTAATCGGATAATAGCCTTAAAAAAAAGGCCAATTTGTTGTTGGGCAGATTACAAAACACAAATTGCCGCAAAAACACATTACCGTATTTATCGGCGTATACCGCACACTTTTTTCCCCCTTAAAATCAGGGGAAAATCGTGGGTGCGTGATATACGCCGATGCAGATCTTCCCGAGCGCCGCCGAAATAGACAGTGCCGAGCCGAGTGTACTGCGCACTCGGGTATGCTCGGACACGCTCTTCTCCGTCCGCAGCCACGCGAGAGGAGCCGAGACAAGCCGAGAGCCGCAGCCTAGAGCCGAGCCGAGTGTACTGCGCACTCGGCTAGGCTCGGCCACACTAGGCTCCGCCCGCAGCCACGCGAGAGGAGCCGAACACACAGGAAATCCAGCTCCTCTCAGCTCGGCGCCTAATTCAAAAACAAACACCGCTGCAACCCCGGGCAAGGTGCGGATGGACTGGACAGACCCCGCGAGGAAGCTGCAGACGACACCTGGACGGACCCCGCGCAAGGAAGCCACAGACGGACACCCACAAGGCTGGACGGACCCAGCGCAAGGCCGCAGACGGACGCCGGACAAGGCCGCCGATGGACAAAAATGTAAGTTTTTTTTTTCCCTTAAACTACTTTTTTTCCTTAAACTACCTTCCTAAGTTTGGGGTGCGCGTTATACGCCGGCGCGCGGTATACCCCGATAAATACGGTACATGCTTTTCTGCAGCTTCTCCATTGAAGTATATTGAACCAAAAAAAAAAAGCACCAATAAACAGAGGTGTGACCCAGGCCTGAGAGGTTTAGTAACATAGTGGGGTTAAAAAAAAACAAAAATAAGTACAAAAAGAGCAAATAATCGCTACTGTAAGGGGTTCATTTTTTTTACTGTGGGACAGTGAAAGTAATATTTACAGTAGCGATTTGCTTTTTTGTACTATAAAGGGCTAATTTTAGTAGTTTTAATACCATTATGTTACTGGCCCATTAATCGATTATGAAAATTGTAATCGATTAATTTCATAATCGATTAGTTGTTTCGGCCCTACTTTACACACACATGAACTTTAATGGCATCCCAGTCTTAGTCAGTAGGGTTCAATATTGAGTTGGCCCCCCTTTGCAGCTATAACATCTTCAACTCTTCTGGGAAGGCTGTCCACAAGGTTTAGGAGTGTGTCTATGGGAATGTTTGACCATTCAAGTCAAGTCATGCTTTGTCATTCTACTACACGTGAGGACATACAGTAGAATTACATTTCTTATCTCACAGGGCCACGATGCTACATACAAATGAAACATAATTATAAATAATTATACAAAGAATAAAAACACAGTGGAAAAATAAATAAATAAAAGGACCTGATGTGAAAGAGAAAGCCTGGTATGCAGTCTCTGCTCTAATTTATTGGGTTGAGGTCAGAACTCTGTTCAGGCCAGTCAAGTTCCTCCACCCCAAATATGCTCATCCATGTCTTTATGTACAAGCTTATTTTTCACCATACATTTTTTTTTTTACACAACTTCAGAATGAGATCAGACAGGCATTGCATAACCTTCTAATTTTTTGTAAATAGTGGAGTATGTAAAATGAATTGAGTTGTGAAAGACCCTTTAATGCTACAGTACAAAGGTTAAAAGAAAAAAGCATTCTCACCCAATGCAGACAGTGGTTAAGACCAAACAAATGTCTCGAAAACCTTATGACAGGAGGCATCCCAGTCACTCTTCACCCAGCGTATGCTCACTGAGAGTGCTGAGATCAAGTATGAGTCCTTGTACTACAGAAACAAAGTCATGTATCAGTTATCATTGATTAGAACCATTATCATTGTTACAAAAAAAAGAAGAAATGTCAAACGCCAACTACTACTGCTGCTGCCAAACATGAGGGAGGGCGGATGAAAGTTTAAAGGGGCTGTAAAGGTACAATTTGTTTTTCCTAAATAGCTTCCTTTACCTTAGTGCAGTCCTCCTTCACTTACCTCATCCTTCCATTTTGCTTTTAAATGTCCTTATTTTTTCTGAGAAATCCTCACTTCCTGTTCTTCTGTCTGTAACTCCACACAGTAATGTGAGGCTTTCTCCCTGGTGTGGAGAAAGCCTCTTGACGGAGGAGGGGGCGAACAGGAGTGTCAGGACGCCCACTAACACACAGCTCTTTTCTCTATCTGAAAAGTAGAGTGTCCTGACACTCCTGCTCGCCCCCTCAAGAGGCTTTCTCTACACCAGGTAGAAAGCCTCCCATTACTGTGTGGAGTTACAGACAGAAGAACAGGAAGTGAGGATTTCTCAGAAGAAATAAGGACATTTAAAAGCAAAATGGAAGGATGAGGTAAGTGAAGGAGGACCGCACTAAGGTAAAGGAAGCTATTTAGGGGGAATTTTTTTTACCCTTACGACCCCTTTAGGTCAGAGAGCAAGCCATAAACATAACAAGAAGAGACACTTCATGCGAAGTATGAAACATTGCCTTCACATCCAACCAAGCTTCTCTTAAAAAGAAAACACCAATTAAAAGTGAAAATAATCTGTGATCTGCTAATGCAATCAAGCCAGACAGCCAATCCAATTTACTTTACAGTGAACCTGCGATTGCCCCATGCAAAGCAAAACACCAGGTTCAATCTTCTGAGAGAATAACGTACAAAGTGTAAAAAGTCACATCAATGTTGGACTCCAAAGTTGCACAGAAAGTCGCGTGACTTTGGAGCTGGGCTAGTGTAAAGTGAGCCTTGCAGCATGTTTGCTCTAGGTTTCTGACTCAAAAGTACTAAAGTCAGACACAGCCAGGCATCTAGCATTTTCAGAAGGAGCCCAGCAATGGCAGCCCCCACACTTTTCACAAGACAGGGTCACATTAATTATGCTCTCCCCCGCAGTACATACCATCTTTTGCTCCGCCGTTGCTACATTTGGCTGCCAAGGCTAGTCAACAGCGTACACAGGAACGCTCTTTATGGGACAGCACTGCGCCAATCACCAAGTACTGCCACATGAGAGGCATTGGAGTGAGCTACTTCTAGATGTAGTACTTCCCTAATCAAAGTGACTGCCAAACATGCGTTAGCAGCTTACAGAATGTGAGCAAGCATGCATTCATACTCGGCACTGGTATAGGCGCCAAAGGGTCTATACCAGGGCTGGGCAAACTACGGCCCGGCGGACCTTTTAATCCGGCCCCCGGGCGGATCGCTAGCAACAGCATTGTAGTGGATGGCCACCGGGCGCAACGTCTCCTCCTGTATAATGAGTGGCTGGGCCGGTCAGCAGCTAGTGGGGAGGTGGGAGGGGGGCAGGCCGTGGGCAGAGTACAGCTTGAGCCGTACGTGCTGGCGCAGACAGGGAGCTGACGTTGCGTCAGATGACGTCAACTTCTTTCCGCGCACCTGTGAGGAGCGGTCCATGCGGCGTGGATGGGAGCAGTGACTGGCCCTCCTAGGTGCAGGAAAGAGAATATAGTCTGCGAGCTGTCACTTGCAGGTTAGTGAAATCAGTTGAATGAATGAATGAATGAAAAACTTATATAGCGCGGCACATGCGAACTGAATCGCCTCTGGGCGCTGGTTGTTAGTGTCTCATGCCATCAGAATAGCAGGGTTTTGATCTGCCTTCTGAAAGACAGGTGGTTTTGCTCCAACCGAATGCTGGTTGGTAAAGCATTCCAAAGCCTGGGGCCCTGGAAAGCAAACCTTCTTTCTCCTTTGGACTTGTATTTGGTTTTTGGAACCATGACCAGATTTTGGTCGGTGGATCGCAGAATGCGGTTGCAATTGTGCGGTTTGATCTTGTCGCATAGATATCTTGGAGCCTTCCCATGGATGCACTTATGTGTCAAGCAGAGTGCTTTGAATGCAATTCTGTCTTTCACTGGCAACCAGTGAAGGGATCTCAATGAAGGTGAGATTGATTCCCAAGATTTTTTCCCAGTCACCAGTCTTGCGGCCGTATTCTGTACGACTTGAAGACGAGCGATTTGGTACTTGGGGAGCCCGAGGTAAAGGGCATTTGCATAGTCCAGTCTGGAATTCACGATTGTTCCCACCACGACTGCTACGTCTTCTTTGGGGATAAATGGAATAAGTCTGCGTAGTAGGCGCATCAAATGGTGCGCCCCGCTGACTACTGACCCTATTTGTGCGTCCATTGTCATGAAGGTGTCAAACGTGACTCCTAGACTTTTGACTTTGGAGCTAGGGGAGATGATTTGTCCCAGAATGGGCGATGGTGTCCAGTTTGTTGCCAGTTGACTCTTTCGACTGGCATCAAACATAAAGAGTTCTGTTTTCGCGCTATTGAGTTTAAGATAACTCTTAGTCATCCAGTTTTCTATTGAAGAGAGACAATTCTCTAATCTGAGATGATGATGCTTTTTGTGGCAGATGCGAAAATACAGCTGCGTATCGTCTGCATAAGAGTGATAGAGTAGTTTTTGGCTACTGATAATATCAAAGAGAGGACGAAGATAGATATTAAACAGCACCGGTGATAGGGGGGATCCTTGGGGGACCCCACATGGCACCGTGCGTTTTTCTGACGTGAAAGATCCCAGTTTCACTGTTTGTGATCGGTTTCCGAGAAAGGAGGAGAACCATGGTAAAGCATCTTCTGTGACTCCGGCGACTTCTGCTAGTCGTCTCAGTAGCAATTTATGGTCTACTGTGTCGAAGGCTGCGCTTAGGTCCAGCAGAACCAGGAGACACGATTCTCCTTCGTCTGCGGCCTCGAGCGCATCGTCCCATATTTTCAGTAAGGCCGTTTCTGTCCCGTGTCCGGGACGGAACCCGGATTGAAATGGATCCAGTAGGTTGTGGGTATCCAGATGCTGTTGCAGCTGTTTTACCACCACTTTCTCCATTATCTTGGACAGAGCATTTAGACCTGTTATGGGACGGCGGTGAGTTGGGTCCATAGGATCCAAATTAGGTTTTTTCAAGATCGGCAGGATTGTGCCCTCTTTCAGCAGGGAAGGGACTGTATTGATTGTTTTTTTTCTTTTCGTTCATGGTGATTGCAGGATATATGTTAAGCAATGATCAGATGGATTTACAATGTAAATCCATCTGATCATTGCTTAACATAGATCCTGCAATCACCATGAACGAAAAGAAAAAAAACAATTCAGAATCTTATCAACGTGTGCTCATCTTTTAAAGCCCCTTGTTTCTATATATAGTTGGTAATTTTTTTTTTGGACATGTGTACTATGCCCAGTATCCTCAACTAGTTAAAAAAATCCCACAATGTAAAATTTACATTGTGAGATTTTAACTAGTTGAGGATACTGGGCATAGTACACATGTCCAAAAAAATGTAATCAAAGTACACAGGTTGTGTCTGCCCTGTCCTGCTGCTGCTCACACCTCCCACTGGCAATTCTCCGCTCCCAAGTGTATTTTAAAAGCCATAAACACACTTCATTACAAGTACATATATAAATAAAAAACAGTTTATTGTGTATTGTCCCTCTCAGTTTATTAACTCTATATTAGGAGTAATATACTCAAAGTAGACCCCAGGGTCCCCTAAGCTTGGAGTTCTGTGTTAGGAAACCACTGAGATAAAATGTTTTTAATGAGCAATGATGCACAACTGTGTAAGGCACTGCAAAGTAGAAGCACAGCCTGTGTGTATAACAAACATGTCTCTCCCCCTCCCTCCCCTTGTCTCTCTCCCCCTCCCTCTCTCCCTCCCCCTCTCTCTCTCCCCCCTCCCCCTCTACCTCCCTCTCTCTCCCTCCCCCCTCCCTCCCCTTGTCTCTCTCCCTCCCCCCCCCTCCCTCTCTCTCCCTCCCCCCCTCCCTCCCTCTCTCTCCCTCCCCCCCCCCTCCCTCTCTCTCCCCTCCCTCCCTCTCTCTCCCCTCCCTCCCCTCCCTCTCTCCCCTCCCTCTCTCCCCTCCCTCTCTCCCTCCCTCTTCTGGAAGGATTAAGATTTTTTAATAGAAGTAATTTACAAATCCGTCTAACTTTCTGTCACCAGTTGAAAATAAATATTTTCCAGTTGACTACCCCTTTAAGATTTGGAGTGTCTTTGCATTATGTCTTGAGAATTCTAAGAACCTCTTTCCAACAGTAAATGAAACTCAAAATGTGTTTGAGTGAACGTGATTGGAAATTTTCACTAATACGAGTCACAAATAGTGAAAAATGTTCATTGTTTTGGGAAATTTTGTTTAATAAATTAACATTTTTTTCTTGTAAGGCAACCTCACTTTTTCATTGTTTAACTATAACAAGTACTCGTACCAGTTGTCCAACAATGATATTTACTGCTTTTTATAAAGAAATACAATTGATTTTATGCAGTATTGAGTTTAGCCTTTTGGCCCGGCCCTCCAAAATATTTTTAGTTTCTCATGTGGCCCCATCGAAAAAATAATTGCCCACCCCTGCTCTATACAGACTGCAGCCCTGCAGAGAGACATTGCTGAGTGCTTGTCAGCTAGTGTGTAATTACGTTCCACCTGACCTGCTAATTCTGCCTTCCTGTTTAAGATCGAGCTTGCCTTCTGATCTGCCTCTGAACTATCTGTTGACCTTGGCCTGCCTATTGAACTCTGCCTAGTGCCTTCTGTCTTGTACCTCTGCTGCCCGGCTGTCACTAACCTTGGCTTGTATCCTCAACGCTGTTTCTGCTTTCTGATTTGGTACCTCACTGCCCGGCTGTTACCCACCTCGGCTACTACCTTGGCTATGCTCCTGTCACCTGCTCTGGTATCACGGTATTCTTGCCTTTGGTTCCTGCCCGGTGGTCTAGAGTTGTTTCATCCACACACCCGACAAACACAGATCCGGTACTGCCTACAACACTAGAATTTGTGGCATCCCTCACATTACCGGTCACCGGGAGATACATAAAAAGCCCCCTCGTCAGCTTGGCCTCCACCACGTATGTGACAAGCAGCAGATGGGCCTACCACCACACTTCACCATGTTGCCTGGCTTTCTTCAGAAAAGAGAGGCCACCTTTAGAAATGTACTGGCTTTCTAAGCAGTTTGTGTTGTGCAGATACAAACCAGACTTGGAAATTCATTCAAAAGCAACTGGTCTCCAAAGAAGATCTAAGAAAATCAAGCCATTGTAAACAATGGTAGCCTGAGAACTATCTGTCAAGGTACACCCCCACCAATTAACATGGAAAGCCTCTTTAAAGGGGTGTTCCGGGCAAAAAAATAAATAAAGAATTAAAAGCCAGCAGCTACACATACTGCAGCTGCTGGCTTTTAATAAATGGAGACTTACCTGTCCAGGTGTCCCTCGATGTCGGCACCGCAGCTGATGTTTCCCACCAGCTGTCAGGTGCTGCCGACGCCATTGCGGGTAAGGAAACCCGGCAGTGTAGCCTTTCGGCTTCACGCTGGGAACCCTACTGCGCATGCGCGAGGCCCCGCTCCTCTCTCCAATTAGCCCGACGGCCAGGGGAGGAGGGAGCCCCACGGTGCCATCACGACCGTGGCCGAACTCCCGGAAGTGGGGAAGGATACCTGTTATTTTCTGGTATTCTGTACACCCTCCCCCAACCAAAAGGGGGTAGGGTTTTATCCGATGAGCGGAAATTCCACTTTAGGGTGGAACTCCGCTTTAAGTCTCATTTAGACCTCCATTGTTTAGTAACACACATCAAAGTGCCTACTGCTTTAACATGCATGTTTGATGATTTTCTGATGCTTTTTTGAAGCTTTAATGAAGCTTGGCATACCCCCTGTGTGTGTTAGTTTTCTGTTTTAAATGGATAAGTTCACCTTCTGGAGCATGTTACATGTTACACCCATATTTATGGAGTAACATGCTGCAGAGCTGCCCCCTCTCTTTGATAGTGTGCAGGGGATCCTCGTGTCACTGTTTGAAAACAGTACAGCTGTGCAAGGCTCCACCAACACAGCTGCGTCATTCATTCACAGGAATCTGTGAATAAGAAAACTACAAGTCTCATATTCCACTGAAGAGGATGGACTTGTAGCTTGAATGAGCCGCAAGAGTAATGATTAGTATGCTCGTAGTCCATTCATGCTCCCTCCAGGGGAAGTGATGTCAAATGAGAAGTGATGATGAGGAAGTTGTCAGATCTGAGACATGTTTAGGTGTAGGTGTAGTATTTGATCATTTTTATTTTTGGTGTATTTGATGGCTCAGTAGAACCCCTGCTCATCATTTTCCTGGCTTATTAGTACCTCCACTCAGCAGACCTCCAGTTTGTCAGTTTCCCGCCTCAGTAAATCCCCATGTCAGTAAAGCCACATTTTTGCCACTGCTTAACCGCCCACCCTGCTGCTGCTCACACAGCGGCCAGGGGTGTACACATGCCGTGGTCGCAATGTAATGCTTCACAGACGTGGCAGGATTTATAGCCCCTGTTGTGCATTCAAGTAAATTATGCTACAATGATTGTCCGATAATTAGGGGGTTAACGCAGACAGTGAGGAAACGCAACACCGCCTCACCGTCTGTCTATTGCGGCCAGAAAAGTGACCCAAAAGCGTATAACACTTCAGACAACAAAGCAAGTCTAAATGAGGCCACAGAGATGCTGCAAACCAGGATGAAGGGTGAGGCCTCGTACACACGACAGAGTTTCTCGGCAAAAACCAGCAAGAAACTTGCTGTTTTGTTTTTATTTGCAGAGGAAACCGGTCGTGTGTACACTTTTCGACGAGGAAACTGTCGAGGATCTTGTCGAGCCAAAAAGAGAGCATGTCTTCTTTTTCCTCGATGGCAATGGAGAAATTTGGCTCGCCGAGATCCTCGACAGCCTAACAAGGAACTCGACGAGCAAAACGATGTGTTTCGCCCGTCGAGTTTCTCGGTCGTGTGTACGAGGCTTCACATGGGCTATAAATTCTGAAGCAAAGCAAAAACAACAGTGTGTACAGGACTGTAACAAACGGATTTTACTTAAGCCGCATTCACACCTGAGCGTTTTGTCACCTGAAGCGTGAAGCTCCAAAACGCTAGAGGGGAAAAAATACATTATTCTCTATGGAGATGGTTCGATTGGACGGATTTGGGCGTTTTAGAACGTTTGTATTCCCATAGAAAGTAATGGAAACGCTCGATTCAATCGTCTAGCGCAACAATGAGCGTTTCTACGGGCGTTTTGTCGCTTAAATCAATAGAACATTTCACCCAGGCAGAAGATAAAAAAAATCTACAAACATAGCAACAAGTGATCATTTTTCCTATTGGCTAAAATAAAAAACGTTGAAGTTCAAAAACGTCAGACGACGCTGTATGTGAATACGCGCGACAAAACGCCAGAAAAAACGACCGTAAACGATACGCTCAGGTGTGAATGCAGCCTTAGAAAGAGCTGCTGTGATTGGCATTTAAAGTGCTTAAAAAAACTAAGGTCAAATACCACATTTTAAAACAAGTGGAAATAAGGCCCCCACACACACCCCCAGAGAATATAAACAAATGATTGCAGCGCTAGTGAAATATACATGAATTATAATTAGTGTCCACAAAATCTCTCTCTCTCTCAAGGTGGGGGGGTGCCGGAGCCGTTTGGGTCGCCGTTCGGAAAAACGCAGAAATATTCAGTTTCCGAGGTCAGCCGAGCTGTCCTCGGGCCTGCCTGTTTCCGAGGCTCTCCGGTGCCCCCCCCCCCACCTCTGGCTGCATGCGGTAATGCATGCCATTGAAGACAATGCAGAACAAATTATTTTTGTTTCCAGTGGCCCAGATTCAAGAAGCTATTGCGCCCGCGCAACCATAGGTTGCGCGGCGCAATAGCTGTTTTGCTCCCGCGTAGCGAATGCCCCTGATTCAGGAACATCGCTACGCTGACCGCAACCTAGGATATGACAGACATAAGCCTCCTTATGCCTTCATATCTCAGGCTGCATTCTTGCGTTGGCCGCTAGGGGGCGCGGCCATTGTGATCGGCGTATAGTATGCAAATTGCATACTACCACCGATTCACAAAAGTTGCGCGGGCCCTGCGCACACAAGGTACGGAGTTTCCGTACGGCGACTTTAGCGCAAGGCTGCTCCTGCTAATAGTAGGGGCAGCCAATGCTAAAGTATAGCTGCCCTTCACGCTCGTGAAATTTAAATTTCACGTCGTTTACGTAAGTGATTCGTGAATGGCGCTGGACGCCATTCACGTTCACTTAGAAGCAAATGACGTCCTTGCGACGTCATTTGACGCAATGCACGTCGGGAAAGTTTCCCGACGGAGCATGCGCTGTTCGCTCAGTGCGGGAGCGCGCCTAATTTAAATGATTCCCGCCCCCGGCGGGATCATTTACATTAGGCGCCCTTACGCCGGGCTAATTAGCATAGCGCCCGCGCAATTTACGGAGCTACTGCTCCGTGAATCGCGGGCAAATCGAAATATTTGCGTGGGGGCAGAGCAAAAATCGTTGCCCTTTGCCCACGCAAATATTGTGCGGATCTACCTGAATCTGGGCCATTGACTTTAATGGGGAAACTCGCTTTGATATCCAAGTACTTTGGTTTACAAGCATTCTCCTGGAACGGATTATGCTCGTAATCCGAGGTTCCACTGTATGATTATTTGTGGACAATTTTAATTCACGTATATTATATTGAGCATTACAATCATTTGTTTATATCATTTAAATAATGTTTATCTTATTGGCGTACATTTATTTTAATTTATTAAACACACACGGGGCTGGTATGTATTTAACACCCAATAAAATGATAGATCACACAAATGAAAACACCAATAAGACTGAGCTCTCATGGATAGGGTAAGCTCATCATAAAGCTGGAACTAAATGTAATTGTGCTTTGCCAGAAAGAACATTATAGACATCCAGCACAATCACAGTGATGTCTGCTTTGCATTCACACAGAACAAAACCCCCTGTACAGCTGAACAGCACAAAAGCTTTGAAAACAGGATGGGGAGCCGGCCGGCGCTGCGTGCTGGACCTCTTCAGCTCTTAGTGTCGCAAACATTCTCAGCAGAAAAAAAATCATTTAATCAATAACGTATAAGTATGTATCCATTTACTATAATAAGAATGGACCTAAACTCACAAGTGAGGCCGCGTACACACGGTCGTTCCAAACCGATGAGAATGGTCCGACGGGCCATTTCCATCGGTTCACCGCTGAAGTGGCCTGATGGTCTGATGTGCGTACACACCATCGTTCCAAAAACCGATCGTGTCAGAACGCGGTGACGTCAAACACACGACGTGCTGGATAAAACGAAGTTCAATGCTTCCAAGCATGCGTCGACTTGATTCTGAGCATGCGCGGGTTTTGAACCGATGCTTTATGTACTAACCATCGGTTTGGACCGATCATTTTTTTATGTCATTAAAAACGATCGTGTGTGGGCTCCGGAGCATTTTTCACGATCTAAAAAATGGGCACATTTTTTTTCAAACCTGCTCTATTTTTTTCACTACGTTTTTAATGTTGTCGTTTTTAATGTTGTAAAAAAAATGATCGTGTGTGGGCTTTAACAACGTGAAAAAAACGTGCATGCTCAGAAGCAAGTTATGAGATGGGAGCGCTCGTTCTGGTAAAACTAGCGTTCGTAATGGAGTAAGCACATTCATCACACTGTAACAGACAGAAAAGCGCAAATCGTCTTTTACTAACACAAAATCAGCTAAAGCAGCCCAAAGGGTGGCACCATCTGAATGGAACTTCCCCTATAATGCCGTTGTACGTCACCACGCTTTGCTAGAGCATTTTGTTTTCCACGATCGTGTGTAGGCAAGGCCGTTTTAATGAAAACGTAGTTTTTTCTAGAACCTTAAAAACTTAATTTTTTAGAACCCGAAAAACAGACATGTGTACGCGGCATAAGAGCCGGTTCACACACAGGCGGTACGACTTTGGGGGCGACTCGGCAAGGCGATCTCAAGGCGACTTGAGAGGCAACTTGCAAAATGACTTCTGTATTGAAGTCAATGCAAGTCGCCTCGAGTCGCCCCCAAAGTCATACAGGAACCTTTTTCTAAGTCGGAGCGACTTGCGTCACTCCTATTAGAACGGTTCCATTGAATAGAGCGGACCGCGACTTGTCAGGCGGCTGAGTCGCCTGACAGGTCGCCCCTGTGTGAACCGGCTCTAAAGGTGCTATTGACATGACAACCCATACAATCCATACATACAAAGAAACTAGGGTTGTCCCGATACCGATACTAGTATCAGTATCGGGACCAATACTGAGCATTTGCGCGAGTACTTGTACTTGCGCAAATGTTCCCGATGCTTCTGTCGATGCTTTTTTTTTTAGGTGACGAGCGGGCTGAGAAGGGGCGGAGAGCTAGCTGAGATCGTGCTAACTGCTAAGAGGGGCGGAGAGTGTGCTAAGAGTGGGCGCAGAGCGAGCTGAGATGGGCGGAGAGCAGGACGGACATCATAGCAGCCCTCGGCAAGTAAAATAGATTATGTGAACAACGCTGAATGAATACTGTCACTAGTACACAGTTGTACACAGTACACACTATCACAGTTGCATAAGTGCCAGCCACCTGTCAGTGCCAGCAGTGCCCATAAGTGCCGCCTATTAGTGCCATCTAACAGTGCCAGCCACCTATCAGTGCCCATAACTGCTGCCTATCAGTGCCAGACACCTGTCAGTGCCATCAGTGCCCATAACTGCCGCCTATCAGTGCCATTAGTGCCACCTGTCAGTGCCAGTGCTCATAGGTGCCACCTATCAGTGCCCAGTTAGTGCCATCACTTGGCATTAAAAAAAGTATCGGCAATCGGTATCGGGGAGTACATGAAAAAAAAGTATCGGTACTTGTACTTGGTCATAAAAAAGTGGTATCGGGACAACCCTAAAAGAAACCAAAACAAATTTCAGAAACTAAGTTATATGTAATAAAATGGAATGGCACAGGCAAAGGCTTCATGCACACAGGACATTTTTACAGCTGCTCCTAGGGGCGTCAGGCGTTTTTTTTTTTTTTTTACAGCTTAAAAACGCCTCTCCATGTTATTCTAGGTGTCCATGCACACAAAGGCTTTTAAGAGCTGTAAGTGGCAGGTGTTTTCAAGCTGCAAAAAAAACACATGGCCAGTGCGTCCTGGAGCAGCAGCGTTATAGCTGTAAAAACGCCTGACGCAGCTAAACGCGTGTTAACGCTGTATACAACATTAGGTCGTGTCAAGCACTTTTAAGCTGTAGTAGTTGGATTTGGGAGTGGAAAACAGAAAAGGGCAGAGAAACACTGCTAAACGCTAACGCAGCTAGACGCGCATTAACGCCAATGCAAAACAATTCAAGCTCGTTTTTACAGCCACTTTTTCCTGGCATCGGTACTGGCTTTGCAGCCCAATTTTTTTTAACGCCCTGTGTGCATGAGGCCTGAACACAAGGAGGACTGGCAGATCATAACCATGACATTATCTAAGTCGGGGGGTCAGCAACCTGTAGATCGTGATCTACCAGTAGATCACAGGCAGGTGACTGGTGGATCTCGGTCTGGGCTTGCTGACCCGCCATCCCAGATTATCAAACAGAGTGCAATTCAGAGGGACTACTTGTAAAGTTGGAGCTGTAGTAGGAAGCAAGCGCCGCATAAGCCGATGCCTCCGCTGTAGTGCTGGCTCATGTCCCATGCAGAGTGATACCAACTGCACTCTACGGACCGCTAGGCGGGATAAGAGGTGGAGTGGTGCCAACAGCAGAAAAGAGATCTTCAGGTCAGTGTGGTGCAATACACTGCATAATAGTATAGGGCTGCTTTCACATTGATGTGCTACGGTTTGCCCACACCACCGGTGCAGTGCAGGGTACCTGCAGGTTTGCTTTACTTAGTCATAGACTTCTTTATATCCTCCAGGTGTGGTGCACTTTCTGAAAGCGCACCAAAATTCCTGAATGCGGGAGTTTTGGTGAGCTTTCAGAAAGTGCACCACACCTGGAGGATATAATAGAAGTCTATGGCAAAGTGCAGGTAACCCAGGAAATTTGCAGATGCAGCCTTATAGGGCACTCAGAAAAGTAAGGGTTTGTTTAGATTTGTAGTTTGAGGGGTGGTAAAACCCCATATCTTTACGTTCTCCCATGTTGTTCAGCTAGATCTCCACCTCTTTAACCACTTAAGGACCGCCTCCTGCACATATACATCGGCAGAATGGCACGGCTGGGCACAAGCACGTACCTGTACGTCCTCTTTAAGTGCCCAGCCGTGGGTCGCAGGTGCGTGACCCGGTCTAAAGCTCCATGACCACGGCCGCGGGACGCGCGGACCCGATCGCCGCCGGAGTCCCGCGATCGGTCCCCGGAGCTGAAGAACGGGGAGAGCTGTGTGTAAACACATCTTCCCCGTTCTTCACTGTGGTGCTTTAATTGATCGTCTGTTCCCTAATATAGGGAAAGACGATCAATGACGTCACATGTCCAGCCCAGCCCCCCTACAGTTAGAAACACATATGAGGTCACACTTAACCCCTTCAGCGCCCCCTAGTGGTTAACTCCCAAACTGCAATTGTCATTTTCACAGTAATCAGTGCATTTTTATAGCATTTTTTGCTGGTCCCAAAAATGTGTCAAAATTGTCCGATGTGTCCGCCATAATGTCGCAGTCACAAAAAAAAAATCGCTGATCGCCGCCATTAGTAGTAAAAAATGAATAAAAATGCAATAAACCTATCCCTATTTTGTAAACGCTACAAATTTTGCGCAAACCAATCGATAAACGCTTATTGCAATTTTTTTTTACCAAAAATAGCTAGAAGAATACGTATCAGCCTAAACTGAAGAAAAATGTTTTTTTTATATATTTTTGGGGGATATTTATTATAGCAAAAAGTAAAAAAATACTGAATTTTTTTCAAAATTGTCGCTCTATTTTTGTTTATAGCGCAAAAAATAAAAACCGCAGAGGTGATCAAATACCACCAAATAAAAGCTCTATTTGTGGGGAAAAAAAGGACGCCAATTTTGTTTGGGAGCCACATCGCACGACCGCGCAATTGTCAGTTAAAGCGACGCAGTGCCGAAACTTTACCTGCATTTTGGTCCGGGTCTTAAAGAGGAGTTCCACCCTAAAAATTGACCTCCGCTTAACCCACTCCTCGCCCCCTTACATGCCACATTTGGCATGTAATTTTTTTTGGGGGGGGTGGGGGCTTCAGGAGAAGGGGACTTCCTGTCCCACTTCCTCCTTCCGCCGAGGGGCTGCAAAGACGATACGTCATATCGCCTTTTGGCAGCCCCTCCCTGTAGGCGATCGCCTAGGACACGTGACAGGTCCTAGGCGATCGCCTGTCCAATCAAACAGTGCAGCGCCGGGGCGCGCCGCGCGCGCAGTGCCGCTCACGCATGCGCAGTGGGTGCCCGGTCGTGAAGCCGAAAGCCGCCACGGCCGGGTGCCCACAGTGACAATGAAGATGCCGGGAAGGGGGGGAGAGGAGCGGAGCCCCGGCCGGCGCGTCGCTGGAACGCTGAGCAGGTAAGTGTCAGTTTATTAAAAGCCAGCAGCTACACTTTTTGTAGCTGCTGACTTTTAATAAACTTAAAAAATAAGTGGTTAAGGTTGCCTACCCCTGATCCAAGTGCTCATCTTAGAAAATGAATATGCGATTTTGTACAGATGATATTACATACCGGCTAGGCTTGCACGTTTTATCCCTGCATACCCGCCAAATTGTTTCCGAGGATGCTCACACTCACATGTGGGAACGATGACACATATCTGGTGGTCTTTCCTGAAGGTGTGCAGACTTTGGGTCAGAGAGTATGCCCTTTGCCCTTTACGCACTTTGCCGATTACGGACCTCAAACAGAATCCATAAAAGGCGGTTCTCTGCAAACCAAATGAATAATTACTTCACACAGAATGACATTTGGCATTACACCTTTTTACTGCAACTAAATTGTCCACAGCAAGGGCTTGGAAAACCCCAATTCTTCGTTTTGAAGCTGTCAAAAACCAAAGGAACGTCATCCTGGTCAACGAAAAACAGCCATGCTGTCAGACACTCGTAGGAAATTTCTCCGGGCATGGTAACCCCCGGATTGCCTATACCCAGCCGTCTCGGTTTGATAGAGCTCTTCTGTCACTTTAACAGCCATGCGTCTGTACTCCCTGGGACTCCTCTTCTTTTTCTGCTCTCTCTCTCTCTCTCTTCTGTTTCTAGCTCTTGCTGTCTTTCCCCTTCGTTTCCTGTTTTCTTATCTTTTGCTCAGTTACAAAGAATATCTTGCCGCCTGGCTCAGATGGTTACCATAAGCACAAACTTTATATTTGGAACGGAAATGAGCCTTAATCTTTTCACTGCCAGAGCCATTTTTGTGTTTTTTGCACAAAAATCATTTTAAAACCCCCAAAACATGATATATTTTCTGAAAGCAGACACCCTAGAAAATAAAATCGTGGCAATTCCAATGTTTTATGTCACACGACATTACCACAAAGGTTTACCACAAAAACATTCTGTAAAAAAACACACTAAAGTGAATATTAAGGCAAATAAACGGATACCCAACGGAGATATGTAAACATGTACACATCGTATCACAAACCAAATTTTCATGCCTAGGCACCCCCGACGCATGCGTTTTCGTCCGTATGTGCATAGAGGTGGAGGGGGGGCTTAATTTTTTTTTGGGGGGGGGGTTGGATTTTTTTTTTGTGCTTGGGTGGAACTTAATTAAAAAAAAATATATTTATCACATAGGGGACAAAAAGTTTTAAAAAACTGTTTTAACACCAAATCTCAGAAAGAGGCTCGGTCCTTAACCACTTAAGACCCGGACCATTATGCAGGTAAAGGACCTGGCCCCTTTTTGCGATTTGGCACTGCGTCGCTTTAACTGACAATTGCGCGGTCGTGCGACGTGGCTCCCAAACAAAATTGGCGTTTTTTTCCCACAAATAGAGCTTTCTTTTGGTGGTATTTGATCACCTCTGCGGTTTACAAAATCGGGGATAGTTTTATGGCATTTTGGCATATGGCATAAAAGAAAAAAAATGCGAAGGCTTTTTAGTTTTGCCATGCTTTGCACCAAGAACCTAATTGTACTGTCATTTTAAACCAGACAAAATATAGAATAAAATGTATACTTTTTTTTTATACAGTAAAAAAATTCTTTTTAAAAACTATCAAAATAGAAAAAAATAACCCCTGTTTTTAGGCCGGGTTCACATATGTGCAAGCAGGTCATGCCTGGGGTTCGGTGCGTATCTGTTCACCAGTTCAGGTGCGATTCAGGACCAGATTTTTGCCTGAATTCGCACCTGAACTGGAACCGGACCTAGACACGCACCGGACCTTTCTGCAATCTGGACCGCGGCCGCCCCGGTCCTGTGTGAACTCGCTCCATTGAGAGCAGGTCACACTCGCTCGTCATGCGAATTGGATGCAAGGAAATTCGCATCCAATTCACACATATGTGAACCCAGCCTCAGTGTTTTTAATTTTGTCTGTAGATTACTTCGAAAATCAAATAACTTTTGCACGACAGGAAAACCAAAAGCCCAACCCATTCTACAAAAGTCAGGGGAATTTAGAAAGAATGCCTAAGGCGCTCTTTAGAATTCCGTCACGCCTAAAAAAGACAAATGTTGGTGGGAGCGACAGATTCCTGTACCTGTTGTAGTGGAGTGCGGAGGCGCGATGAGATCTCGGCATCCATACAGAAACGCAGCACCTGTCACACAGAGTCACTCCCTCCAATGTATGTCATCATGTTATGACAAAGGCATTGCTCCATAAGCAGGCCACAGAGGAAATGTAAAACATGGCCTGGTACATAATCAGGTACAAGAGCTGAAGTGGTTAAGAAAAGGGGAAGTCTGTGGTATGCCAGTATTATAATGTGGTTGTTTCTTTGATCCTGGAACAATTCAGCAACCCTTGACATCATGTTACAAGATCCATTTAACCACTTAACCCCCGGACCATATTGCTGGTCAAAGACCAGAGCACTTTTTGCGATTCGGCACTGCGTCGCTTTAACTGACAATTGCGCGGTCGTGCGACGTGGCTCCCAAACAAAATTGGCGTCCTTTTTTTCCCACAAAATAGAGCTTTCTTTTGGTGGTATTTGATCACCTCTGCGGTTTTTAGTTTTTGCGCTATAAACAAGAATAGAGCGACAATTTTGAAAAAAAATTATATTTTTTACTTTTTGCTATAATAAATATCCCCCGAAAATATATAAAAAAACATTTTTTTCCTCAGTTTAGGCCGATACGTATTCTTCTACATATTTTCCGTAAAAAAAAATCGCAATAAGCGTTTATTGATTGGTTTGCGCAAAAGTTATAGCGTTTACAAAATAGGGGATATTTTTATGGCATTTTTATTATTATTATTTTTTACTAGTAATGGCAGCGATCAGCATTTTTTTTCTCGGTACTGCGACATTATGGCGGACACTTCGGACACTTTTGACACATTTTTGGGACCTATGGCATTTTTATAGTGATCAGTGCTAATGCTGTTAATTGGATTTTGAATGGATTTGTTGGAACTCCTATGATTGATGGATTAAAATGGAAGTAAACCCTCCATTACAACTTTCACCTACAGGTAAGTCTATATTAAGGCTTACCTGTGGGTGTTTGCTAGGGATGAGCTCCGGCGTGTTCGCACAGTCCGCGTGCAGAGCCCGCCAGGAAGTCGGCGCTGCGCTAACCACAGGCAGGGAGACATTTCCCGATCTCTGCAGCCGTGCATCGGTACAATGTCTCCCTGCCTGTGATCAGCGCAGCGCCGTGCCGACTTCTTGGCGGGCTCTGCACGTGGACTGTGCGAACACGCCGGAGCTCATCCCTAGTGTTTGCAATATCTCCTAAACCTACACGGTTTGGAAGTTATTTGCCAAAAATAATGCACCATTGTCTACGGCGCATGCGCACTGAGAATGACGGTTTTCTGAATGAATAATGCCGGCTTTGACGGCTCCCACACGCATGCGCGGAGTGACATCATCGCTGCTCCGGCCAATCACAGCGCCTGAGCGGCGATACTCGGAAGTAACCTCCTGGAGATATGTCTGCGGCTGTAGGGGGAGACGAGGACGGCTTCGGGGCTTCAATCTAAGGTAAGTAATGCATAATGAGCTAGAATGCTAGTCATACTAGCTCATTATGCCTTTGTCTTGCAGGTTTTTTTGGTTTTTTTGGGGGGGGGGGGGGGTTTACAACCACTTTAATTAAATTGTTTATTTCTCTGTATGTATGACAATTAAAAAAAGAGAGAAGTATGGACTTTACAGAAAAACACACTTAGGCTGGGTTCACACTTAATTCGCATGCGGCTGACAGCAGGGGCCGGTGCATCCCTGTTCTCTGTTTCAGGGACGAATCAGGACTTAATTTTTGCCTGAATTCAGACCTGAAACAAAACCAAAGACACACAGGACCCCTTGTGCAATTCGCTCCACAGCCGCAATTGAGATATGTCAACCGGCTCCATTGAGAAACGGTCACAGTCTCCTGTAATGCGAATTGGATGCAGGGGAAACCCACATCCAATTTGCACTAGTGTGAACCCAGCCTCATACTCGCCTGGGTAGCTGATGCAGCTTGGATCCGATGCTGCATCTATCACCCGCCAGCTCTGCACTGAGAACTGAGCGATCAAACACTGCTGATTGCTTGATTCTCAGCATTCTGTAAGCAGACAACCATCTCTCTGCTCTCCCCTCCAGTGCTCATTGGAGTGCTCGGCTGTGGAGGGGGGCTGATGGATCATCCTCCCTGCAGATTACTCCCTGCAGTGGCTAGCTGCCTGTCCAGGAATCTGGGTGGATCCTGACACTAAAGTCAGAGGGCCAGATTCTCAAAAGAGATACGCCGGCGTATCTCTGAGTCCGCCCGTCGTATCTATGCGCCTGATTCATAGAATCAGTTACGCATAGATAAGCATTAGATCCGACAGGCGTAAGGCTCTTAAATGCAATTTTTTTTTTTGCCGCTAGGTGTCGCCGACGTCGTTTTCCCAGTCGAGTATGCAAATTAGCAAAATACGCGAATTCCCGAACGTACGCGTGGTCGACGCAGTGAAGTTACAACATTTACGTTAGATTTGCGACGCGTAAAGTTGCCCCTGGGTATATGAGGCGCAGTCAATGTTAAGTATGGCCGTCGTTCCCGCGTCGAAATTTGAAAATTTACGTTGTTTGTTTAAGTCGTCCGTGAATAGGGCTGGACGCCATTTACGTTCACGTCGAAAACCAATGACGTCCTTGCAACGTCATTTAACGCAATGCACGTCGGGAAATTTTAGGGACGGCGCATGCGCAGTACGTTCGGCGCGGGAACGCGCCTAAAGTAAATGATCCATGCCCCCTACCCGGATCATTTGAATTAGGCGGGCTTGCGCCGGGGGGATTTACGCTACGCCGCCGCAACTTTACAGGCAAGTGCTTTGTGAATCAAGCACTTGCCCGTAAAACTTGCGACGGCGTAACATAAATGAGATACGTTACGCCGCCGCAGAGATGCAGCGATCTACGAGAATCTGGCCCAGAATCCCTCCAGATTCGACCAGCTGAGTGACATGAGCTGACAGAGAACTTAGCCGGCTGTCGGCTCAATCTGGGACACAGGAGTGCCAAACGAATTGCACTCCTGGGAACTTCAGTACTGGAGAAATATAGCCAAAAGGACTTCTCCTTTAATGGTATATTTACAGACCAAATATGAGCAAATAAGTAAAGTTTATATACTTTATTACTGGATCAGCTGTAAGGTCCCAGTCCTGACCTGGTCAGGAGGGGGGGTAAATCTTCGGGAGGTCAAGTGGTTACTGGATCAGCTGTAATTTTCCAGTCACATATGCGCGTTTATTCTGCAGGACAACACAGGGGTGCTATTAACACTTAATGACACCGTTCCAGAAACACATGTGGAGACCTGCATTTCTGCGTGTGTTCCCGGAACACACAGGTGTAAATGGGGTCTGAGAGCTCATTTCACACCAGGTGTGTTGAGCTACTTTAATCAGCATGAATCAGCACAAGGGCTCATAGAAAGCAGCCGATCTCTATGTACCCTGCTCACACAATACATGTGCATTGCAACATGCTGCTCTGAACTGTTTTCGCAGTGCATAAAAATAAAGACCTTCCTATTGCACTACAGCACATCGCAATTCACTGCAGCACAGAATGGTCAATAACATTTTCTTTTGTAATTTTAACCACTTCTATACTGAGCCATTCCATTCCTACATGTAAAAATCAAATCATAATTTATTTTGCTATAAAATTACTCAGAGCCCCCAAATATATATATATATATATATATATATATATATATATATTAGCAGAGACCCTAGAGAATAAAATGCCAATAGTTGCAATTTGTTATGTCACACGATATTTACAAAGCAATTTTTCAAATGCTATTAAAAAAAAATACACTTTAATGAATAAAAAATTAAAAAACTCAATATTTTCCTCAATTTGATAAGATGATGTTATGCGCCCCACGCTCGAGATCCCGCTGCCTGTTGACATCGTTCTGGGCTCGGACCCCAAGAGACTGATTTCCCAATTGTATTCCTACCTACTGGCGCCTTCGGCGACTACCACTCTCCAGCAGGTAAAGTCCCGTTGGGAGCCTGATCTGGGGGTGGTGTCGACGGAGGACTGGGAAGAGGCCCTTATTAATTGCAGATTAGTCTCTCCCAAACTTTCAGACCGCCTTACTCAACTATATATCCTGCATCGGTCATACCTGACACCACACCGCATCTCAAAGTTTAAGCCAGGTAGCAACCCCAACTGCCCGGGCTGTGGCCATCCTAACGCCTCCTTTTACCACCTCATCTGGGAATGCCCCTGTGTGCAAGGTTTCTGGACTCAGGTGGTCCGGTTCCTTCACGACCGCATGGGATCACCACTGTCCTTGAGCCCTCGCCAATGCTTGCTTGGGCTCCTCTCACTGTCTGAAGCAGAGAAATATCTCAATACCTTTTTGCAAGAGACGTTATTCCTTGCTAGGCTTCAGATAGCTAGAACTTGGATGAGGGGACCCCCCCCCCCTACAATGCAGCAATGGATCAGAGCTGTCAATGCAACCCTACCCTTCAAAAAGTTGCTCTATGTTCACAGGGGCTGCCCCAATAAATACCATAAGGTCTGGGATAGATGGTTAGGGGAGGCTTCCACCTGTGTTGCTCCTGATGAATAAGGTTCCTCGTGGTGCCCTTCTGATGCTCCCGACTATAGGTCTAACTTTGTTCTCTCCCCACATGTTGCTCTACATATGTAGCCCGCTCTTCCCTCAATGTGTCCGTTATGTCTGTGTACTTGACATTACACTGTTTCCTTGCATGTTGCACCGATTATTCATATGTCTGTAATTCTTTACCTTTATACTCAATAAACGTCGTTTTGATTTAAAAAAAAAAAGATGATGTTATGCGGGTAAATTGATACCTAACATGTCACACTTTGAAACCACGCACACTTGTGGAATGGCGTCAAACTTCAGTACTTAAAAATCTCCATAGGCTACACTAGCGCTCTCGCTCTAACATTTGTGGCGTAAGCTCATATGTGTGGTTCGATCGCCATTTACATATGAGGACGCAGCCTACGTATGTGTTTGTTTCTGTGTGCAAGCACGCACGGATGGGGGGGGGGGGGCACTTTACATTTTTATTTTATTCTTTTTTATTATTTACACTGCCTCTTTAATTATTTCATCACTTTTATTCATATTACAAGAAATGTAAACATCCCTTTTAATAGGAATAAGGCATGACAGGTCCTCTTTATGGGGACATCTAGGGTCAATAAGACCCCAGATCTCTCCTCTACCCCTGGAAAGCATGAGGTTAAAAAAAAAAAACATTGATCTCTGCCTTTCAGAAAAAAATGTTTATATCTGCCAGTGCCGGAAACAACATTGTGACCTCCCAGGGTCATAAAGATGGTGGTCCATGGCTAGCTCGATGGTAATCCGGCGGCACCGTTGGATCTTTAATCAGGCTTCCTGATCACAGGGGAGAGACATAAAATGCATCGAAGGAAGGAGGGAGGGAGGGGGGGGGGGTGATGTCCCCTCACGCTGCCTGTAAAAGCAATCCAGCAGCTGAATAGCCACTGGGGTGGATTTTACATTACAGGGAATTGCCAGCGGAAAGCAAAGTTGCCTGTAGCTGCACCCATCATCCAAATATCTCTACTTCAACCTAAGAACATCATATGACATCCTACGGGTTAAATAAAGTTAAAGTATAACTAAAAGGCAAAACACTTTTTTTCAGTTTACAATGTAGAGGGATTAGAAGAACCCCTGTGCTGTCTGTGCCCCCTATTACTAAAAGTGAAAGAAAATCCCAAATTTTGGGTGGTTACCAGAACAGGAAAAGAGGGTAAATCTTCGTTCTAATAACAACCAGGGGTTTCCTCTCACTTCCTGCTTTGGCTGTGGGACAAGAAGTGATGGGAAAGCACCCCAATGGGACATAGATGGCAAAAAATAAATAAAAAAACCTTGCTCTATTTAAAATGAAAAAAAGGTTACATCGCAATATTTTTTAACATCACGCTTCCCCTATATAATGCTGACCAGTGTGTACAGGTTATACGGAGTGTAATGCACACCGGCTCGTGTAAAGGGGCCCTAACAGTGGCAGTGCGTCTATAGAGGGCCCCCGGAGCGCCGCCCCCTCTGGCTCTCGCACCGCCACTGATTACAATAACATAGATACATGCATTGCATGAATCTATGTTATTGTTGTCGCTGCCGCCGACTATTCAGATGGCCGGATGGTGAGCGCTGGCCACCTGAATAACGGCAGCTGGTTGGCTGTGTGGAAGTGCCTATCAGAGCCAGCAGATAGGCTTTCCGAGTACAGCCCTCAGGCTGTATTCGGCTTTCGGAAACTTATCTAAGGGATGTACAGGGGTTGCGTTCCTTGGATAAGACTGACAGGCGTCTCAGCCAATCAGGTTCACCGGTTCTGGTTACTGGTAACCTGATTGGCTGAAGCGTCATCGAGGGCGGGAGAAGACATCGAGGGACGTGGAATGAGGATGGCTGACCCCCAGAAAGGTAAGTGCCGGGCGGGGGGAGGGGCATTTTACAGGGCACAGCGGCATCAATGGGCACAGTGGCGACAATGGACACAGTGGCGACAATTAAAGGGCACAGTGGCATCAATTGGCACAGTGGTGACAATTAAAGGGCACAGTGGCGACAATTGGCACAGTGGCGACAGTTGATGGGCACAGTGGCTGCGTTTGATGGCATGGCACAGTGGCTGCGTTTGATGGCATTGCACAGTGGTGACAATTGATGGCACAGTGGCTGCGTTTGATGGCATGGCACAGTGGTGACAATTGATGGCACAGTGGCTGCATTTGATGGCATGGCACAGAGGTGACAATTGATGGCACAGTGGCTGTGTTTGATGGCATGGCACAGTGGTGACGATGGCATGGCACAGTGGCTGTGTTTGATGAAATGGCACAGTGGTGACAATTGATGGCACAGTGGTTGTGTTTGATAGCATGGCACAGTGAATGCGTTTTATGGCATGGCACAGTGGTGACAATTGATGGCACAGTGGCTGCGTTTGATGGCATGGCACAGTGGCTGCGTTTGATGGCATGGCACAGTGGAGACAATTGATGGCACAGTGGCTGCGTTTGATGGCATGGCACAGTAGCTGCGTTTGATGGCATGGCACAGTGGTGACAATTGATGGGCCCAGTGGCTGCATTTGATGGGCCCAGTGGCTGCATTTGATGGGCACAGTGGCTGCATTTGATGGGCACAGTGAGGCTGTAATTGTTTTTTTTATTTATTTTTCGTTTGCGCCCCCCCAAAGATTTTGAGCACCAGCCGCCACTGGGCCCTAAGGCTCCATTCACACTAATGCGTTTTTTTCATGCCTTTTGCAGAAATGTAGGACATTTTTTTTAAACATGGGTTCCTATGGAACAAGTTCACATCAACGCATTTTTGTGTCTCTGCGTTTTTGGAAAGGTCAGGAACTTTTTTTTAAATGCAAAACGCTGCTTTTTTGTTTCAATAGACTTCAATGGAGACGCTGCAGAAAAGCATGGTGTGCATTTTTGACGCGTTTTGCATTATTTATTCTGCCGAACAACAAATTGGCCATGTAAAAATAAAAAACATGTGCCTGAAAACATGAAAAGCACAGCAAAAAGCACTGTAGAAAGGCTCAAAAGCAACCTGCATAGGTGTGACTGGAGCCTAAGGGCTCAGTCATACGTGTATAGAGGCCCATACAGCGTGAGGCGCAGACCTGTTTATGGGTCTGGAGCAACGTGAAGGCGGTCTGTGGAGACAGAGGCCCGGATTCAGAAAGATCTGCCTATCTTTAGGCGGGCGTAGCGTATCTCAGATACACAAGCCGCCGTAACTTAGAGCGGCAGGTCCCGTATTCAGAAACAACTTGCGCTCCAAGTTACGGCGGCGTAGTGTATCTGACACGGCGTAAGCCCGCTAAATTCAAACTAGGCTGGTAGGGGGCGTGTTGTATTTAAATGTTTCGTGACCCCACGTAAATTACGCTCTTTTTGAACGGCGCATGCGCGCGCATGCTCAGTATCACGTCGAATTTTCAAAGTAAATTACGCCCGCTCAATGCTTAGTCGACGTGAACGTAACCTACGCCCAGCCCTATTCACCGACGACTTACGCAAACGACGCAAAATTCAACGCTGGCCCGGCGTCCATACTTAACATTGGCTACGCCTCATATAGCAGGGGTAACTTTACGCCGGAAAAAGCCTTACGTAAATGACTTAAATCAATGCGCCGGGCGAACGTACGTTTCTGAATTGGCGTATCTATCTCATTTGCATATTCTACGCAGAAATCTACGGAAGCGCCCCTAGCAGTCAGCGTAAATATGCAGCCTAAGATACGACGGCGTAGGAGACTTACGCCGCTCGTATCTAGGCAACATCGAGGCGTATCTGATTCTATGACTCAGGCGCCGAGATGCGATGGCTCGCATTCGGAGTTACAACGGCATATCTGGAGATACGCCTTTGTAACTCCTTTCTGAATCCGGGCCAGAGTGGTTGTAAATAAACTCATACTCATATCTGAGATTGGTAGGTGTGCAGAGGTGGGTGCGTGGCCCTGAACGCAGTGTGTGTCTGGTGTTACACACCCGTCCTACTCGGTGGGGCAGGTGAGTATATACAGACTCTCCATCTCCACACATAAACAGGCATGCTCTCCGCACTGTACGGGCCCCTGCGCCTGTGTTAATGAGCCCCAAGTCTTCTTTCTATGACCAAGTCTTTCAACACAGCATTCCTCATGTCCCAACTCTGTGTCTGGAGAGCAAGCACTAAAACCAAGATGGAGGCACAGTTGTTCCTGGAAGGCTGTCTGGGTTGCACAGGGAGAGAAGAAAGAAGACAGACAAGAATATTGATAGAACTACCCACACACTTCACAGACAAGATCACCCTTTTATTCAAAGCTTGGAGACAGTAGCATGCAGCATTAGTTGTCAGTGGCATGCTGGGACATGTAGTTATACAGCAGAAGGTGAAAGGTTAGCTGTCTGTTAGTAATAAATGGAGGTTTGTCTGACCCAGCACAAGCTCCCCAGCTAAAGCCCTATAAAGAAGCAGCGCCTCGTGTTGCCATGGTAACGGCGTCCGGATATGTTCCCCGCCTAAACCTCCCAGTGCTCCTACCTTATCTGAGGGGTGACCTCCTGTGTGGGGCGACCGGGCAGGCCCCTGTGTATTAACAGGGCGGCTCCTGAGCTGTGTGGGAAGTGTGTGTGAAAGCTGTTTCCGTGTGCTGCACGTTGTGCCTGCCCACTGCTGCAATACACAGTACAGCCATACACAGTGCTGGGGACAAGCACAGTCCAGTTCCCGAACAGTAGTCATTAGTGCACCTGTTATGTATAATGCAGTCCCCAGTAAAATTCATGCAATGGCTGAAGAGTAAAGAGACCCGGTCATCACGTTTTACATCTGTATTTACCTTACGTTCACACCTATGTGTTGTTTTAGTGCGTTTTGCAGAAATGCACTACAATCCATTTAACATGGTTTCCTGTGGTACACGTTCACAACTGTTTTGCAGCCAGTGCATTTTTAGAAAATGGTTGGGACCTATTTTTCCACGTTTTGCGTGTTGTAGACTTCAATGAAGTCACACCAGAAATGCAAGCGTTGAGCTTGTAATGCGATTTTGATGTGTTTTTCATTTTCTTGCCCTTTAAAAACACTGGGCTAGATTCAGGCAGGGGCGCGCATAGTTACGGCGACGCAGCGTAACGTATTTACGCTACGCTGCCGCAACTTACAGGAGCAAGTGCAGTATTCACAAAGCACTTGCTCCGTAAGTTGCGGCGGCGTATCGTAAATTGGGCCGGCGTAAGCGCGTGTAATTCAAATGTGGAAGGGGGGGCGTGTTTTATGTTAATCTATGATGACCTGACGTGATTGACGTTTTGTACGAACGGCGCATGTGCCGTCTGTGTACATATCCCAGTGTGCATTGCTCCCAAGTACGCCGCAACGACGTATTGGTTTCAACGTGAACATAAATTACATCCAGCCCTATTCGCGAACGACTTACGCAAACAACGTAAAAAATTCAAATTTCGAAGCGGGAACGACGTCTATACTTAACATTGGCTGCGCCTCCTAATAGCAGGAGTAACCTTACGCCGAAAAAGCCTAACGTAAACGATGTAACAAAATTGCGCACGTACGTTTGTGAATCGGCATATCTAGGTCATTTGCATATTCTACGCCGAAAACAACGGAATCGCCCCTAGCGGCCAGCGTAAAAATGCACACAATCATACGCCGCCGCATTCAAGATACGTCGGCGGAGGAAGCCAATTTTTCGACGTATCTGCCTTGGAGAAGCGCCGTAAAGATACGCCGGCGCAGATTTGAATCTACTTGAATCTAGCCCACTGTATATAGCTGGTTGCTAAGGAGCGGGCCGGGAAACCGGCTGCCTCCTCCTTCAAAACCGATGAGTCATCAGCTGTCAGCAGGATTTCCCCGCTGACAGCTGAATGTAAAAATAGCAAACATTGCAAATTGCACTTGCATGACATAAAACATTTACATTTTTGTTATTGCATTTTAGTCTAAATATGAGATGTGAGATCTTTTTGACCCCCAGATCTCATATTTAAGAGGACCTGTCATGCTTTTTTGTATAACAAGGGATATTTACATTCCTTGTAATAGGAATAAAAGTGACCCAAATAAAAAAAAACAAATAAAAACTGTCAAAATAAAAAAATTAAGTTAAATACATAAGAAACATTTTTTTTTAACGCGCCCCGTGCTGACGAGCTCGCACGCAGAAGCAAACGCACACATGAGCAGCGCCCGCATATGAAAATGGTGTTCAAACCACACATTTGAGGTATCGCCGCGATCGTTAGAGCGAGAGAAATAATTCTAGCACTAGACCTCCTCAGTAACACAAAACATGCAACCTGTAGAATTTTTTAAGGGTAAAAGGTTGTCGCCATTCCACGAGCGGGCGCAACTTTGAAGCGTGACATGTTGGGTATCAATTTACTCAGCGTAACATTATCTAAAGTGATTTTTATCCAAAAAAACTGCGCTTGTAAGACCGCTGCACAAATACGGTGTAACAAAAAGTATTACAACGACCACCATTTTATTCTCTAGGGCAGGGGTCTCCAAACTGCGGCCCGAGGGCCAGATGTGGCCCTTTGCTAGCCTTTATCCGGCCCCTAGGGCTTTATTCCTCCCACTGACATGAGGCACCATTCTTCCCACTGACGCCAACAAGGGGGCACAATTTCTTCCACTGATACCAATGATGAGATACAATTACTCCTACTAATAGGGGCACTACTCCTTATCCTACTGACTGCCAACTCTGAGGCCATATTTACTCTCACCAATGCTGGGCCAGGACATTTTTTACCCCCGCTGGCCACAATCTGGCCCTCCTAAAGTCTGAAGGACAATAAACTGGCCCTTTGTTTGAAAAGTTCGGAGACCCCTGCTCTAGGGTGTTAGAAAAATATATATATAATGTTTGAGGGTTCTAAGTAACTTTCTAGCAAAAAAAAATGTTTTTAACTTTAAAAAAAAAATTTTATGCTACGTTTCCGCTGTGTTTTGCACCTGTGAAAAAAGGACACATGACTCAAAAAATGCACCAAAAACACAACCGCGGGTGCATTTGGATGCGTTTTCTATTCATTTCAATAGGGAGGTGCATTTTTGATGCAGTTCTTTTACGGCACCAAACATTCACCAAAAATGCAGCTTGCAGGACTGTGAAAAACGCAACTGACTGGTGTGTAGAGAATGTTGTACGTATGTTACCTACTGGCTTTATCATCTTTGGACAGTTCCCATATGTTATGGACAGACAATACAAAAGCAAAACTGAAAGCAGCCTTACCACTGAGGACAAAACAACAGTTTTCACAATCTTGAAAAATCTGAAAAGTGTCAATAAGCTACTTCTTTCTTTTTTTTTCACAGGGTTATTCAAATTGCAAAACAACGTTATGGGTAAAGTCAGTTTATGAAAATACTTGGCACAGCCAGGGGAGGGCTGGCAGGGGGGGGCATGGTGGAAATCTCCCCCTGGGCTGGTGACACTATGCACAGCCACCGGCTGCCACTACCAAATGCTGTTTTTGCAGAGCAGGAATAGACCTGCTGGAGCTCTGTTAACACAGGTCATGGCCGCTGCTCACCTCCCACTGTGCAGCCGTGCCTGTGTCAGCTCCGAGGTAGATGACTGCAGAGCTGAGCTATGTCTCCTTTCACACACAGCTCAGCCTCAGCGCACACCAGCACTGACATCCCCTTCTCTCTCTGCACAGACACAAGGACTCTGATGTAAGAGGGGCCTCTGTGTGGACTCTGATGTAAGGGGGGCCTCTGTGCAGACTCTGATGTAAGGGGGGCCTCTGTGCGCACTCTGATGTAAGGGGGGTCTCTGTGCGCACTCTGATGTAAGGGGGGCCTCTGTGCGGACTCTGAGGTAAGGGGGGCCTCTGTGCGGACTCTGAGGTAAGGGGGGCCTCTGTGCGGACTCTGATGTAAGGGGGGCCTCTGTGTGGACTCTGATGTAAGGGGGGCCTCTGTGCGGACTCTGATGTGAGGGGAGGCTCTGTGTGGACTCTGATGTAAGGGGGGCCTCTGTGCGGACTCTGATGTGAGGGGAGGCTCTGAGCGAACTCTAATGTAAGGGGGGCCTCTGTGTGGACTCTGATGTAAGGGGGGCCTCGGTGTGTACTCTGATGTAAGGGGAGGCTCTGTGCGGACTCTGATGTAAGGGGGGCCTCTGTGCGGACTCTGATGTAAGGGGAGGCCCTGTGCGGACTCTGATGTAAGGGGGGCCTTTGTGCGGACTCTGATGTAAGGGGGGCCTCTGTGCGGACTCTGATGTAAGGGGAGGCTCTGTGATCATGAAAAATCTTAGACTGTTTTCCTCGATCCATCACTTTTCCACACTCTATGGGCCACTTGACTGGACTTGCCCCCCAGGCCTAAGGCTGCCAGCCCTCCCCTGGGCACAGCACATAACAACCTCACAAAAAACTGACTACTAAAAACCTTCTACTGACAGCAGAGGACAGACAGACAGAGAGAGCTTATCTAAAACAGCTACTGCATGTAATAATTTGTCAGTATGTAACTATCTCAGTACCTGTACAAACCTAGGAAGCTAAAGCATTTCAGCTTACAAAGCCTTACTCATAGCTATGAGTATGGCTTTTTAGGGCGAAACGCATTAACTTTCTGCTGTAAACTGGATCACTTGATTCTTAATAAATAAACTCTGCGGAAAAAGTATGGACTCCAGCATTGAATTTTCCGAGCACCAAGTGAATGGTGGGTATTTGTTTGGTGAGACAAATTTAGGAATATCTCATTCTGTATTTACATTTGGCAAACTGTTTACTGCAATCTAATGTAATGCAATGTTATTAGAAAAGATAGAGTAAGGAAGGGTTATAAACCTTGTCGGTGTAGCACTCTGTGGTGCAGGGGTAGGCAACCTGTGGCCCTCCATCTGTTGTGGAACCACATTTTGCAATAGGCATTGCAAGGCTGGCAGTTACAATTACTCCCAGAGGCATGATGGGACTTGTAGTTCTGCAACAGCTGGAGGGCCCCAGGTTGCCTACCCCTGCCCTAGTGTGTGCTACAAGTAGAGTAGGTAAATTATAGTTGAGCTCCGAGCTAAGCCTGAGCTATGGAATCTGGGTCAGGGTTCAGTACACAAGAACAAAATAAAAAGGAAGGCACCTAGTGCATTACCAAAAGACATTTATTCAATGATACAATCAATAAAAAATGGTACTCACAAGGTGGCAAATAGTAGTAAGTCATAAAAACACACAGTGCTGAGCAGTGTGGACACACATATACCGTAATCATATCACAGGGTATATGTGTGTCCACAATGCTCAGCACTTTTTTATGGCTTACTACTATTTGCCACCTTGTGAGTACCAATTTTTTTTTATTTTATCATTGAATAAATGTATTTTGGTATAGCACTAGGTGTGTGCGCCTTCCATTTTATTTTGTTCTTGTAGTATCAATAGGATTACCCCATCTGAGAAGGGCAACATTCGCTCAGTTTTTGGAATTACCGTTGTCCCTACTGTTCTACACTACAGAAGACCTCATAGCGCTGGAAGTGACTGCTTGCCTTTTACAGGGTTCAGTACAGTTCAGGGCTGGATGACTCATCCTGGCAGCTCTCTGGAGCCTCCCCGATGTCTAGAAAGTTGGAGAATCCTCTAGAATTAGAGGGTGGAGGTAAGGAGGAGCTGTGCATATCTATGAGGCTTCAGCCAATACCCAGTAGTGAGCTGGCAGGGGGCAGAGCTTACCTTATAAATGGTCATGGGCCATGCCAGCAGAGGCTGTGGGGTGGAAGATGGAGATACAGTGTTGAGGAGGCTGTCGGTGGCCCTCAGTTACCCTTTGTCTGGGGGAGAGGAGGAGTCCTGCCTTGGGCTTGGGTGCTGGAAGGATTCTGCCATAACTCACAGGAGGAAGTCTTTCCTGGAGGCACGGGAGCAAGAGAAATGACAGAGTGAGTAGTAGCAGTAGTAGTCAAAACTGTGGGGACTAACAAAGAGGGGGGGCTGCCACATGTAGCCAATCTCCCTTGAAGACTGGCTACTGGTGTGTGTAAGGCCCCATACACACGATAGAATTTATCTGCGAATACGGTCCAGCGGACCGTATCCGCGGATAAATCCTCTCGAGGATTTCAGCAGATTTCTATGCGATGGCGTGTACACACCATCGCATTGAAATCCGCGCCGAAATCCTCTGGCGATGACGTGTCGCGCCGTCGCCGCGATTATGACGCGGCGACGGGCGCGACGCTGTCATATAAGGAATTCCACGCATGCGTCAAATCATTACGACGCGTGCGGGGAATCCCTTTGGACGGATGGATCCGGTGAGTCTGTACAGACGAGCGGATCCATCCGTTGGGATGGACTTCAGCAGATGGATTTGTTGAGCATGTCAGCAAATATTCATCTTCTGGAAATCCATCCCAGGGGAGATTTACCCGCGGATAAATATCCGCCGGAGTGTACACACCATAGAATCTATCCGCTGAAACCCATTCGATGGGATTTATCTGCGGATAGATTCTATGGTGTGTACGGGGCCTAAGTCTTCAGCCTTTTCCTAGAGATCTCCTGAGAGTCAGCTGGGTGGGCTGGTGAAGAGTCAGCTGGGTGGGCTGGTGAAGAGTAAGGATGAGCCCCCCAGTTCGGTTCGCATCAGAACCTTCGAACGGACCGAATGTTCGCGCGAACTTCAGAATCTCATTGAAGTTTATGGGACTCGAACGTTCAAAATCAAAAGTGCTAATTTTATAGGCTAATATGCAAGTTTTTGTCCTAAAACAGGTTTGGGGACCCAGGTATTTCCCCAGGGAACATGTATCAATGCAAAAAAAGTTTTAAATACAATTGTTTTTTCGGGAGCAGTGATTTTAATGATGCTTAAAGTGAAAAAATAAAAGTGAAATATTCCTTTAAATTTTGTACCTGGGGGGGATGTGAAGTATGCCTGTGAAGTAGCGCTTGTTTCCCGTGCTTAGAACTGTCCCTGCACAAATACTGACAATACTTACTGATCAGTCACTGCCTGTCGTATTAATATGAGAACACCAGCAAATGTATTCACATAGCTTTAGGTGCACACTGTGCAGAGGACACAGTATACCAAGTGAGAATACTTGCTGATCAGTCACTGCCTGTGGTATTAATATGAGAACACCAGTAAATGTATTCACCTAAGGTTTAGGTGCACACTGTGCAGAGGACACAGTACACCAAGTGAGAATACTTGCTGATCAGTCACCGCCTGTGGTATTAATATGAAAACACCAGCAAATGTATTCACGTAGCTTTAGGTGCACACTGTGCAGAGGACACAGTACACCAAGTGAGAATACTTGGTGATCAGTCACTGCCTGTGGTATTAATATGAGAACACCAGCAATTGTATTCACGTAGCTTTAGGTGCACACTCTGCAGAGGACACAGTACACCAAGTGAAAATACTGCAGCTAGCACAATCACCTGCCTGCCTGTCAGTATGTTAGGAAGAGCATACAGGAATGGATCTATCTAACTGATGTGGAGAGTTAGCCTGGAGGGCTAGTGAAAGGGGCAACTGCCAGGTGGGTTGGCATTGCCTTAAGAGGGGGTGCGAGGATCAGTAGCCACAGAGGAGGAATCACAAGATGTTTCACTACAACTGTGCTACACAAAAAGGGGCTACAAGTTCCTGCCTGTAATGGGCTATTGCTAATCTGACTGAGAGCCTCTCAAATAAATTAAAGCAATTCAGCTGATGCAAGCAAGCAAGTGCTGTACAGGAGGAATGTGAAGGAAACTGTAGATAGCTGTATATAGGAAGATGTCCCTGATGTTTTGCTGAAGTCAAGTGTGCATCCCATAACCTCCCATCCCTATCCAAGATATTAACGCTCAATAAATGACAAGAACACGAACTGTTCTCTGACTCTGGAGTGCCTGTGAAAATTTGATGTGCCTGGCTGTGCAGGAGTAGGGGATCCAGTTCTTCAGCAGTCCCTACGGGGGTTTGCTACATCTGTTTTCTGCTATTTATGTTCCTTTGGGTAAATTTCCCTTCACTTCCTGTCCCATAGTCAAAAGGAAGTTGGAGGAAATCCCTCCATTCCCCATTAGAAGATTACCCCTAATACCAGTTTTGGGGACAACCCAGATTTTATTTTTCTGTCACTTTTACTCTGAGTAATAACAATAAACAGGACAAATAGAGGGTGAATTACCCTAACAGGGGCACAGACAGCAATAAAAACATGGCAGGTGTTCTAATCCCTTTCCGCTCTATCCAAAATAAATGAATACAAATTCTGCCCTTAGTTACACATTAACCAATTTGATTAAAGCTTAACTCTGGGATATATGGAAGATGAAAGCCCTGTGTAAGCTCTAAAATGATCCATCAGAGCTTACGCAGGGCTATGGATCCTTTTCTCATCCTTCTTAGACAGTGCTAGGCCAATCACAAGACCCAGTGCTTTCACACTGTGGGGTGAGTGACATGCTCACCCTTACCCCATATTTCAATACTCCCAGCAGCTGAATAGGTCACCACAATAACGCTCCCGACCTCTTTATAGACAGAATTCTGCATGGAATTTGCATGTTCTCTGTCCTCTGTTCATGTGGGTTTCCTCCCACGCTCCAAAGACATGCTGGTAGGTAGGTTAATTGGTGCCTGTCTAAAATTGACCCTAATATGAATGTACAAATTTGCTATGCACATGTGTATCAAATTCTGCCTGCTAATCCCAAGCAATTGGGGGGGGGGGGGGGGGGTTGAGGAAAGACCTGGTGATCTACCTTGTAAAATTTCCATCAAGAAAGTTCTATGGAAATTGGCTTAAACATACCAGACATAGTGCCCAGAGAGCTGACCCGCAGAATTGCCTAGAGTTGGATACGACTAAATGGATTTATACACACTATGATAGTCTGATGCCCGGTCGAGGTGTTAGAAGAGGCAAGTTTCTTACCCATATAGGTTGAGGGTCTCTAGGATGTGTTTTTGGTAGTTCAGCATTCTCTAGGATTGGATGTGCTGCAAAGTTCGGGCAAAGTCACAAGAGTTTTTGATTGTAGACTTTGTGTCCCTAATTAAAAAATATAGGTCAATGGTGGATTCTGCAGCAACATTTCCAGCACTTAGTGTGCATTCACACCTGAGCGTTTTGTAGCCTGAAGCATGAAGCTCCAAAACGCTAGAGGGAAAAAAATCCATTATTCTCAATGGAGATGGTTCACATCTCCACTCCAAAATGTCTGAAGCTCAAACAAGTTCTGGACCCTTTTTTGTCGCTCGAATCTGGCTGATTTGGGCGTTTTTGAACGTTTGTATTCCCATAGAAACTAATGGAAACGCTCAATTCAAGCATCAGTCAAGACAACGAGCATTTCTATGGGTGTTTTGTCGCTTTAATCTGTTCTGTGAAATAGAATATTTACCCAGGAAGAAGATAAAAAAAATCTAAAAACATAGCAACAAATGATGAAAGAGATAATCATTTTTCCTATTGGCGAAAATAAAAAACGACGAAGTTCAAAAACGTCGGAAAACGCTGTATGCAAACGTGCGAATACGTATGAATACGCGCGACAAAACGCCAGAAAAAAGGCTCAAAAACGCTACACTCAGGTGTGAATGCAGCCTCAGGCCCCGTTCACATTGTCACATAGTGGGAACGAGTGTTCCAGCTTCACGATTTTGACAGCACAATTCATGTGATTCACTTGAATGTTCTGCCCTATGTGCGTTTGTCATCCCCAAAAAAAACTCCTGCTCATTTTTGGGTGACAAGCTTCAAGGGCGTGGTTTGGCGCGATTGTTGGGCTATCCTGTCTCGTGACAATTGTGACAGAATCACATCGTGCATGGGGTGCCAGGATAATGTGTGCAGGGTGCTGTGCTGCGATTGCCACACGATTTTGTGATTCCAAATCATGAAGTGTGAATGATAGTACACACTAACAGTTTTTTTTTGTTCAACCCCCCGCTTCGGTCAGCTCCGGTCAGAGCTGCTGTACTAACCATGCAAGGTAGGTTCAATGATCTCTCCTGCTGAGCTGTTTTGTTCTGACATCCCCCCCCATCCCCCAAGAGAACACTCTGATCAGCAATCTCTGCCATTGGCTGAGAGTGCTGATCAGAAGTCGGTCGGCTGCTGGTTTTCCGACTTTCGGCCCATGTGTATGGGCTTTAGAAAGAGCTAAATGTAAACATAGTTAAAGTGGTTGACAACAAGTACATATACCTAGTAAAGTGACTGGCCTCAGGTAATACACAGGGATTAAACAAATCCACCTACATAAGTTGTGCCCATGTATCTGCAGTCTTCTCTTCTCTACATCTGTTCAAAGTGTTGAATCAATATAGCTTGTCCGAGAGTTCAGAAAAAAGGGGGCGGAGAGCTGAAGTCGCACACTGCAGAGCTCAGTGAGGAGAGCTCTGAGAGCTGATTGTAGGGAAGGGACACACCCTTCCACACAGCACACAGGAACCAATCTGAGGCTGTCAATCAGCTGGAGCTCCTTCCCCTGTCACCATTTTTCTCTTATGCCGCGTACACACGACCGTTTTTCGGGTTGTAAAAAATTACGTTTTTAAGGGTCTAGAAAAACGAATTTATTTTTCAACTCAATCATTAAAAACGGCCTTGCCTACACACGATCGTGAAAAAACAGCGTGTGACGTACGACGGCACTATAAAGGGGAAGTTCCATGCGGATTGCGCCACCCTTTGGGCTGCTTTTTCTGATTTTGTGTTAGTAAAAGACAATTCGCGCTTTTCAGTCTGTTACAGCGTGATGAATGTGCTTACTCCATTATGAACGCTAGTTTTACCAGAATGAGCGCTCCCGTCTCATAACTTGCTTTTGAGCATGCACGTTTTTTTCACATCGTTAAAGCTCACACACGCCCATTTTTTACAACCTTAAAAACGACAACGTTAAAAATGTCGTGAAAAAATAGAGCATGTTCGAAAATTTTAATGCCCATTTTTTACATCGTGAAAAATGCTTTGGAGCCCACACACAATCGTTTTTAATGACATTAAAAAAAAAACGTCATTTTTAGAACACGAAAAACGGTCGTGTGTATGTGGCATAAGTGTCAGGAAAACTTGCTGATAGCAGAGGAAGAAAGCAGCAGACATAAATTACACTTTTGCTCTTAGAAAAGAGGGATATGCTTTGTTCATATTTCATGGCTCAATATTTACAACCACTTTCATTTTGTACTTGTACTATCAAAATTTAGGGGGCTGTTCACACCAGCAGCTACCTTAACATAGCCATTGGTGTGCTCTAGAATGACAATGATGCCAATGCATTGTTCATGGTGCGTCACACTCTTTAATTCGTTTTTTTTGTTTAAGCAAACGTTATTGAATGTCAAAGAGGCCATAGCATAGCGTGAGGCGATGGATTGTGTCGTTCTGTGCTGCGCTGAAAAAAAGTGCTGCATGCTGTACTTATTTCAGTGCACACCAATACAACTCAGTGGTATGAACTGGTCAGGTAGGAGACAAGGCATTTTGCAATGATGATGATGGGACTGCACTGGAATGGCTGCCCAGTGCAGTCTTACAGCACCTGATGTCAGGCCCGTCGCTACAAGGCAGGCAGACCAAGCAATTGCTTGGGGCCCCGATCTTGCCTGGGGCCCCAAGCAGGGCCCTTGCTGTGCTTCCTATATGCTGCAGCCGCCTGAGCGCTCTATAGAGAGCCTGCAGCAGGGCTGCCTTGAGTCGTCACTTCCCCTTCTCTGTAGCGTGGTCGAGCTCCTCTTCCTTCCTCCTGTGAGTCTGGACTCCAGCCAGGTACCCCGCGGTACAAGAGATTCAACTTCCTGTTCCCGGAAGGACTGACAGGAAGTGCACACTGAGTGCTCATTTCCTTTCAATCTGGCCGGGAACAGGAAACTGAATCTCCTGCCGCACGATACAGACCCGGTAGGGAGTGGGGACCCAGGTGGTGTAAAAAGAATAAAATTATATATAAACAGCGCTAGTGTGTGTATGACCCACACAAATAAATATTAGAGAGTGTATAAGCAAATAAGATAAATAAACAAATGAGCAGAACCCGTGAATGAAAGTGTTCATAAGCAAAAATAGTTCATAGGTGTTAGAAGAAGCAAGGACAAACACTCTCTCTTTCTCAAATGTGAAATCTTCAAAATAAATCTTCAAAGAAATCTTCCACCACACCCGATGTGTAAAGTGAATCCTCCACCAATAAAATTGGCCACTCACCAGAACGATTTGTCTGACACTCTCTTGTTTCGGCACAATAGCATGTAATAGTTGTTCAAACCATTAAGTGAGCTTCCATATCCAACCATGAGATGAATAAGATCCTCATAAATAATGAAGAAAGCATATGATAGTGTGATAACGTAAAAATAGTTTTAATAACACACCACATAAAAAATCTGCAAAGGTTGCACTCACAAAAAATCAAAATCAAACTCGTGAATCAAAACAAAGCAGAACTCCTTCAATATTCGTATGGCTGATGAACTATGGTCACGGCGGACCTATGTAAACAACCAAGTGTTTCTCACCACTCGATCCGCACTGTGCTGGTTACCCACGTTGATGGAACAAAGCAAAATTCAATCGCTGGTCACTAGCGAAATATACCACTGCAAAGGCCTCTCACGTTCAGTTCAAATGGTCAGAAGTCAAACTGTAGCCACGCCCCCGACATGTTTCGTCATACAATTGACTTAATCATGGGAATCCCATGATTAAGTCAATTGTATGGATATGGAAGCTCACTTAATGGTTTGAACAACTATTACATGCTATTGTGCCGAAACACGAGAGTGTCAGGCAAATCGTTCTGGTGAGTGGCCAATTTTATTGGTGGAGGATTCACTTTACACATCGGGTGTGGTGGAAGATTTCTTTGAAGAAAGGATGCATTAAGGTGAAAAAAAAACAGAAGGTTTACAAGCCCTTTAATTGAACAAGTTGAAGTTAGAAGCCGGTTGGCTACCATGCAGAGCTGCACCAGATTTTGCACTCTCGAGTTTTAGTAAATAAACCCTATATTTATTTTTTTATTTTTGAAAATACATTTTTATTAAAGCGGGGGTTCAACCTAAAAAAAAATTCTAACATTACATCCAGCTCACTACCGACATTGACAGTATGCAGATCTTTTTATTTTTTTGCTGTACACCTCGTAAAGCAATTTTCTTAGACGGCTACCGGGTAGTGAATCCCACGGGAGTGGGCGTTCCTATGCCGCAGTTAGTGATTGACATGATGACAAACACCACCCCCCCGTCGCATAAGGAGCGTCACGAGTTGCCGAAAGAAGCCGAACGTCGAGTCGGCGCTATACGGCATACTGATAATGTCGGTAGTGAGCTGGATGTAATGTTAGAAATTTGTTTTTAGGGTGAACCCCCGCTTTAAACATGATTTGTATAGGTACAGAACATAGCCTTTGGACATTCCCCAGCTAACAAATACAGATTATTAATTATTAGTACTATTATGCAGGGTTTATATAGCGCCAACAGTTTGCGCAGCGCTTTACAACATGGGGGCAAACAGTACACTTTCAATACAATTCAATACAGGAGGAATGAGAGGGCCCTGCTCCTTAGAGCTTACAGTCTAGAAGGGAGGGTCAAGTGGAAAAAGAGGTAACAGCCATGGGGGATGATCAGATAGGGAAAATTAAAATAAAGTTGTTGGGTGTGGGTAGGATAGGCTTCTCTGAAGAGAAGGGTTTTCAGGGATCGTCTAAAAGCTAATAGAGTAGGAGATAATCAGACATATTGGGGTAAGGAGTTTCATAGGATTGGAGAGGCTCTGGAAAAGTCCTGAAGGCAGGCATGGGAGGAGGTATTGAGGGAGCTAAAGAGCAGGAGGTCTTGGGAAGAACAATAACACAAACTGCTAAATAATACAACTTAAAAACATTCCATACACTGCTTTCGGCCGTTCTAATATTTTATTTCAAGGATTAATGAATTACAAGAAGATTCCTGCTCCCTCTCAACCAACAGAGTGATACATCAGGAGAACATTTACTTATAGTTGGATTTATACCCGAACTAATGAACCGTGAGTCACTGCAAAGGAGTAAAACCATATATATCTTAGACTAAACCATATCAGGGGTGAAAAGATTCAGTCAATGGACTCCTGATCATCATCTGTATAGTCTGTCCACAAGTGCCAGACCTTCTCAATTTTTTTTTTTTAGGGCAACCCCTGAGGCCTCGTACACACGACCGAGTTTCTCGGCAAAAACCAGCAAGAAACTTGCTGGGAGATATTTTTGTTGCCGAGGAAACCGGTCGTGTGTACATTTTCGTCGAAGAAACTGTCGAGAAACTCGACGAGCCAAAAAGAGAGCATGTTCTCTATTTCCTTGACGGGAATGGAGAAAATTGGCTTGTCGAGTTCCTCGACAGCCTAACAAAGAACTCGACGAGGAAAACGATGTGTTTCGCCCTTCGAGTTCCTTGGTTGTGTGTACCAGGCTTCAGACAAATAGGTAGCTTTATATAGGGGTACAACCAGGGGTCAAGTCCTGGGGAAAAAAGTGTGGGAACTCCCACCCAAGATCCACTCCCCCACCAAAAAAAAAGAAAATGATACGCTCATATGCATAATTTCTAAACCGAATGTTTTTTTTTCGATCCACTGTACCTTAGTAATCCTTTATGTTACTGGCCGCTTCCTGTATATGGATTCATCGGGTAGTGTGCAGGTATTCCAAAACTTCCTCAATGCCGCAATGTCTTCTGGAAGCTTTTGTCATTGTTCCCAGGAGACATTGCGGAGGTCTGCCGCGAGTTATCACGGGAACTTTAAGCAAGTTCTTTCTAAATCCTGCGATAACCCGCGGCAGACCTCCGCAATGTCTCCTGGGAACAATGACAAAAGCTCCCAGGAGACATTGCGGCATCGAGGAAGTGACGGAATACCCGCACACTACCCAATGAATCCATATACAGGAAGCGGCCAGTAACATAAAGGATTACTAAGGTTCGCCTGCCCCTGACAGTGACTCGAGCTGGGCATCGCCCCTTAGTGAAGGATTGGCTCGGGCGGCTCGGCTGCTCTAGTCCTGCAAAGGGAACTGCGTTCCTGCTGTGAAAAAAGTGCAGGAACTCCGTTCCCACGCGTTCCCGCAGGACTTGAGCCCTGGGTACAACCCTATTGATTTGATGCTTCCAGAAGGGGCCGTGGCTGTTTTCTACTTGAGCACTATCGCCTCCCTGACATAAAATAATAAGAGACCATGTATATCCATTGAAAGCTAACATATTTCCCTAGATTAGGCTGGTGAAGGAATAATGGAAATTCCCTTTGAGTATGAACTTTAGAGAAAGCCTAAAAACCGAAAAAAAGGCGACTAGTGAATATGTAACAAAAAAGAAACAGAGAGGGGCAATTAATCGCATTCTCTGCTATAGAAGTAATCACCATCAATTCCCCTGATGGAGATCGTTGCATAACCTTTGCGTCAACGTCAGTAGGAAATCGCTGATTCCACACACGTTGGCTGTAGATGCGAAATTGCAGGAATTAAAAGTTCAGTGAAAGTTATTTATGGATGTCAGCCCAGTGGCAGATCTCTCAAAAAATAAATGCCATTATTAGACGGTATTCACAAGCTGCTTACCTCGAGGCTGCGGTAGTAAATTTCCTGGTCTGGATCCCTCACTGGAGCATTGTGTTCCAAGCCTCAGCTGACACACACACACAGCTCTGACCTGCCCTGTATACAGCTATGTGTTCATGGGATGGGACTGAGCCTCTTTCCTGACATTTGTTCAGGGCATGTAGGGAGGAGCTGCACTTTGTCTTACTTTTTTTTTCTTTGTCACAGATTACGATACTACATAGAAGTACAGTAAAGCTGAACATGAACATGAACAGTTTTTATTTTCTAACAGATCCCTCCAGTCACACCTTACAGCACAGATGGACATATATCCCACTACGGTTATTGTAATCTGACAGCTGGCGCTGGTGGTTGTCAGAATACCTGAACAGTGCCTGCAGCTTATGCCTAGTACACACGATCAGATAATCGGATGCCAAAAGTGATCGTACGACAATCTGATCGTTGGTGCACAGCTTTCGAGAGCTGATCACTACAATTCATCCAACACTATCCGAAGGGACAAGTGCGAAAACTGTTTTCATATAATAACAGGTTGTACGATATAGACGTGCGCACGACGGAAAATGTAGTTTCGTTTCTGGGCTAAAGGTGCAAAAATCATCAGATATGAAACAATATACATTTCATATTTTATTTAAACAAACATATTAAAATGTATTATATTAAAGGAATCATGCGGTTGCAGTACAAAAGTTGGTTGCCTCTTGGATGTTTCAAATCTGATGAGTTTTGCACCTTTAAACTCCCATTTTTCTTCCTACATATCCTTTATCCATTATGGGGAGGTAGTGCTTGTATTAAAACCTCTCATCCCTTGTATCAAATAAAATTTTCCCGATTCGTATAATTGCTTAATTGTTTTCTGATAATTCAGTATTTACGTATGTGTATATATATATATATATATATATATATATATATATATATATATATTCGTGATAACGATTCCTAGTTCGGAAAGTTTGTTTATTAAATCCATTAACACGCACAATGACAATATGGGGGTTATTTACGAAAAGGCAAATCCAGTTTTCACTACAAGTGGACTGCAAGTGCAGTCGCTCTAAATCTAATGGGTAGATCTGAAATGAGGGGAAGCTCTGCTAACTTTATCATCCAATCATGTGCAAGCTTAAATGCTGTTTTTAATTTTCCTTGCATGTCCCCCTTGTATCTACAGCGACTTTACTTTCAAGTGCACTTGCAGTGCACTTGTAATGCAAAGTGGATTTGCCTTTAGTAAATAGCCCACTATCTCTTCTCCTATGCTCAAATACAATACAACACCCTTCGCACTCAGTTCTCAGGAATGCACTTTGCCAGTAATCCAACCTCCAGCACAAAATGAATCAGCTTATTGGACTGTAAGGTTTACTCCAAGTTGACCTTTTGTTCCATTAGACCTTTAACAAATTAACATATCATGCTAAATTCATTAGTTATTTTCATTATAATTTCTTTCGTATTAGTTGAAATTCGTTATTTTTTTCTTTAGACATTTGGATGCTTCCAAATGTCCGAAAGATGCAAAATTTTGCCGAATTTCGATTTGTTACGAAATGAATTGCATATGCTGTCTAGTACGATATTCATTTAATCGGTACAGTATTTCGTCCGAAAAAAAATCAGAAGACCAAGACTGCACATGCTCATAAACAGGAATACATTACAGTAATATACAATACATTATATCACTTCTGAACTTGTATTCTGTTGTACGAGAATTTTCATAAGTTTAGCAACCTCTTCATTTTTGATATGAGACTAGCTTGCAAAAAAAAACAGACGATCATTCGTCTGATATTCTCATCCTGTGTACGAGGCTTACTTGTATGCAGTCACTATTTGGTTGGCAATTTTTCATATGGTTCCTTCAATTTTTTTTAATCAAAGGATGTCAGGCAGGAGGAGGTGACAAGGCCGCCCATGGAGTGAAATTTGCATAGTGTACGACCACTTAATATTATAGGAATTAATCACTTCAGATCCGTAGGACGTCCTGGGACGTCCTGGACTTTGAGTGGTGATATCTGAATGATGCCTGCAGCTGCAGGCATCATTCAGATATCTCTGTCTTCAGCCGGCGATTCTGTGCACCAGAAGAACGATCAAAGCGGCGGTTCCGCCGCTCGATCGTTCTTCTAGGCAGCGGGAGGGGACGTCCCCCCCTCCCGCTGCCATCCGGTGCTTCTCCGGGCTCTCCCGTGCCATCGGGGGCCCCGAGAGCGGACCGGCCGGCGCGCGTTGCTGAACCATAGAGATGACTGGTGACCAGACGGGTCACAGTCATCTCTATGACCGTCGGAGGGCCGGGCGCGACGTTATGACGTCACGCCCGGTACCCGGAAGTAAACAAAGCCGCAATCGCGGCTGTCGGCATGTAATCGGTGAAATGTTTTTCACCGATTTCATGCTTGTAAGCCTGTAGGAGAGATGTGGGGTCTTATTGACCCCACATCTCTCCATAAAGAGGACCTGTCACAGTGATTCCTATTACAAGGGATGTGTACATTCCTTGTAATAGGAATAAAAGTGATCAAAAAAAAAAAATGTCAAAAAAAGTGTAAAAAAAAAAAATGAAGTAAAAAAATAAAATAAAATAATAATTTTTTTTTTTAAAAACGCCCCTGTCCCGGTCGCTCGCGTGCAGAAGCGAACGCGCATGCAAGTCCCGCCCACATATGTAAACACCGTTCAAACCCCACATGTGAGGTATCATCGCGTGCGTTAGAGCGTGTGCAACAATTCTATCACTAGAGCTACTCTGTAACTCAAAAATAGTAACCTGTAAAAAAAATTAAAGCGTCGCCTATGGAGATTTTTAAGTACCGAAGTTTGGCGCCATTCCATGAGTGTGCGCAATTTTAAAGCGTGACATGTTAGGTATCTATTTACTCGGCGTAACATCGTCTTTCACATTATACAAAAAAATTGGGCTAACTTTACTGTTTTGTTATTTTTTAATTCATGAAACAGTTTTTTTCCCTAAAAAAAGGCGTTTGAAAAATTATTGCGCAAATACCGTGCGAGAAAAAAAGTTGCAATGACCGCCATTTTATTCCCTAGGGTGTCTGCTAAAAAAAAATATATAATGTTTGGGGGTTCTGATTAATTTTCTAGCAAAAAAATTGTGATTTTTACATAAAGGAGAACAGTGCCAAAATAGGCCCGGTAACGAAGTGGTTAATATATTAATTGTTGCAGCGTTAATTTTACCCGCCAGCTCATAACATAAAAATAAAAAAAACATCAAAAGTCCATAAAACAGACATAAAGTGACCTAAGGAAATGTTAACTATAGTGATTATCTCTGAACCTGATCATCACAACCGTAAAAAAGCATCAAAAGCACATAAAACAGACATCCATAAAGTGACATATAGACATAGCAACTATCAACAGTCTAAAATGTCCACTCATGGACTTGGACACACATTCTCAAATGGAACTTAAATAAATAATATTAGCAATGTCAGACATGGTTGTTACCCATTTAAAGTTTAGTTATCCTTGTAGGTACAATTATAACTCACGTTTTATATCTCCAAGTTTCAAATCCCATAAGGAAAGAACACAAAGCAGCACAAAGGGGAAATCGGTTTAAGTGATTTGTTTTAAAAAACGTTTTGGAACTCTTTGAAAGAAGTGCATCAAAATCTTGCATCAGACAAAACACTTGCTGCTTCCATGATATCAGCCAAGCTCAGCCTCTGGGTACCCTACTCACCATGTGCACTTATGTCACCAGATTCCTCCCCGTAAGTGACAACCACAGGTCCTTGTCAGAGGCACACTGTGGTTGCCTAATACAAGCCTGAAAATAGTAGGGTAGGGGTGTCTGATCTTTGTCTGAAGAGGTAGGGGTGTCTGAACCATTCCTAAAAATGCCTGGAGTCGGGAGTACCCTACCAATACCTGAAAAAGCCAGGTTTGCCTGATCCATGTCTGAAAGGGCCAGAGGTGTTCAAATTATGTCTGAAAAGGTCAGGGGTACCTGATCCATCTCTAAAAAAGACCAATGGTACCCGATCCATGTAAGAAAAAAATAAGGGTACCCGATCCATGTCTAAAAAGGGCAGGGGTACCCAATCCACGCTTGAACAGACCACGGGTACGTGATCCATGTCTGAAAAGTGTAAAGGAACCCGATCCACATCCTGAAAAGACCCAGGGTACCTGATCCATGTCTGAAAATGAAACTGTTACCTAATCCATATCTGACATACAGCTATAATAAAAATTATTTCATATAATATACAGTATCTGGCATCTCTCTCCCTCTAGCTCTCTCTCTCTCTCTCTCTCCCTCTCCCTCGCTCTCTCTCCCTCTCCCTCCCTCTCTCTCTTCCTCTCTCTCCTCTAGATAACAATACAAACTCAACAAAGGGTTCTAATCCTTTCCTGATCTATCTACCGTATATACTCGAGTATAAGCCGAGTTTTTCAGCACATTTTTTTGTGCTGAAAATGCCTCCCCCTGGCTTATACTCGAGTCACCTTTTTGCGCCTGATCTCCTGTATTTGGGGACCCGGTACTAGCCGGCCCCAAACTTGGCACACGTGTAGCCCCACCCTTCCTCTACAAGTGTGCAAAGCTTGTTGTCTAGGCACCCGGGCACCCCTTCCATAGACTCCCATGTTAAATGGTAATTTCTTTGGTGAATTTGGGGACCCAGTTCCAGCCGGTCGTAGGTCCCCTGGACCCAGGACTTGGCACACATGTAGCCCCATTTGTCATATACAAGTGTACAAAGTTTGTTGTCTAGGGGACCTATGGCTGGGGAGCACTGATTTTTCAAAGCCAGGCACCCCTTCCATAGACTCCCATGTTAAACATCAGTCTAGTCATGACACAGTGAAGCATGGGCACAGTGAGGCATGCACATGAACACGGTGAGGCAAAGTGAGGCATGCAGATGGACACCCTAGGCTTATACTCGAGTCAATACGCTTTCCCATTTTTTTGTGGGAAAATTAGGTGCCTTGGCTTATAGTCGAGTTGGCTTATACTCGAGTATACACAGTGGGCCAGATTCACAGCCGAGATACGACGGAGTATCTCAGATACTCCATCGTATCTCTCAAGAGTATCTATGCGGCTGATTCATAGAATCAGTTACGCATAGATATCCCTAAGATCTGACAGGTGTAATTGTTTTACACTGTCGGATCTTAGGATGCAGTACCGCGGCCGTCGCTGGGGGGAGTTCGCGTCGTAAACCAGCGTCGGGTATGCAAATTAGGAGTTACGGCGATCCACGACGGTTTTTCGCGTTCGCTACGTCGCCGCTAGTCTAGTTTCCCGTCGCAAAGTTAGTCGTCGTTTTGGGTGCCTTAACTTTACACAGCACACGTATGTGCTGTATAAAGTATGGCCGTCGTTCCCGCGTCAAAATTTAAAAATTCACGTAGTTTGCGTAAGACGTCCGGGAATCTGGAAGTATGCTACGCACGACGCCGTTCGAAAAAATGACGTCACTTCGCGCAAAGCACAGTGGGAATTTCGAAATAGAGCATGCGCAGTAGGTCCGGCGCGGGAGCGCGCCTAATTTAAATGGCACACGCCCATTTAAATTACGCGGGCTTACGCCGGAGGCCGCCGACGTAGGTTTTCATTGCAAGTGCTCTGTGAATCAGGCACTTGCGATGAAAACTTGCGGCGGTGTAACGTATCTACAATAAGTTACGCCGCCGCACTTCTACCTGAATCTGGCCCAGTATATCTAAAAAAGGTTTTGGTTGGACACATTAATTTGACATTTTTATTCTGGTGACAGGTTCACTTTAATTTGTATTCTTTTAACCTGTACTCTTAAATTTGAGTATACATTGCACAATACAGAATATTGGATCCTGTGTACCAGCAGAGCATGTTCCAATCTCTTTTCCTATTTTTTTTTTTCATTCTATGAGAAATTGTAATTTAGATAACATAGGGAAAGAGGAACTGGAGCTATGGTGACCCCAGGCAACAGTTGCAAAAGACTTTCGGTACTTTGTACTTCAGATGGAATTGATACAGTATTTATCCTGCCAAATATTTACTTGCTGGAGACAAGATTTATATATACACAAGAAAAAATGCCAAGTAATGCAGTTTAGAACTTCCTCAAGGAGTTACAAGGACATTTTTGCATACTCATTTTAGTCATATGACCATAAACCTTGTCATAGTTTCTATGTCTGTGTGTCACCCAGATCTGCCGCGTGTTATTCAGAGAACAGATACCAGCTGCTACAATGTCACAATTGTTATAACAGGTATTGAGGGTTATATTGCACAATGTTTCAACAGATGGCTTTTATATAAGTTAAAAGTTTATACCCAGCCATTATTTGGGAAATACTAGGAAACAGCTAAGGGCTAAGCTAAGGACCCTTTCAGTCCTGTTGGGGGATCTCCCTTTACTTCCTATTCTGGTGACAACTTTGTCACTATGGGCCCTTTCACACGGGCTAATCAGTAATGATCCGCCTCCGTGTGTCCGCTTTGCTCAGCGGGGATCCTCCGTAAAATCCCTGCTGAGCCGTCGGCTGACAGGGCGGTCCCCGCACACTGTGCAGGGACCGCCCTGCCCTGTCTTTCCTCCGCTCTCCCCTATGGGGGATCAGATGAACACGGACCGTATGTCTGTGTTCACCCGATGCAGGGACCGCCCTGTCTTTCCTCCGCTCTCCCCTATGGGGGAACAGATGAACACGGACCGTATGTCCGTGTTCACCCGATCCGATCCGCCAGACGGAAGAAAAATAGGATTTTCTTCCATGCGAAAAATCGGATCATTGCGGAGGCGGGTGATTACGGGTGTCACCGGATGGTCATCCGCTGACACCCGCAATCACATAGGGACCAATGTATGTCCCGTTTTCATCCGCAACGGATGGATGAAAATGCGGACATACGGTCTGCACATGTGAAAGGGGCCTAAGGGTTGAAATGAACAGAAATATTTAATAAGGACACAGCAATAAAAAGATTACAGGGGTTAGGCTAATGTTGGGAGCATCTAGTGCTCCTGCTCCTCATTCCAGCATCTGGGTTTTGCTACGGCATTTTCCTTGTCTGTCTGTCCACCATGTGGCCAGACTCTGGCTAGAAACCAAACCTGTTATAAGCCAACCAAAAACACACTCACATGCTTATGATAGAGAGTGATACATGTGTAATTCCTGATCAGGCCCCGTGACTGTCTGCCTTGCTCTGCTAGATTGTATTTCCCTGTGTATGACCTTGGACCGGATTTTGGACTATTCCCTGAACTTAGCCTGCCTTTTACCCGGACTGTTATAGAACCACTCTGCCTGTCTGCCAACCGCAAGTACCTGTTTGCTTTGCTCAGTTTGTGCCTGCCCTGGCATGGTGGCCAGGCACTGTAGCATTGTGTATAAGACCAACCACAAGTACCTGTTTGCTTTGCTCAGTTCGCGCCTGCCCTGAAGTGGTGGCCAGGCACTATAGCATTGTGTATAAGACCAACCACAAGTACCTGTTTGCTTTGCTCAGTTCGCGCCTGCCCTGAAGTGGTGGCCAGGCACTATAGCATTGTGTATAAGACCAACCACAAGTACCTGTTTGCTTTGCTCAGTTCGCGCCTGCCCTGAAGTGGTGGCCAGGCACTGTAGCATTGTGTATAAGACCAACCACAAGTACCTGTTTGCTTTGCTCAGTTTGCGCCTGCCCTGAAGTGGTGGCCAGGCACTATAGCATTGTGTATAAGACCTGGGGGAAGCCAAGTACCAGTAGGTGTGCTTGCCTTATAGAAAATGGGGCTGCTGTAGGTGAAGAACACAGTAACCAGCTATAGTGCCTGACCACCTGCGTTGGGGTAGACGTGACAGCTAAACTCACATTTGGTAATTATCTGAAAGACTATCTGCAGTGGATTTTCAATGGGACTAATGACTTGCATTGCAGCATGGCCCCATTGACATGAATGGGCGAGTTTGACAGGCAGTGCCACCTGTCAACTTGACATAGCACATTAAGTTTTCTTTGGGGCAATTTATTATGGCTTTGGCATGTGAACAGCCCCTTCCAACTATATGGTAGTCTGTATGTTCGCTAAGCTGCCTGTTTTTACCTCCCCCTGGCCACCCCTTTGTTCACTAGCAGAGACAAAGTTCCAAAAATGGCAAGCATTTTTTGTCTTCATACATGGCAGAGGAGATTGGGGAACAGATCTCTACAGCCATCCAGATCAATTTTGCATTAAAGGGGTTGTAAATGTAGCGCTTACCCCCGAAGGAGCGGCTAATTGTTTTGGGCCTGCACTCTGCTTTATTACCCCCCCCCCAGTATTCTGGGTCTCACTCCCCTGGTCACAGCTGTGGTGCAAACTGACACAATAGTTTATGAGCGACAAAGGAACCGTTTAGACACAAGTTAAAACTTAAATAATCATTGACTTTACTAGAACAGTTGTTGTAATACACAATCGGAACATAAGTGGTGCACATACAGTATTGCGAAAGGCTGTGCGCAACAATTTCTTTACACCCCCCCTACGGCCGCAGGTATTTTGGTGTCTCCAAGTGGGACTAGCGCGCAGGCCTTACTTCAAGCTGCGCGCCTTCCCACTTCCAGTACACAACCACACAGTATGCGCCACGCAACACCCAACAGAATAAAACACAACCGTAACGGGTAATCACTCAGTAACTTCCCTATGACAGTATCTGTCTAACAGTAACAGCGCTGCAAGGCCTTGCCAATAAAATGTAGTAGTATTAGTCCTTGATCTTCTTTCTTCGCTAGCAATGTGAACTCAATTTGTAATCCACAGGTATTTTAATAGTAGTTTGATGCAAACAGGGACTGCGGATTAAACGTGGATGGTGACTGCGCACTCTTTCCTGGTTAATACACAATATTCAATGGCCGGCCATTGAACAGTTGATTAAGGCTTTCAGGTCCTGGCACATGTGGCTTAGGGAAACACACTGGCAGCGTGGAACTAACGGTCCCAGCAGCACTCCCCGGCAGTCTAAGTGTGTGTGTGTGTAAACAGTACAAAGCTTTGGGCCCGAGCCCTCTCACCACACGAGGCCCAGATGACTGGATGCTCTCACCACACACGGCCTCCACCTGGTCTCTGCACTCGTCTGGTTGTCCAGTTCCCACTTTCAGAGACGATCGGGAACCCTCCAACACTTGCCTGGATACCGATGGCTTGCTTCCGCACGAGGTAGGCCAGAACTCCACCAAACACACTGTGAAAGGGTTCCTCCAGGATGTGGGTCCCGAGGCCGAGAGAGCTAAAAATGGCCACACAAGGTCTTTTATATCTTCCCAGCATGCCTTGCAGCCCTGAGTGTTCCTGGGTAATTATTCATATCCCTTCTGGATGTTCTGAAAAAAACAAACCTTGAACACGCCGTTCCATTTCTTCGCCAGTAGATGGCATCAGACGCTTATTTACATTATAAGACTATCAATTCTACTACTTCAGATCTGAGCATTCTTAATAGCAAAAATTGCCCCCGCTACATAAAGGTAAAAGTTTTTCCACCTTAATGCATTCTATGCATTAAAGTGAAATAACTTCCGACAATACTGGCCTCCCCGGCCCCCCGTTATACTTACCTGACCCCTCGAAAGTCCCGCGCTTGGCCCTGACACTTGGCCCTGACCTCCTCTTCGCTGCTCAGCCTGGCTGTTGATTGGCTAGAGCGGATGGAATGAAAGCAGCGCAGCCATTGGCTGGCGCTGCTGTCAATCACATCCAATGACGCGGCGTGCCGAGGGGGCAGGGCCGAGTGATACAGTGATCGGAGAAACTAGCCAAGTGAAGACAGGATCCTGGGACAGCCCTCCTGCCTAGTCTGGAGAAAGCTGTACCAATGAGGAGACTCAGGAAAGGCCCCTTCCTGGAGAGAGCCACGAAGAAGGCAAGTCTCTCAGAAGGGCCTGATGCCTCACTTAGTGGACGCACTGAAATTTGAGAAATATCCTACAGTGTTGTCAGGTCAGCTCAAAGGTTCTGACACTGTGAAGCTGGACATTGATCTTGATCTGGAGAGTCTGTAAGCGATCTGCTACTGTATCTGGGACCCCTAACCCTCACCTCCTTAACCATTTCCAATAAAACTTTAAAAAGACTAAAGTGACTATCGCCCCAAATCCTCTCTCTTTTCCCCCTCATTTTAGCCATGAACAGGATGGACTATGCCCTGGGGTGAAATGCTAGCCTGACACTGGTCTTTGGAGGTGCTATCCTACCTTTGGGGTATCAGAGGGGTGCTACACGTAGAATCCTGATTGGGAATGACTGCTATTAGCAATAGGCACCTCTCACACATATTTCTGTTTGTTTCTATGTGAGGGGGAGGAGAGGAGGAACTGAGGAGAGTAAGATCAGAACATCTTCCGGCCCATAACCTGACTGAAGCCATGTTCACATCCTCCGACAGTAGCACTGCATTCAAATGCAAACGCCAGCATTCATCAGCAACGCACGTCTACGTGCATTAAAGAACACCACTGTACACTCCCTTTAATTTCCTTTACCACTGAAAGTATTTCTAGTTATTATCATGTTTAGGTTCTTAGAGAGTGAGTAGGCGGTCTACATGTGTTGTCTTGAATGTCTGGAGATTTCTGCAAGTGATGGACAAAAGCCTGACATGCCCAGTGACGCAATACAAAAAGATGGGAGGGGCTGGTCTCCATAGCAGCCTGTGACAACAGAACACCTCCATTCCTGCTAATGTCTTTGCTCAGCGTTCTGTTCCTCCTGTGAAGACTGGAAGCCCCGCAGGCTTTCTACGCCTCCCAGACAATGACAAAGGTACGACATTCCATCTATCAATGCAGAAAATGTCATGTTTTAACCCAAGAGTGCTGTGGTGTTTTATTCTGTCCATACACTGTTAGATGTTTGTGCAAATATATGCACGTGAAGTTCGTTCTTCAGAACATTCGATTAACACCATCCGTAACTATATAAAGTTTGTATGAAAAAATAAATGTCAACCAATTGTCATGACAATGTTACAAATGTTAACATTCAATTTCAGAATAGATGGAAGTAAATGTAATCTCGAACAAAGGTTAGCTTCACGATTAGAATTACATTCTGGCATTTAAACAACACAAACATTTTTCCATCCCTCTCCTTTAATTTTCTCATCACTGCAGTCAAAAACAATTGTCAGTTTGACCACACTAACCAGTAGAAAAATCAAATCAATGTTTACAAAATGATAGTTTTCAAACAAAATTCTACCAGTGTATGGCCAGCTTAACGGCTTCAATACCGGGCACTTTTACCCCCTTCTTGCCCAGCCAATTTTCAGCTCTATCACACTTTGAATGACAATTGCGCGGTCATGCAACTCTGTACCCAAATAAAATTCTTATCATTTTTTTTCATACAAATAGAGCTTTCTTTTGGCAGTATTAAAGATCAATTAAGAAAACTTCTTAGTTTCTGTCAGAAAATGTGTAAATAAGTAATTTTTCTCCTTTACTGATGTGCGCTGATGAGGTGACACTGATGGGCACTGATGAAGCGGCACTGATGGGCACTGATGAGATGGCATTGAAGCGCAATGATGAGGTGGCACTGATCAGGAGGCACTAATATGCAGCACCGATGGGCACTCAGAGGCATCAATGAGAAGTAGCATTGATGAGCACTGATAGGTAGCACTGATGGGCACTGATAGGTGGCACTTATGGGTACTGATATGCAACACTTATTGGCAATGATATGCGGCACTGATGGGCACTGGGTGGCACTGATGGACAGGCACTGATGACCACCGAAAGGCAGCACTGACTGGCATCACTGATGGGCACAGATTGACTTTACTGATAGGCACAAACTGGCATCACTGATGGGTACAGATCGGCATCACTGTTGGGGCTACACTGATCATTAGGGCACTGATAATCAGTGCCCTGATTATCTGTACAGGTCTCCCCTGTAAGGAGATGCCGCTGAATGGCTCTCCTCTCCTCACACTCTATCAGTGTGAGGCGAGGAGAACCGATAACTGGCATTTCCTTGTTTACATGTGATTAGCTGTGATTGGACACAGCTGATCACATGGGTAAAGAACTGTGCCATTGGCTCTTCAGCGAGATTAGGGTTGCTCCATGTCCCAGGGACACAGCATGATTGCCACACTGCTCGCCCCCATGGGCGCGCAAGCATGGGGAGACTGAGGCAACGTTATATGACATCATCCCAGAACATGAGGGCACCCCGCCCTCTGGCATTTGTCTATATGGTGGGCGGGAGGTGGTTAAAGTGATTGCAAACAATAACCTTGTAAAACAACCCATTCAGTTTAAAATAGAAATGAAAGGCAAAACAAAGGGAAAACTGGACGTGTGTATGCTCCATTGCAGTTTTTCCGGACAGGAAAACTGCTGGGGAAAAAAGAGAACCAGCTCTATTTTTCCCACCAGGATTCGGGAAACCCTGTCGTGTGTAGGGGGAAAAAGTTACCAAGCAGGTTCTTGGTTTTATCCTCGGGTTTCCCAGCAGTAAAAAGTCCGCCGAGAAACTCGTCTGTGTGTATGAAGCTTGTCTGTCACTTTTGACACTTTTTGGGGACTAGTGACACTAATACAGTGATCAGTGCTAAAAAATATGCAATGTCACTGTACTAATGACACTGGCAGGGAAGGGGTTAACATCAGGGGCGATCAAAGGGTTAAATGTGTTCCTAGAGAGTGCTTTCTAACTGTGTGGGGGAGGTGATTTTACTGTGGGAAAGCAGAGATCCATGTTCCTGCTTAGCAGGAAGACAGGATCACAGCCTTCCCTTGTCACAGAATGGTGACCTGCCTTGTTTACATAGGCAGATCTCCATTCTGTCTCTCTCCCGAACAATCTGCAGGCCCCGGCGGACGCATGTGTACGCCCCAGACCCAGAAGTGCAGAATCTCGTACAGGTATGTGATTCTGCCCTGCCACAGTAAATGTACGTGGGGCGGTCGGCATCTGGCTAGACATAAATGCACAGTTAACCCTTGCAGTGCAGGAGCAGTCCTACGGTCGGCAAGGGAGGATTTTTAGGTTTCCTGGAGTTCAACTTTAAAGTAATGTCCACTCAATCATTACAATCTCATATACGTTTTAATAAACGTGTTTTCCGTCGGAATGTTGGCTCAAACTTGTCTTGAATACACGCGGTCACACAAATATTGTTGGAAATTCCGAACGTCAAGAACGCAGTGACGTACAACACTACGACGAGCCGAGAAAAACGAAGTTTAATAAATCCGAGCATGAGTAGAATTTTTGTGCGTTGAGTTGTGTACACACGGTCAGAATTTCCGCCAGCAACTTTTGCTGTCGGAAAATTTGAAAACCAGCTCTCAAAATGTTTGTTGTTGGAAATTCCGACAGCAAATGTCCGATGGAACACACCATCAGTTTTTCCAACCGGGTGTATGCGGCATATGGACTCTTTCACACGGGCGGACTGTATGTCCGCTTTTTCATCCATCCGCGTACGGATGAAAAAGGGACATACATTGGTCCCTATGAGATTGCGGGTGTCAGCGGATGAACATCCTCCGATTCTGCAGACAGAAGAAAACCCTATTTTTCCATCCGTCTGCGGATTGGATGAACACGGACAGACGGTCCGTGTTCATCTGATCTCTCCATTGGGGAGAGCGGAGATCTGACAGGGCGGTCCCTGCACAGTGTGCGGGGACCGCCTTGTCATCCGGCGGCTCAGCGGAGATCAACGGAGCGATCCCCGCTGAGCAAGCGGAGGTTCACAGGGCGGATCATCACGGATCTGTCCCGTGTGAAAGAGGCCTGAGGCCGCGTACACACGGTCGAACGTGTCCGCTGAAACTGGTCCGCGGACCAGTTTCCGCGGACATGTCCGACCGTGTGTACGGCCTAGCGGACAGGTTTCCAGTGGACAAAAGTTTCTTAGCAAGCTAAGAAACTTGTCCGCTGGAAACATGTCCGTCGGACATGTCCGATGGTTAGTACACCTAATCGGACATGTCCGCTGGTTATGACGTGTAACCAGCGTCCCGAAATCCCGCGCATGCGTCGAATTGATTCGACGCATGCGTGGAAGCATTGCACTTCCGTGTTTGAGAACGTCAGTGTCTTCTACGTCACCGCGTTCTCTGTCCGCAGGGATTTTGGTCTGATGGTGTGTACACACATCAGACCAAAAGCTCCCAGCAGACATGTCCGATGAAAACGGTCCGCGGACCGTTTTCATTGGACATGGTGTACGGGGCCTAAGAGGTTTTCTTTACCCCCAGTCACAATAGTAAAAACCAAACAAGGGCAAAGAGCAATGATGATATTGAACAGCCCCATCAATGTTATTTTAGGGAGGTGGTGTTGAGGTTGGTGGGTCCTTTGCTCCTTGGCTTTGAGCTCATCATCACCTAAACAGGAGCCGACATGAGGAGAGTTACCATGCCTAAGCCAAAATGATATGAATTAAATTAATTTTAAAGTAAATAAAAGATAATGCATGGGTAACCTAAGTCCTTTAGGTGTAAAGTGGTGTGATGATTTGTAATATTTCTGGTGTGCGTGATGAATAGGCTGCTGTCTTCAGTGCTTAGTAAATGGCTAATTGCAGATAACAGCTTGGCTGGATGGGGGAATGTGTATTTTTTTTTTATTATCAGCTTACTGGCTGATCAAAAATAGAACAACCCATCTATGGACAGTTTAAGGAAGTGACAATGAATTGCTGGATCACAAGCTTGAGATAACCCCCTCTCCCCACCATAGTTCAAGCATCATCACTCCAAGCTACATAATTGAAATGCCATTCGCCCATTCCCCACCACAAAAATCCTTTTTCCTTTCAGGTAATTTTAACTGAGGCCCCGTACACACATCCGAGAAACTCGACGAGCAAAACACATCGTTTTGCTCGTCGAGTTCCTTGTGAAGCCGCCGAGGATCTCGGCGAGCCAAGTTTCCCCATTGACTAACGAGGAAATAGAGAACATGTTCTCTATTTGGCCCGACGAGATCCTCGTCGGTTTCCTCGGCCAAAAGTGTACACACGACCGGTTTCCTCGGCAGAATTCAGCTCCCATCGAGTTTCTGGCTGAATTCTGCCGAGAAACTCGGTCGTGTGTACGGGGCCTCACTCTTTTGCTGTAAGCACCTCATTAGTTCTTATTAATGATGATAAGCCTGTACAAAGTGTAGGTTTGAGGAAATTGACATAGGGGGATGTAACAGAGGGCAGTAAACTAAGCTCCACCAAGGTCGTTGCTCCACTGGGAAGGTTATGCTCTTACTGCACAGGTACCGCCGGCGCCATCCTAAAATAGGCCAGTTCAGATGATACATCAGCACTTTAGAAAATTGTAGAGCTTTTTGCTAAACTTGCATAGGTTTCTGAGCTAAGGTATTTGTGATCAGTGACCCAGAATATTCTATGGATACGATTAGCCTAACAGGTCAGGGGTCAAACCATCAGGGGTCACCAGCAGCTAAGGCCGAATGCCTATCCAGCAGGACCTACATTTTTTTTTCAAAGCTTTTACTTAGAAAAACCTGACTTACCTAAGACTTACAAAAAAACATGAAACTTTATAGTATGGTTACCATTTCATAATTTTCCCACATGCTAATGAATTGTGATTCCATGAGGCCAGCCATGTTAGCTATTCTGTATCACTATATGTACACATTTTTCAATGCATGTCGTCCAATGCATTCACTGAGTGATGTTGGGTTGCAGCTGCAGGTATATATGGTGGTATATGTTTGCATGAACACAACGTTACATGTGTCTATTTATGACAATAATCAAAAGTGGAGCATTTTATAATATGGATATTTGAATACTACAAAAAGTGTGTAGGGATTTCAGCCTAGCTGTATCTCAATGGAGGTGATCTCTAAACTTGGAGTGTATTTTTTCTGCCTCATGTTGTTTGACCTTGCTCCAGCAGTGTTCTAGAGATACCATAGTGTTATGGATCATTCATAGCCAGTCAGTGGGCCTGAAGAACCTACTTAGGCACGCTGGGAGAACTATTACATTTCTGAGACACTTCGGCCCGGATTCACAGAGAGCAGGCGCACATTACGCCGCCGTAGCGCAAATAATATACGCTACGCCGACGCAGCACAGAAAGGGAAGCATGGAATTCACAAAGCCAATGCTGCCAAAACTGCGCTGGGTTTCGAAGGTGTAAGTCGGCGTAGGCGGAAGTGGGCGTGTCCCCATGCAAATGATGGTCCGAGCGCCAGACAAGTACGTTTAATGAACTGCGCATGCGTCATGCTGTGGACGCATCCCCCTGCGCATGCTCACAACCACGTCGGAACAACTGCCTAAGATACGCCGGATCACTGCCTATGCCATGAACGTATCCTACGCCCAGCCAGACTCGCGTCCAACGTAAACTACGTAGAATACGCTGGCTTGTATTCCTTGGTGCAGACCTTTGCATGTCTGCTGCTGGGTTACACCTCCTTTATGTGGCTTAACTTTACGCCGGACGTACAACTTACGCGCACATCGCGTAGCCTGCGTCGGAAACACTTACGTTCGTGATTTGCCGTATTTCCCTCATTTGCATATTTGAATAGAAAATCAATGGGAGCACCACATGCGTCCAGCCTAAATATGCGCCCACGCTACGCCGGCAGAGGCAAGTTATGTCAGCGGGATGAAGCCTATTTTTAGGCGTATCTTAGTTTGTGGGTCCGGCGCACAGATACAACGGCGCATATTTGCACTTACTTAGGCAAGTTATGTCAGCGGGATGAAGCCTATTTTTAGGCGTATCTTAGTTTGTGGGTCCGGCGCACAGATACAACGGCGCATATTTGCACTTACGCGGCGTTACCGATACATCGGTGCAAGTGCTTTGTGAATCCGGGCCTTCCTGTTCTTCTTCCCTCCTGAGCTTTTGTCATGTGAGGATGCCAGTGTTTAACCAGTTCCCGACCCCCGCATGTACATGTACGTCCACAATATGGCACGTACAGGCACATGGGCGTACACGTACGTCCTCGCCTATTAGCGGGTGGGGGGTCCGATCGGGACCCCCCCCGCTACATGCGGAGGTCGGGTCCGCTCGGGGAGCGATCCGGGACCACGGCGCGGCTATTTGTTTATAGCCGCTCCGTCGCGATCGCTCCCCGGAGCTGAAGAACGGGGAGAGACGTGTGTAAACACGGCTTCCCCGTCCTTCACTATGGCGGCGCATCGATCGCGTCATTCCCTTTATAGGGAAGACACGATCGATGACGTCATTCCTACAGCCACACCCCCAAACAGTTGTAAACACATACTAGGTGCACCCTAACTCCTACAGCGCCACCTGTGGTTAACTCCCAAACTGCAACTGTCATTTTCACAATAAAGAATGCAATTTAAATGCATTTTTTGCTGTGAAAATGACAATGGTCCCAAAAATGTGTCAAAATTGTCCGAAGTGTCCGCCATAATGTCGCAGTCACGAAAAAAATTGCTGATCGCCGCCATTAGTAGTAAAAAAAAATAAAATAATAAAAATGCAATAAAACTATCCCCTATTTTGTAAACACTATAAATTTTGCGCAAACCAATCGATAAATGCTTATTGCGATTTTTTTTACTAAAAATAGGTAGAAGAATACGTATCGGCCTAAACTGAGGAAAAAAAATGTTTTTATATATGTTTTTGGGGGATATTTATTACAGCAAAAAGTAAAAAATATTGCTTTTTTTTCAAAATTGTCGCTCTATTTTTGTTTATAGCGCAAAAACTAAAAACCGCAGATGTGATCAAATACCACCAAAAGAAAGCTCTATTTGTGGGGAAAAAAGGACGCCAATTTTGTTTGGGAGCCACGTCGCACGACCGCGCAATTGTCTGTTAAAGCGACGCAGTCCCGAACTGTAAAAACACCTTGGGTCTTTAGGCTGCATATTGGTCCGGGGCTTAAGTGGTTAATAGGCCTTGGGCCCAGGGCCGTCTTAATAGCATCATGGGCCCATGGGCCCCTGGGCAAAGTAATGCTCTGGGGCCCCTACAATAGAGGCAATGCAGGTAAACAGACATCAAATAGGTAGGAGGCAGACAAGTGGGTGCCTTCCACCTTTTGGGTGGAGCGCTGCATCAACTACATGAACAATCATTCTGTACAGCAAAGAAACAGTGGGGAAAATACTACATACTGACAAAGCTGTTCTGTGCATATAATATATCTGCTAGATTAATGCCTCCCCAGCACTCTGACCCCTCTACACCCCAGATATCCCCCCAGCACCATTGGGCCCCCAAATTTCTGGGCAGCGTGGGCTCAAGAACCAGCTGCTTTGGAGAAAGTGTAGGGGCCCCCCATGCAGCTGGGGCCCCTGGGCAGTGCCCAGGTGTGCCCACTCATTAAGACAGCCCTGCTTGGGCCTAACAAATAGAAGGATGCAGAAACGTCCCCCCCCCAGGAGGAACTTCTGAAGGTGTTGGCTGCTACAGAAAAGAATATATGGCCTGGAGAAAATCTGCAACTGTCCTCACATATGGAAATGTGTTGATTGACTGGTTGAGTGAAAAGTTAAAGATTAAACCTCAATTGTCAAAGAACCTGAATTCTGAAGTGGTCTAGCCAACCCGGTCTGTGATTTAGAAGGCAATTATGAGATACTTTAGGGAAATCTCAAGAAGAGATTGAGCCTAGTCCAATGTCTGAGATCCAGTGTATTAGGAGATATCCCGATTTGTACCTCACCCTCCTTCTCACATTGCCATGTGCAATTAACTTGTTTTTTTATTTAAAATCAACTAAAGAAGTAACTGACACCCATTTCTGCTCATTCTGAGCAAACGACCACACCTGAGTGTTAATGCTTAATATTATTATAGTATCATACAGACCCTCAAACTGGTCCCCCTATTTGTCCCATGTTTTATTCCCTGGGTAGTAGGTGCAAACAGCCAGGCACATGGTAGCTCCCCAGACTCGCCTCACAAGAACCAGACAGATAGTGTATTTTGTAGATTTACTGCTTATTAAACTTGGGTGGGGTGTAGGGTGAGCCTTATGCCGCGTACACACGATCATTTTTCGGGTTGTAAAAAAACAACGTTTTTTAAAAATGTAATTTAAAACGATCGTGTGTGGGCTTCAGAGCATTTTTCAGGTTCTGAATTTTTTTTCCGAACATGCTCTATTTTTTCACGACGTTTTAAACAATGTCGTTTTTCGGGTTGTAAAAAATGATCGTGTGTGGGATTTAACGACGTGAAAAACCTGCGCATGTTCAGAAGCAAGTTATGAGACGGGAGCGCTCGTTCTGGTAAAACTACCGTTCGTAATGGAGTAAGCACATTCATCACGCTGTAACAGACAGAAAATCGGGAATCGTCTTTTACTAACACAAAATCAGCTAAAGCAGCCCAAAGGGTGGCGTCATCTGAATGGAACTTCCCCTTTATAGTGCCGTCGTACGTGTTGTACGTCACCGCGCTTTGCTAGAGCATTTTTTTTAAATGATCGTTTGTAGGCAAGGCCGTTTTAATGATGAAGTTGAAAAAAACTTATTTTCTACAGCCTGAAAAACTTTGTTTTTTACAACCCGAAAAATTATCGCGTGTACGCGGCATCAGGATACTCTAAGGCCTCGTACACACGACCGTTTTCCTCGACAGAATCCATCAAGAAACTTGGTGGCAGAGCTTTTTTGCCGAGGAAAACGGTCGTGTGTATGTTTTTCATCGAGGAAACTGTCGAGGAACTCGACGAGGAAAAAAGAGAACAAGTTCTTTTTTTCCTCGTCGGGAGTCTCAATTTCCTCATCGGGCTGGTTTTCGACGAGAAACACGATAGTGTGCATGCTAAGAAACCCGCGCATGCTCAGAATAAAGTATGAGACGGGAGCGCACCTTTGGTAAAAATAGCGTTTGTAATGGAGATAGCACATTTTTCACTCTGTAACAGACTGAAAAGTGCAAATCGTCTCTTACCAAACTTTTACTTATCACGCAGTAACATGAGATTGGCAAAAGCAGCCCCAAGAGTTTAGCCAGTGGAATCGAACTTCCCCTGCCATTGTATGTGTTGTACGTCACCGCGTTTGAGAACGACGAGATTTGGTCTTGACCGTGTGTACGCAAAGCAAGCTTGTCGAGTTCCTCGACAAGCCTAACAAGGAACTCGTCGAGGAAAACGATGTGTCTTTTCCGACGAGTTCCTCGGTCGTGTGTACGAGGCCTAACTATAACTGTAGTGGAGGACACTATAACCGTGCTGTCTCTTTAGGGTGCAAACACCCTCTTGAATTTAGTAATTAGTGAACTACAGCTCGGGGGACTCCATTGCAAAAAGGTATAGCCTGAGCCAGTAATTTGAATGAGCTTTCCCAAAGGTTGACATCAGTGGCGGCTGGTGAAGTTTTAGGATGGGGGGGCGCCAGACCCCGCCCTTGCTTTTTGACCCCTCCCACTTGGTGGAAATGGGCGTGGTTTCATCAAAATAGTGGGCGTAGCTCTAAGGTGGTGTGATTAGCATCCGAGATGAACGAGGGTTGGAGGGAGAGAGAGGGAGAGCAGGCCCAGATTCTACACAACAATAGAAATATGTGCATTCTAGAAAGTTTAACAATCAGCAGATTAAGATACTTCAATCATCCCGGCACCATTGTTGTTATGGTGTCAGGATGATTGAAGCGCATTATTTCTATTATTACATTGTAATATAAAATGAAACCATTCAACTCACCATAATGCAGAATCAGTGGGAGCCCCGAGCGTGTCGCCTGCCACCAGATGCCATCAGGTGTCCCAAGCGGAGTCCCTCCTTACCTCACGTGTCTTCAGCGGAGTCCCTCCTTACATGCAGCCCTGAGTCACATCAAATGCAGCCTCTCTCCCTATCACTTGCAGCCAGTGCCTGTCCCCATCAATAGCAGCCTCTGCCCCTATCAATAGCAGCCTCTGCCCCTATCAATAGCAGCCTCTGCCCCTATCAATAGCAGCCTCTGCCCCTATCAATTGCAGCCTCTGCCCCTATCAATTGCAGCCTTTGCCCCTATCAATTGCAGCCTTTGCCCCTATCAATTGCAGCGACTGCCCCTATCAATTGCAGCGACTGCCCCTATCAATTGCAGCGACTGCCCCTATCAATTGCAGCGACTGCCCCTATCAATTGCAGCGACTGCCCCATCAATTGCATCAGCTTTCCCATCAATTACAGCGACTGCCCCATCAATTACAGCGACTGCCCCATCAATTACAGCGACTGCCCCATCAATTGCATCAGCTGTCCCATCAATTGCAGTAACTGCCCCATCAATTGCATCAGCTGTCCCATCAATTACAGCGACTGCCCCATCAATTACAGCGACTGCCCCATCAATTACAGCGACTGCCCCATCAATTACAGCGACTGCCCCATCAATTACAGCGACTGTCCCATCAATTACAGCGACTGCCCCATCAATTACAGCGACTGTCCCATCAATTACAGCGACTGCCCCATCAATTACATCAGCTGTCCCATCAATTGCAGTTACTGCCCCATCAATTGCATCAGCTGTCCCATCAATTACAGCGACTGCCCCATCAATTACAGCGACTGTCCCATCAATTACAGCGACTGCCCCATCAATTACAGCGACTGCCCCATCAATTACAGCGACTACCCCATCAATTACAGCGACTGTCCCATCAATTACAGCGACTGCCCCATCAATTACAGCGACTGCCCCATCAATTACAGCGACTGCCCCATCAATTACATCAGCTGTCCCATCAATTGCAGTGACTGCCCCATCAATTGCATCAGCTGTCCCATCAATTACAGCGACTGCCCCATCAATTACAGCGACTGCCCCATCAATTACAGCGACTGCCCCATCAATTACAGCGACTGCCCCATCAATTACAGCGACTGTCCCATCAATTACAGCGACTGCCCCATCAATTACAGCGACTGCCCCATCAATTACAGCGACTGCCCCATCAATTACAGCGACTGCCCCATCAATTCAATTGCAGCGACTGCCCCATCAATTGCAGCGACTGCCCCATCAATTGCAGCGACTGCCCCATCAATTACAGCGACTGCCCCATCAATTACAGCGACTGTCCCATCAATTACAGCGACTGCCCCATCAATTACAGCGACTGCCCCATCAATTACAGCGACTGCCCCATCAATTACATCCTCTCTCCTATCAATGGCACCCTCTGCCCCATCAATAGCAGCGCCTGTCCCATCAATCCATCAATTGCGGTGCCGCTGAGAGGGGGGGTTTGTGCCGCCGAAATTCCCCCCAAAAATTAAATTTTTCTTAAAGATGATAAGGGGGGGGGGGGGATATTGCCACCGAAATTCCCCCTGAAAGTGACATTATTTTTCAAGCTGACAAACGGCTGACATTCTCCCTGAAAATGACATTCTTTTTTATAATGATAAGGGGGGGGGGGGGTTGCTGCGAAATTCCCCCTAAAAATGACATTCTTTGTTAAGATAATATGCGGGGGGGGGGATGCAGCCGACGATCTCTACGTAGAGATGAAAATACAACAGAGGGGCAGCAGCAGCACTTACTATTTTGGTGGGGCCATGGCTGTGGAGGAGTCTGCTCCTCATACTTCCTGTCTTCTCTCTCGGGCGCAGGAGAGAGACACAACAGGAAGTGACATCATGGCCCTAGATGTCAATCAATCTGCCCGGCTATAGTAACAGATACTATAAGCGCCGGGCAGACACTGTGGCTACCCGGTAAGCGCCACAAGGCGGTACTAAAGCCCGCAAATGAAGCGCCGCGTCTGCAATCTTTTGATTGCATGGACGTGGCACTTCCCATAATGCACGTGGCCGGCGCCACATAGTGCATTTGGTAAAGGATTTTTTGATATTTTAATTTTTTTTTTTCTTAAAGGGGCCGTTTTAAAAAAAAAAAAAAAAATTTTTTTTTTTTTTTTTTTTTTTTTTGTGACTACAGGAGGGGGGGCGGCGCCCGGGCGCCCCCTATGGACGGGCCGCCACTGGTTGACATAGACCGTCTCTTATGTATTTTCAGGCTTGTACTCACTGTGCCCTGGGTACTTGAATGCTTTTCTGCAGTACTAGCCAGCTTTTGTACAGGGTGCCTCTAGGCCGGATTCTCTGAGGACTTCCAGTAACTGCTTTCAGGAGCACTGGACATGGGTCCCCTAGCTCTAATTGGAGCTGGAATCCAGATGGCCTTGTTCTTAACTACAGCTGTGCCCCAGGGAGCAAGAGCCCCGGGGCTGGGTCTTCTCCCCCAGGACAAGGACCCTGCTGTTTCAGGCCCCAGCCTATTTATACCCACCTCAGCCCCCTACTGCCTATTCTTCCTGCCAGGAATTGGCTGAGGCTGCATGAATATGCAGGTGAATGTCTGTTTTCTCCACTCACTAAATTCTGGAACCTTCCAGGATTCAGGGGAAAACAGAAAAACCTGCAACTGGCAGATCCCGGAACAGCCAAAAGCAATTAAACTCTTCTCCTCTGCCACAGGGTAGCCAAAAACGAAATTTACCTCAACGGTAGTATCCTAGCTAAGAGGGTGCTGCAATATTATTATTATTATACAGGATTTATATAGCACCAACAGTTTGCACAACGCTTTACAAAATGAAGGCAGACGTTACAGTTACAATAGGAATCAGGAGGCCCTGCTCATGGGGCTTTACTCTAATCAAGAGCAGCAAGGACATTGGTAATGTTTCTGCTTGGGAGCTGAAGATCAATATTCACGTGTAATTATTGAAGGTCAGTACAAACAGTGCTACAGTTGTATTTAAACTGACTTGGGGGACAAAGTTTACTTACAATTGTAATCCTGATATCTCCTGTAGCTGGTTTTCCTGATAGAAGTTGCTACACTTGTGAAATCCTCACAAACTAATATAAATGTATGCTACCAAAATGTTTTAATAATTTTTTAAAGAATATATTTTTTTTTTAGTAAAGAAAAATTAAACACATTGGGCCAGATCCACAAAGAGCCGCCGTAACTTAAAGCGGTTCTCCACCCTAAAGTGGAGTCCCGCTGATCGGAACCCTCCCCCCCTCCGGTGTCACATTTGACACCTTTCAGGGGGGAGGGGGGTGCAGACACCTGTCTAAAGACAGGTATTTGCATCCACTTCCGGCCACACGCTACGGGCGAAAGACGGGCATTCCGTCACATCCCGTCTGTCGCCCGTTGTGTGCTGGGAATACTCGGCTCCCAGCACACAGCGTGTGAGCCAATCGGCGGGCGCAGCGCGACTCGCGCATGCGCCGTAGGGAACCGGGCAGTGAAGCCGCAGCGCTTCACTTCCTGGTTCCCTGAGCGTGGATGGAGGGGGGAGCAGCAGAGAGACGAGCGATCGCTCGTGCTCTGCTGCGATCGGCGCTGGACTCCAGGACAGGTAAGTGTCCTAATATTAAAAGTCAGCAGCTGCAGTATTTGTAGCTGCTGGCTTTTAATATTTTTTCCCCGTGGCACATCCGCTTTAAATATTCTGATTTAAGTTACACTGCAGCAAAATTTCTACCTAAGTGCCCGATCCACAAAGCACTTACCTAGAAATTTTCGGCTGTGTAACTTAAATTCGTCCGGCGCAAGGCGTTCCTATTTTCATGGGGCGAGTCCCATTTAAATTAGGCGCGCTCCCGTGCCGGACGTACTGCGCATGCTCACGATGTCATTTTCCCGACGTGCATAGCGCGGTTTTACGTTACGCCGAGTTTTGTGAATCGCGCCGGGTAAAAAAAGTTGCGTCTGGAAAAAAAAAAGATACGGCGGGATTTTTTTTTAAAAAAAAATAAAAATAACAGCGTCGCGGGTAAGAATGGTCTACTTTTACAAGGTGTAAACAGTTTACACTTTGTAAAAGCAGCCCTAATTTTACACATGCAACTTAATACTTACGGAGAAAAAACGAAGCGTAAAAGCTTCGTGGATCTCCGTAAGTGCTAATTTGCATACCCGAAGCGGCATTTCGACTCGAAATGCCCCCAGCGGCGGATGCGGTACTGCATCCTAAGATCCGGCAGTGTAAGTCCCTTACACATGTCGGATCTTCTGCCTATCTATTGGAAACTGATTCTGTGGATCAGCTCCAAAGATAGAAACAGGGATACGACGGCGTATCAGTAGATACGCCGGCGTATCCCTTTTGAGGATCTGGCCCATTGCATATAAAGATTCTGTATTTTCATATGTAGTCAGCAGATGGGGCTGTCAATACATTTTCACATTTCCAGGCTATCTGTCCTATTAAAAAAAAAAAAAAAAAACAACAAAGAAACTGTTTTGCTTTAACTTTTCCTCCCCAGGATTATTTTATTTTGCTCCTCTACTGCCATACTTGGCTACCAATAGGGGTTATCGAGCTATAGAGTACACCAAACTATGGACTTTCCTTGTCACAGTGCTGATGGACCCAGCATTGTCCAATGAAGTGAGTTGCATGCTCTTTCATACTCCAAAGTACTGGCTATTATTTTAACCCCCCCCCCCCTTCCTAGCTGAGCAGACTGATGTGAAAATGATGGAAAGGTATATGCTGTGGATCTAATGGGGAGATTACAGCAAATCTGTTGGTTTGCCGTGATTGGGCAATGTGCAAGCTTTAGAAGTTTGATATACAGTATGTGTGTGTATTGTGTGTGTATATATATATATATATATATATATATATATATAATGTATGTGTGTGTGTGTATATATATATATGTGTGTATATATATATATATATATATATATATATATATATATATATATATATATATATATATTTATATATATAATCAGTTATCCAAAAATAGTAAGAAAAAGTCTTTAAACCTCTATTTTGACAGAAAACTTCAAGATGGCTGATGTGACTGAACTCCATCAAGCAGCAGCTCTTGGGGATTATGACTTGGTGTCTGAGATCCTGAAGAAGGATCTGTATGATCCGAATTATAAGGACATTGACTGGAATGACCGGACCGCGTTGCACTGGGCTGCAGCTAAAGGTACTGGACATATATCTTGACATTGCTTGTTTCAATACATATTTTGAATTCCTATACTTTTACTGTATGATTATATACCTTTTTTATTTTTTGGGCCATGAAAGGTTTTGGAAGAATTTACCAGGCCTTGGTCCTAAGAAGGCTGAGAATCACTAATACAGTATAGCCCCCCATACTGTATTAGTAATTCTCAACCTTATTAGGACCAAGGCCTGGTAAATTCTTCCAAAACCTTCCATGGCTCAAAAAATAAAAAAAGGTATATAATCATACAGTAAAAGTGGGTATGAATATAAAGTATTAGGTTGTCAGGTCCTGGGCTGCCTATTAATCGCTATTAGTGATTTTAAAACCCTCTAAGCATGATTGTGTGTCTCAGGGTAGACAGGAGATCTATTATCACTGTTTGCTTATTTCAGAAAACATTATTTTTGCATCCACCAGGCCAATCTGATACGGTGAAGCTACTGATAGATTATGGTGCCCGGGCTTGTCTCAGGACCGACATTGGTTGGACTCCAACACACTTTGCAGCAGAATCGGGAAAGCTGAACGTTCTCCGTACTCTCCATTCACTGCACGCTCCCATTGATACTACAGACATACATGGCGACACCCCTCGTAGAATTGCAGAGATATACGGTCATAGAGACTGTGTGAAGTTCCTGGAGACGTAAGTTTGATGTGCTATATCCATGCTTATTATATGTAGGTGAATTATGGGACTGTAATGGATAATAAAATAAGGTTGGATCCTTAAAGCAGTAGTAAACATTTTGCTTTTTTTCTTTAAACACTGCAAGGCAATTTCATAATGTGCTAGCATGCATGTGCTGGTGACGTCACTGGCTGCATGTACAGTAAATATCTCTTAAACTTTAGGAGATATTTACAATACATATAGGTAAGAATTATTATAGACTTACCTATAGGTAAAAATCATGCATGGGAGTTTACCCCCACTTTAAAGTGTAACTAAAGGCAAAATAAAAATAAAAAGATCCTTTGTACTGTGATGAATGTGTGGCTGTACAACAGGCATTGGTGGAAAAGCAATTAAGAGCTTGTTAACACTTCTGTGTTTCCCCCAAAAATAAGACCTATTCCGAAAATAAAACCCATTGTTATTTTCCAGGAGGGCTGCAATATAAGCCCTACCCCGAAAATAAGCCCTAGTTTAAAATTCTTGTACAATCCTATAATCCACTCTATCACAGTACTATATAATGTACAATGTGTGTGTTTCTGTAATATAATTGTGCCAAATACCTTTGGTACAGCACCACTCGGCGCTCAGCTGACCTCCTGCTGCTCTCATCCTCTTCTCCCAGCTGTCAGTGGGAGATCTCGGCCCCTCCTCTGCAGTACAAAGAGCGGGGAAGAGAGCGCCGGAGGGTCACGAATCGCCGAGCGGTGCTGTAACAAAGGTATTTGGCAAACTTATATTACAGAAACACACACTTGTACATTATATAATACTGTAATAGAGTGAATTATAGGATTTTACAAGCATTTTAACTCTGTTCACACTGGGGATTCCTGACAGGCAGGGAGGCAGAGGGGAGAGAAGACAGCACATTACATGGTAAGACCTACCCCGAAAAGAAGCCCTACTTCTTTTGTTGCCAAAATTAATATAAGACCTGGTCTTATTTTCAGGGAAACGTGGTAGTGTCATTCCACAGCGTGGAGTGTGAAAGGAGTGGTGCTGAAGCATCATAAATGCTGTGCCCAGCGGTGAGAGGAGGTCCGGGATGCTGCTGCGCCGGATGGATGGATCTTCACATCGCCGGAGCGGAGATCACCCGACGCTGGATCTTCTCATCGCGGGAGATCACCCGCACCCGTCGCTGGATCAGGACAACGCAGGAAGCCGGGAACGAGTGGATTTTTCAGCGCTGGAGTTTTTTTTTTTTTTTTTTAATAAAGGACTTTATTCTTTTGTGTCAGTGTGTTTTTTTTACAATACTTTTTACTTCCTTCGTGAAATGGTAGAGGTACAGTGTACCCCATTACCATTTCACACAGGGGGGGGTCAGGATCTGGGGGTCCCCTTTGTTAAAGGGGTCTTCCAGATTCTGATAAACCTCCCGCCCGCAGACCCCCACAACCACCGGGCAAGGGTTGTGGGGATGAGACCCTTGTCCCCATCAACATGGGGACATCCTCCCCATGTTGAGGGCATGTGGCCTGGTGCGGTTCAGGAGAGAGGGGGGGCCGCACTCTGTCCCCCCCTCTTTTCTGCGGCCGGCCAGGTCAACGTGCTCGGATAATGGGTCTGGTTATGGATATTTAGGGGGAACCGCACGTCATTTTTGTTTTAAATTGACGGCGGGGTTCCCCTGAATATCCATACCAGACCTGAAGGGTCTGGTTATGGATATTTACCGGGAACCGCACGTCACTTTTGTTTTAAATTGACGACGGGGTTCCCCTGAATATCCATACGACTTCTGGAGCTGGACTTCAAGAAAGGGTGAAATGTTTTTTATTAACGGACGTTAGAAAGGAATGATATAACGGATGTATACGGATATATACGGATAAACATTATCCGTTTTCAATAAAGGAAGAGTGGTAAAATATTTATCCGTATGTATCCGTTATTAAATCCGTTAATAAACGTCCGTTAATAGGTGTAATACGGATATTATAAAACGGACATACAATCCATAGTGTGAAAGAAGCCTAAGCAACAATTTGGGTCCTAACAAGCTACATCTTTGGGAATGTCTACTAAAGAAAGATACATTTTCAGGCTCAATACTGACCTCTGCTGGATGAAGGTTTGTCCCACCAGTATATGTTTATTAAAGGAGTATTAAACTCGCACTTGCTTTTTTTTTTTTTTAAATGGGCCCCAGGTGGTCAATGCCATAATGTGCTAGTATAAACCACATACTAGCACATTGTGACAGATTTACCAGTGAAACAAAGCCCTCCAGTGCTGAGCTGTCACCGCTCCTGATGCTTCTATCCTGATCCTTCTATCTGAGTTTGCGCTCTCTAAATGCTTTATTGGCTGGGCTGCGACAACGTCACTCCCGCGTATATGCAAAGGAGTCAAAATTTTGGCATGCCACTTTCAAGCAGTGTGCCATGAATGCAAAGTTAACTGCTCATGCATGAGTGCTGTCATTGGCCAGAGCCAACAAGAATATCTCATTAAGGGAGCAGTTTCAGAACATTTTAAGGGAATGAAGCAGCAGTATGTATTAAATTCCTAAATAAAATAGAAACGTATGCCGCGTACACACGATCATTTTTTTCACGTCGAATAAGCCCACACACAATAATTTTTTACAACCGTAAAAACGACATCATTTAAAACGTTGTTAAAAAATGCAGCATGTTCAAATTTTTTTTTTAAATGACATTTTTTTAAAACTTAGTATTTTACATGCCGAAAAATGATCGTGTGTACGCGGCATCAGGATGCATGCACAAAAAAACAAAAGAACAAAAGCTGGACAGCCGCACTCCAAAATTTTTCTTTAAAAGAGATGTCTTTATTTTCAACTGTGCATACAGTCACTGCAAGCCCACAAAAATCAGTATGGCCAACGTTTCGCACTGGCGTCAGTGCTTAGTCATGGCTAGCAAGGTTCACACTACAAATGAAATATATACACAAAACATACAATCATGTGATGAAAAGCCCTGCCTACAGCAGGGAGGAATCAATTAAGTTAATCAAGCAGTAAATCAAACGGCACTTTAAACAGCTGAAATATGGGTTAAACCTCCCTCAAGTGTGTCCCTTTGTAAAAAAGGGAGAAAGCGTGAAAAACACATATTGATTTGTGAAAAACCTGTGTATAAATGAAAATCAAAATGAAATGACAATGAAGATAAACAAATATATAAAAATAGAAATACCCATAAAATTACTTATAAAGTTTCTCAAAATCAGACCACAACATATATGTATAGGTATAGTCTCACTTAAAAAATAAGAAATAATTATAATAATAAAAAAATTCTCTATTATGTGTATACATGTACATATATATATATATAGAAGCGCTCTCACCCGTGGTCATTTAGTGACTCAAAAATGCATAAGTTATTGGAATAAATTAATTAGTGAAGCCAAAATAGACCTATTTTAGGGAATAAACTGTGAAATAGCAAAATCAAATAATAAATTGATGGGAGAATCGCTACATGAATGGACATTAAGTTAAAGTTCAATAGTGAGTAAGACCTTATAATGAATGAGTCAGTGAAAACAAAATCATATGGATATGATGTGCGTGAACATCATGCAGGTAATGACAACATCTGTTAAGGTGCCTTACCCAATAAATGTGATCGTGATGAACATGGTAACGGTTATTTTACCATTAGGTAGATGATGATCTAGTGCAAAAGTCTGAGGTCAAGTGTGGTAATGTGCAATCGATCTGTCTAAATATTTATCCATTCAGAGGTCTAATACATGAATGTAAGAGTATACATAATAAAGAAGCTGGTTATGCTCTGAAAGAGCAGACCAGCGACCATATACATATAAGTGTTGGTTTTTTTTTTTTTTTTTTTTTTTTTATATATATATTTTTTTATTTATTATCCGGTTAAGGAACTGTGTGAGTGACCTCGCACAAGTAAAGAGTGTGAATAGACATCTCTATACGTTAAAAAGACATAATAGTCGCGAGGGCAAATGTAAATAAGAATAAAAGCAAGTATGGATATGATCCTGCATGAAAGTCCGGTGTCAATCATCGATATTAAAAATAAAAAAAAAAGATTATTATACCGAACCGGACAATCAATTGGATCTTATAAGGAACGGGGCTAGCACATGAATAGAAAAGAAATTCAAACAGATAAATAAACAAGTGCGCAAAAAGCCCGAGAACCTGTGCAATGGTGTGGCACCTGGTTATATATGACAAGGGACAAGGGTCGACATAAGTCAAACTGTCTATAATGGTACCTCATCAGCCATACAATGAAACCAGTATAGCGTACTGCTCCTAAAACCCAGGGGAAAAATAAAGAAAAAGGAAACAAAGATTAAAAAGGTATAAAAACGCAAAATTGCGAATAGGTATATCTAAAATAGGTTTTTATATAGTATATGTATAATGAGGGACGAATACAATACCCATATGAATATGGGATGTGTAACATAGATTGTATAGAAATGTGTATGCTTCATAATGAAGCGCTAATTGAACCTAGGGGTGGGGGGGGGATATATTATGAGAGGTAGATGAAAAATGATGCAGGATGCACTAATAATATTGGTGAAGGTGAAGCTGTGTAATGTGTCTCCAATTACAGTAGAAGAAGACTTGTATATGTTATCACCTCCAGATATGGCATCAATCCAACCGCTAATGCCTGATTAAAAATAATGTTTAATGCATAACCTGCATGTTCACCCGACAAAAAAAACCCCCCTCCCAAAACCCCCGTAGAGCCCTCGTACCCTGTATATTAACAGGCCACACGAGAACCCATATATTAATTTATGGTGTCTTGATAAAAATTATTACCAAGAGCCATATGGTGACCCGCCTGTTCGTGAATGAGATATGCAAAGTATGGACAGTGCAAAGGTGAGCAAAATTGCATAATTATGTAAATATGAATGTAGTCTCAAACTTAAATTGGGGAAGTTACACTGAAACCCGTATGGTAGCCCACCTGCCGAAATAAACAGCAGGTGAGCAGCAAGTGGGTAATGTAAATGAGTTTACCATTAACAACTTGGGTGTAAACCATAGGAACAAGTAATAGAGCCTCAACAAATCAAAAAAGACACTTTGTGTTCCCACAAGATGACAAGTATAATATTGGGTGTGGGAACATGGTTATGTACGTGTGATGATAAATACATTAGAAAAAGAGGACAAAAACAGTGAGTATGCCAAGCAGAGGGGAGGGGGGGGGGAGAGAGATGTTACTCTCAATCATGGAAATGGGAAACATCCCAATCAAAGTTGAGGCCCCAAGGCTGTCTAGAATTGAGGTGAAATATCCAATATACCTCCCGTTTACAAAGAAGTTTGAATCTGTCCCCCCCTCTAACCGGACACACAATCCTCTCAATACCCTGTATGGACAGGCTGGAAATGTTTTTGTCATGTACGTTGTTCCAGTGCCTGGCTACATTGGTATTGTGATTTTTGTCAATGTCGTACAGATGGTCACTGAGTCTGTCACGTAGTCTTCTAATGGTCCTACCAACATATTGGACATTGCAGATGTTGCAAGTAATTACATAAACCACAAACTTAGTGTTGCAGTTTATGTATTGCTTAATGTAAAAATTTCTGCCACTGGAGCATGACCGTATAACTTTACCAGCTCCCATTAGGGGGCAGTATCTGCACCCATTGGTGCCGCACTTGAAGGTGCCCACAAAGTCCAACCAAGTTGAAGAAGTGGGTTTGGACTCAAAGAGACTAGGTGAGAGAACCCCCCCCAATGTGGGGGCTCGACGACTGACCGTCTTAATACCCTTCGACAGAATGGATGTGTAAGACGCATCACTATACAGTACAGGCAAATATTTGATAATGATCTGCTTAATTTTGTAAAATTCCATACTGTAAGAGGTAGAAAAGATCGGAGCTGGCTCATTGTTCATGGAGTTGGGAGATCTAGATCTAGATCTCCTGTTGTCCAAAAGTGAGTCTCTTGGAATGGCATTAACCCTACGAAGGGCATTGTTGACCACAGTGGCAGAGTATCCCCTGTCTTTAAACCTATGAGCCATTTCAAGAGCTTCACTCGTAAAATCCACAGGTGAGGTGCAAAGTCTTTTCAGGCGAAGGAACTGCCCATAGGGGATACTATTAATAGTATGCGGAGGGTGAGATGAGTCAGCTCGTAGCAGAGCATTACCTGCAGTACTCTTTCTGAATAAACTTGTGGAAATAATACCATCAGCCCCAGTGAGTTTTAGATCTAAGAATTCAATGGTAGTAGGTTGTAGGTTACCTGTAAACCGAAGATTGAGCTCATTGTCATTGAGATAAACTAGCCACTCATCTAGATCTGCAGACTCGTCGGAAATGACGAGGAGCAGATCGTCGATGTAGCGACAGTAGATGACTGTATCTGAACGACGGGGGCTGGTACCCCCAAAGATGCGGGACTTTTCCCACCATCCCATGTACAAATTGGCCAGGGAAGGTGAGAACTTAGCCCCCATGGAAGCCCCGCACCTCTGGAGGTAGAAGACCCCGTCGAACATAAAGAAATTGTGCGTTAACAAATATTTAAGAGCCAAAACAATGAACTCCTGTAAGACTAATGAATAGTGACCCGACTCTTTCAAAAAGTGAGATACTGCCTGTAAACCTAGATCATGCGGGATGCTAGAGTAGAGACTGCATACATCGTAACTCATCCATCTGTAACCATTGATTTTGCTATTTCACAGTTTATTCCCTAAAATAGGTCTATTTTGGCTTCACTAATTAATTTATTCCAATAACTTATGCATTTTTGAGTCACTAAATGACCACGGGTGAGAGCGCTTCTATATATATATATATGTACATGTATACACATAATAGAGAATTTTTTTATTATTATAATTATTTCTTATTTTTTAAGTGAGACTATACCTATACATATATGTTGTGGTCTGATTTTGAGAAACTTTATAAGTAATTTTATGGGTATTTCTATTTTTATATATTTGTTTATCTTCATTGTCATTTCATTTTGATTTTCATTTATACACAGGTTTTTCACAAATCAATATGTGTTTTTCACGCTTTCTCCCTTTTTTACAAAGGGACACACTTGAGGGAGGTTTAACCCATATTTCAGCTGTTTAAAGTGCCGTTTGATTTACTGCTTGATTAACTTAATTGATTCCTCCCTGCTGTAGGCAGGGCTTTTCATCACATGATTGTATGTTTTGTGTATATATTTCATTTGTAGTGTGAACCTTGCTAGCCATGACTAAGCACTGACGCCAGTGCGAAACGTTGGCCATACTGATTTTTGTGGGCTTGCAGTGACTGTATGCACAGTTGAAAATAAAGACATCTCTTTTAAAGAAAAAAAAAAAAAAAAAAAAAAAAAAAATTTTGGAGTGCGGCTGTCCAGCTTTTGTTCTTTTGTTTTTTTGCTATTACCGCATTGCCAGCACCCTGGTGGTTCAACAACCCCTGATCATCACGAGGCTCACCTGGAGCGGTGAGAATTCTGTCAGGATGCATGCACACTGGCATAAAATAATAAAAATAAACGCCAGTGTTCTTGGCAGAAAAAAAGATGCAAATTTTGAGCGGTTTTTGTACTAGTGTTTAGGAGTGTTTAGCATTTTTTTTGTCAGAAAACTGCTCTCAAAAATGCCTCTAAATACTGAGCTTAAAATATGTCTCTAAATGACCTAATGTGCATGATGGACACATAGGGTAACATTAGTTGCTTCTACAGACAAAACGCTAAATCAGTGTGCATGGACCCTAAAAAGTTTTAATTTTTATGATTTAATCCCACTTTAATAATACATTCATGTAATATTTTTACTTTCAGAGCAGAGGTGGAATGCAGAGATTATCGCTTGGCTGCAGAGCTGGAAGGAAGTCCCTTGGACGAAGTGGATGAGGACTGGGAGGCGAAGAAACCTGAACTTTTCACTTCACCCAGCAAAACGATGAAGAATCGCACAACTAAGTCAGAGAAATATTCCAATCGGCCTATCTTTGTTCAAAAGTCCTGCCAAGCACAGATCAGAAAAACAATAACTTATACACAATCACGTGATCAAAGAAATACTAAATAACACGACATTACTATTACACAGAGTACCGTGTCACTCTGCTCTTCTCCACAAGGTGGAGCTGTGATGCTTTCTGATTCTTTGCTTAGTATAGTGTTTGTTTTAAGGCCCATACACACGATTAAAAAATCGGATCGAAAAATCCGTACAACGAGCTGTCTGCCAATTTTCGGATCCTTAGTACGGTGCTTTTCGACAGCCGATTTTTCTTTTTCGTCACACAAAAGCTGCATGTGCAGACTATAAATGTGTTGTCGGGTCAACGTACTATTTTCGTTTTATTAGTAAGGTTTTCGTACAAAAAAAATCATAAGAGCTAGACTACGCATGCTCAGAAACGAAAGAATACATACAAAACTATTACATCACTTCTGACATTGTATTCTGTCGTACGGAAATTTTCGTATTGTGAGTAACCTCTTCACTTTCGACTTGAGTCAAGCATGCCACAAAAAACTGAAGTACAGTTGTTCGAAAATATAAGTGTGTGTATGAGGCTTTAGGGCCCTTTCACACGGGCAGGGATGGACTGGCCATTGGGACTACAGGGAGTTTCCCGGTGGGCCGATGGCTCAGTGGGCCGGCTTCAGTGACAGCAGACCGCCGCCCCCTCCGCTCCTCTGTCTCTCCCTTCCCACAGCGCTCACCTCCTCTCCCTCCCCGTAGCATTTACCTGGGGGGGGGACAGAGAAGCAGGGGGGGGACCAGAGGGGACGACAGAGGAGCATGGGGGAGGGGACAGACAGCTGACTCAACAGCTATGGCCTGGGAGTTTCTCATTTCTGCCTAATCTTGTCCCATAAGGGGGGCACAGAACTGATTCTTTCCCCCGGGTGAAATAATGTCTAGCTTCCCCAGTGGTACTGCCTATAAGAGTACCAGTACCAGCCGTTCTACTCTAATAAAAGTAGAACGGCTAGTAGCTAGTGAAGGGGGAGAGGGGGCTTGGGTGGGCTGGGGTGCGGGAATTGCCCGGCTGCCATGGGAGAGACCTGTTAAAGTGGGCCAGTCTGGATGAAGTCCAAGGCCAAATTTCTGTCCCAGTCCAGCCCTGCACACGGGCAGACCCTGTTCGCCTGTTAGTTTTTTTAGGCGGACCTGAATAGGACGCTCCGTGCACCTGCTGACATCCAACCCGCACCGATCCGCCAAATTGTGACGGATGGAAACCCTACTTTCCATCCTTCTGGCGGATCGGATCGGATGAAAACGGACTCTACGGTCCGTCTTCATCCGATCCCCCATAGGGGATAGCGGTGCTCTGACAGGTCGGTCCCCGCACAGTGTGCAGAGACCGACCTGTTATCTGCCTGCTCATCTGGGATCGACGGAGCGATCCCCCCTGAGCAAAGCGGAGCCGCACACGGACACGTCTGTGTGAAAGGGGCCCTTACTCTTCACTCCTTGAAGATGATTGTAACAGTGATAATTGTAATGTTTACATACAGATTTAGTGGGCATATACACATCAATACCAAATGGCGACTTCACGCGTTTAAAACTTTTATGATTCTTATCGCTTAATGGCTGTAAGCTCACACAAGCCAGGCCCTTTGAACCCTTCTGTATTGAATTGTATCTGTCTTGTATCCCTTTATTTTTTACAAGTGTTGCTTAAAATGTTGGCACCATATAAATCCTGTAAAATAATAACCTGAAGTAAAATGTTGGTCATTTTGTAATGATAGATTATAAATGTTTAATGCCACATATACACGACTGTTTTTCATGACGAGAAAAATGCATTTTTTTAAATTGGTCATTAAAAACGACGGGCCAGATTCAGAAAGAAGTTACGCTGGCGTATCTATTGATACGCCGCGTAACTTCTAGGATGCTCCGGCGTATCTTTTTTCAGTTTTTAGAAAACAAGATACGCCTGAATTTAGCTAAGACCCGACTGGCGTAAGTCTCCTACGCCATCGTATCTTAGTTGCATATTTACGCTGGCTGCTAGGTGGCACTTCCGTCGATTTACGCAAGGAATATGCAAATTAGGTAGATACGCCGATTCAGAAACGTACGTCCGCCCGGCGCATTTTTTACGTCGTTTACGCAAGGCTTTTTCTGGCGTAAAGTTACCCCTGCTATATGAGGTGTATCCTATGTTAAGTATGGACGTCGGGCCAGCGTCGAATTTTCCGTTGATTACGTCTTTGCGTAAGTCGTTCGCGAATAGGGCTGTACGTAAGTTACGTTCACTTTAAAAGCATTGACAGTTTGCGGCGGAATTTGGAGCATCCGCACTTGGAAACGTTCACGGACGGCGCATGCGCCGTTCGTAAGAAACGTCAATTACGTGGGGTCACAAGTAATTTACATAAAACATGCCCACATCATCCACATTTGAATTAGGCGGGCTTACGCCGACACATTTACACTACGCCGTCGTAACTTAGGGCGCAAGTTCTTTCTGAATACGGAACTTGCGCCCTAAGTTACGGCGGCGTAGTGTATCTGAGATACGCTACGCCCGCCGAAAGATACGAAAATGTATCTGAATCCGGGCCACAGTGTGTAGGCTCCAGAGCATTTTTCTCGACGTGAAAAATGGGCATTAAAGATTTAGAACCTGCTCTATTTTTTCTCGCCGTTTTTCACATCGTGAAAAACAGTCGTGTGTAGGCTTTAACGATGGGGAAAAAAATGCGCATGCTCAGAAGCAGGTTAGGAGTAGGGAAATTTGAATAATCAGTCCAAACGGTGTTGCCAATCGAATGGAACTTCCCCTCTATAGTGCCGTCGCACGTGTTGTACGTCACGCGCTTTGCTCAAGCATTTTTTACGATCGTGTGTAGGCAAGGCAGGCTTGACAAGAATCACGTCGAGAAAAACTTTGTTTTTTCCATGACATTAAAAACGGTCGTGTGTACGCGGCATTAGAATTATGAATGTGAAGCTAGAATTATTGCTGGGATAAGTGACTGATTTTGAGGTTCAGGGTTGAGGATGCTGGTTGGCTTAAAGTGTTACAAAACGCATTCTCCTCTGACTGTCCTATGAAACAACAGGACCCCTGACCCTCTGTCTGGACAGTGCTGATTGGCGCTGTGCTGATCACATGCACTCTCCCGTACAGTCCAGTGCAGAAAAAATGCAGCATATTCTACTTTTTTTTTCTGGAACTGGAAAGCCCTGGAACTGACTGCACTGATGTGAACTATGCCGTTGGAAACCATATAACCTACTTTCCATGCGTTTTGATTCAGAAAAAAACGCACTGGACTGCATGTGTTGTGAACTGGCCCTTAGGGTGGAACATGTAACATGTTCCCTGTGCTGAAGCCTCTGCCCGGTCCCCTCCACACCCCTCCCTGTGGCAGCAGTAGGGATAGAAATTCTCTCTACTAGCTGTCACTTTGTGAAAGCAGCGTGGCCGTGTGGGCGGAGTCCCGCACAGCCGCACTACTTTCACAAAGTGAGAGCTAGTACCACACGGCTCCGTCATTCACACACAGAGCTCTGAGGGTCAATGAATTATAACACTATGTGGGTTATTTACTAAAGGCAAAAAGGAGAGTATCTCCCCCTGGGTGGGACTTTAACCACTTAAGCCCCGGACCATTTTGTTGCTAAATGCCCAGGCCAGGTTTTGCGATTCATCACGGCGTCGCTTTAACAGATAATTGCGCGGTCGTGTGACGTGGCTCCCAAACAAAATTGGCGTCCTTTTTTCCCCACAAATAGAGCTCTCTTTTGGTGGTATTTGATCACCTCTGCGGTTTTTCTTTTCTGCGCTATAAACAAAAATAGAGCGACAATTTTGAAAAAAATGCAATATTTTTTACTTTTTGCTATAATAAATATCCCCCAAAAACATATATAAAAAAAATTGTTTTCCTCGGTTTAGGCCGATACGTATTCTTCTACCTATTTTTGGTAAAAAAAATCGCAATAAGCGTTTATCGATTGGTTTGCGCAAAATTTATAGCGTTTACAAAATAGGGGATAGTTTTATTGCATTTTTATTATTTTTTTTTTTTTACTACTAATGGCGGCGATCAGCGATTTTTTTCGTGACTGCGACATTATGGCGGACCCTTCAGACAATTTTGACACATTTTTGGGACCATTGTCATTTTCACAGCAAAAAATGCATTTAAATTGCATTGTTTATTGTGAAAATGACAGTTGCAGTTTGGGAGTTAACCACAGGGGGCGCTGTAGGATTTAGTGTTCACCTAGTGTGTGTTTACAACTGTAGGGGGTGTGGCTGTAGGACTGACGTCATCGATCGAGTCTCCCTATAAAAAGGATCACTCGATCGATACGCCGCCACAGTGAAGCACGGGGAAGCCGTGTTTACATACGGCTCTCCCCGTTCTTCAGCTCCGGGGAGCGATCGCGACGGAGCGGCTATAAACGAATAGCCGCGCCGTCGTCGCACATCGCTCCCCGCGGGTATCCGACCGCCGCATGTAGCGGGGGGGTCCCAAACGGACCCCCGACCCGCGGAAAGGCGGGGACGTACATGTACGCCTATATGCCTGTACGTGCCATTCTGTGGACGTACATGTACATGCGGCGGTCGGCAACTGGTTAAAGGCCAGGCAAAGTGTTGAAGTAAAAAATGGTTTAATAGAAATAGGTACACAAAATGGCACTTAAAGGGTTTGTAAAGGATTTTTTTTTTTTATCTTAATAGCTTCCTTTACCTTAATGCAGTGCTGTTTTCATGTCCTCATTGTTCATTTTTGCTCTCAAGTTGCTGTAATTCTTCTCTGATCTCCACACTTCCTGGTTGTCTGTTTCCTGATAACCACAGTACTGGGAGCTTTCTCTCTGTGGTCACTAATCAAGGAGGTGTGATTACTGTGTGTCTAAAACCCCACAGCACCAATCAGTTTCGTTTTCCAAACCATCACTGCCCTGTATTGGCTCTGTGGCTCTGTACATCACAGAACCAGGAAACAACATGCAAAAACAAAACTAGAAACTGCAGGTACATTATATGATTGATTTTTATCTATTTTTAATCGGATGCATTAAGGTAAAAAAACATTTACCTTTACAACCCCTTTAAGATAGAAGGACAATCTTATCCTTCTGTAGGAAGAGTTCCCTACAGAATAGGCCGCTTATTCAGAGAAATGTAATGCAGAGATGACATCCACAAGGAAGGCAACTTTATGAGTGAGTGAGAGAGAACAGAAAATACCCCTATAGGACCCAAAGGGAGATTTCTGATTAACCAATAAAACAAAGTGAAGGTCCCACAGTGTCACAACATTTTTAATGGTAGTCTCACTCCATGCAAAGTAGGCCTTCCAGGTATGATGATAGACTAAACCGTGTACACACGATCAGATTTCTGATGGAATCAAATCCGATGGATTTTTTCGTCGGATTTCTGATAAAGCTGACTTTCATCAGTCTTGCATACACACTATCAGACTAAATTCAGACCGTGCCAAAACGCGGTGACGTAAAACACTACGACGAGCTGGAAAAATGAAGTTCAATGCTTCCGAGCATGCGTCAACTTGATTCTGAGCATGCATGAATTTTTCTCCGATGGAGTTCCACACAGACGATCGGAATTTCCTATCGGATTTTTATCCATAGGAAAAATTTAAAACATGTTCTGTTTTTTTTACACCGATGAAAAAAAAAAACATGGGGCCCACACACGATCGGTTTGTCCAATGAAAACAGTCCATCTGTATTTTTTCATTGGACGATCGTGTGTACACAGCTTTAGTGAGAAGTTAATTTCCTAGCTTTCAGGAGCATAGGGAAGACTGAGTTAGATAGGCCCCTGTCTCTCAGGATTTAGGGCCTAACAGTCCTGGGAACAGGGAACAAGAATCAGTGCCGGTTGACCTGCCTCTGGGACAGATTTTCTGACTGATTTGATATGGTTCATTATACATCTGCAAGGAATGTGATGAGTTAGGCCTTGTACACACGACCGAACATGTCCGCTGAAACTGGTCCGTCAGACCTGTTTCCGCGGACATGTCCGACCGTGTGTAGGGCCTACCGGACAGTTTCCCGGCCTAGCGGACAGGTTTCCGCATGCTAAGAAACTTGTCCGCTGGAAGCCTGTCCGTCGGACATGTCCGATGGTTAGTACGACTCATCGGACATGTCCGCTGGCCCGAAATCCCGCGCATGCGTCAAATTGATTCGACGCATGCGTAGAAGCATTGACCTTCCGTGTCAGAGAACGTCGGTGTCGTCTACGTCACTGTGTTCTCTGTCCGCGGGGATTTTGGTCTGATGGTGTGTACACACATTTGACCAAAACCTCCCAGCAGACATGTCCGATGAAAACGGTCCACAGACCGTTTTCATCGGACATGTCTGCTCGTCTGTACAAGGCCTTACAGGCACCGCATTCTCCTGGGCCAGTCTGGTGCAATGAGGATTATCAAAACACCCTCCCTTTCAATCCTGTAATGCCTATGAGAAAGAATATTGTCCAGCTTGTTGTTAAACCTGGATGCCAGAAAATCCACATCTGGAGTCAGGCCCCGTACACACGACCAGTTTCCTCGGCAGAATTCAGCTTCCGACCGAGTTTCTGGCTGAATTCTGCCGAGAAACCCGGCCGTGTGTACACTTTCAGCCGAGGAAGCCGACGAGGACCTCGGCGAGGAAATAGAGAACATGTTCTCTATTTCCTCGTTGTTCTATGGGAGCTCTAGTCCCGCCGAGCTCCTCGGCGGCTTCAGGGCTGAACTGGCCGAGAAACTCGATGTGTTTGGCACGTCGAGTTCCTCGGCCGTGTGTACGAGGCCTCACTCATCTGTGGCAGAGGTCTTGAGACACCTCTGGGTAAAGAGAAACACTGATGACTGAGAAAGTCTGGAAAAACAAAAAACCGCGCTTCACACACAAAGTCTATAGGCAGCAGCTGACGTTGGAAAAACAAAGCAATATATAATATAAATAGCCGCGCCAATCGAAATACAAAATAAATGTCAATCAATGAATGAAAATTGGTATAATCTCCTTGAAGACAATAATATCGGATAGAGCCTTTGGTTTGCTTGATGAATGACACTAAGTTCTTAAATTTGGTCAAACCACGAACACCCAGGTGACATGCATGCTTTTAGTGCAAATCCTCCACCGTAAGAATAAGCTGCTTACCACACGGCAAGCCTTTATTGCATTTGGCTATAGCCCAGCCACGGCCTTTCAATCCTCTGGATACTCAGGGTGGAAACACTTGTATTTAAGCAGCGAGATCCAAGCCTCAGCATTGCGGTTCACTCTCGTTACCCCCCGCTCCGGACAATAGCAATCAAGCGATCCAGACACATATATCAAAGATAAAGAAGGGGCACAATAGCGTAATACCGCAGGATAAGAATATTTATTTAAAAGTAATGTACTTACATCAGTACGAATAAAAACAGCGTGTGACAGTAAAAGTAAAGCCGGCCGGCTTGAGGAGCCCTCCTCCTTGGCGTGGTGACGTCACTGACGCAGCCTCCCAGACACGTTTCGTCACTAATGGACGTTTTCAATGGGGGTAGGGCTAGCAGCAGTGAGACACCTTCATATAGCAGCCACTCAATGTAAACGGCGATCCATGGGAACAGACTCCGCCATTTTTGTTGAGGGTAAATTTGCCCATACCACCGCGCTTGACGTGCGCGGCTTAGAGCAGAGAATGTAAATCTTCTTTGATGTTAGTACCCCATTGCCGCAGAGTGAACTTCCCACTCGCCGCAAAAAAGGTCAAAAAAGTTTTAAATGTTGTAAAACCTCCGTGGAGACTAATTGAAATTAGCACACAGACAAATCAGGGAAGCACAAAGTTCATATCCGGCACAGAATAATTCAACTCGGTGCTCACCGTGGCCATCTTGTGGGCAAACTGAAAATCTCTTGTTAAATTAAACCTAATGGTGTTTAAACCTAGGAAGAATACAGGCCTCCATGTCTATACAAGACAAGGGTTATTAAAAGGTATTGTCCTAAGTACTAAAAAATGTGATGGGAAGACACATTCTTGTACAAAAACAAGATCAAAAAAAAAAAAAAAAACACTTCAAGTGATAAAGGTGAAATGTAAATTTTTAAATTTTAAATATGCTGATTGGTTTTAGATCTATTAAGTGATAATAAGCCAAACAATATGCTATACCAATTTTTAAATATTTATATAGATTAAGTTGGTATATTTAAATAAATTTACAAAAATTATATTTAATAAGTCCCAACTCAGTCGGGAAATATGATATTGTGAGAAATTGCAATACGTGCTACCCCACACCCTCAAGGGTAAACATACCTCAAAAAGGGGGGGGGGGGAGGAAGGGGGGGAAAAAGAGAACACAAAATTGTGTCCATGGTGAAAAAAGAAAAAATAAAAAGATGAAAATTGTGTGAAAAAATTCTACTAAAAATTAGCATTTCCACATAGGTGGAAAATGCATGAAAATTTATTTATTTTTATTAAAAAATAAAATTAAATCAATTGTGTATATATATATACTAAATAAGTGAAAGCAAAACAAAACTTAGTTATGTTTAAGAAATAAAAATGCTGAAACCCGTGTCTGTTCCCATAGAGCCCTTTACAGAGGTTCACATCAGGCATTATTAATAAAAGCATTTATATCCGTTTCAATATTGAGGCCATGGGGGCTGTATGATTTCAACCGATGGATCCACCCCATTTCCATTTGGGAAATCTCCCTAACTAAATTACTACCCCTCCAATGCGCCTTGAATTTATCAATTCCGAGAAAAAGGGTATTGGAGGGGTCCTTATGATGTTTAAGTCTGTAATGGTTAGACACAGAGTGATTTCTAAAACCTGCAAGGATATTTGTGATGTGTTCATTAACCCTTACTTGAAAGGACCTCTTAGTACGACCTATGTATTGTAGCCCACACGGGCATTGAACCAAATACACAACCCCAGTAGAGGCACAGGTAACGCATGGCACAATTTTAAACTCCTTCTGGGTAACTGTAGAAATGAAGGTGGTAACACATCTCCGTTGATTGCTGCTGAGGGCACACACACGACACCTGTTACATTTATAGTAGCCCCTAAGTTGGTCGAAGAAGCCAATGCCCCTAAGGGGAGGGTCAATAACATTGACAGAAATTTTATTCCTAAGGGACTGTACTCCCTTAAAGATCACCTTCGGTTTTATTGGCAAAATTTCTCTCAGCACCGGGTCGCTCCTGGCAATATGCCAATGCTTCTGAATCAGATGTGAAATGGACCGGTGCTGGATGGAATAGGAGGTAATGAAAGGCACGCCCTCAAGGAATTGATTTCCTTCAGCTTGTTCCCTTTCACGCAAAAGTTCATCCCTATCCATAGCTGCAATATGGTCAAGGGTGTCTTTTAAAGTGCTCTCATTGTAACCCTTTTCTAGGAAACGCTCTGTAAGGACCCCAGCCTGATTTAAAAACTCTTGGCGGTCCGAGCAATTCCTCCTGAGCCTGAGATATTGACTCTTAGGGACTCCCTTGAGCCAAGGGGCATGATGGCAGCTATCGATAGGGATGAAAGCATTGCGGTCGGTGTCCTTAAAATAAGTGGAAGTGGCAAAGGAACCGTCGTTGACACTTATATTTAAATCCAGATAATGGACACTGGTTTGGCTGGCCTCGTATTTTAACTCAATCCCTCTGTTGTTGGAATTGAGGTCATTGATAAAACCAACGAGGTCCTCATATTCACCAGCCCACAGGAGGAGGATGTCATCAATGTACCGTGCCCAAAGAGCAACTTGAGATACATTTCGCGAATAGATGACATCCTCCTCCCACCTGGCCATAAATAAATTGGCCAGGCTTGGGGCATACTTAGCCCCCATGGCCACCCCAGTGTCCTGTTTATAGAACACATTATCAAACCAGAAATAGTTTGATCCAGCAGCGAACTTTAACAAGGCCATAATGAACTCCACCTGTTTATTGCAGAGCCCAGATTCTTTAGAGAGGAAATAAAGGACTGCCTCCATACCCAAGGTGTGGGGTATGATGGTATACAACGACTTTACGTCGATAGTAACCATCCACATCCCTGAGGCTGCTGTACAACTGGCTAGTATGTTCATAATGTGCCTTGAGTCCTTAACATAGGAAGGTACCTTTTTTACTAAGGGCTGTAAATAAAAATCGATATATCTGCCCACCCGGGACGTAATGGAATCAATCCCACTTACTATGGGACGTCCCGGGGGGCAGACTGGATCCTTGTGCAGTTTCGGGAGATAATATATAGTGGGAGTCCGGGGGGCTTTAGGGATAAGAAAAAGTTTCTCCTTGATAGTCAATATACCTTCAAATAATCCCCTCTCCACTAAAATTTCTAATTCCCTTTTATATTTAAGTTTGGGGTCATTAGGGAGAACAGAGTAAGTGTCAGTGTCGTCGACAATATTGTGCATCTCCTTTAAATAATCCACCTTGTCCAAGACGACAATACCTCCCCCCTTGTCCGCCGGTCGGATAACTAAATCCTTATTTTTGCAAAGAGAATCTAGACCCTCTTGTAAATTTTTACTAAGTTTGGCCTTCTTAATTTCCATACCCTCTAGGTCTCTTAATAGGACATCCCTAAAAGTTTTCAAGGATGGTGCCATTCCACCAGGAGGGTTGAACAAAGAAGAATTGGATAGGCCTGAATGAACAAAGCCATTGGTTAGGTGTCGATCAGACGGAGTTATTCCAGCCATGTACCTTTTTATATGAATCTTCCTAACGAATTTGTGTATATCCATGTAGGTACCAAACCTGTTAAGGCTCTGTGGGGGTGCGAACTTTAACCCCTTATCCAGTAGAGATTTTTCAGAGTCTGTCAAGGTTTTGGTACTTAAATTAAAGATACCCCTCCCAACTACGTTTTGGGGCGTTTGGACCCTGTGCTTCCTCCCCCCTCTGTTTCCTCTCCTCTTTCTACTAACCTTTTTGTGCCCTGGCCTGGCCTGTGAAAACCCCAATTATAGGATCCACTGGGGGCGACAGATGCACCAGACAGAGTGGGAGCGTCATGGTATTGAGAGGGGGGTGGTGCAAACCACATGCCCTCTGCTGGCCCATTGTAGTTAGATACGTCAGGGGCCAAATGCCGTTCAGGACCGTCTCTATCACTTAATGGGAAGAATGCATTTGCGACCGGTACATTGTAATCCCAACCTAGTCCCGATTCAGGCTGAAAATAAGCAGGGGAGGGGTATTCAGACTCACCTAAGGGACCTTGACGCCAGTTATTACTGTTGTCCGAGGTGTAGCCTCTGCCCCTAGGGCCCCCTACAACCCAACCCCTACCACGGTTACCTGGCCCTGATGGTCTAGGGGCCATAGTTTGATAGTAACTCCCAGGAAAGGGAGGGGCCAAATTCTGAGGGAATGTGTAACCCGAAGGGCCCTGTTGGGGACCCCCGGTGTGTTGGGACCCTGAAAAGGGTCTGAATGAGCCCTGTGGGCGACTCTGATTTTTAAATGTTGGGCCTTTAGACTGTCCTTGGCCCCTCCTAGGGGATGCCCTCCCAGGATTTGCCTTTAGATGCTGGAAGCTTTTCTTAGGCACTAAAGAAATAATAGGTTGTTCCCCAGAGACTGGATTCGAGACTTCCATCTCGATCGGATTTTGTTTGTTTAATTCTTCAAGCAATTTTTTTTGCCAATTGAAGACCAAACCGTTCTGATAGTCCTCTAGGTCCCTGTTAAATTTCTTTTTCTTTTTGTTTCTCTGGTCCCTATCTTCCTTTTCTAAATAGTTAAGAAGACTCAAAGATTTATCCTTATATTCTTCACTCTCCTTGGAGGGGTCTAGTTTAATTTTTAAGGCCTTGATTTCCTCATCTAGTCTCTCCAATTTAGTGGTTTTCTTATCAACCAAAAATTTCAGAAAGGAAATGCCAGCGGTGTTAAAATACTTGAACCATTCATCCAGGTCAAGTTCACCTTTCTGGGGGGGTACCTCCCATCTAAGGCTTCTAGGTACCATGCCCAACTTCATATAAGATTCTAGGTAGGCAATGTCCCATTTAGTGTGATTTTCAGAGATAAGAACATTTTTGAGCCTTATGAATATACCACTTAAATCCCCCTCGTCCTCTTTATAGGACTCAAAAACACCTTCAGTGTTCAGCAATTGTTTGGCACGAAATTCAAAAATATCCATCTCAAATAAAATCTGTGTATCAGATCGAGTCGTGTAGCAGCGGTAATAATATCAGAAAAAATATGGAAAAACAAAAAACCGCGCTTCACACACAAAGTCTATAGGCAGCAGCTGACGTTGGAAAAACAAAGCAATATATAATATAAATAGCCGCGCCAATCGAAATACAAAATAAATGTCAATCAATGAATGAAAATTGGTATAATCTCCTTGAAGACAATAATATCGGATAGAGCCTTTGGTTTGCTTGATGAATTACACTAAGTTCTTAAATTTGGTCAAACCACGAACACCCAGGTGACATGCATGCTTTTAGTGCAAATCCTCCACCGTAAGAATAAGCTGCTTACCACACGGCAAGCCTTTATTGCATTTGGCTATAGCCCAGCCACGGCCTTTCAATCCTCTGGATACTCAGGGTGGAAACACTTGTATTTAAGCAGCGAGATCCAAGCCTCAGCATTGGGTTGGAAAGGAGTTGCGGTTCACTCTCGTTACCCCCCGCTCCGGACAATAGCAATCAAGCGATCCAGACACATATATCAAAGATAAAGAAGGGGCACAATAGCGTAATACCGCAGGATAAGAATATTTATTTAAAAGTAATGTACTTACATCAGTACGAATAAAAACAGCGTGTGACAGTAAAAGTAAAGCCGGCCGGCTTGAGGAGCCCTCCTCCTTGGCGTGGTGACGTCACTGACGCAGCCTCCCAGACGCGTTTCGTCACTAATGGACGTTTTCAATGGGGGTAGGGCTAGCAGCAGTGAGACACCTTCATATAGCAGCCACTCAATGTAAACGGCGATCCATGGGAACAGACTCCGCCATTTTTGTTGAGGGTAAATTTGCCCATACCACCGCGCTTGACGTGCGCGGCTTAGAGCAGAGAATGTAAATCTTCTTTGATGTTAGTACCCCATTGCCGCAGAGTGAACTTCCCACTCGCCGCAAAAAAGGTCAAAAAAGTTTTAAATGTTGTAAAACCTCCGTGGAGACTAATTGAAATTAGCACACAGACAAATCAGGGAAGCACAAAGTTCATATCCGGCACAGAATAATTCAACTCGGTGCTCACCATGGCCATCTTGTGGGCAAACTGAAAATCTCTTGTTAAATTAAACCTAATGGTGTTTAAACCTAGGAAGAATACAGGCCTCCATGTCTATACAAGACAAGGGTTATTAAAAGGTATTGTCCTAAGTACTAAAAAATGTGATGGGAAGACACATTCTTGTACAAAAACAAGATCAAAAAAAAAAAAAACACTTCAAGTGATAAAGGTGAAATGTAAATTTTTAAATTTTAAATATGCTGATTGGTTTTAGATCTATTAAGTGATAATAAGCCAAACAATATGCTATACCAATTTTTAAATATTTATATAGATTAAGTTGGTATATTTAAATAAATTTACAAAAATTATATTTAATAAGTCCCAACTCAGTCGGGAAATATGATATTGTGAGAAATCGCAATACGTGCTACCCCACACCCTCAAGGGTAAACATACCTCAAAAAGGGGGGGGGAAGGAAGGGGGGGAAAAAGAGAACACAAAATTGTGTCCATGGTGAAAAAAGAAAAAATAAAAAGATGAAAATTGTGTGAAAAAATTCTACTAAAAATTAGCATTTCCACATAGGTGGAAAATGCATGAAAATTTATTTATTTTTATTAAAAAATAAAATTAAATCAATTGTGTATATATATATACTAAATAAGTGAAAGCAAAACAAAACTTAGTTATGTTTAAGAAATAAAAATGCTGAAACCCGTGTCTGTTCCCATAGAGCCCTTTACAGAGGTTCACATCAGGCATTATTAATAAAAGCATTTATATCCGTTTCAATATTGAGGCCATGGGGGCTGTATGATTTCAACCGATGGATCCACCCCATTTCCATTTGGGAAATCTCCCTAACTAAATTACTACCCCTCCAATGCGCCTTGAATTTATCAATTCCGAGAAAAAGGGTATTGGAGGGGTCCTTATGATGTTTAAGTCTGTAATGGTTAGACACAGAGTGATTTCTAAAACCTGCAAGGATATTTGTGATGTGTTCATTAACCCTTACTTGAAAGGACCTCTTAGTACGACCTATGTATTGTAGCCCACACGGGCATTGAACCAAATACACAACCCCAGTAGAGGCACAGGTAACGCATGGCACAATTTTAAACTCCTTCTGGGTAACTGTAGAAATGAAGGTGGTAACACATCTCCGTTGATTGCTGCTGAGGGCACACACACGACACCTGTTACATTTATAGTAGCCCCTAAGTTGGTCGAAGAAGCCAATGCCCCTAAGGGGAGGGTCAATAACATTGACAGAAATTTTATTCCTAAGGGACTGTACTCCCTTAAAGATCACCTTCGGTTTTATTGGCTCAAGGGAGTCCCTAAGAGTCAATATCTCAGGCTCAGGAGGAATTGCTCGGACCGCCAAGAGTTTTTAAATCAGGCTGGGGTCCTTACAGAGCGTTTCCTAGAAAAGGGTTACAATGAGAGCACTTTAAAAGACACCCTTGACCATATTGCAGCTATGGATAGGGATGAACTTTTGCGTGAAAGGGAACAAGCTGAAGGAAATCAATTCCTTGAGGGCGTGCCTTTCATTACCTCCTATTCCATCCAGCACCGGTCCATTTCACATCTGATTCAGAAGCATTGGCATATTGCCAGGAGCGACCCGGTGCTGAGAGAAATTTTGCCAATAAAACCGAAGGTGATCTTTAAGGGAGTACAGTCCCTTAGGAATAAAATTTCTGTCAATGTTATTGACCCTCCCCTTAGGGGCATTGGCTTCTTCGACCAACTTAGGGGCTACTATAAATGTAACAGGTGTCGTGTGTGTGCCCTCAGCAGCAATCAACGGAGATGTGTTACCACCTTCATTTCTACAGTTACCCAGAAGGAGTTTAAAATTGTGCCATGCGTTACCTGTGCCTCTACTGAGGTTGTGTATTTGGTTCAATGCCCGTGTGGGCTACAATACATAGGTCGTACTAAGAGGTCCTTTCAAGTAAGGGTTAATGAACACATCACAAATATCCTTGCAGGTTTTAGAAATCACTCTGTGTCTAACCATTACAGACTTAAACATCATAAGGACCCCTCCAATACCCTTTTTCTCGGAATTGATAAATTCAAGGCGCATTGGAGGGGTAGTAATTTAGTTAGGGAGATTTCCCAAATGGAAATGGGGTGGATCCATCGGTTGAAATCATACAGCCCCCATGGCCTCAATATTGAAACGGATATAAATGCTTTTATTAATAATGCCTGATGTGAACCTCTGTAAAGGGCTCTATGGGAACAGACACGGGTTTCAGCATTTTTATTTCTTAAACATAACTAAGTTTTGTTTTGCTTTCACTTATTTAGTATATATATATACACAATTGATTTAATTTTATTTTTTAATAAAAATAAATACATTTTCATGCATTTTCCACCTATGTGGAAATGCTAATTTTTAGTAGAATTTTTTCACACAATTTTCATCTTTTTATTTTTTCTTTTTTCACCATGGACACAATTTTGTGTTCTCTTTTTCCCCCCCTTCCTTCCCCCCCCCTTTTTGAGGTATGTTTACCCTTGAGGGTGTGGGGTAGCACGTATTGCGATTTCTCACAATATCATATTTCCCGACTGAGTTGGGACTTATTAAATATAATTTTTGTAAATTTATTTAAATATACCAACTTAATCTATATAAATATTTAAAAATTGGTATAGCATATTGTTTGGCTTATTATCACTTAATAGATCTAAAACCAATCAGCATATTTAAAATTTAAAAATTTACATTTCACCTTTATCACTTGAAGTGTTTTTTTTTTTTTTTATCTTGTTTTTGTACAAGAATGTGTCTTCCCATCACATTTTTTAGTACTTAGGACAATACCTTTTAATAACCCTTGTCTTGTATAGACATGGAGGCCTGTATTCTTCCTAGGTTTAAACACCATTAGGTTTAATTTAACAAGAGATTTTCAGTTTGCCCACAAGATGGCCACGGTGAGCACCGAGTTGAATTATTCTGTGCCGGATATGAACTTTGTGCTTCCCTGATTTGTCTGTGTGCTAATTTCAATTAGTCTCCACGGAGGTTTTACAACATTTAAAACTTTTTTGACCTTTTTTGCGGCGAGTGGGAAGTTCACTCTGCGGCAATGGGGTACTAACATCAAAGAAGATTTACATTCTCTGCTCTAAGCCGCGCACGTCAAGCGCGGTGGTATGGGCAAATTTACCCTCAACAAAAATGGCGGAGTCTGTTCCCATGGAATCGCCGTTTACATTGAGTGGCTGCTATATGAAGGTGTCTCACTGCTGCTAGCCCTACCCCCATTGAAAACGTCCATTAGTGACGAAACGCGTCTGGGAGGCTGCGTCAGTGACGTCACCACGCCAAGGAGGAGGGCTCCTCAAGCCGGCCGGCTTTACTTTTACTGTCACACGCTGTTTTTATTCGTACTGATGTAAGTACATTACTTTTAAATAAATATTCTTATCCTGCGGTATTACGCTATTGTGCCCCTTCTTTATCTTTGATATATGTGTCTGGATCGCTTGATTGCTATTGTCCGGAGCGGGGGGTAACGAGAGTGAACCGCAACTCCTTTCCAACCCAATGCTGAGGCTTGGATCTCGCTGCTTAAATACAAGTGTTTCCACCCTGAGTATCCAGAGGATTGAAAGGCCGTGGCTGGGCTATAGCCAAATGCAATAAAGGCTTGCCGTGTGGTAAGCAGCTTATTCTTACGGTGGAGGATTTGCACTAAAAGCATGCATGTCACCTGGGTGTTCGTGGTTTGACCAAATTTAAGAACTTAGTGTCATTCATCAAGCAAACCAAAGGCTCTATCCGATATTATTGTCTTCAAGGAGATTATACCAATTTTCATTCATTGATTGACATTTATTTTGTATTTCGATTGGCGCGGCTATTTATATTATAGACTGAGAAAGTCTACCTGCCAATTTTCCAAAACTGGAATCCAGACAGTGCTGGAACATTGAGTTCAGCCCAAGCTAGAATGGGGGTTGCTTCCCTTTGAGCTGTGTGACTTTTTGTGCCCTCGTGATGGTTGATATGATCCACTGCTGTGGCCTACATCCAACTGAATCCTCATCCGATTTCCTCATGGGCGGGCGAGATAAGCAGAGCTTCAGGAACAACCGAATCACCCTGAGCTCCAGGATGTTGATCAGGAGTTGGGCTTTTGCCAGAAGAGAGGGCACCCAGGACTCCACCAACAGGCTGGCGTTCAATGTAAGCACCTTCCAAGACTTCAGGGGAAATTCTAGCACAGGTGTCTGACAGTGTCCAATGCAACCAGAGTGTTCAGCTGCAAAGTACAGGAGTAAAACTGAGCATATGGTATTACCTTGAAGGACCCACTGTTTCTTCAGAGCTGCTGCGTCAGGGTAGAGAAAGTGCATGTGAGGGGTTTAAATCTGAGAAAGAGCTCACTCCTGTGATGGTGAACAGTAAGAGCTAGGAGCAGTGCTGACAACCGCCAGTATTTTCTCCAGCCAGTAAATGCCAGTAAAAGAAAAAGGTTGCCAGTAAAAACATATGGCTGTGACGCTTGGCCGAGACCATCCGAGTGCCTGCTACAGTGTGTTCAGACCGTGCCGGTGATCTGACGATCTGGTTCCGGCTAAGGAGCTGGTTCCTGTAAGGACTGCGCAGGCGCAATCCTTGCCGACGGAAATCTCCGAACCTTGGCCGGCATCCAGGGCGACGTGGAATTTGAGGAAAGTGGCCAATCGTCCTCATGTCCTCGCTTCCCTCGGACGGCTCGTTCCGCTCGCTCGGCCTCCTGGCTCTTTTTTTAACATCCTCCAATCCACGGGAATGTTAAAGAATGAGCCTGGATGCCGACCGAGGTTCGGAGATTTCCGTCGGCAAGGATTGCGCCTGCGCAGTCCTTACAGGAACCAGCTTGTTAGGGGAACTTTAACGACAAGTCACCGGCAGTGTGTCACGTGAAGTCATGGTGCAAGGGAATAGAGCAGCCAGAGCCTTATGTACAGGTCTGCAGGACAGGAAGAATGAAAGCCGTTAGTGGACAGAAGGGACCACATGCAATAGAAAGAGAGGGTCACTGTAACTCAGCAGGGGACATGTCATGTTGGTGAGGTGCCATCATCATCATCTGTGCTGCTGCACACTGCTGTCAGTGTCACTGTGAGAGTCAATTTCATGTGTGTGTGCCGCTCATTCTAATTTCTTGCCCTCTCGATTCCTGTCCCTGAGCTACTTATTTACTATATAGAAAATAAAATAAGAAAAATGTTTTTGCCTTAATATCGACCTTAAATAACTTTGCTAATTGCATATTGTAACTTGTTGTAGCCTAAATACAAAAATTTGCACTTAAAACTGTAATTTTGTAACTTTTGAATATGCCAGTAAAAACGTAGCCGTGCCAGTAAGTTTTGGGTGTCGTGTCAGTAAATTTTAATCTGGTAGGTTGGTAACACTGGCTAGGAGCAATGTCCTTCAGCATCAGGCTTCAGGAGGTATGTAAATGACCTACGCCTATAGCAAGGGCATTAATACATTTTGGTCAAAGCTGTATAGTTTGTTTGCAGGTGCCCCCCTACCCGCAAATGCTTTTTTTTTTGGAAAAGGTAAATTATGGGAGTTATTTACTAAAGGAAAATACACTTTGCACTGAAAGTGCCCTTGGAAATGCAGTCGCTGTAGATGCAAGGAAAATAAAAAACAGCATTTTATCTTGCACATGATTGGATAATAAAATCAGCAGAGCTTCCCATCATTTCAGATCTACCCCCAGTGATGTATTATGGCCTAGGCCGACAAGGCCCAGGCCTAGGGCGGCACTTTGCGGGGGGCGGCAAAATCCCATCCCGTCCCCCTGTGCTCATCCCATCCTGTCCCCCTGTGCTCATCCCATCCTGTCCCCCTGTGCTCATCCCATCCTGTCCCCCTGTGCTCATCCCATCCTGTCACCCTGTCCTCATCCCACCCTGTCACCCTGTCCTCATCCCACCCTGTCACCCTGTCCTCATCCCACCCTGTCACCCTGTCCTCATCCCACCCTGTCCTCATCCCACCCTGTCACCCTGTCCTCATCCCACCCTGTCACCCTGTGCTCATCCCACCCTGTCCCCCTGTGCTCATCCCATCCTGTCCCCCTGTGCTCATTCCATCCTGTCCCCATGTCCTCATTCCATCCTGTCCCCATGTCCTCATTCCATCCTGTCCCCATGTCCTCATCCCATCCTGTCCCTCTGTCCTCATCCCATCCTGTCCCTCTGTCCTCATCCCATCCTGTCCCTCTGTCCTCATCCCATCCTGTCCCTCTGTCCTCATCCTATCCTGTCCCACTGTCCTCATTCCATCCTGTCCCTCTGTCCTCATCCCATGAAAATGACAGGGCGGGTCTTAAAAAGGAAGGGGTGCGTCATATATAAAGTAGGGGGTGCGCGAGTTTCACCAGGCCTAGGGCGGCACAAAACCTAAATACACCCCTGTCTACCCCTCAGATTTACAGCGACAGCACATCCAAGTGTACTTGTAGTGCAAAGTGGATTTGCCTTTCGTAAATAACCCCCTATGTCTTTAAGCAATACCCTCCTATCACGCAAGCCAGTTATGAGGTGCATTTACTGTTACACACGTTTTCTATAACATACAGAATATTTGTATATGACCTGCATGCAGTTTATCTCTAAGTAATTGTTTTTATTTTTTTAGTTCCAGTTATTACCACAGTCCTGATGATTTTCGATTATAGGATCAGCTATAAAGTGACTCTTTTCCTATAGTTTAGGTATACCCATTTTCCCTCCCCTACTCTGCATTCCTTTCTTCAAATCCTGTGATATATTACAACTATGTGAACTCATGCATACAGATCATAGTGCAAACAGGTACAATAAAGTACACATATCATTTAAAATAAACATATGCAGCTTTCTCAGAACATGGACTTCAATTTTAAAGTAGACTTGGGGCAAGCAATAAAATACACAGTTGAGTACTTTGGTCTATTGCTCGAGTTGAACTGAGTTTATCTTTGACCCTCATATGTTAGCACACTTTGAAAGTCAGGATGTGACCGCTTATTTTGAACTGACAACATCAGAGGTCTATGTCTGTGTATCTTTTTTGGTGTTAAAGTGTCATACTTACCGTATTTTCTGGCGTATAAGACGACTTTTCAACACAAGAAATTCTTCTTAAAAGTCAGGGGTTGTCTTATACGCCGGTACCTAACATGCAGACTTGCAGGCAGCCCGCCGCTGCCGTCCACTTTTCAAAAGCCACGCCTCTTCCTCATGCTGTTCCATGATAGGCGGAACACTCAGCTTCCCAGCAGAGCCTCTGTTCAGTATTCCGCCTATCACGGATGCCCTCTTTACCTCGTTCTTGGACGAGAGGGCATTCGTGATAGGCAGAACACTGAACACAGTGTCTGCTGGGAAGCCGAGTGTTTCGCCTATCACAGAACAGCACGAGGAGGAGGCGCGGCTTTTGAAAAATGGATGCCCGCGGTCTGACTGACATTCTGCATGTTATGGATAAGGTAAGGGATCGTCGAGGCATGTAATGGTGGCACAGCGAGGCATGTAATGGTGGCACAGCGAGGCATGTAATGGTGGCACAGTCTGGCATGTAATGGTGACACAGTGAGGCATGTAATGGTGGCACAGTGAGGCATGTAATGGTGGCACAGTGAGACATGTAATGGTGGCACAGTGAGGCATGTAATGGTGGCACAGTGAGGCATGTAATGGTGGCACAGTCTGGCATGTAATGGTGGCACAGTGAGGCATGTAATGGCACAGTGAGGCATGTAATGGCACAGTGAGGCATGTAATGGCACAGTGAGGCATGTAATGGCACAGTGAGGTGAGGCGAGGCATGACTAGTAGGAAGGGAGTCGTCTTATATGGCGAGTATATCCCAAAACCAACATTTTAGCTGGAAAATTAGGGGGTCGTCTTATACGCCCAGTCGTCTTATACGCCGGCAAATACGGTAATCTTTTTATTGCCTTATCCTATATACTTATGTATGCTTGGACTGCAAAAAGTGAGCTATGCACACCGTGGGTGTATCTTTTTTTCTAAAATATTTAATAAAAATGTTAATTAATAAAAAAGAAAACTACACGGTTAAAATATGTGCATGGGGACGGTTTTGCCAGAGGGTATGTGATTCTGTGCAGCAAGTTTTGTAATTCATGCACCCTAACCACACAGCATAGCTAGATTCTAAACGTCTTTAAAGCAGTGCAGCAGTCAAGTGGCCCATTGAACCGCTGAATCAGCTCACCATCCATGGCCCATCTAGTTTTTCAATGCAGCCTCACCAGTGCCCATCAGTGCAGCCAACTCCAGTGCCCATCAATGCAGCCTAATCACTAGGGCAGGTTACATAGGGTGTATGGGGGGGGGAGATGAGGGTCAGCTAGGGTTGTCAGGGTCTCTCACCTCAGTGATCTCAGCTCAGTAGGTCCTTGCATGCCACGGCCTCCTGGGGGGGGTAATGCCCCTGGTCCTGGAGTCAAGTTGCAGCCAGCGCCCAGCCCTGCAGCCCTGTGTCCCGACTCCCTGGCATGCCCTGCCTCTGCCTGCTTCCAAGAATCCAATGCCAGGGAGTTGCAGTTTCCTCTGCGCTGCTCTGTTTTTCACCCACCAGGAGCTTTAAGCGTGGACTACAACTCCTGGAATGCAACGGCTAGTGGTCCGTCCGACTTCTAAGACCAGAATAAAAAATTAAATGGCAGCGGGCATTTTGAATATAAGTTAGGGCGGCCTGGGAGGCAATTGCCACCCTGCCCCCCGGCCCAGCCCTCCCCTGCTCCCCAGCCTACCAATTACATAGTAAAGCAGCAGAAGCACACTGACAAGTCATTGACAGACATTAAATGATGCCCCCATTATTCATTTTACACAGGGCTTTGCTTCTCAAACAATAAGTGCTGGAACTCAAACACAAACCCCCCCAAAACATCTGCCCCCACACACACCTCACAAACAGTAGGAGGGTCTTAAAGGGGCATTAAATATCAGGATTGCATTACATACAGAGTGCAAAGTTCAGGAGGGATGCACACCGAGTGCAGAGCTGTCACTTGTAAAAACAGAAACCAGACTTCTGTGTTTACAAGTGATTGTGGTGAGCAGGCACCAACGGGTCTGAGCCAGAGGTGGTGGAACTGAGTTCCACCAAGTTCCACCTGAAAAAAAGCCCTGATTCTACATTCTACAACTACAAATCATATACTATATTTTACTCAAATAGAATTTTTACATTTTGACTACAATGTTGTGTTTTCATGACCACATGACCACATTTAATCTATCATCTAGAGACAAAATTGTGTGCCATGAAAATCAACCTGTCAGGGTGGAAACATGCAAATTACCATTGTTTTTAGGAGGTGCAATTTACAAGGCTCTGTTACATAAGTACAATCTGGGTGGCAACCATGGCTCTCTATAGATTCAGTGTAGGAAGAAGGGTAGCCACCCTAATACAGGAAGTGTGTTATTCACAGGATTACCAGTTGAAAATAAAGAGAAATAAAGGGAAAAACTTGGAGATGAATACACATTGAAGACATTATTTACACACAGATAATTACATTCAGATCAACATCTAGAGAACAATTGGGGTTATTTACGAAAGGCAAATCCACTTTGTCCATTTATTGGAAGATATTGGGGGTTATTTACGAAAGGCAAATACACTACAAGTGCAAACTACAAGTGCAAAGTGCACTGGGAATTGCACTGAAAGTGCCCTTGGAAGTGCAGTCGCTGTAGATCAGAGGGAGACATGCAAGGAAAATAAAAAACAGCATTTTAGCTGGCACATTTGCACTTGTACAGGGATTTGCCTTTCGTAAATGACCCCCGTTATGTCATTGGAAGTAAGAGTGGTAATCGGATATTTTGTATAGGAGGTTTCCAACATTATTCACGTATCAGTAAAGGAGTTACTCACAATCAGGAGGTTTCCACCACTATTCACACATATTGGAAAAATTTAGGAAAAATGGAAAAATTTAGGTAGTGCTACACTTTTTTGTATTATTTAGTTGTCAACCTGTTGTTTTGCCCTGCATGAACAAAGCATAGGTTCCTTTTAATGAACAATCTTCATGTTTGACTGTAATTCTATTGCAGAATTCTAAGTTAATATGTAGAGATATGTGTTAAATTGTCAGTCTTGACCGAAATAAAAGTTAATCCCCCAGCAGGTAAAGAAGTGTCAATGATCAGTTTATGACTACTGTAATTAACTGGCTTAAGATAAAGGTATCATCCCGTACTCTTAGCAGCTATTATAATTCCTCAGATAACAGTAAAGACTGGTTGACATGAACTTGATAAGTCGTGCAAAGTCCATATTACCAATATAAGTTTGGGGAGACCAGGAGGGCACTGTCAGTGAGTTTCCACCACTGAGCAACATGGTGGCCCGGGCACTCCTCGTCCTCTGCTGCCTCACACTTGTCTTTGTGAATGTGGCACCTTTTGCGGTAAGTAAGGCTTCAACAGGTGATTTATTAAAAATTATTCATTCGTTTAGTGAAGCAGTTGGTTAAATCAGTTTAAATCACAACTATGTTTTTTTACTAATTATATTTTAATGCAAGATGTTTAAGATCACACCTTGTTTTTCATATGTGAACCAATTTTCTCTAACTAAAAATAATCACATTGAATAAAGTCTATGACAAATTATCATTTGTGATGAGAACAGCCAGCAGGGATCAAAGCAGTTTTTGTCCTAAATTACTTCAATGGGCGTTTGTTAAGAATCTAAAAGTCATGAGGGGATTAGGGCATGGCTAGAGGATGGGGGCTCACCTTTTTTTTTTTTTGGGTGGGCTGGATGGGGAAGTAAGGGAAAGAGGAGTTATAGTAAGTTAAGTAGCAACAGAATGCATAACATTTTTAGGATGCAATATAATTGTGAAATTGAGAATATGTATGATTTTCTGGAAATATTAAGAGAAACTTAAGAGAAACTTATGAAAAATACTTTATAAAAAAAAAGAATCTAAAAGTCAGACTGTGTAGCTACTAGCTTTGTAGAGCCAGGAGGCCTTGTTCACACGGGGTTCAACTTGCATGGTAGCACAGCATATCTCTAGCTTTCACAAAGCATTTGCTCTTTCTTGGAGTCTTTATTTTAACTTTTACTGAGCCTTTAAGCATCCTTTGGCTTTAAGTTGGGAATGGTGACCACAGATCAAGCCCATCTCTGGGCAACTAAAAAATGATTCATTGCAGTGTGGCTATGGAACCTGATTTGGTCTTGATGGCATAAAGACCTTAGGCCTCGTACACATGACCGAGTTTCTCGGCAAAAACCAGCAAGAAACTTGCTGGGAGATATTTTTTTGCAGAGGAAACCGGTCGTGTGTACATTTTCGTCGAGGAAACTGTCGAGAAACTCGACGAGCCAAAAAGAAAGCATGTTCTCTATTTCCTTGACGGGAATGGAGAAAATTGGCTTGCCATTTTTCTCGATGGCTTCATAAGGAACTCGACGAGCAAAACGATGTGTTTCGCCCGTCGAGTTTCTCGGTCGTGTGTGTACGAGGCCTAAGACTGCTAGAGTGAGGGAGAAGAAGCTACTAGCACCGTTCTTAGCAAGCTTTAAGGGCCTGTTCACTTCAGCCCATTGGTTCGTTTTATTGGGCTGCCCAAAACCCCATGACAAACCAAAAATCTTTTATGCAGCGCTATCTGCAGTGCGCACAATGCATGTAGAAGCGCTGAGAAGGTGCATTGGGATGCTATTCAGAACAAACTAAGCTTATAATATGCCCCTATGAATGCCTGCTGATGCTTCTTGAATCTGAAGTCGGTAAGGCTTCTTTCAGACTTGTGGTACTGCTTACCGCCCTCTGAAAAGCAATCCATGGTGGATCAGATTATGTGTACAGCCCTGTCTAGCTGTATTGCTACAATGCAGATGGTCAGCCAGAGGGTGGAAAAACTGTTTTTACAGCACGCCCCCCCCCCCCCCCCCCCCATCATCATGTTGCTCCTCTTAAAGAGACCTAAAACTACAGTTTTTGCAAGCCAAGATTAAAAAATGCCTTTGTTTATAGTTAGCCAAGGCTACCCATAGTCAGGCCAATTCCACATTAAAGTGGAACATTATATAGAAAATTAAGTCCTGCTAGATCACTTCAGGCTGGCCCCTTTTGCAGGTATAGCTATGTAAAACATTAAAATGTAGGTGCTCAGGGGCTCTGGGCTTCAGCAAAATGGCAGCCTCCAGCAAGAAGAAATATGAGCAATGTTGGAGGCAATTTACAGCATACACTAATTTTGGTAGCATAATTATTAATGCTTAATGAATGTTTCTTGCTAAAGAACATTATTTTTATTAAGTTGTTATAGGTTCCACTTTAACAATTATATTAAATATTTGAGACATACTCACTCTGAGCTGTTATGAAGGTGCATTTAAGATCATTCATGGCATGGATTTTCCTGTGGTTGAAAGATGTAGTTAGTCGCTGACCTTGCCCCCCAACTTCAGTTGCCCCCCAACTCTGGCTCACATGCGGAATGCAGTTCAATATTTCAATACAAATGATCTTCAATTTAATAAGCATTTAGAAGTGGTGAGTGGCAGAGTGCAGTATCCTTTACCAACCAGCATCAGATAGCAGTATACTGTAATCTAATTGGTTTTAGCGCTCTTTGTAAATCACCAGTCCACCTTGCACTGTTTATTGAATAAGCCTATTGAAGAAGGAACAGAACAATCCTAAAAATTTCCCATTCCTTATGTGCAATAAGGATCACATCTGATGCTCGCTATCAGTTGTTAACCCTTGTACTGAATGATTATGATCGATTGTTACATGGATTGTGGATATTAGACTACACGTGACCTCAGATCCCCTCAGCAGACTACCAGTTAGGGAAACATTGTTCTACAAGTGATTTCCATCGCATTTAATAATTATTTTAATGCCATTTTGTTTTTCAGATAAATCACCAAACCAACCTGGGTAAGAGCAAAAATCTGTAAAATTTGGAATTGCTTTCTGTTCCACTTATACTTGAATATTCTACTTACAATGAGGGATTGGATTGTCTTAACTGCCCCTATTGATTTAGGCCTTGTACACACGATAGGATAGCCAGAGGACAATGGTCTGAAGGACCGTTTTCATCAGTTCAAACCGATCGTGTGTAGGCCCCATAGGTTAGTTAACCTTAGGTTAAAAAAATGAGAACTTGCTTTAAAATTTAACCGATGGACAGGTGAAAACCGATCGTTAGTATGCAAAAGCATTGGTTAAAAAACGCGCGCATGCTCAGAATCAAGTCGACGCATGCTTGGAAGCATTGAACTTCATTTTTTTCAGCACCTCGTTGTGTTTTACGTCACCGTGTTCTGACACGATCGTTTTTTTAACTGATGGTGTGTACACACGACGGACCATCAGTCAGCTTCATAGGTTAACCTAATGACCGTTGTCCTCTGGCTATCCTATCGTGTGTACAAGGCCTTAGTGGTATCTTGTAACAATATAAGATAGGTGGCATTTAGATCCCTTTCACACTTACCTGATGAGTTGTGTTGTGATACCGTAAGCATGTTATTGTGCAAAATCCTAAATTTAAATTTAAGCGTATTCTGGAAACCAGATACACTTAAATTAGGCTAAGATACGAGCGGCGTAAGTCTCCTACGTGTCGTAACTTAGGGTGCAATATTTACGCTGGTCGCTAGGTGGCGCTTCCGTTGAGTTTGGCGTAGAATATGCAAATGACTAGATACGCCGATTCAGAAACGTACGTGCGCCCAGCGCATTTTTTTTACATAGTTTACGTACGGCTTTTTCTGGCGTAAAGTTAGTCGAACAAATAGCTGGCCTAGTCAATGTTAAGTATGGCCGTCGTTCCCGCGTCAAAATTTTAAATTTTTACGTCGTTTGCGTAAGTCGTCCGTGAATGGGTCTGGACGTAATTTACGTTCACGTCGAAACCAATACATCCTTGCGGCGTACTTTGGAGCAATGCACACTGGGATATGTACGCGGACGGTGCATGCGCCGTTCGTAAAAAAACGTCAATCACGTCGGGTCACCAATCATTTGCATAAAACACGCCCCCCTCATCCTCATTTGAATTAGGCGCGCTTACACCGGCCCCATTTACGCTACGCCGCCGTAACTTAGGATGCAAGTGCTTTGTGAATACAACACTTGCCTCTCTGACTTACGGCGGTGTAGCGTAAATACGATACGCTACGCCGCCTGAAAGATGCAGCGCCCTACCTGAATCTAGCTATTTATATGTACCAAAATGTATTGCATATTTTTTCCTGTTGCTGTTCTGAAGAAATAAATGAAGGTATTACCAAACCCATTGTTGGAGAGTCTACCTCCATTATCGTGATAATAAAATTCAGGTACCTTGAATTTGAATTAAATAAAGATTATAGAAAAAAAACACAGATTGACTTGTATAGCACTTTTTTTTCAGCGTATTTTCCCTTTAAAATTTCATTTGTTGCAAATGACCTTTTTTACAGAAAATGAAGAAGCGGAAGAATTCAAAGACATCCCTGAATTAAATGTGGGTAAGTAATCATTCTGGTATTGCAAAAATAAAGATAGATCTGAACTCCAGGAAAAAGAATGCTAAATACACAAATGCAAATGCGGTATGTAAAGAGTTGTTTATCTATTCAGACTGGGTTCACACTTATGAAAATTGGATGAGGGGTTCCCCGCATCCAATTCGCATGACAGGAGAGTATGACCGCCTCTTTACACATCTTTGGGGCGGCCACAGAGCACATTGAACTGGAGTTCTGTGCATCTTTGGCTCCGTATTAGGTTCGAATTCAGGCAAAAACTTGGGCCTGATTTGTTCCTGAAATGAAGAACAGGGATGCACCGCCCTCCTGCTGTGAGCCGTGTCCTCACGCAGTGTGAGTCCAGCCTAAAAGATTTGTATTTCTGTCCATCCAAGATTTACATAGCTCTGCCACACAGCACAGCCCTGTCTGGCAGGGAAAGGAACCTAAACTTTCCCTGCTGCAAGTTTACTTTCATGAACAAATCTTCTCCACACCCTACCCTGTGCCTTGACAGTAAAAGGAGAAACAGAAATCTAATATACTCCTCTCTCTGTCACTTTGTCCTGTGCTCTGTTGGGTATATTCACACTTGCGAATGCACCCACAGTGCGATTGGATGCAAGAAATCCAGCGGGGGTTCCAGTGATTAGCCGATAGAGGCATTGGGAGGTTGCTGGCTAATCACAGGCAATCTACTGAGGACACAGGGGAATGGCCAGTACTCTGAGATCCTATGAGATCCTATGAGATCCATCTCAGGCCATCACTGGTACTTAAGTCCCAAATCACACAGTCACCAGGGATCACAGTGTCAGTATCCACAAGTCCCAGGACAGCTGCACACCTTCCAGCTTCCACCAGACATATCTCAACGAGGGTGAGGTCAGCTTCTCAGATAGATTGCTTCATGTTCTCAGTGTTGCCACCGCTAAGACCTCAAATTATAGCTATGCAGTCAACAGGCTGCTTCAAGGGTCAGCAGCCCCAGAGGCTTTGGACTTCTCCCTGATGAGAAAAAAAAAACACATCCAGGGCTTCAAGCTATTTATTACCTTCCCAGCCACATTCTGTACACTCCTGTCCAGGGATTGGCTAGTGCATGATACATTTTCAGGTTGGTCATTTGACTCCCCCAGCCCTATATTGTGGAAACTTCTTCCAGGGGCAGGGAGAAGCAGTCAAACTGCCAGCCTGTGAAACAGACCAAATGAAACAATAACTGCTCCCTTGACTACAAAAGAAGCCAAAAACGATTTTTTTTTTACCAAGTATGGAAGTAGGAGCATTTCGTAATTTGAAGGAAAAAGGAGTTTCCCAGGTGTCGCACTTTTTACAATCAGGAACTTGGCCGAATGTGGACTTGCTGACAAAACAAAGAGGGCCCTTTGAATTCGATTTTTGGCAGGCAATTCAAGTAAGTCATTTTTTGAGATCTCTGGGGCCGTCAATGGATTTTCATCGGCAATTGACAACTCTGGAAGCTCTCTGTGAGGAGGAGGAACCACTCTCACGAGTGGTTTCTAAGATGTATGATTTGCTGAATGCGCCACCAAAGGATTTTGTGATGCCAGGCATTAGTAAATGGGAAAGAGACTTGGATAGGACTTTCACCCCAGTCCAGCGTAAACATATTATTGAATTGGCAATGAACTCCTCGATCTGCACGCGGATCCAGGAGTTCAATTATAAACTCCTGACACAATGGTATTACACACTAGCAAAGCTTCACAAATTTTCCATTGAAAACTCGGAATACTGTTGGAGGTGTGGGATAGAGCGTGGAACTCTATTGCATATATTTTGGACGTGTGGAAAGATACAGCAATACTGGACAGAGATTCAGAGAATGGTGGTGCAGTGAGTAGCACTTTCACCTAGCAGCAAAAGGTTCGCTGGTTCAAATCCCAACCACGACACCATCTGCCTGGAGTTTGCATGTTCTCCCTGTGTCTGCGTGGGTTTCCTCCGGGTACTCCGGTTTACTCCCACACTCCAAAGACATGCTGGTAGGTAAATTGGATCTCGTCCAAATTGGCCCAGTATATATGTGTGTATGACTGTGTGTCCTTAGCGTGTCATGATCCTCCGGGGTAAAAATGACCGCACCAGCCAAGTAGATACTGGCTGGAAAAAGCGCCCAGAGGCGATTCAGTTCGCATGCGTTGCGCTATACAAGTCATTCATTCATCTCTTAGGGATTCACAGAATTCCGGATACCAGACGATCCCGCTTTTTTTTCTGCTTCATTGCTCCCAGATCTCGGTTCAGACATATAAAAGATCGGTGCTATGTCATTTAATTAACGCAGCTAAAATGGAGGTGACCTTAAGATGGAGGGACCCTAGACCACCCTCAGTTGCAGGTTGGCTAAATAGAGTAAGAGATATAAGAGCAATTGAGGACCTGGTCCTCTCACCTCAAAATAAAAGAGAACAATATACCCAAACATAAACAGGGTGGAATTTATTTATGAATTCAGAAGAGGGGAAGTTGCTGTCAGAGGAGATAGGCGAGGAATGAGGGGTGGGGGTATCCCAGTACGAGTTGCGTACCTGCACGGAAGGCAAAAATAAAACATTGACATATCCGTCTCTTTCGGGGAGAAAAGGGGGAGTTATTAAAAGGGAGGGTTATGTTTTTTTTTGTATGGGGGGGAGAAAGAAAAGGGGGGAGGAAGGAATAGAGAAATGTGGATGACATATCTTTTGTTTTAATGATTAACACAAAAGTAGAATGAGAAATAAAGGAAAACAGGTAAATATACACTGTGAAACGGGATGGAATATTGAGTAAATGTATGGATATATAGATTAGGTGACGATGGATGTATGTGTATTTATAGGAGGTGGGAAGAAATGTGAATATGAATATGTATCTTCCCCTTAATTTCTTGTTTTCTTTCCATCCTGTTTTGTTTTTGGAATGTTTTCTTCCTTGTCTTTTTATATAAAATAAAAGTAATAAATACTAAAAAAAAAAACACAAAAAAAACGAAATTTGCCTAGCATCCTACGCAAGCAGGATGCTACATTTTATTCTATATCATAACACATTACATACAGTAATCTAATGCTAGTATGACAACACACATTTATAGCACAATACTAATATGGTACATTCTGAAGCCCATTGCAATCTTAGTGACTGTCCTTTGTATTTTATTTTGATTTCCAGGTCAGAGACTCTTCCAAGGTGATATCATGCTTCCGGTGAGTATTGACTTTATGAATGGTAGAACCTGGTGTCATTGTTAATGGTTGTGAATGGTGGTTACCAGGCTGGACTACTAAAGGGAAATGATTACATAAGGAAAACCTTCACAGTTTTGAAATATCACTTTGTGTGCCAATAGGGAGACTTTAGTGCAAACCTGTATTTGCCCAATTAGAGCAAAGGAACAGATTTGGTTTGATGTTTCCCTCCCCGGTGGTATATAGCAACAGTTCTATTCTGCTATTCATAATATAGAACATACCCCATACTTTGAAATATGGAGAAGCATATGTCTGACTCCATTGACATCATGGATGTTTGGTGATTGGCTCAGTGCTGTCACATGGAGGCAGAAAACAGTCCTTAGCCCAGCTGGAGGAGGTTGGTAGGGGTCTTTAACCCCTTTGCACCGACCACCTACCAGACCTTTGAGGCCGCGTACACACGATCAGTCCAAACCGATGAAAACGGACTGAAGTTCAGTTTCATCGGTCCAAACCGTCTGTGTGTACGCCCCATCAGTCAGTTGTCCTTCGGTCCAAAAAAAGAGAACTTGCTTTAAAATCGAACCGATGGACGCCTGACCGATAGGTCAAAACCGATGGTTAGTATGCAAAAGCATCGGTTCAAAACCCGCGCATGCTCAGAATCAAGTCGACGCATGCTTGGAAGCATTGAACTTCGTTTTTTTCAGCACGTCGTGTGTTTTACGTCACCGCGTTCTGACCCGATCGGTTTTGGAAACGATGGTGTGTACGCACATCAGGCCATCAGTCTGCTTCAGCGGTGAACTGATCGGATGGACTGATCGTGTGTACGCGGCCTGAGGCCTCGTACACACGACCGAGTTTCTCGGCAAAAAACAGCAAGAAACTTGCTGGTTTTTGCCGAGACCAGCAAGAAACTTGCTAATCTCTCTATAGGCCTCCTTCACACAGATGAAATCCATGCTTCCAGGGCCCTGCATGTAGATTAGTGGCTGGACGCATGGATAATCGGCAGCGCTCGTACGCCCCTAATGGATGGGCCCTGACTACTGTAACTTAGTTAACAGAGTATTTTACTGAGTATTATCACAATGTATAGACCAGACTCACACCCTGCATTGCATTACTGCAATGTGTTTTTGTACATTACGGTGCACTGTGTAACAGAAGAAGTCTTGATTTTATTAATGTGTTCTCTTACCCAGGTACTACATGTACCATAGTACATGTAGTACCTTGTCTTATCTCCCTATGTTTTGTCTAAGACCCTTTTCACACTGAGGCAGTTTTTATGCGTTTTAGCGCTAGATATAGTACCTTTATAGCGCTTGAAAACTTGCCATGCCGCCGGAGTGTGAAAGTCACACTGAGGCGGTGCGCTTGCGGGACATTAAAAAACGTCCTGCAAGCAACATCTTTGGGGTTGTTTAGGAGCGCTCCTAAAACGCCTCTGCCCATTGCAATGAATGGGCAGCAGCGCCTCTGAAGCGCCTTAAAAGCGATTTGGAAGCGCCGCAACACAGGAGTTTTTAACCCGTTCTTTGGGGTTAAAAGTACCCCGCTAGCAGCTGAAAAGCGCCGCTTAAACAGCGCTAAAGTGCTCACGCTTTACCGCTAATGCACGGGCGATCCCAGGCGATCCCAGTGTGAAAGGGCTCTAAGGCTAGCTGTGAGGTTGGACAGTGGCCTAGGAAATAATGCATGAATCATCTTAAAGTTTTTATTTCTTCCAGAATGATAGGAATGCGCTGCGGAATGAAACCTATCGGTGGAAGTTCCCCATTCCATACATATTGGCCGATAATCTGGGTAATCTCTTAGTTTATCTTTATTTCTTGTCTATGTTGCTAATCTCTCTATAGGCCTCCTTTGCACAGATGAAATCCATGCTTCCAGCGCCCTGCATGTAGATTAGTGGCTGGACGCATGGATAAGGGGCAGCGCTCGTACGCCCCTAATGGACGGGCCGCCACTGCTCAAATCCTTAACTACTGTCACAAAAAAGCACGAGAAGCTGGGTAGTGCCAAGGAGAACATGTACCAATGGAATATTTATTATTATTATTATTATTTATTTTAGTGGTGTTAATGGAACAGCACAATTTTCATGTACAGTCTCAACAGTCTCAACAACAGTGTACACTGGAAGCACATATTTGGCTGTGGAATTACTTTTTTTCTTTACAATTAGCTAGACTTAGATACAGCAACAGTACTCCAATCTAATTAATTTCAGTTTGTAAAAAATTTGTTTCAGGTAGTAGTAGAAGCTTTTTCATCAATAGGCCAGCTTTGATCAGCAGATAGAAATGGGACAGGAGTATGTCGATGTTCTTGCTGATGCAAAACTGTCCTGCAGTTGGTCAGTTTGTATCAAAGCGGGTACTTTTTTTTAGACCTGCAAGGTTAAGGCACAATGTGCTAGTCAGGGCCGGACTGGCCTACCGGGATAGCGGGAAAATTCCCGGTAGGCCGCCTGCTGCCAGTAAAATGTATTAGCTGTTGGCCACGGCGGCGGCCGCCGGACGCCATTGCGGCCGCCATCGCGGCCGCACTTTGCAATTATGCAGGGGTGGTGGACGCCTGCCCTATGACAGGCAGTCACTCCAGTGTCATGCGTGCAGCGTGTGTCACAAATATAAAGCAGCGGCGGGCCGGCCGCGGCGGGTTGCGGCCGCCATGCTCGCCGCCGCACTGTCCTTTGCATCTAACCCGGCGCTGTGTGGGTGGACTCACTGGGACTGGAGGCGGAGCGATCATGTGACTGAGGGAGGGGAGGAGCCGAAGGGAAAGAGAACCGAACGTCAGATCGGTTCCATCGTCCTGTGCGGCGCCAGCACCGCCCACTATTTCTCCTGCAGGGTCACATGGCAGAGGAGGCAGAGAGGACAAGAAATTAACGGCGCCCGCCACCCTTGGAGCACAAGGTGACCAAATATATTTTAATGAAATGCTGACCTGTATATGTATCTCTCTCTCACCATATAACGGTGCACCCCCCGGCCCCCCCCTCCTCTCTCTGTCACCTACCTTTGCTTCCCCTGAAAACTGTAAACTGTATAATAATCTCAGAGAGGGGGGGGGGGGTGCACCGTGCAATGGTGTGAGAGAGATTATACAGATTACAATTTGCAGGGGCAGAAAAGGTAGGTGACAGAGGGGGGGGGGTTGCATGGTGCACCCCCCTCTCTCTGTCACCTTTGCTGCCCCAGCAAATTGTAATCTGGACTGTATAATATCTCTCTCACCATTCAGTGGTCAACCCCCCCCCCCCCCCCCCCCGTCTCTGCACCTACCTTTTAAATGCAAAAAAAAAAAAAATATGTAATTTGAAAAAATAAAAAACAATAATCTGCCTGCGCTTAGGACCGTGAATTGGGCTGCTGCCCCCCTGGAAACCCAACCCCTAAGGCCTCATTCACACGAGGCGGACTCCGTCGCTACGGAGTCCGCCTGCTCCCGTCAGTTTAGCGGGAGATCAGTCCGCAGATGACAAGCTCCTCTCTGCTCACTGAGCGGGGAGGGGCTTGTCGGGCACCGCTGTGTCCCTATGGAGCGATCTGATGAAAACGGACAGCATGTCCGTTTTCATCAGATCTTACCCGATCCGATCCGATCCGCATGGATGGATGGGGACGTGGCCCCCATACGTCTGATTTTAGCGGATCGGATAGGGTCGGATGTCAGCGGACAAGTCTCCACTGACATCCAACGCTCCATAGAGATGCATGGAGCGGCCGTTCAGGTCCGCCGTCAAAACTGACATGCGGACCCAAACGGTCCGTCCGTGTGAATGAGGCCTTAAAGGGGTAGGTGAATGTGATAGAAAATGTGTGAGGATTGGGGTGATGGCGCTGCCTGTGCCTTATCCCTTTATACCAGGGGTATTGAATTACAATTCGCCGAGGTCCGGTCAGTAACATTTTCTTCTAGCAGAGGTCCGAATATCATGTTGGACCTCTGTTGCTGCAGCACAATGCAGCTTGGTGCGGTGCAATTTTTTTTTTTTTAAAAAGGTCAAGGACTTCTTTGTCTCTGTTTCTTGTGGGTAGTGCAGCCCATTAAAATAGGCTAATCCACCCACAACGTGTGCACCTAATGCACATGCACAGATCTTAACCCATTATTATATCAGCGCCCTTAGTCCCCAGTGCACATCACAGTCCTTAACCCCCTTCACACCAAGATCCCCTCTTAAAGAGTTTCCTCAGCTCCCCCTTTACATCACCCCCTCCACTCTTTCCACAGTAATGTTCTCACACTCCCTTAACATCAACCCCCATTACCAGTACTGTCCTCTGCCCCTATTTATATCATAACCCCACATTACAGTCCTCAACCCCTCCACATCACTGTCCTCAGTCCCTCACATCACAGTCCTCAGCCTACCCCCTACATTACATTCCCAACCTCCACTTTAATATCCTTAGCCCCCCTCACATGACAGTTCTTGGTGACCCCAATTTAACTTCTTCAGGCTCCCCCCACATTACAGTCCTCGGCTCCCCCCACCTTACAGTCCTCGGCTCCCCCCACATTACAGTCCTTAGCTTCGCCCACATTACAGTCTTCAGCTCCCCCCACATTACTGTCCTCAGCTCCCCCCACATCACTGTCCTTCTTGGTCACCCCAATTTAACTTCTTCAAGCCCCCCCACATTACAGTCCTCAGCTCCCCCCACATTACAGTCCTCAGCTCCCCCCACATTACAGTCCTCAGCTCCCCCCACATTAAAGTCCTCAGCTCCCCCCACATTACAGTCCTCAGCTCCCCCCACATTACAGTCCTCAGCTCCCCCCACATCACTGTCCTCAGCTCCCCCCACATTACAGTCCTTGGTCACCCCAATTTAACTTCTTCAAGCCCCCCCACCTTACAGTCCTTGGCTCCCCCCACATTACAGTCCTCAGCTCCCCCCACATTACAGTCCTCAGCTCCCCCCACATTACAGTCCTCAGCTCCCCCCACACTCCCCAGTCCTCAGTCCCCCCACACTCCAGTCCTCAGTCCCCCCCCACACTCCAGTCCTCAGTCCCCCCACACTCCAGTCCTCAGTCCCCCCACACTCCAGTCCTCAGTCCCCCCCCACACTCCAGTCCTCAGTCCCCCCCCACACTCCAGTCCTCAGTCCCCCCACACTCCAGTCCTCAGTCCCCCCACACTCCAGTCCTCAGTCCCCCCCCCCACTCCAGTCCTCAGTCCCCCCCCACACTCCAGTCCTCAGTCCCCCCCCCCCACACTCCAGTCCTCAGTCCCCCCCCCCCCACACTTCAGTGCTTAGCTCCCCCTCTTTGATGTCCTTAGCCCCTTTCCCCACATCACTGCAATCCTGAGGCTTGGAATCCTCCCCCCACATTCAGATGTTAGCTCTTTACTTCACCCCCTCACTGTCCTACCTTACACAGACAGATCGGAGGGAGGCACAGCATGTCTGGATAGGGACAGGAGAGGAGTTGCAGGAAGGGAGGCGGGACAGTTCTGGATGGAGGGCCGAGGTAACAAACAGGTGATTGGCTGCTAGGATGAAGGACAGTCCTAGCAGCCAATCGCCTGTTTGATAACCTCGGGCAGCTCCGCCCTCCACCCAGAATTGTTCCGCCTCCCGCTGTCGGCTCTGTGAGGATTACAGAGCGATGGCAGGAGGAAGAAAAGGCTCCTACATCGCAGTACTGAAGCGGTCCGAATGGCAGAGTGCCGCGGGCCGCATGTGGCCCGCGGGCCGCCATTTAGTGATGCCCGCTTTATACCATAAAGGGTGAGAAAAGGACCAGTGGTCCCCACTCACCAGATCCAACTCCCCGCCAGGGGTACACAGCATGTAGTATAGGCTTCCCAGTTTTCCACTATACCTACATATACCTACTACTTTCATATCTGTCTTCCATATATATATATATATATATATATATAATACATTCTTCAAATGTGCTTTAAAATGTATGGTTTTCCCTTTCATGAACAAGAAAATAATGACGTTTGCTGTTGGGCTGGTATAATAATGCTATGGGGCTGGTATGAAATTTTTTCCAGGGCTGGATTTTATTCCCAGTCCGGCCCTGGTGCTAGTATGCATCATAATACTAGCACATTATGTGAAACTTACCTGAAAACGAAGCATTCCAATGATGCAATTTCATCCCTGGAGACCGCTTCCATCTTCCATTTTCTTGGAAAGAAACAAAAAGTTCTTGCACTTTTTTTTTCTTTCCAATGATGCAGTTCGCAATGGATGGAACAGCAGCTATAAATAACCACTGAATATGGACAAAAGAGTGCAGCGCTCTGATACAATCAAATGTGACAATAAAGTCAAAAATTTGCATAAACAAAAATATATATAAAATGCACATGAAAAGGAAAAGAAACCACATCAAGCAATGCACATATAGGGCCAGATTCACGTAGATCAGCGGATCTTTAGATCCGCTCGATCTACCTGATTTAAGATCCGATCCCGCAAGTTTGCGAGGCAAGTGTGTAATTCACAAACCACTTACCTCCAAACTTGCGGCGGCGGATCGTAAATCCCCCAGCGGAATTCAAAGTCCGCGGCTAGGGGGAGTGTACTATTTAAATCAGGCGCGTTCCCAGAATTTCCCGGCGTGCATTGCTCCCACTGACGTCACTAGGACGTCAGTGGTTTCGACGTGAGCGTAACTAGCGACGCGCGGGTTTCTGAATCGGCGTACGCAAACGACGTAAAAAAATGTAAAAGCGACGCGGGAACAACGGCTATACTTAACATTGGCTGCGCCTCATAGAAGCAGGGGTAAGTATACGCCGGGAAAGCCGCTACGGAAACGTCGTAAGAACACTGCGTCGGGTCCGTGTACGTTCGTGAATTTGCGTATCTCGCTGATTTACATATTATTCAACGTAAATCAGCGGGAACGCCCCCGGCGCCATTTTCAAATTGAAAATAAGATCCGACAGTGTAACACAGTGTAACACTGTCGGATCTTAGCCATATCTATGCGTAACTGATTCTATGAATCAGACGCATAGATAGGACCAGTTTAAGTCAGAGATACGATGGTGTATCAGGAGATACACCGTCGTATCTCTTTGTGAATCTGGCCCATAGAGTCCAAATAGTGCCAAGTGATAAGTGAATATCACAAAGTCCAAAAACAAACGACTCAAACTGGAATTGAGTGAATTAAAATAGTAACTTTCAGTGATGAAATGAGTGTGAATGGAATAAGAGTCCCAAATGTAAAGAGAAGTCCCACCACCGGTATAGATGCAGGCTTACCAGAATGTGTGGACTCTGTGAAAATTAAATTTCCAGAGTCAATCAGGCTTGATAAGTCCTTGGACACTGGGTGTGGAGTCTCTGCAGGATGGGAGTTTGGGCAGATGGCTGTGAAGCAAAATTCCGGGAACATGGAACCAGACTGGAAAATCTTTCACTCAGGAAGTGCAGGGGATAAACATCCGTATTAAAGATCCCACATAGATGTAAAAAAGAGAAGGGGGGACGCCATAGTGTAACACCGTAAAAATCAGTCAAAATTTAATAAAAAATTGCACTTACATATCGGATAAGGAAACAGCGCATATCAGTAAAAACGATGGCAACAATGAGGTCATCCCTGATGCATTTCGTGTCAACACACGTTTTCAAAGGGGTATCTCTCTCTTGTGGCCAGCAACAATATTTATACTAGTCCCCCACAATGCAACTCACCATCTGGGAGGAGGCAATCAGCTTTCTCACTTCCGCATATGGGCCTAATGGCATCCTTGCGTGTTCTCCGAATGTCATATAAATATGTGCCCCACGTCCGGTTTACAGACATAATCCAAAAAAAACATAAATAACTAATAACCTGAAGCGAGGAAGGGCTTGGTTAACGCGCTTCCGGGATATAGCAAGATGGCGACGGAGCGTGCGCTCCGCGCCTCGTTTTGGAACCGGGCTCTGATAGGGAGTCTGTGCAGTGAGGTATGGCAAGCGGATAGGTACATGTGACTGTAGTGTGATGTGAGTGTCAAAGGAAGTGGGGGCAGTCTAAAATGGAACAGCTGTGCGGTCCAGACCTCTCTGTGGGCACCGCTATGCGTTCCACAGGAGCTAAATAAAAAAATAAGGATCCGCAACTGTAAAATACAAATTAATACACCGTAACAGGCAATACAAACTGCATGGATAAGAACCACTAAAACTCCAGAGGGATGATACAAGTGGAGTTAGTGTGTGTGTAGAGAACTAGAAATCAAATCATTAAAAAATATAGTTAAACAGGGTCAGACCTGAGGAATAAGCGCCTATGACCTAGTTACTATAAATGGGAAGTTTAAAAAAACTTGTAAATGAATTAAATCGAGAATAATATATATTAACCACTGACCTCAAATTATTCATAAATAGACACACAAAAAAATAAAAATAAAAAAAGAACATAAATAAAAACAAAAGAAACAGCAAAGAGGGTTTTCCCAAAGGGGTTGATTTCCCAAAGTGCTAGCTATTAGAATTCAAGTACAATTTCATCACTGAACCTAACCTCTCACTGTACGGTTTGTCACTTTTTCCCTATCCTTTTCCTACAGCAGCTTCTTATCACTGACAATATGGCTGCTCTGTACCCCACACACACACCTTTTATAATAATGAGATTATTTAAAAGCCCCCTCATTTACCTGTCATGGTTCAAAATTTCAAAATATTTAAAAATTAAATCAGTAAATTCATTGGGACCACACATCTCAAATCTGCAGGATTAATTTCAAACTCATGGTAGCGGTGAACCTGAGCTGCCTACAGCCTTATAGCTGTCTATGTGCAGTTTGAGACCTAATGCCGCATACACACGATCGTTTTTCGGCATGTAAAAAAAAGAGTTTTTTCAGCCTCTAGAAAAAACAATGTTTTTTACAACTTCATCATTAAAACGACGTTGCCCACACACGATCGTGGAAAAAAAAATGCTCTAGCAAAGCGCGGTGACGTACAACGCGTACAACGGCACTATTAATTGGAAGTTCCATTCGGATGATGCCACCCTTGGGGCTGCTTTAGCTGATTTAGTGTTAGTAAAAGACGATTCACGATTTTCTGTCTGTTACAGCTTGATGAATGTGCTTACTCCATTACGAACGGTAGTTTTACCAGAACGAGCGCTCCCGTCTCATTACTTGCTTCTGAGCATGCGCAGGTTTTTCACGTCGTCTAAGCCCACACACGATCATTTTTTACAACCCGAAAAACAACATAGTTTAAAACGTTGTTAAAAAATGCAGCATGTTCGAAAAAAAAATTGTCGTTTTTCAGAACCCCAAAAATTACATTTTTTTAAAACGTCGTTTTTTTACATGCCGAAAAACGATCGTGTATACGCGGCATAAAGCTCTGCTGCTTTTGACTGCTGTAATAAAATCACATTAATAAAACATGACTACATGTGTAGAAAGCGAATGGGGAAAATTACCCCTCATAAGGAAAATATGTATAAGATCCATATCATGTTTGAGGTCTATCAATTTGTGATTTTATTCTGTACCATAATATGTTGGTTGTTAAAATGTAAAATATGGTCATCTGAAAATAATTATATAGTTAGAAAATTCAACATTGAGGGTGTGTCTGCTGTAGCATCATAAAACATGGAAAAATGGAAGAGTGATGGCAGAAAAAAAATCAAGATCAATATCGAGTCTGCCCCTATTCTATGACTTGTAATATATTTTTCGTACATATTTTTTCTGCACTCTTTTTTAATTAAAGGGTATTTAAGAAATGCTAAGCTGAATCTCTGAATCCTTTAAATAAAAAAATAAAAAACCCTTGCTTCTTTGAAGAAAGCTACTATATGTAACCTCTGTTTCATTCCTGTCTGTGTGTGGCAGTGAGTGTCACAGATATTTCATACAGATCAGAACTGCTACAGCAAATGCAATGATCGTTGCATGTTTCGGTCAAAACATATGGTGGTGGCTACTGTGTGCAAGAGTTACCGTAACTGTGGGGTTACCCACCCCAGTGACCATCACTCTCAGTTTGCTGGAGCTTAGATTGTTGTCCCACAAGCTAGAAAATCTCTCAGATCTGGTGGCAGTGGCAGGATCTGAGACTACTGCCAAACTGGTGACTAGCCCTTCACTCTCTCTCGAGTTCAGACTGTCTTTCATAAACTGAATCTCATGTATGCTTTATTTTTCATTTCAGACCTAAATGCCAAGGGAGCTATTCTGAAGGTTTTTGAGATGTTCCGTCTGAAGTCTTGTGTAGATTTTAAACCCTATGAAGGAGAACACACATTTCTTCATTTCCAGAAATTTGGAGGGTAAATTATATTTTTGTAATTCACTTTTTTATTTTTAATACCCATTTCCTCTTTCGCTGTACAAATCCCTAAGTAATGCTGAACTTATTTATGTTTTACTCTTGTCCTTTTCCTCATTTGCTGTATATTCCCAAACAGTCTTTTTCAATCTTCGGGAAATAAATTGAACAATCATGTGCAGGTTTTCAAGAGTATGGCAGTATATATACATATAATGTATATTATACCGAGTGTGTAATATATATATATATATATATATATATATATATATATATATATATATATATATATATATATATATATATATATATATATAATGTACAAACTTACACAGTGCCTTGAAAAAGTACCCCTTGATATTTTCCTTGGCCTTCGTGATGCTGTTATTTCACTAATATTCTCTAACAAACCTCTGGGGGCTTCACAGAACAGCTGTATTTATACTGAGATTAAATTACACACAGGTGGACTCTATTTACTAATTAGGTGACTTCTGAAGGCAATTGTTTCCACTAGAGTTTAGTTAGGGGTATCAGAGTAAAGGTGGCTGAATACAAATGCACCACAAACACTTTTCACATATTTATTTGTAAACAAAATTGAAAACCATTTATTATGTCCCTTCCACTTCACAATTATGTGCCACTTTGTGTTGGTCTATCACATAAAATCCCAATAAAATACATTTACGTTTTTGGTTGTGACATGATAAAATGTGGAAAATTTCAAGGAGTATGAATACTATTTCGTCTGTATTTAGATGTTTGAAGCTCGGGTTTAAACTAAATATTTGCATGAGATTATGCCACAAATGCCAACCCATGCTTGCTGGTTTCTCTGTTTGTTTGTTTGACCTCATGGTTACTGTACCAATAAAAAGTCAAAAAGCCCCAGGAACATTCTTTCCAACTTTGATTACTGTCAGATATAGATATGTAACTTGTATTCCCCTAGTGCTAGCATCATAGACATGTGCACAGGGTGTGTTGAATGTGCCTGGGCACACCCTAATCACCCCGTGCAGCACAGATTCCCCCTGCTACTGACACCATCCACTGCTCTACTGACGCCAACCTATGCCCTATTGACACGTCCACTGCTCTACTGACTGACACCATTTACTGTCCTACTGACACCGTCCACTGCTCTACTGACACCGTCCATGGTTTTATACATTTTAAATTGTTTGCTTACATTTATTGATAAGTGTGTGTGCGTGTGTATATGTGTATATATGTGTGTGTATGTACGTACAGTATCTCACAAAAGTGAGTACACCCCTCACATTTTTGTAAATATTTTATTATATCTTTTCATGTGACAACACTTAAAAAATTACACTTTGCTACAATGTAAAGTAGTGAGTGTACAGCTTATATAATGGTGTAAATTTGCTGTCCCATCAAAATACTCAATACACAGCCATTAATGTCTAAACCGATGGCAACAAAAGTGAGTACACACCTAAGTAAAAATGTCCAAATTGGGCCCAATTAGCCACCCCCGGTGTCATGTGACTTGTTAGAGTTACAAGGTCTCAGGTGTGAATGGGGAGCAGGTGGGTTATCTTTGGTGTTATCGCTCTCACTCTCTCATACTGGTCACTGGAAGTTCAACATGGCACCTCATGGCAAAGAAATCTATGAGGATCTAAAAAAAAAAATTGTTGCTCTACATAAAGATGGCCTAGGCTTTAAGAAGATTGCCAAGACCCTGGAACTGAGCTGCAGCATGGTGGCCAAGACCATACAGTGGTTTAACAAAACAGGTTCCACTCCACGCCATGGTCGACCAAAGAAGTTGAGTGCACGTGCTCAGAATCAACTGCAGAGGTTGTCTTTGGGAAAAAGACGTATGAGTGCTGCCAGCATTCCTGCAGAGGTTGAAGGGGTGGGGGGACAGCCTGTCAGTGCTCAGACTATACGCTGCACACTGCATCAAATTGGTCTGCATGGCTGTCGTCCCAGAAGGAAGCCTCTTCTAAAGATAATGTGCAAGTAAGCCCGCAAACAGTTTGCTGAAGGCAAGCAGACTAAGGACATGGATTACTGGAACCATGTTCTGTTGTCTGATGAGACCAAGAACAACTTATTTGGTTTATATGGTGTCAAGCGCGTTTGGCGGCAACCAGGTAAGGAGTACAAAGACAAGTGTGTCTTGCCTTCAGTCAAGCATGGTGGTGGGAGTGTCATGGTCTGGGGATGCAGACAATTCATTGAGGGAACCATGAATGCCAACATGTACTGTGACATACTGAAGCAGAGCATGATCCCCTTCCTTCGGAGACTGGGCCGCAAGGCAGTATTCCAACATGATAACGACCTCCAAGACAACCACTGCCTTGCTAAAGAAGCTGAGGATAAAGTTGATGGACTGGCTAAGCATGTTTCCAGACCTAAACCCTATTGAGCATCTGTGGGGCATCCTCAAATGGACTGTGGAGGAGCGCAAGGTCTCTAACATTCACCAGCTCCGTGTGATGTCATCATGGAGGAGTGGAAGAGGACTCCAGTGGCAACCTGTGAAGCCCTGGTGAACGCCATACCCAAGAGGGTTAAGGCTGTGCTGGAAAATAATGGTGGCCACACAAAATATTGACACTTTGGGCCCAATTTGGACTTTTTCACTTAGGGGTGTCCTCACTTTTGTTGCCAGCAGTTTAGACATTAATGGCTGTGTGTTGAGTTATTTTGAAGGGACAGCACATTTACACTGTTATAAAAGCTGTACACTCAATACTTTACATTGTAGAAAAGTGTAATTTCTTCAGTGTTGTCACATTAAAATATATATTAAAATATTTACAAAAATGTGAGAGGTGTACTCACTTTTGTGAGTGTGTATATATACATACATTTTCACACGCATGTGTGTTTGTGCTTTGGGATGCACACCCTAATGCAATAGGCTGCGCACACCTATGGCAAGCATGTAAATGATATTTCCGCCCCTAGATGCTGGTCCTACGTCGGTGACTTCGGAGTAGGTCAGAACGTTTCTATTGGAAGTGGATGTGACCATAAGGCCGTTATAGAACACGAGATCTTACATGCACTGGGATTCTACCATGAGCAGTCCAGAACCGATCGAGATGATTATGTAGAGATCTGGTGGGATGAAATCACTGAAGGTCAGTTTAAATATACTATGATGTTTACAAAAAAGGAAAACTATATCCTCCTCTCTCTACAAAAAAATAATTAAGTAGAATATGTGAAAAAAGGCTTTATAAGGCTTTATAATACTTACAACTACATTTCTTCCTCACAGGTTCATGCCCTAAACTTTTTTTGGTGTAGGTTAGGCCGCGTACACACGGTCGTTCCAAACCGATGAGAATGGTCCAACGGGCCATTTCCATCGCTTCCCCGCTGAAGTGGCCTGATGGTCTGATGTGCGTACACACCATCGCTCCAAAAACCGATCGGGTCAGAACGCGGTGACGTCAAACACACGACGTGCTGAATAAAACGAAGTTCAATGCTTCCAAGCATGCGTCGACTTGATTCTGAGCATGCGCGGGTTTTGAACCGATGCTTTCTGTACTAACCATCGGTTTGGACCGATCGGCAGCAGGCCATCGGTTCGATTTTGAAGCATGTTTTAAAATTTTGGACCGAAGGACAACAGACCGATGGGCTATACACACGGTCGGTTTGGACCGATGAAACTGAACCTCTGTCCATTCTCATCGGTTTTGTCCGACCGTGTGTACGCGGCCTTAGGGAACAGTTAGAAACCCTTTTAGCTTTTTTGTTTTTGTGTTTTTTGTTTTTTATGTGGTCTTTTTTTTATAGTCAGACAGGACAGCAGATATGGGTCAAATCTCCCAACAGGATAATAATGGTAAAGCACTTTGGGGTACATTTATATAAAAAAAAATTTGGTTCAGTATTTAGAGATCCATTGCAAATAATTACCATAATGCGTCTGTTATATGCGTTCCTAAGATGATCAATTCAATTTAGTGGCAATAATGTGGGATTTTTCTGGTTGAGGTATTTCAGGAAAATACCACATTATAGTCACCAGATAGAGGTGACGATCATGGAAAATACACATTTTAGACACATTACGGGGTTATTCACAACGGCTGTGTGAATACTGAGGCATTCACGCAGCAAATATTTTCATAAATGGACATCTTTTTATTGGTAGGGTAGGAAAATGTTACAACCTTTGGTTTCTGTGTCCCCATTTGCAAGATTTTCTCTTACTTCATGCCACAGAGACCATGTTGATACCAGCACAGCAAGTGAAATCTCCCCAATGAGGATAATGGCTTCCTATTTTGCAATGCTGCAAAATGTTTGTTCCTTCTCACAATGTCTATTGTTAAAAAACAATTCTCTCCCTATGTGGCTGATTATCTTAAGTTGTTAAGCAGTTGACTTGAGTAAATCCGGGTACACACTGTCAGCTCGGGCTGGAGCCGCTGTACTAATCATGCAAGGTTAGTTTAGCAATCTCCCCCGCTGAGCTGTTGTGTTCTGACAGGGGGACGACCTAAAAAATAGAGAGGGTAGATTGATGTCACCACGAACCAAGATTTGTGTGTGAGCCACTCAGACTGTATGGAAATGAAGTACTGTGCCCGCTGCTGTGAGTGTTGGCCAGGGAGGGAGCTTGTCTATGCTCCAGGCAATGGTAGAGAATGATAGGTGTCCCAGGAGACCCACATCAGGTCAAAACCTGCTGTGTGATAGTGAATGACAGTCTCAGCTTGGACCCCCACCAGGCCACGATCCCAATGCGATGTGTAAGCTCCGGTGGGTGGCGTGAAACGCGCTGGGAGCGTGGCCTGGTGGAGGTCCAGGCTGAGTTTGCCATTCACTATCACACAGCAGGCTTTGATGCGTGGCTCTCGGGACACCAATCAATCTCTAGATTGATATCACCACCCATGTTTCTGGCTCAACCCCTTTTTACAATTTAATTGGCTAATGCCAATAAACTTTTTTCAAAATTTGGTCTCTTCTTTCATTCTGTTCATTTTTCTGTTAATTCCAATATTGTCTTTTTTAGGAATGGGACACAACTTCAACACATACGATGACAATTACATCACTGACCTGAACACTCCATATGACTATGAGTCCGTTATGCATTACGGTCCGTTCTCTTTCAACAAAAATGCCAGTGTTCCGACTATTACTGCCAAAATCCCAGCCTTCAATAACATTATAGGACAACGCCTGGACTTCTCACTGATAGACCTGGAACGCCTCAACCGCATGTACCACTGCAGTACGTAGCAATAATATATAAAAATCTGTATGAATATAATATTTCAAATTGTGTTCTGGGACATCTTACCACAAAGAACTTGACTAGGGGTTAGAAGGGATTGACATCAAGCTAAATTACCACAAGCCAGTTCGTTTTTCCTTTTTTTTCCATTATCTGGATATTTGTGAAGGAATTAACTAAAAGCAAAACAGTAGGTGAAGGTGTCTGCTAAGAGGAGTCAAAGATTCTCTTCTCATTATCCACATTTTCTTTATATGGACTATGAGGCTAAATGATACTTCACATATAGCAGAGAACATGCAGTAATGCCTTCTCACTTTACCTTTTTAGTCATGTACATCATATAGGTTTTCCTTGAGCATCAAGATGTCCAAATACAGACATAAAGTGGAGTTCGGCCTGTTTTTTTTTTAACTTGGGATCAATCCAATGTCCATCCTCCTCTATATTTAAAAAGGCAAATATATATACCGGTATATATTTTTTAAAGTACCTTTTTTTCCTTGTAGTATGTAGCACATCTGGCTCTTTCCACCTAGGCGATGACATAACTATGGGTAAACGATAGGGGGCGCTAATAATTAATAAAAATAACAATGAAAATCATAGGACTGCACTCCTGAAGTCACTAATCCTTATCAAATAAACAAATGTGCACAAAACATTATCAAACAACATATGATTAAAAAATATTGTGAAATATCAACTAGTGCAAATAATATTCAGTCCCAATCTTAAAGCGGAGGTTCACCCGTACATGACTCTTTTTCCCCTTAGCTTCATGCTCGTTTTGTCTAGGGGAATCGGCTAGTTGTTTTAAAATATGATCTGTACTTACCGTTTACGAGATGCATCTTCTCCGCCGCTTCCGGGTATGGGCTGTGGGACTGGGCGTTCCTATTTTGATTGACAGTCTTCCGAGAGGCTTCTGACGGTCGCATCCATCGCGTCACGATTTTCCGAAAGAAGCCGAACGTCGGTGCGCAGGCGCAGTATAGAGCCGCACCGACGTTTGGCTTATTTCGGCTACTAGTGACGCAATTGATGCGACCGTCGGAAGCCTCTCGGAAGACTGTCAATCAAGAAGGAACGCCCGCTCCCGAAGACCCATACCCAGAAGCGACGGAGAAGATGCATCTCGAAAACGGTAAGTACAGCTCATATTTTAAAACAACTAGCCGATTCCCCTAGACAAAACGAGCATTAATCTAAGGGGATTGTTTGAAAAAATAGTTTAATGGGTGAACTCCCGCTTTAAGCACAAAAAAATATTATGATAATAAATCAAAGTCCATAAAACACCAAACGTCCATTCCGTGCTTGTTGTGATATACTGATAGAGAAGTGATCCTTCACCAAACTTGAATAAACACTGAAAGTGACTGGATAAGTAATCTGCTTACCAAAGCACATTGACTCCTTATGATGATATAACTAGGCGATTCCAATGGACTCCTGGGATATCATTGTCAACTATCCCAGGAGTCCACGGGAATCGCCTACTGATTTACAGACCGGAATTTTCTTTGATTGACAGTTTGCTATAGCAATGGGACGGGAACTTCTGCTGACGCCTCCATTGCTATAGCAACCTGTCAGGATGAAAGAGCGCCATGCAGTGGCATTACTGCGCAGGCGCGAGATCAGATGCCCACAGCAGATATGGACCCTGCCTGCTTCTGAGATAAGGTTAGTTTTTAACCATTTAAACACTAACTAAAAGGAGAGCATTAATATCATTATCTAAATGTTGCATTTAAAGTGGACCCAATTGCGGTGGAGTATTTGAAAAAAAATAAAAAAATAACAAGCTTGGGGTATGCCTTAAAGTTGTATGTGGTATTACAGAACAGTTTGTTTTTCATGGACAGTCTAACTAACATCATACACTGGCTGCACATATTTGGCATTGAGCTCCCTTACAATAAACACCTCAATCTGCTTAATTTCAGTTTTAAATGAAAAGCTTTTATTCAGATTACTTTAGCAGTGACACTGTAAAATTGTCCAACAGCAGGACATTTAAAAAAGAAGGATTGGCCAAAATGTGCATCGTATTAGAGGGAAGATTATAGGCAGATTTTTACTTCACGAATTATCAGACAGCAGATGATACAGCAGTGTATAATTGGCCAGCAGAAAGACAATTTTAAATAGCAAGGCTAGGCCTAAATGTACTAGGGACAAAAGCATTTAGGGGTTATAAAACTATTTATTTATTGTAAAAATTGATTGCATACATTAGTGATATTTGTTTTTGTGAACTGACCATTTTCATCACAAAATGATCATGTGATAAAATGGCAGCAAAGATTAAAAAAGTCCTACGTCTTAATGGGTGAATACCGATATTGATAATTACACTGTTGCAGGTATTGGAGAAATGTATAACAAACACAGAATTGATTCCCATTAATGTGTATTGTTCCCTTACAGCTGCCCCGCTCATTCTCCTTGATCAGTGCTCCTTTGAATTCATCAACATCTGTGGAATGGTCCAGGGTATCACGGACGATGCAGACTGGGTCCATGAACTCAGTGTTCCTGGGGTTTCTGGGGACCATACCTTGGTAGGACGCTGTAGAGGTAATAAATTCCAGTAGAAAACTGCTGACATTACCTTGTGTGCCCCACAAGAGCATGGTCCTTGTGCAAAGGCCACGTGTTATGGTTTAACAGCAGGCATAAACACAGATTCTGCATTGATTGCTGTTGACAAGGGTCAATTACCTCGTTTGTTCCGGTTATGTAATTAGAAGAAAGAATGTACTATGATTTTCCCCAAACTGGATCTAAGTTTGTTTACACTTGTGTCACTTGAAAGTGAACTATGAACTTGCCTGTGATACTGAACACAAGATAATTTACTAGAAGGAGATAAGTGTTTAAGTGTACTTTGGTAAAATCTGAACTCATGCAAGCTATAGAATAGACATATTAATGCAGTTCTGTTCACTGACACATCATTACATAGTTACATAGTTAGGTTGAAAAAAAGACACAAGTCCATCTAGTTCAACCAATAAGAAACAAGCAAAAAACAAACAGACAAGAAAAAAAAAACATACAATCCCATATACACTATCCTATACCCACAGTTGATTCAAAGGTAGGCGAAAAACCCCAGCAAAGCATGATCCAATTTGCTACAACTGGGGAGAGGCAATCGGATTTTCCCTGGATCAACTTTACCTATAAATGTTAATATCTGCTTATATTATGCACATTTAGGAAATAATCCAGGCCTTTTTAAATGCAATCTACTGAGCCGGCCAGAACCACCTCTGCAGGGAGTCTATTCCACATTTTCACAGCTCTTACTGTGAAGAAACCTTTCGGTACTTGGAGATTAAATCTATTTTTTTCTCTAAACATAAAGAGTGCCCCCTTTTCTTCTGCGATGACCTTAAAATTAATAACTCAACACCAAGTTCACTATATGGACCCCTTATGTATTTGTAAATGTTCATCATACCCCCCCCCCCCTCTTAATCTCCTCTTCTCATGAGAGAATAAATTCAGTTCCTCTTAACTTTCCTCATAGCTGAGCTCCTCCATGCCTCTTATCAGTTTGGTTGCCCTTCTCTGCACTTTCTCCAGTTCCCTGTTTTCCTTTTTGAGAACTGGTGCCCAAAACTGAACTGTAAATTCCAGATGAGGTCTTACTAATGATTTGAACAGGGGCAAAATATCATACTCTCTGGAGTCCATACCTCTCTTAATTCAAGAAAAACCACAGCTTGGCATTGCATGCTATTATTAAGCTTATGATCTACCAAAACAGAGATCCTTCTCCACTACGGATTCCCCCAGTTGTACTCCCCCCTAGTATGTATGATGCATATTCTTAGCCCCCAAGTGCATAACTTCACATTTATCAACATTAAACCTCATTTGCTACCTAGTTGCTCAATTAAACAGTGCATTAAAGTGGTTGTACATGTACAACCACTTTTACTTACAGGTAAGCCTAGATTAAGGCTTACATGTGGGTACAGAATTAAATATACCCCCCTGCAACAACACTCCAGTCAGTCCTCTCCACGCTCTCTCGGGAGCCTGACAGCTGCTGGTTTTCCAGCATGCTTGTCCGACAGAAGCTTGTCAAACGGGCCCAATGTCGGTCAGTTTTTATTGAACCTAAATAGACCCCAATAAATACAATTTATGTAGTGCTATGAAATGTAACAACCTCGTGGAAAACATTTTTGTATGATAATGACCACTTCTTAAATTCTAAAGCATGTGTTACTAAATTCCTAGGAAGCCCAATCTTTGCTCTAAATGATCGTATTGCTTTGTGTTATTATGTCAAAATAGCTAGCCATGTCTACAGGACATACATTTGCTAATCTCTAATGTTTATAGCGGGCCAGAAGAGTCATGGAGTAGCTTGCTTATTTCTGTAGATGCAAGACTGGAGACTATTGTCATTGGGCAATCCATAATTCTGAGTTGTCCCTGGAACAAGAATTGGAGGAAAGTCTTCCAACGGGGACACATTTTGTGATATCTGCCTACGTGTAGACTTACCCTAACTTAGAAGAGATTTATACTCATTACCTGTTCTTTCTATGGGACAGAAATTGAAGGCAACCTCCCTAATTGGACAAAGGTGATAAATATAAACCTAGAAGGGTTTTAGCCATTGCCTGCTCTATGCTAAAAAAAAAAAAAAAGGTTTTGGCTTCAGATACAGTTTTGTGTAAATCTTCTCAAATCAGTTTCAAGAGGGGAGATAGTTTTTTGGTGAATCGTGCTTGTAGTCATGAGTAAGACTGTTATGGCAGAAACGTGTTGACTGTTTGTGCTGCACACACCGATGTTCCAGTAAAGTTGCTGTCCTGCTGCATTTGACTATGATTCCGTCAAACTTCTTTGTCTACAGTGCTTGTAAGATGAGGTGTAAGTTGAATGGCAAAGTAATGGATATACTTGTGCCCTATTTGAATTGAAATAGGCTGTAACACTTAGGCCTCGTACACACGACCGAACATGTCTGCTGAGACCTTTTTTCCGCGGACATGTTCGGTCGTGTGTAGGGCCGACTGGACAATTTTCCGGCGGATCGGACAGGTTTCCAGCGGACAACTGTTTCTTAGCATGCTAAGAAACATGTCCGCTGGAACCATGTCCGCCGGATATGTCTGATGGTCAGTATGACTCATCGGACATGTCCGCTGGCCCGAGAACCCACGCATGACGTCGAATTGATTTGACGCATGCGTGGAAGCTTTGAACTTCCGCGTCAGAGAACGTCGGTGTCGTATACGTCACCGTGTTCTCTGTCCGTGGGGATTTTGGTTTGATGGTGTGTACAACCATCAGACCAAAATCTCCGAGCGGACATGTCCGATGAAAACGGTCCGTGGACTGTTTTCATCGGACAGGTGCGCTCGTCTGTACGCGGCCTAAGTGACTGGTTTTCACTAATGGAAGGTGCACCACATGGAGTCACGTAATGGCAAATTTAGATAGGTAAAGGGCATTAAGTAATTACTAGGGATGGAAGACCAGGAAAGTCTCCCACACAGAAGAAGACTTTAGATTTCTTTGACGGATATTTATTAAACATCTAATTTAAAAAGTAATTTAGAACTGTTTTTAGAATGGCAATCAAACACTACTAGAATATTGTTTTAGAACAAAAAAAAGTATTTCTTGTTTTAATCTAATTTCTATTAGCAGATGTTATACTTGAGTACTCAATAATGGGTAATCATACAATCTTCTTCCTGCAGAGGCTGGTTATTTTATGTCCTTTAACACCCATGGAGGAAGTGTTGGAAAAACTGCCGTGCTGGAGTCCAGGATCCTCTATCCTAAGAGGACAGAGCAGTGTCTGCAGTTCTTCTACAAGATGGATGGCAGCCCGAAGGACAAACTCACCATCTGGGTTCGCCTTGATGATGGCACTGGGAATGTGAGAAGGATGAGGAAAATTAAGTCAATTAATGGTATATATTTTATTTTGCGTTATTTTCAGCCAAGAGGGGCAAAGGAGGATCTAGGAAGGGTACACAAAGCCACATATTTAGGGTGAGGTGTTATTGGTTTGGCTATCACTACCTCATGCATTAGGATATTCCATGGCTCTTGGTATAAATAACCCTTTTATATTCTGATCGAGAAACCATTATTTTTCTATATGCAACTTATGTCTAAGCAACAAAAAATAACAAATATCACTACCTGGAACACAGACAGCAGTAAAAAAACATTTTAAGAAGAGTTAAGAAAGACTAGAATCACTCTCAGGTTCCACAATCTTTAATAATGTGAAACACAAAGTTCCTGGTAGCCAGTTCATACGTGAAGCTTGCCTAGGTAGCCGAGGTGGATCAGATGCTAATATATATTTTTTTTGGTTAATGGGAAGATGAAAGTATTTATTTATTTAAAAAATAATGTTAATAATATGTTAACTTTAAAGTTGGCATTGCAATCAGGCTAGTTCAGTTTAGCCAAAAACAATAAGGCTCCATGCACACTGAGGCCGGGTTCACACCTATGCGAATTGGTTGGTTAATTTTATTAACACTAAAAAACGCCCAGGGCTAACATAGAGTTCAGTTTATGGGCTTTAAAAAAAAAATGCCAAAACGCCAATAAACTGCAGTTTATCAGCTTCAGTGTGCATGGAGCCTAATGCTTTGCAAGTGCATTTCAATTTTCATATAAAAATTTCAGTAGAGTGAACAGTGAAGCCTCGTACACATGTTCAGGTTTCCCGTCAGACTTTTTACCGCCGAGAAACCAGAGTGGAAAACTGAGAACCTGCTTGGTAACTTTTTCCCCCTACACGACCGGGTTTCCCGACAGGAAAACTGCCATGAGAGCTTTGGTCGGGAATCCCGGCCGTGTGTGTACGCTCCATCGCAGTGGTTCCCATAGGAAAACTGCTGGGTTAAAAACCGCCGGGAAATCCAGCGGGAAAAAAGAGAGCTGGTTCTCTTTTTTTTCCCCGGCAGTTTTCCTTTTGGGAAAACTGAGATGGAGCATACAGACGGCCGGTTTTCCCGGCCAAAAGCTCTCATGGCAGTTTTCCCGGAGGGAAAACCGGTCGTGTACGAGGCTTTAAATGCTTTTGCTGGGTTGCTCTAAGTTAATAGGCCTTGCTCTTTGCTTTTTAAAAACAACCCCCTAGATCGGCAAAATTAAGATTATGATTATGGAAAATATAAAATGTGTTTTTTTTTTATTTAAAGAAGATCTAGTACTTTATCCCATGATGTTAAGTGTTTTCTTACCCTAGTTACAAGGTCTGATCTTCCCCCTCCCCTCCTGCTGTCAACTATCTGACAACAGATTTAGAGGACTTTTTGAGTGTAGCTTTGTTTATTTAATAGAGTTGTTTAGTTTATTTCATCGAGTATTATTTGTCTTTTTTGTGGGATCATTGTTAAATTTATTCAAATCTGTGTACTGTTATTTTTCTTTTACAGTTTTTTTTCTCAGGGAAAAAAAAATAAAATAATAATGCTAATTATGGGGCAATTTTTTGGTACAACTGCAGGTCCTGGATAGTTGGAAGGAACTTATGTAATGCTCAGGAGTTTTTTATAGCCCTTTGCATCCTTAAAAAACACCTACATTTCATATTTCTTTTTGATGCCAATGCATTTTGCCAAAATAATGAATTTCACTACTATGGGGTAGATTCAGGTAGGGAGCGCGTATTTTTGTGCGGGCGTAACGTATCCTATTTACGTTACGCCTCCGCAGCTTTGACAGGCAAGTGCAGTATTCACAAAGCAAAGTTGCGGCTGCGTAGCGTAAATAGGCCGGCGTAAGCCTGCCTAATTCAAATGTGGAAGATGTGGGCGTGTATTATGTAAATGTATTGTGACCCCACGTAAATGCGCCGTCCGTGACAGTATCCCAGTGCGCATGCTGCAAATTAACCCGCAAAAAGACAATGCTTTTGACATGAACGTAAATTACGCACAGCCCTATTCGCGAACGACTTACGCAAACAACGTAATCGACGGAAAAATCGACGCTGGCCCGACGTCCATACTTAACATTGGCTGCGCCTCATATAGCAGGGGTAACTTTACGCCGGAAAAAGCCTTACGTAAACGGTGTATCTGTACTGCGACGGCCGGGCGTACGTTCGTGAATAGGCGTATCTAGCTGATTTACATATTCTAGGAGTAAATCAGCGTACACGCCCCTAGCGGCCAGCGTAAATATGCAGTTAAGATACGACGGCGTTGGAGACTTACGCCGGTCGTATCTTAGCAACATTTAAGCGTATCTCACTTTGAGCATACGCTTAAAGTTGCGACGGCGCGGATTCGGACTTACGACGGCATATCTACAGATACACCCGTTGTAAGTCTTTCTGAATACGGGCCTTAATCTCTATTTTCGCTGACATTTTGAGGACACAAAATCTCTCGATTTCGCTCATCCCTACTAATGAGCAGAAGTCTTGCAGGCTGTCTCTCTCTATGGGACTCCACATACAGTATAGTCACCTCATATAGCTTTTTCTCTCTGAAACTCCACATGTAGCCATATAAAATATAGACATGGAGTGCACTGCTGTCATCCCGATCAGCAGGCGATCACGTTATACCCTCTTTACAGCAAAGTTGTAAAGCACTGCAAAAGACTTGCAGTCAGCAGGGTCTTCTGCTCCATCTGCTGGCTGGATACTGTTATATGGTAAAGTCAGTCATAAGCAATATGTTATATTAGCCTGGATAAAAATAACTTATCCTTCAACAAAATTAAAATGATGTATACAAAGACACTTCTTTTTCTTTAACCTGATCCAAAGCCTCTTTGTATTTTGCACAGCTGACAATGACCACAACTGGAAACTCACCCATGTGACACTGAACGCTGATAAAAAGTTCCGTTACGTCTTCCAAGGTATTCAGGGAGATACCACAACAACCAGCGGTGGCATTGTCCTTGATGACATCACTTTGTCGGAACTGCCCTGCCCCAATGGAGTCTGGACCATCCGCAACTTTAGCCAGATCCTTGCTAATACTGTTAAAGGAGAACGTATTGTCAGCCGTTGTTTCTATTCCCCTGAAGGCTATGGTTATGGTGTGGGTTTATACCCTCATGGGCAAAATGGATCCACTTACACTGGTTACACTGGTATATCTTTCCACCTGTGCAGTGGGGAGGATGATGCTGTATTGGACTGGCCCGTATTGAACCATCAGTTTATTATAACAGTGTTTGACCAGGATCCGGACATTCGTCTAAGGATGTCTTCAAGCAGAAGCTATACCACATCCACTGATCAAGTTATTCCACGTAAGTACCGTGACTGGCACAAACACAGGTAAACTATGGCACTTTCCAGATATTTGTATTTAAAAGGAGAGTCCTCTTGTAAAGTTTAAATACTGTCAGTCAAATGAGAAGGGAGAAAACAGGACTGGACTGACAGAAGTCGCACTGTTCTGTGCAATGATGGTATCTGCCCCTTATGGAAATATAGAAGAATGATGACACACTGAGGCCGCGTACACACGGTCAGACAAAACCGATGAGAATGGACCGAGGTTCAGTTTCATCGGTCCAAACCAACCGTGTGTATAGCCCATCGGTCTGTTTTCCTTCGCTCCAAAATTTTAAAACATGCTTCAAAATCGAACCGATGGACCGCTACCCGATCGGTCCGAACCGATGGTTAGTACACAAAAGCATCGGTTCAAAACCCGTGCATGCTCAGAATCAAGTTGACGCATGCTTGGAAGCATTGAACTTCGTTTTTTTCAGCACGTCGTGTGTTTGACGTCACCGCGTTCTGACCCGATCGGATTTTGAACTGATGGTGTGTACACCCATCAGACCATCAGGCCACTTCATCGGTGAACCGATGAAAACGGTCCGTCGGACCATTCTCATCGGTTTTGTCCGACCGTGTGTACGCGGCCTAAGGGGGAAGTGTGGAAAGCCTTGGGCTTTTGAGCTGTTCAGGCAGCAGAGCTGAAACCAAGAAGTCATAGAGAATCCTGGGTTCTTCACTATACCTACACAGCAGCTGGGAGGCCTTCTGGAAAGCCTCAAGACCATAAGCGTGCGAACATGGTGTGCCAGGTGTGCCTGTGCACACCCTAATCACCCTGTGCTGCACAGATTGCCCCTGCTGCTTTGCTGCAGAGGAAGGGACTGGGGAATCTCTGTCCTCAGCCCCTTTCTTTTTCTCCAAAGTGGGACATCAGGGGTCTGTTTAGACTCCTGATATTTCACCAATGGGGCTCATAAAATAATTGTAAAAAACAAAATAATTAAAATATTATTGTAATTTTTTTCTTTGAAAAAAGGTAATACATTTTTTTTACTGACACCAACCTCTGCCCTACTGACACCATCCACTGCTCTACTGACACCAACCTTTATAAATTTACACACATGCATGTATGTTTGAGCTTTGGGGTGCACACCCTAATGCAATAGGCTGCGCACACCTATGCTCAAGACACTAATGCCACGTACACACGATCGGTTCATCCGATGAAAACGGACCGATGGATTTTTTCATCAGATATCCAATGAAGCTGACTTTCATCAGTCTTGCCTACACACCATCAGTTAAAAATCTGATCGTGTCCAACGCGGTGACGTAAAACACAACAAAGTGTAGAGAAAAATGAAGTTCAATGCTTCCGAGCATGCGTCGACTTGATTCTGAGCATACATGGATTTTTGACCGATGGATTTCCCCACGATCGTTTTTTTAACCTTTAGAAAATTTTAAAACAGGTTCTATTTTTTTTCACCGATGGGAAAAAAAACGATGGGGCCCACACACGATCGGTTCGTCCCATTGAAAACAGTCCATCTGACCGTTTTTATCAGACGAACCGATCGTGTGTACAGGGCATTAGGGGCATATATATAAAGCAACGCATCTGACATTCACCAAACATTCACTGCAGGTGAATCTTCCTGGTGTAAGTGTTTCAAAAGGTAGTGATTACAGCTTTAAATATGCCCCATGCATGCATTATTTTTAAATTGCTATTTCAAAGTGTTAGCATAAAAAATAAAGTAAGTTTAGTTTGGCTTTAAGCCTCTTCCACGCGGGGTGGGCTCTGCTACGAGTCCGCTTGCTCAGTGGGGAATCTGCTGATCTCTGCTGAGCAGGCAGATGGCTGGTCAATGTGCGCTCCACTTATGCAGCGAGGACACAGACACAACCTGCTCTCTTTTATGGGTGAACGGATGTAAACAGACCGCCTGTCCGTTTACACCCGACTGTCATCTGATCCATTAGACAGAAGATATGGTTCCGGCTAATGAGATGGTTCCTGTAAGGACTGCGCAGGCGCAATCCTTGCCGACGGAAATCTCCGAACCTCGGCCGGCATCCAGGGCGACGTGGAATTTGAGGAAAGTGGCCAGTCGGCCTCACGTTCTCGCTTTGCTCAGACGGCTCGCTCCGCTTGCTCGGCCTCCTGTCTCTTTTTTTAACATCCTCCAATCCACGGGGATGTTAAAGAATGAGCCTGGATGCCGGCTGAGGTTCGGAAATTTCCGTTGGCAAGGATTGCACCTGCACAGTCCTTACAGGAACAATCTCGATAGGGGAACCTTAACGACAAGTCACTGACCAATCGGAAGCAGGTGTGAGACCCGTTTTCTGATTGGCCAAAAAGAGAAGACTCCTGATTGGCTGCCGAGGAGGAGGGAGGAAATGGAAGCCGCCGCAAAGACCCATGGAGAGCAAGAAAACGATAGGCTGCCGCCGAGCAGGGGTGATGGGGTAAGTGCTACCGACTGGCGAGGGGGGTTGGGTGGCATACTGTTTGCCGCCCCCCCAAAAAAATTCCACCGTCCGCCACTGACTGGGTCCCATATATTATTATTTGTCTGGTTAGGTATGCTTATTTGCCAAACTCTTAATAGGTAGAGACAGGAACTGTATATAACGTTTGTTGTATGTATCTTCTTCACAGTCAGAATGAAAATTTGATGTATATACTCTAATAGCTACTGCTCCTATATCATCAGTGCCCACTAGTGGTCATAATGTGTTTCTATTTCCTGGCTGAAATATGGCCACTACATGGCACTGATGGTATAGGCACTCCACCTTTCAGAGAAAATACAACAAATATTTGTATTGACTGTGTGGATGTTTCTCACATTCGTACCCAAAGGAAAACCACATGAGACAACACACAAATTCTGTACAGATTGTGTCCCTAGTGAAAGCTGAACCCAGGATCCCAGTGCAGGAAAGCTGCAGGGCTAACTACAATTACATAACTTTTGTTTTGTATTTTAACAGCTCAGAATATATCTCGCTGGGAAAGACCCTCTAAGATTGGTACCTTCGACCCCTCTTGTGACTGCTATCGGACTACTGATTTTGGATGGTACACCTTCATAACTCACTCCAGTCTACACCGCAGGAGCTTCCTGAAAAATGATGATCTTATCCTGTTTGTGGACTTCGTCGGTAAGTTAGATGCTTTCAAGTCTCATAGTTTAATGGCTATAAGATATACACCGATTAGTCATAATTTTATGAACACCTACCTAATATTGAGTAGGTCCCCCTTTTGCTACCAAAACTGCCCTGGCCCATCAAGGCATGGACTCCACTAGACCTCTGAAAGTATGCTGTGGTATCTGGCCCCAAGCCTTCAGTAGCAGATCCTTAAAGTCCTGTAAAGCCTCGTACACACGGGCGGGTTTTCCGACGGGAAAACTGCCCAAAAACCGCCAGACGAAAAAATAGAGAACCTGCTCTCTTTTTTCCCGCCGGATTCCTAGCTGACTTTTTCCCGGCAGTTTTTGGCAGTTTTCTTATGGGAAAAACTGCGATGGAGCATACACACGGTCGGGATTCCAGACCAAAGCTCTCATCAGAGTTTTCCTGACGGGAAAACCTCTCGTGTGTACAGGGGAAAAGTTACCGAGCAGGTTCTCGGTTTCCCCCTAGGATTTTCGACGGATCTTTTCGGGAATCCCAGTCGTGTGAACTAGGCATAAGTTGCAAGGTGGGGGCTTCATGGACCTCATTGTTTTTTTTCAGCACATCCAACAGATCCCGAGACTATGGAAGTCAACACCTCAAACTCATTGTTATATACCTTAAAGGGTTAGTAAAGGAAAAATAATTTTCCTTTAAAATAACAAACATGTTATACTTACCTCCACTGTGCAGTTAGTTTTACACAGAGTGGCCCCGATCCACGTCTTCTGGGGTCCCACGGCGGCTATCTCTGGTCCTCCCCGCAAGTACTGACCACAGTCATGCGAGAGAGTTCGCATGGTGGTGAGTAATTGCGGGCACGCTCCCGTGATACAGCGAGCGGCCATAGCCCCTCAGCCCCGCCCCTCGGCCTATCACTCGGCCCTGCCTATCCCGTTGCGTCACTGGATGTGATTGACAGCAGTGCCAGCCAATGGCTGCGCTGCTCTCAATCCATCAGCTCTAGCCAATCAGCGGCCAGGCTGAGTGGCAAAGAGGATCTCGGGACTGAGCGCGGGACTTTCGAGGGGACAGGTAAGTATAATGGGGGCTCGGGGGGGGGGGGGGCGGCAGCATCAGTTGTTTTTTCACCTTAATGCATAGATTGCATTAAGGTGAATTTTTTTTTTCTTTACAACTCCTTTAAACCAGTGTTTCTCAACCTTTTTTCAGTCAAGGCGCCCTTTAAAATTCTACACAATCTCAAGACACCCTATTCTAAAATTTTAGAAACTAAACTTAGGCCTAGTACACACTAGAGGATTTATCCGCGGATACGGTCCACCGGACCGTTTCCGCGGATAAATCCTCTCGAGGATTTCCGCGGATTTGGATCCGATGGAGTGTACTCACCATCGGATCGAAATCCGCGCCGAAATCCCATCGCGATGACGTGTCGCGCCGTCGCCGCGATGATGACGCGGCGACGTGCGCGACGCTGTCATATAAGGAATTCCACGCATGCGTCGAATCATTACGACGCATGCGGGGGATCCATTCGGACGGATTGATCCGGTGAGTCTGTACAGACCAGCGGATCAATCCGTTGGGATGGATTCAAGCGGATAGATTTTAAAGCATGTCTTCAAATTTTTATCTTATTTTAAATCCATCCCAGGGGATAAAAATCCGCGGAAACAGATCCGCTGGATTGTACACACCAGGGGATCTATCCGCTGGAGCCGGTCCGTGGATCAATTCCAGCGGATGGATCCTCTCGTGTGTACGGGGCCTAATAGTTTTGCATAATGTAGCAACATCCACATTCATAGAACATTAGCAGTGATTTATTCTTCCAAAGCAAATACACCTTTGCACACTGGTACTGATTAGTATTCCAATGTTTCTCTTGACCGTTGGTTTCTCTCCCTTACTCAACTAATGTGACCCTGGTGCTGAAGTAGAGGGACAAGTGCCCGATGTCCTCCTTATCAACCGATGACATCATTGGTTGTTAGGATGCTGGCAGGTGGAAGACTGTAATGGTGCGCAATGAAATACGGTGGCTTTGTGTAACTAATAGGCAGGCTTGTATACAGGTTTTGGGCAATTTTGGGGTATTTTGCCAAGGCACCCCAGAAGACACTGGAAGGCACCCTGGTTGAAATAGGCTGCCTTAAACCATCCTTGAACCATGTTTGCAGTGTGGCAGGGCGCATTATCCTGCTGCAAGAGGCCACTGCCATTAGGGAATACTGTTTCCATGAAGGGATGTACTGTACTTGATCAGCAACAGTGTTTATGTATGTGGAACATGTCAAATAACCTCCAGATAATTGTCAGGACCCAAGGTTTCAAAGCAGAACATTACCCAAAGCAAAGCATTACCCAAAGCATACCCAAACATTACCCAAAGTCTCTGCCTTGGCTTGCCTTTCTAATTATATTTTCTGGAGCTCCCCATTAACCTCACGATAAAGTAAACCTTAACCGCTTAACGACCGCCGCATGCAAATATACGTCCACAGAATGGCACGTACAGGCATATGGGCGTACATGTACGTCCCCGCCTTTCCGCAGGTCGGGGGTCCGATCGGGACCCCCCCCGCTACATGTGGCGGTCGGAAGCCCGCGGGGAGCGATCCGGGACGAGGGCGCGGCTATTTGTTTATAGCCGCTCCGTCGCAATCGCTCCCCAGAGCTGAAGAACAGGGAGAGCCGTATGTAAACACGGCTTCCCCGTGCTTCACTGTGGCGGCTGCATCGATCAAGTCATCCCTTTTATAGGGAGACTCGATCGATGACGTCAGTCCTACAGCCACACCCCCCTACAGTTGTAATCACACACTAGGTGAACCCTAACTCCTACAGCGCCCCCTGTGGTTAACTCCCAAACTGCAACTGTCATTTTCACAATAAACAATGCAATTTAAATGCATTTTTTACTGTGAAAATGACAAAGGTCCCAAAAATGTGTCAAAATTGTCCGAAGTGTCCGCCATAATGTCGCAGTCACGAAAAAAATCGCTGATCGCCGCCATTAGTAGTAAAAAAAATAATAATTAATAAAAATGCAATAAAACTATCCCCTATTTTGTAAACGCTATAAATTGTGCGAAAATCAATCGATAAACGCTTATTGTGATTTTTTTTAACAAAAAAAGGTAGAAGAATACGTATCGGCCTAAACTGAGGGAAAAAAACATTTTTATATATGTTTTTGGGGGATATGTATTATAGCAAAAAGTTAAAAATATTGCATTTTTTTCAAAATTGTCGCTCTATTTTTGTTTATAGCGCAAAAAATAAAAATCGCAAAGGTGATCAAATACCACCAAAAGTAAGCTCTATTTGTGGGGAAAAAAGGACGCCAATTTTGTTTGGGAGCCACGTTGCACGACCGCGCAATTGTCTGTTTAAGCGACGCAGTGCCGAATTGTAAAAACGCCTTTGGGCATTTAGCAGCATATTGGTCCGGGGCTTAAGTGGTTAATTATAAAGCCAGCCTTATAAAGTGAAACTGTATTCCTCCTGCTTTTTAGATTTGACTCATCTAATAAAGTCTGAAGTTCCCATTCGGCCAGCTGTTCAGGTATATGAAGAAGAGGAAGTGCTTGATAGGAAGAAGCGATCCCTGGAAAGCCCAGCAGATTCCAAAGATTATGATGCCCAACCAATGGCAATGTGTGATGACAATCCTTGCCTGAATGGTGGAGCGTGCGTGAATGAGAATGGCAGAGCAAGCTGCAGGTACAGTGTATCTTATTGTTAGCCATGAAAGTTTTGCCATGGTACCTTTGGGCTCAATCTATGGTAGCTACCTGGTGAAATTCACACTTTAATTTATGGGGGACTATACTTTTGTATAGGAACATAGTGGGGAAAAGAGGAGATGACTTTAAAGGATTATGGGCCAGATTCACAGAAGAGATACGACGGCGTATCTCTGATACTCCGTCGTATCTCTCAGAGTATCTATGCGACTGATTCATAGAATCAGTTCCGCATAGATAGCCCTAAGATCCGACAGGTGTAATTGACTTACACCGTTGGATCTTAGGATGCAGTACCTTGGCCGCCGCTGGGTGGAGTTTGCGTCGTTTTCCAGCGTCGGGTATGCAAATTAGCAGTTACGGCGATCCACAAAGGTTTTCGCGTTCGTTACGTCGGCGCAAGTCTTAGTTTTCCGTCGCAAAGTTAAGCAATCTTTTTCATTGCTTAACTTTACACCAGCCATGTTAAAGTATGGCCGTCGTTCCCGCATCGATTTTGATTTTTTTTTTTCGGCGTAAGTACCTTACGCACGTCGCGATTTACAAACACGTCATGCCGCCGTAATTTCGCGCAAAGCACGTCAGGAAAATTGCGAACGGAGCATGTGCAGAACGGGAGCGCGGGAGCGCGCCTAATTTAAATGGTACACGCCCCATTTGAATTGGAAGTTTACAGGTAAGTGCTTTGTGGATCAGGCACTAACACTGAAAACTTGCGGCGGTGTAATGTAAACGGGTTAAGTTGCGCCGCCGCAATTGTACCTGAATCTGGCCCTATGTTTTTTAGAGGCTATGCTCAGGTTAAAGGGTCACTAAAGGAAACATTTTTTTTTAGCTAAATAGCTTCCTTTACCTTACTGCAGTCCTGGTTTCATGTCCTCATTGTTCGTTTTTGCTCTGATGTTGCTGTAATTCTTCTCTGTTCTGGACACTTCCTGGTTGTCTGTTTCCTGATCACCACAGTACTGGGAGATTTCTCACTGTGGTGACTAATCAAGGAGGTGTGATTAAAACCCCTCAGCACCAATCCAGTTTCGTTTTGCAAAACCTTTACTGCCATCTATTGGCTCTCTGGCTCTGTACATCAGAGAACCAGGAAACAACAGCAAAAACGAAACTAAACTGCAGGCACATTATATGATTGGTTTTTATCTATTTTTAATTATTTTTAAAAGGAATCAGTTAACTATTATGTCTCTATACCCTGTAAACAGTAATTTCAGGAAAACATTTTTTTTTCCTTTAGTGACCCTTTAAAGTTAGTCGTATACTTTACATTGTAATTTTGCAATTAACTTTAAGTATGTCAAAATTATGTAGTGTGATTTCCTAAACTAGGGGTCTCCAAACTTTCTAAATAAAGAGCCAGTTTACTGTGCTTCAGATTTTAGGGGGCTGGACCATGGCCAGTGGCAGTAGAAAATGTCACAGCATCAGTGGAAGTAAACGATGCCCCATCTTTGGTATTAGGGGAATTATTAGTGCCCCATCATTGGTGTGAGTGGAAGGAATAGTGTTTTGTATCAGTGAGAGGAACAATGCTCAAAAGCCCTTAAAGTGGATGTCACAATGTAGAGAATACGATTTCCTATCATCTGTGCCCAGTCTTGCCACACAGAGTTAATCCAGCTCTGAGCAATCCTCTTTTATTGCTCAGTGAAATACAACAGACTTTCAGATAAAAACCAAAGTCCTTGCTTCTGAAAAAAATGAACAATTCACATCCCCTCCCCTGTGTTTTGATTAAATGTTTTCAAAATATGGGGTGAGTCACAGTTCAGTGCCATGAGAAAATGCAACAGCCATGAGAATATACATAGAGCTCCAGGAAGAGGGGAGGGGGATGTAAATTGATCACATTTTACAGAAGCTGTGCATGTCTGCAAGCAGTGCACGAGATATGTAAATAACCTGTCACTCAAGCAAGGACATTGGTTTTTATCTGGAAGTCTGTTTTATTTCCCTGAACAATAAAAAGAGGATTGCTCAGAGCTGGATTAACTCTGTGTGGCAAGACTGGGCACAGATGATAGGAAATCTTATTCTCTACATTGTGACATAAAATTTTTTTTTTACATCCACTATAAAAGCAAAGGGCCATAGTTTGGAGACCACTGCTACAGACCATCAATAGATAAATAGTCTTCTATTTAACCCTTTAGTTTTGGTATCATTTTTGTTGATGAAATTCATGTAGGCCTCTATCAGAAACTGTCACTATGTGAAACCCTTTCATGATGTTCAAATATATACTTTTTTGACCTATCTTTGTAGATGTGCACCAAGCCAGGCATTTATGTACACGGGTCAATTCTGTGAGACGGCGCAGCTTCACGGGAATGTCCTCGGAATGATGATTGGAGGAGTGGCTGGAATCATTGCTATGACTATTGTCGTTCTCTCTGTCATGGGCAGAAAATAAATTCACTGTATACAATCAAATGAAAATCTGTACGATCTGCCTACAGAAACATCACTCATATTATTAAAATATATGAATAACACAAATGGTCGTCTGATGTTCCACTGGTGTTTAAAACGGATACAGTACAGTATATGCTAAACCTAAACATTAAGGGCCCTTTCACACTGGTGCGTTTTTGGCGCTTTTTCGCTCCCCATGCCCCTCTCCATTGAAATGAATTAAAAACGCGGTAAAGGAATCAAGGAATCAGTTAACTATTATGGTGTTTTACCACGATTTTAACGCTCCGTTTTTACCGCGTTTTTACAGCGTTTTTACAGCGGTTTTTAATTCATTTCAATGGAGGGGGCATGGGGCCAACTTTCATGAAACTTTTTGGTTTTTATGCTCTTTAGCACCACCCTTTGGGCAATTTCTGATAATGTTGTCTTATGGTTAGCATTGGTTTGGAGCATGCGTGTTTGTACTTTGGATTTTAGTCTGACAGACTTGTGTTCACACAATCAGATAATCCAACGGAACACATTTGTTGTCGGACACTTTGAGAGCATGACCATCCAACATTTGTTGTCGGAAATTCCGACAACAATTGTCTGATGGAGCATACAGACGGTCGGATTATACGCCAAAACACGTTCATCGGACAATTGTTGTTGGAATGTCCGATCGTGTGTACGGGCCTTAAGACTGCACACTGTGTGTATATAAAGCCTCATACACACGATCGGACTTCCATCAGACAAATCCGGGGATTTTTGTCCGAAGGACGTTGTCCGTGAACTTTTTCTGCATACAAACATTTTCAGCCAACATAAACCAAACCACATAGATTTTCAGCTCTTTACCGCCACCCTTTGGGAAACCTCTGCTATTGTTGTCTGATGTTCAGCATTGGTTCTGAGCATTCGTGTTTGTACTTTGGATTTTAGTCCAACGGATTTGTGTACACAAGATCGGATAATTCGACGGAACACATTTGTTGGACAATTCCCACAACAATTGTCTGATGGAGCATACAGACGGTTGGATTATGCAACAAAAACACGCCCGTTGGACAATTGTTGTAGGAATATCCGATCGTGTGTACTGGTGCGCAGTCATGTTGGAACAGGAAGGGGCCACCCCCAAACTGTTCCCATGAAATTGTCCAAAATGTCTTGGTATGCTGACGCTTTAAGAGTTCCCTTCACTGGAACTAAGGGGCCAAGCCCAACCCCTGAAAAACAACCCCTCACCATAATCCCCCCTCCACCAAATGATTTGTACCAGTGCACAAAGCAAGGTCCTTAAAGACATGGATGAGCGAGTTTGGGGCGGAGGAACTTGATTGGCCTGCACAGAGTCCTGACCTCAACCTGATAGAACTGACTGCGAGCCAGGCCTTCTTGTCCAACCTCAGTGCCTGACCTCCCAAATGGGCTTCTGTAAGAATAGTAAAACATTCCCATAGACACACTCCTAAACCTTGTGGACAGCCTTCCCAGAAGAGTTGAAGCTGTTATAGCTGCAAAGGGTGGGCCAACTCAATATTGAACATTACGGACTAAGACTGGGATCCCATTAAAGTTCATGTGCGTGTAAAGGCAGGTGTCCCAATACTTTTGGTAATATAGTGTACTTCAGGGATCCTTGTTTTGCGTTACAGGAACAACATTGCTAATGGAAACCAACACAAGTGTTACGTGACAGGCACCTATCAGTATGCAAAAATATTTAAAGTGAATCATATAACAAATGTTTGCAGGGCAGCCCAGGATGGAAGGTGATTTTTCATAGACTAACATAAGGTAGAATGACAGTCATCTAGAATAAAATCAGGTATATTTACACAAGCTGAAGACAAACAGTGTTTATCCTGCATTGAAATAAGATGTGAAGTAGAGAGAAGCAGCCAATAGCATCTATTGTTAGGGAATGCAACTCCGAGATCCCAGCTTCTTCCATTTGATGCGGCTCTCACAAGGTGATCTTACTTAGCCCCCGCTTAATGAAAATAATTTATAATATATTATAGATCTATATATATATATATATATATATATATACGGTATATATATATATATAATATTAAATTAATTATATTTATAATATATTATGCTAAAATAAAAGGTTCACACCATGTGCTAACCACGCTACTTCAATTAAATGAAAGTAATCACCAAAACAACTTCTTTAACCACTTAAGACCCAGACCTTTAGGCAGCTAAAGGACCCGGACAGTTTTTGCGATTCGGTACTGCGTTGCTGTAACTGACAATTGCGCGGTCGTGCGACGTGGCTCCCAAACAAAATAGGCGTCCTTTTTTTCCCACAAATAGAGCTTTCTTTTGGTGGTATTTGATCACCTCTGCGGTTTTTATTTTTTGCGCTATAAACAAAAATAGAGCGACACTTTTGAAAAAAATGCAATATTTTTTACTTTTTGCTATAATAAATATCCCCCAAAAATATATAAAAAAAATTTTTTCCCTCAGTTTAGGCCGATACTTATTCTTCTACATATTTTTGGTAAAAAAAATCGCAATAAGCGTTTATCGGTTGGTTTGCGCAAAATGTATAGCGTTTACAAAATAGGGGATAGTTTTATTGCATTTTTATTATTTTTTTTTTTACTACTAATGGCGGCGATCAGCGATTTTTTTCGTGACTGCGACATTATGGCAGACACATCGGACAATTTTGACACATTTTTGGGACCATTGTCATTTTCGCAGCAAAAAATGCATTGTTTACTGTGAAAATGACAATTGCAGTTTGGGAGTTAGTCACAAGGGGGCTCTGATGGGGTTATGTATGACCTCATCTGTGTTTCTAACTGTAGGGGTGTGTGGCTGTAGGTGTGACGTCATCGATTGTGATTCCCTATATTAGGGAACACACGATCGATGACGGCGCCACAGTGAAGAACGGGGAAGCTGTGTTTACACACAGCTCTCCCCGATCTTCAGCTCCGGGGACAGATCGCGAGACTCCAGCGGCGATTGGATCCGCGAATCCCGCGGTCACGGAGCTTCGGACCGGGTCAGGTGCACGCGCCCGCGACCCCACAGCTGGGCTTAAAGGGCAACGTACAGGTACGTTGATGTGCCCAGCCGTGCTATTCGGCCGACGTATATCGGCGTGAAGGGGTCCTTAAGTGGTTAAACTGGTTGGCACCATATTGGATTATTCCTCATTTTAATAAAGAACAGATAAAAGATCTCCTTCCTTCTTATGCCGCGTACACACGACCGTTTCTTCATGACGTGAAAAATTCAACTTTTTAAATTGGTCATTAAAAACGACCGTGTGTAGGCTCCAGAGCACTTTTCTCTACGTGAAAAATGGGCATTAAAAATTTAGAACATGCTCTAATTTTTCACGTCGTTTTTCACGTCGTGAAAAACACAGTCGTGTGTAGGCTTTAATGATGGGATAAAAACGCGCATGCTCAGAAGCAAGTTATGAGACGGGAGCACTCATTCTGGTAAAACTAGCGTTTGTAATGGAGATAGCACATTCGTCACGCTGTAACAGATTGAAAAGCACGAATCGTCTCTCACCAAGCTTTTACTTACACAAAATCAGCAAAAGCAGCCCAAAGAGTGGCGCCATCTGAATGGAACTTCCCCTTTATAGTGCCGTCGTACGTGTTGTACATCACCGCGCTTTGCTCGAGCATTTTTTTTTCACAATTGTGTGTAAGCAAGGCAGGCTTGAGAGGAATCACGTCGAAAAAAACATGGGGCCAGATCCACAAAAGGGATACGCAGGCGTATCTACTGATACGCCGTCGTATCCCTGTTTCTATCTATGCGGCTGATTCATAGAATCAGTTACGCATAGATATTTCTTAAGATCCGGCAGGTGTAATAGTTTTAAACTGTCGGATCTTAGGATGCAATACCGCGGCCGCCGCTGGGGGGAGTTTGCGTCGAAATTCCGCGTCAGGTATGCAAATTAGCACTTACGGAGATCCACAAAGCTTTTTCCCTTCTTTTTTTTTCCGTAAGTGTTAGTTTGCCGTCGCAAAATTAGGGCTGCTTTTACAAAGTGTAAACTTAGTACACCTTGTAAAAGTAGACCCTTCTTTCCCGCGTCGCTGTCAATTTTTTTTAAAAAAATTTTTTTTCCCGCCGCAACTTTTTTTTTCTTTTACACCCGTCGCGATTCTCAAAACTCGGCGCAACGTAAATCCGTGCAAAGCGCGTCGGGAGCATGCGCAGTACGTCCGGCGCGGGAGCGCGCCTAATTTAAATGGGACTCGCCCCATTAGATTGGGCACGCCTTGCGCCGGACGGATTTAAGTTACACAGCTGCAAATTTCTTGGTAAGTGCTTTGTGGATCGGGCACTTAGGTAGAAATTTTGCGGCGGCGTAACTTAAATAGGAACATTTAAGTTAAGCCCGCTGGCTGTGGATCTGGCCCATAGTTTTTTCTAGGATATTAAAAATGGTCGTGTATACGCAGCTATAGAGATGCCAGCCAATTGATACTGAAATTAGCAACAACCTTCTAGTATCTTTTCACTTCTGCCAATTGAAATATTTGCATTCAATATTTGCACTTAGAGCAGACAGCACTGGCACTTTGTGTATTTGGAATTGGAAGAACTATCATTTTATTGTTGATTTGGGTTTATTGGATTTGGGTTTTGATATGTGTAACATTGTTTGCACAGAATAGTGAATGTACTATATTTGCTCATTACTTATGCACTTCATGCTTTGCAGAGATACACAATAGTATAATTTCTATTGCTCCTCCGTACAACGCAAGCCTGTTAATCAGCAGAATAATTGAAAACGATGCACTACCTACAGTATACTGTACCTGCCTATGTACCATGTGGTTTATAGCACTTTATTGTTAAAAACTATTGGAGATTTGAGTCACAATGTACACATTTTGATATACTATTTCTCTTCAGATATATAGGTGGTGTGTAGCAGCTTAACCACTTGCTTACTGGGCACATAAACCCCCTTCGTTCCCAGGCGAAATTTCAGCTTCCGGCACTGCGTCGCTTTAACTGACATTTGCGCGATCGTGCGACGTGGCTCCCAAACAAAATTGGCGTCCTTTTTTCCCCACAAATAGAGCTTTATTTTGGTGGTATTTGATCACCTCTGCGGTTTTTATTTTTTGCGCTATAAACAAAAAAAGAGCGACAATTTAAAAAAAATATATATTTTTTTTACTTGTTGCTATAATAAATATCCCATTTTTTTAAAACTAAAAAAATATTTTTTTTCTCAGTTAAGGCCGATACGTATTTTTCGACGTATTTTTGAAAAAAAAAAAAAAAATCGCAATAAGCGCAAAAGTTATAGCGCCTACAAAATGGGGAACAGAATTATGATTTTTTTTTCATTATTTTTTTTTTACTAGTAATGGCGGCGATCTGCGATTTTTATTGGGACTGCGATATTGCGACGGACGTATCGGACACTTTTGACACAATTTTGGGACCATTCACATTTATTCAGCGATCAGTGCTATAAAAATGCACTAATTACTGTATAAATGTGACTGGCAGTGAAGGGGTTAACACTAGGGGGTGAGGAAGGGGTTAAATGTGTAGCCTGGGTGTGTTCTAACTGTGTGGGGGGAGGGGGGTGACTGGGGGAGGTGACCGATGCTGTGTCTCTATGTACAAGGGACACAGATCGGTCTCCTCTCCTCTGACAGCACGTGGAGCTCTGTGTTTACACACAGAGCTCCACGTCCCTGCTGTCACCTGCTGTGTCACCGGCGATCGCGTGTACCCGGCGGACATCGCGGCCGCCAGGTACACGCATCGGGTGGTTACCCACGGCGCGCGCCCCAGTGGCGCGCGGGTACTGCTTTCAAATGACGTCCAAAGACGTCCACTTGGCACCTGAGAACCGCGCTGTTGACGTCTTTTGTCAATAGCGTGGGTCTCAAGTGGTTAAAGTGATATTAAAGCAAGCTTTTTTTTGTTTTGTTTTTAAATAACAAACATGTTATACTTACCTGCTCTGTGCAGTGGTTTTGCACAGAGCAGCCCTGATCCTCCTCTTTTTGGGTCCCCCGCCAGTGCCCCTCGCTCCTGCTGAGCAAGCAGCTCGCTATAGGGGCACCCAAGTAGGCTCGCGCCGGAGCCACTGCTCTGCTTGTCCATTCACACACAGAGAGGGCTTTGTCCCCTCTCTCTACCCATTGGCTCACTGGCTGTGAGTGACAGCAGCGGGAGCCAATGACTCCCGCTGCTGTCTCAGCCAATGAGTAGGGAGAGTCCTTGGAGTGCCGAGGCTCTTGTGCACATCACTGGATCGCGATGGGGCTCAGGTAAGTAAGTATTAGAGGGAGCTGACGGTTTTTCACTTTCATGCACATTACTGGATCGTGATGGGGCTCAGGTAAGCATTAGAGGGAGCTACACACAGAAGGTTTTTCGCTTTTATGCACAAAGGCAAAAAACCTTGAGCCTTTACAACCACTTTAAGGAAGGAAGCTTAAAGCGGAGGTTCACCCTAAAAAACAACTTTCTACCATGCCATCCAGCATACTAGCATCAGCTACAGTATGCCTTTATTTTATTTTTTTGCGCCGTACTCACAGTTTAATCCATTTGTTTCATTTCAGACTCCCACGGGGAAAGGAGTTCCTATGAAGAGGGGAACATAATTGACGGCCGGCTATGTCGCGTCACGCGTTCCGAAAATAGCCGGAGTAGGACTCGGCTCTTCACGGCGCTATACGGCGCCTGCGCACAGACTAGGAGCTGACTGCGCAGGCGCCGTGAAGAGCCGAGTCCTATTTCGACTATTTTCGGAACGCGTGATGCGCCATAGCCGGCCGTCAATCATGTTTCCCTCTTCATATGAACGCCTACTCCCCGCGGGAGTCTGAAACTAAACTAATGGATTAAACTGTGAGTACAGCGAAAAAAATAAAAATAAAGGCATACTGTAGCTGACGCTAGTATGCTGGATGGCATGGTAGACAAAGAATTTTTTTTTTTTTACGGTGAACTCCCGCTTTAAGTAATATTACCTGAGTTCAGAGATCTAATATTTATTAATAAGCAAATATGCTTGCCGCCATGTACATCCAGAGCCAATGACTCCTGCTGCTGTCTCAGCCAATGAGGAGAGAGAGTCCTCTGAGTGCCCAGGCTCTCGTGCACATCACTGGATCGCAATGGGGCTCAGGCTCCGGTAAGTAAGTATTAGAGGGAGCTGCACACAGAAGTATTTTCACTTTCATGCACATTAGTGGATCGCGGTGGGGCTCAGGTAAGTATTAGGCCTTGTACACACGATCAGTCTAAACCGATGAGAACGGACTGAAGGACCGTTCTCATCGGTTAACCGATGAAGCTGACTGATGGTCTGATGTGCCTACACACCATCGGTTAAAGAAACGATCGAGTCCAACAAAAAACCTTGAGCCTTTACAACCACTTTAACCACTTCCCGACCGCCGCATGTATATGTACGTCCACAGAATGGCACGGACAGGCAAATGGGCGTACATGTACGTCCTTGCCTTCTAGCGGGTGGGGGGTCCGATCGGGCCCCCCCCCCCCCCCCCCGCTACATGCGGCGGTCGGGTTCCCTCGGGGAGCGATCCGGGACAACGGCGTGGCTATTCGTTTATAGCCGCTCCGTCGCGATCGCTCCCCGGAGCTGAAGAACGGGGAGAGCCGTATGTAAACACGGCTTCCCCGTGCTTCACTGTGGCGGCTGCATCGATCGAGTGATCCCTTTTATAGGGAGACTCGATCGATGACGTCAGTCCTACAGCCACACCCCCCTACAGTTGTAAACACACACTAGGTGAACCCTAACTCCTACAGCGCCCCCTGTGGTTAACTCCCAAACTGCAACTGTCATTTTCACAATAAACAATGCAATTTAAATGCATTTTTTGCTGTGAAAATGACAATGGTCCCAAAAATGTGTCAAAATTGTCCGAAGTGTCCGCCATAATGTCGCAGTCACGAAAAAAATCGCTGATCGCCGCCATTAGTAGTAAAAAAAATAAAAATAATAAAAATGCAATAAAACTATCCCCTATTTTGTAAACGCTATAAATTTTGCGCAAACCAATCCATAAACGCTTATTGTGATTTTTTTTAGGTCGAAGAATACGTATCGGCCTAAACTGAGGGAAACATTTTTTTTAGATATGTTTTTGGGGGATATTTATTATAGCAAAATTAAAAAATATTGCATTTTTTTCAAAATTGTCGCTCTATTTTTGTTTATAGCGCAAAAAATAAAAACTGCAGAGGTGATCAAATACCACCAAAAGAAAGCTCTATTTGTGGGGAAAAAAGGACGCCAATTTTGTTTGGGAGCCACGTCGCACGACCGCGCAATTGTCTGTTAAAGCGACGCAGTGTCGAATCGCAAAACCTGGCCTGGGCATTTAGCTGCCTAAAGGTCCGGGGCTTAAGTGGAAGGAAGCTTAAGTAATATTACCTGAGTTCGGAGATCTAATATTTATTAATAAGCAAATATGCTTGCCGCCATGTACATCCAGATATACACGTTAAATATAGGAATTTGTTTTTTGTAAACGTTAACACACATTGATCAAATTATTTCCATCAAGCTGATCAATTTTAGATATACATTTTGAATCAAAAGGCATTTAATTCCCTTTAAGTTTACAGGTACATACTGTATATGATCACACAAACATACGGTATATACATCAGATTTTTTTTTTTAACATACAGAGGAAAGATAACCTAATCAACCTATATAGGCAATGCATAAACTTCCCTTTAGTCTTGATGAATGTAACAAAATACATTAAATGAGATCACAGTACTCTGGGTCCTCACTTCTTCTTTATGTGGTCACTGGAAGACTCAGAAGTGGACATTGTTGTGGCTGTGGAGGTTTTCTGGGAAATAAAAAAAAATTATTTCTATTAGTTATTCTATTTTTTTATATTAACATGATATAAGTACCAAACAGCTGTTAGTTTTATGTATCATTGACATTTATCATATGTATTTGGTTATATCTGATATATACTGGGTCAGGAGGAAGTGGCAAGTGATATGTTGGCCACAGAATGAAGAAGAGAAATCTAACAGACTCCTCGTAAAGAATTGATGGAAGAATCCCCTCTGCCAGCTGTTGTATTCAGCTATTATACTATAAACCAGGGGTCTCCAAACTCTCAAAATAAAGGGCCAGATTACTGTCCTTAATACTTTAGGGGGGCTGGACTGTGGCGAGCGGGAACATATTTTTTTTTCATGCATCAGTGGGAGTAAACTATGTCCAATCTTTGGTATTAGGAGGAGGAATAGTGCCCCATTATTAGTGTCAGAATACTGTCTAGTATCACTAGGAGGAATTGTGCCCCAGGGGCCAGATGAAGGCAAGCAAAGGGCCGCATCTGGCCTTCAGGGCACAGTTTGGAGACCACTTCTATATATTATAGTGACCAGTCAATGCCTGAGTGTGCCCTGTCTTTCCCAATCCTCCAAGCAGGAACAGTCACCACACTGCAAAAATAGCATGGAGGTGACACTTATCTGTTGTTCGCCTTTCTGAATTCCAGCAGTTTTTCACTCAGAGCAGTGAGATGCTATGTGCAGCTTTGTTATGGCAATCAGAGAAAGGCATATATTTATTCATAGTGGGCTCATGTCTCCTGGAAACCTCAGCGGAATATGATGGAGTAAGAGTGCAAAGACAATCTAAAGCCTCATACACACGATCGGACTTCCATAAGACTTTTCCATGGATTTTGGTCCGAAGGGGCATTGGCCGTGAACTTGGTATGCATACACACGGCAGAAAATTTTCAGCCAACATTCACCAAATCACGTGTTTTTTCAGCTCTTTACTGCCACCCTTTGGGCAACTTCTGCTATTGTTGTCTGTTGTTTAGCATTGGTTCTGAGAATGCGTGTTTGTACTTTGGATTTTAGTCCGATGGACTTGTGTACACACGATCCAATGATCCTCCATCGGACATTTGTTACCGGAAAGTTTGAGAGCATGCACAACGAACATTTGTCCGTCGGACCGTTGTTGTCGAAAAGTCCAATCGTGTGTATGGGCCTTAAGCGCCCGTGTCCAGTCTTTGAACCTTCAACGTATTAGCCCTCGCTATCAGTGCTGCAACACTACTAGCACTGTCTTTCAAAAACATATTCTTATTCCATGTAGAACTTTAGCAGCAGAATGTTGTACGGTGTTAGCTTTGAAACAGTAGAAGTTTTAATTTAGGGTAATTACTGTATATATTGGCTAATCAAACAGATTGCAATGCAAGTCTTTAAGGCACAGTGGCCCATTCTTCAGGCTTCTTCTGACCTGGAGATTCCAGCATGCCTTGAAAGCTTTCACTACTTTCTTTTTAGTTAGCCAATACAATGAATTACCCCAAATCCAATATTCTCTAATTAAACTTCACAAATGAAACTTACAGCTGAGGACCCCTTGTTGAAGAGCGCTTCCCGCACCTAAATGTAGATAGAACAACAGTTACATTGCAGTAATAATACTAATTGTGACTCACTGATGTTTAATGATAAGAAGACAATCAATATGACAAAGCATACCAAGCAAACAAGATATGCGCAAAGAAACATTGCCAGGATTTTCTTTAAATTATTGTTTTAAAATTAACAAGAAAATTTAAGAATTTACACTTTTCTATCAGGTTGAGTGCCGTACACCTGGTGTAGAGTAGACAGCCAAAGGAATAGAGGCTGATTGGATTTTAGGTGAGATGCAACTCTGACCTTGGAAAGCTTCAAATTATGAGTTTGTGTAGTCAGATATGCATTGTGTTAAAACAGAAAATACCCTCTAGTCCTCCACTGACCAGGGCCGTCTTTAAGGCAGGGTAAAAGGGGCAGCTGTCCCATTGTTGTGGGACCCAAAGCAGCTGCCTCATACTTGCCAATTATCCCAGTTTAAATTCCCTTGCCCCTTGAAGTTTTAGTCCTGTGCTGTCTTCTGATATCTCAGTGTGAAGTGCTGGTACTAATGCCTTGTACACACGACCGGTTCTCACTGCGAGAAAACTGCCATTTTTTATATTGGTCGTTAAAACAAGTCGTGTGTATGCTCCCTAGCAGTTCTCTTGACGAAAAAACTGCCCGCAAAGAAATTGAAACCAGCTTTCTTTTTTCTCGTCGTGTTTCCCGTCAGTTTTTTTTCTCGTCGCAAAAAACGGGTGTGTGTATGCTTTTCCGAGGGGAAAAAAAATATGCATGCTCAGAATAAAGTATGCAGCCCAAAGGGTGGCGCCATTTCAAAGGAACTTCCCCTTTATTGTCCCGTCGTACGTGTTGTACGTCACCGCGCTTTGGTCGGACTTTTTTTGCATGAACGTGTGTATGCAAGTCAGGCTGGAGAGGAATCACGTCAGGAAAAACTTTGTTTTATTTCTTGCCAAGAAAAATGGTCGTGTGTACGAGGCATTATGCTGCTCAGCACTGCCTTATTGTTGTGTACAGATGACTCATCTGCAGACCCTGTGTTTACATGTAAATAACCGTCATTCATATGTAAATAACGGGAACATTCATATGTAAATAGCGGCAGGATTCATATGTAAATAGCTGAGGCCGGCGGCATTCATATGTATATCATGCACCTCTGCAGTGAAGAGATGATGTGCTGTAACCTCTAGCAACCAATCAGTGAGCAATATTACTTACTGTACAGTAATCTCTAGCAACCAATCAACAAAAAGAAATCATGTGCTGTAACCTCTAGCAACTAATCAGTGAGCCGTAATGTGTGCTGTAACCTCTAGCAACCAGTCAGTAAGTGGCAATGATACACTGTAACCTCTGGCAACCAATCAGTAAACTGATTTTAATTCTAGCTGATATTTATTGTATGTCTCAGAGCAGTTAGTGAGCAAAATTGCATGGGGGGGGGGGGGATTTTTTGGCCAGGGTTAAATCAATATTAAAGACGGCCCTGCCACTGACATTGGGTATTGATTCAAATAGTACCATTATCAGAGATTTGAGTTGGCCTGTTCCTGTAGACGCACATCCCCAACCTGCAACCTTATAAACAGGGGCGTTGCTAGGTAGCAAAAAGACCAGGGGCTTCAGCCCGAAGCCGGAACCGGGGGGGGGGGGGGCGCGGTGCGACTCACCTGACCTATGCGCGCGTGTGTCAGTACACACACTGACGTGTGTGTGTGTATGTAGGACAGGTCAGTGTATGTAGGACAGGTCAGTGTATGTGGCTTACTGTACAGTAATCTCTAGCAACCAATCAACAAAAAGAAATCATGTGCTGTAACCTCTAGCAACTAATCAGTGAGCCGTAATGTGTGCTGTAACCTCTAGCAACCAGTCAGTAAGTGGCAATGATACACTGTAACCTCTGGCAACCAATCAGTAAACTGATTTTAATTCTAGCTGATATTTATTGTATGTCTCAGAGCAGTTAGTGAGCAAAATTGCATGGGGGGGGGGGGGGGGTTTTTTTGGCCAGGGTTAAATCAATATTAAAGACGGCCCTGCCACTGACATTGGGTATTGATTCAAATAGTACCATTATCAGAGATTTGAGTTGGCCTGTTCCTGTAGACGCACATCCCCAACCTGCAACCTTATAAACAGGGGCGTTGCTAGGTAGCAAAAAGACCAGGGGCTTCAGCCCGAAGCCGGAACCGGGGGGGGGGGGGGGGGGCGCGGTGCGACTCACCTGACCTATGCGCGCGTGTGTCAGTACACACACTGACGTGTGTGTGTGTATGAATGTCAGTTACACACTCCATGAGATCAGCATGCAAGGAAGCTCTTAGGCACACTAGCATGTCTTTCAGGGTTGTTTCTGACGCCTGACCTGTCCCACATACACTGACCTGTCCTGTCCTACATACACACTGACCTGTCCTGTCCTACATACACACACTGACCTGTCCTGTCCTACATACACACACTGACCTGTCCTACATACACACACTGACCTGTCCTACATACACACACTGACCTGTCCTACATACACACACTGACCTGTCCTGTCCTACATACACACACTGACCTGTCCTGTCCTACATACACACACTGACCTGTCCTACATACACACACTGACCTGTCCTGTCCTACATACACACTGACCTGTCCTGTCCTACATACACACACTGACCTGTCCTGTCCTACATACACACACTGACCTGTCCTACATACACACACTGACCTGTCCTACATACACACACTGACCTGTCCTACATACACACACTGACCTGTCCTGACCTACATACACACACTGACCTGTCCTACATACACACACTGACCTGTCCTACATACACACACTGACCTGTCCTGACCTACATACACACACTGACCTGTCCTGACCTACATACACACACTGACCTGTCCTGACCTACATACACACACTGACCTGTCCTGACCTACATACACTGACCTGTCTTACATACACTGACCTGTCTTACATACACTGACCTGTCCTGACCTACATACACTGACCTGTCTTACATACACTGACCTGTCCTGACCTACATACACTGACCTGACCTACATACACTGACCTGACCTACATACACTGACCTGACCTACATACACTGACCTGACCTACATACACTGACCTGTCCAACATACACTGACCTGTCCTACATACACTGACCTGTCCTACATACACTGACCTGTCCTACATACACTGACCTGTCCTACATACACTGACCTGTCCTACATACACTGACCTGTCCAACACTGACCTGTCCTACATACACTGACCTGTCCAACACTGACCTGTCCAACACTGACCTGTCCAACACTGACCTGTCCAACACTGACCTGTCCAACACTGACCTGTCCAACACTGACCTGTCCAACATACACTGACCTGTCCAACATACACTGACCTGTCCAACATACACTGACCTGTCCAACATACACTGACCTGTCCTACATACACTGACCTGTCCAACACTGACCTGTCCTACTAACACTGACCTGTCCTACTAACACTGACCTGTCCTACTAACACTGACCTGTCCTACTAACACTGACCTGTCCTACTAACACTGACCTGTCCTACTAACACTGACCTGTCCAACACACACTGACCTGTCCTACTAACACTGACCTGTCCAACACACACTGACCTGTCCTACTAACACTGACCTGTCCAACACACACTGACCTGTCCAACACACACTGACCTGTCCAACACTTACCTGTCCAACACTTACCTGTCCAACACTGACCTGTCCAACACACACTGACCTGTCCAACACTAACACTGTCCTGTCCAACACTAACACTGTCCTGTCCAACACTTACACTGTTCTGTCCAACACTTACACTGTTCTGTCCAACACATACACTGACCTGTCCAACACTTACACTGACCTGTTCTGTCCTAGCCTCGGGCCCACAGTAACCTCGAGCCAAAGGCTAAAGGGTTCCTTCCACAAATTATGTTTGGGAAGTATACCTGACAGTGACAATCATAAAAAAAAAAAACATATTAAGAATATTAAATAAATCTTCGTCGCAGAGATGGTAAATAGGGCTTACTTTGAGTTGGACTAGCAGCTGAAAATGACTGACGCCGGCGGCCTGCTTCCTAAGTTGTCCGGGGCGGGTGGGGTGTCCTCCCGGGCCGGCTCTCCCCCTGGAGTCACTCACGCTGGCTGGCTGGCTGGCTGCTCTAGCCGTCGACTGGCCCAGCCGTTCTCCACGCCGGCGCCATGGTCCGGCGCCTTCTCCTCGGTCACACACAGACTCCAGTCTGTCAGCTGCGCCGTCAGGGAAGTCACGCTTTGCGCGCTTTTCCCATTTGAAGGGTCCGGCCAATGTAAACAAGACACGTCACGTCCCGGCTGCGGATTTGTCCACTGTGATGTCCATCATAACAGCACAGCGCGCCTATGATGGACATCTCACTGGCCAATCCTGGGAATAGCGTGCATGCGTCGCACTCGCACGGCACAGACAGTGAGCTTGAATGACTGCACTTGACTAATTTTACGGGGACCCGCCGATTCGGGGCTAATAATGTTAAATTAAACGGCCGAGACTCGGGGCTTTTCGGGGTACCATTCGGGGCTCCAGCCCACCAAGCCCCGCCCTAACGACGCCCCTGCTTATAAACAAACTGTTTTTCAACCTGTTGTATCTTCAACCTAACCTTCAAATTCTGTACAGACAACCCTACCCCATACTCACATTTACTACTTTCATTTTGTAAGTGAAATTACTTTTTTTTATATGAGTTCTCCAAACATTGTTCCACTTTACCCAGATAAAAGGGACCATTTAATTGTATATGTATATATATATATATATATATATATATATATACACAGCAAGTCACCTGATTCATGGGGAAAGTTACAGTGTGACAACAGTAGAATGGAAAAACAGCATTTCCAAAAATCTGGTACATTATATGTACACATAAATTTACTTAATTTTGTAACGAGTGTATAGGTCAAGCTTACCTTTTTTTCTGTGATGCAAGTCAGCAAAATGAAGAATCCCTGTGAAAAGGTTGAAATGAAAAAGCATCAACAAAATGTTAGTAAATTAAAAGGTTAGTTAGTGTGCCCAAAACAGATAATTCAGGTTTTGCTACAGGATGGAGAATTAAAACTGAGAGTTTCTTAATTATCTTAGCAAAACTCTATTGGTACGATCTCTGCTCTAGCTTGCCAGGACTGTGCATGGTATAAGAAGCTTTCCCTCTCCCTGTTGGATGTTAAATGTATTGTAGCGCCTGGTTACTTTGCAGTACCGGTGCTAGTTAAATCTAGAGGGAGATCAAAGTGTAGTTAAACTCTGATCCAAATTGTTATGTGTTAAACAGGGTCTCTGTCTCAGCTTGGCTGTGCTGTGGGCTTATTCTGCTGTGCTGGGGTGTTCTTCCAACCCCCGTGCTTTAGGTGGCAGCAGTGGAGTCAAGGTTTGGGTGCTCTTTCCCAGCAGCCAATCAGGAGGGTTTAGCCTCGCTGTGCATGCTGGGGAGGGGTCTTTTTGGGGCAGACGCCATTGGTTCGGGGTCTTCTTCTTCGAGTGTGGCACCCACCTTGAGGGTGACCACATCAAAGTGCCCTGGCGTTATGGCCTACCTGGCCGGTGCGTGCCACACGTGTTCCTGGTTCCGGGGCCACAATGGCCCGGAGCATCTGAACAGCGACGGGGACCCAGTGAGCGACTGGGTTCCCACCTTTGAGGATCCCAAGCTGTATTGCTGTTCGGTGGGGAGTCCTTCTGAGGAGCGCCATTGAGAGGCTGGCGATCCAAAAGGGCCTCGACAAACCACCGGGATCAAGGTAGCCAGAAACTGAAGGATTGACCTGTCAGTCGGTACCTGAGCGACAAGTTGAAGGAGATTCCGACCGTGTGTATGCCCTATCAGAGTTTTTCCATCAGAAATTCTGGTGAATTCCATCGGAGTTTACATGTTCTCTTTTCCTCTGATAGAATTCCGTTCATCAGAGGAAATGATTGGTCGGGTAAAAGCCTGATCGTGTATACGGGGCATGAGAGGTGCCTCTCTTCTCTATTATACCCTGTAAAAAAAATGCTTTGATATACAAGTGCTTTGGATTACAAGCATGTTTCTGGAACGAATTATGCTCACAAACCAAGGTTTTACTGTACAATGGTTTATGTAGAAGAGAATTCATAACATCTGATGTGACAAGTGTTATAGCTTTATATTAGAATGTAAGATATTTAAAATAAAGATGATCTAGACGTGAGTGTTATTGATTTAAAAACAGATTTCTTAATTATTTATCTCATAGAATAATACTACGTACTGCTACATCTGCTTGTCTTTACACACACATGAATTTTAATGGCATCCTAATCTTAGTCCGTAGGGTTCAATATTGAGTTGGCTCACCGTTTGCAGCTATAACAGCTTCAACTCTTCTGGGAAGGCTGTTCACAAGATTTAGGAGTGTGTCTATGGGAATGTTTGACCCCAAACTCACTCATCCACACTATATTGTCAAAAGTATTGGGCCGCCCATCAAAATCATTTGGTGGAGGGGGGATTATGGTGTCGGTGTGGTGTGGGGGTTTTTCAGGGGTTTGGCTTGGCCACTTGGCCACTTAGTTCCAGTGAAGGGAACTCTTAAGGCATCAGTACACCAAGACATTTTGGACAATATTCCAACTTTGTGTGATCAATTTGAGGATGGCCCCTTCCTGTGCCCACATGACTATACTCCAGTGCACAAAGCAAGGTCCATAAAGACATGTATGAGCAAGTTTGGTGTAAAGGAACCTCTACAGAGTCCCGACCTCAACCCGGTAGAACACCTTTGGGATAAATTAGAGCGGAGACTGTGAGCCAGGCTTTCTTGTCCAACATAAGTGCCGGACCTCATAAATGCGCTTCTGGAAGAATGATCACACATTTTCATAGACACACTCCTAAACCTTGTGGACAGCCTTCCCAGAAGAGTTGAAGCTGTTATAGCTGCAAAGGGTGGGCCAAATCAATATTGAACCCTACAGACTCATGCCGCGTACACACAATCGGAATTTCTGACAAGAAAGGTTCAACGTGAGCTTTTGGTCGGAAATTCCGACCGTGTGTAGGCCCCATCGGAGCTGGTTCTCAAATTTTTAGACGGGAAAAGTTCTGTATGCAATTCTGACACACAAACACAAAAATCCTACGCATTCATAGGATGTCATTGAATCATTGAACTTCATTTTTCTCGGCATGTCGTAGTGTTGTACGTCACCGCGTTCTTGACGTTCGAAATTTCCGACAACATTTGTGTGACCGTGTGTATGCAACACAGGTTTAAGCCAACATTCCGTTGGAAAAAAATCCGTGGTTTTCTTGTCGGAAATTCCGATTGTGTGTACGCGGCATAAGACTGGGATGCCATTAAAGTTCATGTGCATGTAAAGGCAGGTGTATCAATACTTTTGGTAATATATCAGACCGTAATTGTAGTTAATATAGAACAATAGGCTTTATCGCAGACTTATATAATATAAAAGCTATTTAAAAAAAATGAAGAAACTAAACACAATCACTAAAGCCTCAAATAAGATTTACAATATTATTGTGACTTTTAAAATCTGCAGCTTTCATTAAAATAGCACATGGCTATCCTGCTGGTCCTTGTTCAGGCAACCCTTGATATAGGGTGATAACCGTCTCAGAATTGTGTTCACACTCAACCATGGTACTTACTATAAGCGACTATGCTGACACGTTGTGAATGTGTAGGCATGGCCCAATATTGTCACTATCAGGGAGCGAGACCAAAGCAATGATAGAGAACTAATGCTAGAGAATTCGCCATTCGTGAAAAACGTCAATCACGTCGGGTCATGGTTAATTTACATAACACACGCCCACCTCTTCACAATTTGAATTAGGCGGGCTTACGCCGGCCTTTTTATGCTACGCCGCCGCAACATTTTTTTGAGAATACGGCACTTGCGGGCGTAACGTAAATGGGATACGTTACGCCCGCACAAACATACGCCATTCGTGAATCTACGCCAATGTCTCCAATTTTTTTTAAATTAAACAGCGGTTTAGCAAATGTCAATCAGTTAGGGTTTATATTTGCTTTAAGATCTAATATGCAATTAACAATAATTACATTAGCCATTTTTCTTGGGCTGTGTTTTACCTGAAAAGCATTCATCCCAGCAAATCCATAGGTAAAGACTTGTCTTGTTAGGTCGTCAAGATTCGTTAACAAGGCAAAGCCAAAAGACCAAGTTAAACCAAACACAGGCGTTAAAACCACAATGGCCTTTAGGATGCTCTTAGCAGTCTCTTTATCTGCTTGGTTGGCTTCAGAAACTGATGGTCGGGACAACTTGGCTATCACTACCAGCAGGGTAAGGAAGTTAAACACAATAATGGATCCAGCTGGGACCGCAAACGCATAGATAGCTCCGCTTTCTGGGTTCAACCAACAGACTTTTTCATGGCGGTATTTGCCTTTTGGGTAATAGTACAAAAAAGTGCCAGCAGCAATAATAGCTGGCAAAAAATATCCAGCAGTAAATGAAAGGGAGACAAATATCCTTTTTCGTAAATGGTGGAACACAAAAAGGAGTTGGTGAAGGAGCATTACACTTTGAGCAAAGGTCCAGAAAAAAAGGGCCAGGTAGAAAAAGTGGTTTAGGAAGGTTATTGTCAGGCAGATCAATTGCTTTGCAATTATTGAAGGAAAGGCAGATGACAAGAAGAACACGTCTGCACATAGCAAGGACACTGTAATGTTGATCAGAGAGATGTGTCGGAAATATGAGATATTGGTCCTCGTAACTGTCTTCCACACAAAGCCTTCTATGAAGACAGAGATGCAAAGAGACAATATGGAAAGCCCAAGACCAGCATAAGTAATTTCTTCAATTAGTGCCAAAGAACCTACATTGATCGACATAAGTACGGCAAAGGAGGTCAAGTGGCTACAACTGCAGAATGTCGCATTAGTCCCCAATATTGATGTACATCCAGCATCTGACCAAGACCCACCAAAGCCTGGCAGAGAGAAGTCCCAGAACACACAGTGCTGAGAATACATTTTACGTGATGTATTCATCACCACGAATGACATTTCGATATTGGTTGAAGCATAGCTTGAATCTGACAGCTTTATGGAGGTAGACTGCACAATGCTGTTTAGCTGTGAATCATTGCTGTTCTCAAACGTACTTGGTAAGAGGTTTCCGATGGTGTTGAACACCACGCTAGTGATCTTGAGGTTGTTTTGTTTAAGGAGAGATGATATTGTCTGCTTATCTATAGATAGGCTGACTGTGGCAAAGTTCTTTTGATAATCTTCTCCCACATGTCCTTGCTCATAAGAGTTGCCCTTTATTTGGATATTTTCAAGGTCAATCTCAAAAGTTTGATTTCCTGTCTGCAGGAGCTGGCAGAAGCATTCTACAGACTGTAGCATTTTTGAAGCTGGTGGACTTGTGGAGCTTCTCCACAACGGGGAAAAGTCAGGATCGATTAGGTTGCTGGCAAGAGTGAGGAATTTCTGCAAAGAAACACAACATTTTAAAGCTGAACTCCAGAAAAAACGATAAATACACAGATAAAAGATATTATATAAGGGAGCAGTTTTAGCTTTAGAGTTTAGAGTTATATTTCTCCCCATCTAACCTCCCTGGCGGCATGATTAATTCAGATTTTAGGTGCTGAAAGCGGTACATTTATTTTGCATGGAAATTTGGCGTTTTACATGGTAGGCCTGTAATTCTTAGGCCTCGTACACACGACCGAGAAACTCGACGGGCGAAACACATAGTTTTGCTCGTCGTGTTCCTTGTGAAGCCGTCGAGAAACTCGACAACCCAATGTCTCCATTTCCGTCAAGGAAATAGAGAACATGCTCTCTTTTTGGCTCGTCGAGTTTCTCGACAGTTTCCTTAACGAAAATGTACACACGACCGGTTTCCTCGGCAAAAAATATCTCCCAGCAAGTTTCTTGCTGGTTTTTGCCGAGAAACTCGGTCGTGTGTACGAGGCCTTAGAAATAACTCACTTAAATCTGTCCAAAAAAAAGTCAAGTAGACATCCCGGGTATAATAAAATTTGAAACACAAAATCGTATTTAATAATATAATAAGTAAATATAAATAATTATAACAAATAATATAATAATAATAATAAAAATTATTACGTTTAATTTTTTGATGACGAATTTCCCCACAAATCACTATCGCTCAATTCTGCAAGTGACAAGGGGTGTGTGTATTTTTTTCATACAGTATTGTAATCTATAAGATTACAGTATACTGTATGTATTGTGTTTATTTACTTTTTTTAATTTGACACTAACATCTGGCCCCCCTAAAGTCTGAAGGATAGTAAACTGGCCCTTTATTTAACAAGTTTGGAGACCCCTGTTCTTTTATTGTATATACCAGTAGGCATCCTGGTTATGACATTGATAATGATCTGGTCATCATTTATACATTATTGTGTATTTTTTTAATGTGTTTATTTTTGTTTCTTTGTGTCTATATTATGTGATATTCTTAATTTATATTTTAATTTATATTTCAGTAGTGCGTGACAAACTCCTGAAGAAGCCAAATTATATGTCGAAACATGTCGAGAGAATTGTCTGCTTGCATTTATGAAATTCTATTGAATATATGATGGATTTTTAGATCTTTTCTATTTTTGTATAATAAAATGTATTTTTTTATATAAATTTGTGTATTTTTTGCACCTTAAAAATCCAGTTTAATTGCTTTATGTTCATCCCTGTTCTACTGTATCCACCAGCATATCGCCTTAATATTACAGTGTAGTTTTTAAGTATTCTGTCTGACTAATTTTTATGTTATTGTATTGTTACCAACTCAAAGCTGTCAGCATACTAAAACACCTGCATTCTTTGTTTTATGTATTGGCTATACCAGCCCTCAAAATGTCCACTCGCCTACTAGCATTTAGCGAGTGGATTTAAGCTGGGGGCGAGTGATGACAGGGCTGCATGACCAATCTCCCTGCAATCTGTGCCTACACTTAGAGTCTCGATGAGATTGGCGGCCGAAGAGGAAAGGTGCATGCTCGGGAAAAGTAGTCTGGTGAGCCGCGCACAGGCAGAGCAGTACACAGGTGCTCTCCTTACAATTCTCATTAAGCCATGGGACCTAACAGTATGACTTCTCTGAGCCTGCCCCCCTCCCCCGGGCCCCGACCAATGTAGCTGGAGAGCAGAAAGTAATGAGTGAGGTGGAGGATTGCAAAAATTACCACTCCGGTGCAGCGCTCACTGAAAGTTGCCCTGACATGAGAGCGGCAGCCTTCTAGTTTGTGCCATTTTCTTCTCCTTGTGCTCTATGTAAGTGTCCAGCAGTTCAGCCTGAGCACTGTGAGCAGACTGGTCTCAATGTGTGCTGTGCGCTGTCAGTGTGCGCTGTGCTATGGTGTCAATGGCTGTGCAGTTGTGTGGATCTCAGCGCTGGATTGTACTCCCTCCCGCTGTGCTACAGCTCCTCTCCTCTCTGCCAGCCTGAATAAAAGGGGGAAGTGGGGACATGCAAGCGTGGAGCCGCACACACAGGCTCCTGATGATGAGATGAATGGGAGAAAGAGAGAGGATGGATGGGAGTTGCAGAGGAGACAGCAAGAGAATGGGGAAGAGACCCAGTTCTAGTGCCCTGTCCCTCTGGTCTGCCCCCAGTGCCCTGTCCCTCTGGTCTGCCCCCAGTGCCCTGTCCCTCTGGTCTGCCCCCAGTGCCCTGTCCCTCTGGTCTGCCCCCGGTGCCCTGTCCCTCTGGTCTGACCCCAGTGCCCTGTCCCTCTGGTCTGACCCCAGTGCCCTGTCCCTCTGGTCTGCCCCCAGTGCCCTGTCCCTCTGGTCTGCCCCCGGTGCCCTGTCCCTCTGGTCTGACCCCAGTGCCCTGTCCCTCTGGTCTGACCCCAGTGCCCTGTCCCTCTGGTCTGACCCCAGTGCCCTGTCCCTCTGGTCTGCCCCCAGTGCCCTGTCCCTCTGGTCTGACCCCAGTGCCCTGTCCCTCTGGTCTGACCCCAGTGCCCTGTCCCTCTGGTCTGCCCCCACTGCCCTGTCCCTCTGGTCTGCCCCCAGTGCCCTGTCCCTCTGGTCTGCCCCCAGTGCCCTGTCCCTCTGGTCTGCCCCCAGTGCCCTGTCCCTCTGGTCTGCCCCCAGTGCCCTGTCTCTCTGGTCTGCTCCCAGTGCCCTGTCCCATTTTGTTAAAGTTGTTGTTGGTAATATTTAATTTTTTGACTTGATTCTGCATGAAACATTGTCATTCCATGAGATAATCTACGAGGGCGTGTTTATGGGTGCAATTAGGCGCAGGGCAGTGTATGAATTAGGTGGGGCAACTGGTGGCGAGTAACTCTTGAGGCCTGGCTAGTAGCTCAGGACTTGAAATTTTGAGCCCTGGGCTATACAGTGATTACTTATATTTGCTTTGTCTGGAAACACTGCAAACTTTTGATACCTGTTTACTATGAAAGAAACGGCCTGTAACTGTTCTTTATTTGGAAAGAAAAGTTTTACAAAAATGATCTAATTGAAAAAAAAAGTAAGAAGTAAAAAACAAAAAATTGCTAGCAGGTCGGGTCTTCTTTTGGTGGAAGAGAAATTATAGTCTCTTGGAGGCAATACTTGGTAGCGAGGTCGGCACAGCAGTATCATACAGGGGTCGATTTACTAAAACTGGAGAGTGCAACATCTGGTGAAGCTCTGCATAGTAACTGTAACGCCGTCAGCGTTACTCCTTTTACATGGAGCGCAGGCTTGTCACTTATGACAGCTGCGCTCCATTCAGATACACGTCCGCGTCACTTCCGGTGCGCGGACGTCTGCGCTCCACGTTGGAACGCGGAAGTGCGTTCCAGCGTGTGGCGCTCAGCTCAGCCCACAGCCCGGGCTATTTAAACTCCCGGGAATGGCGGCAGGGTGTTCGGATATTCCTGTTGGACCCTGCCGCCATCTGGGAACCCTGGACAAGCTACAGACTCGCTGTAGCACCTCTATCCACAACTGACCCCTTGGAAGTTCTGTGTGTTCAGAACCTACTGGATAAAGCCACCTCCTCCTGTGCAGACATCCCTGGTATAGACTACCTCCTGAACTGCAAGTATAATTTACTACCAAACAACTGCTGTATAAGATACCACCTCCTCCTGTGCGGACATTCCTGGTACAGACTACCTCCTAAACCGCAAGTATAACTGGAACCAGCTTCTTATAATAACAGTGATTCCTAGTCTATCTCAGAACTGTGTCTCTCACTCTATACTTATTACTATATACTAGCATCAGTTACAGCAGACAGATTTCACTCTATTGATACCAGTGTGGAAATATCCTACAATACCTGTATTACTACTACCCTTTATTGTTGAAAATACTTAAACAAGACTTTATACTTGTAGTATCCGGATTGTATTCATTAGTTAATGCTTAAGAGGAATTAAGCTATTACTCTCATATTTGTTTCCATTAGAGGATATGATGATATAACCCCAAACTCTTATTGTTCAGTGAGAGTGATCTGGTGGTTCATTTCTGATAAGCCTCTACAGCTGCGGTCTAACCTTTAAAAAGAGTCCTCTCACTGTCAGGGTCATAACATAATATCCGAACCCCAAAAAATAAGGAAGAAAGGATATATATATATATACATATATCTTTAAAATGGATCCAGCTGACCTTGCAAATCATTTAGTTGCACTCTCTCAAAGGGTTGATAATCTTACCACCAACATGAATGAGTTACGTATGCAGAATGATGCTTTAAGAGATCAAAATTTTGCACAAGCCAGGGAAAGACCTGAACCAAAGGCCTGTTCTCCGGAACCTTTTTTTGGAGATAGAAAAAATTACAGACAGTTTATTAGTTCATGCCGATTGATGTTTGAACTGCGGCCACATACTTATCATTCTGATAGGATAAAGATCCTTACATTAATTACTTATCTTAAAGGTGAGCCCAGGGTATGGGCTGACACCTACGTAGAAGAACACGGAGATCTCCTAGGAGATTTTGACACATTTCTTGATGAAATGTCTTTGTTATATGAAGATCCCAACAAACAGTTAACAGCTGAGAATTCAATCAGGAGTCTTAAACAGGGAAGGCGGCCTGTTGAAGATTTTATTTCAGAATTCAAATGTTGGTGCAGAGAAACTCAATGGTCTGATATTTCTCTCAGAAACCAGTTCCGTTTGGGTTTATCTGAGGCCATGAAGGATGAGCTTGCCCGCGTTGACCTACCCACTACTTTGGAAGATCTTATGCACCTCTCAGTGACTATTGATCGTCGCCTTCGCGAAAGAAAGACCGAACGTGCCATTACTTATTCTGTCACTCCCTTCAGGAGGTCTAGATCACCTCCCAAAGATTCTCCAATGGATCTTAGTGTTATTAAAGGACCTTTAACTTCTGCAGAGAAACAGCGCCGCAGAGCTAACAATCTTTGCCTATATTGTTCTGCTCCTGACCATATCGTTTCCACCTGTCCTCTTCTCAAGAAGAATTCAGAAGGTAATTTCTCCCACATTAGTAAATTAAATTCACCTGGAACCATATCTAATCATTATATTTTTGTTCCTCTCACCCTACAGTGGGATCAAGGAAAGATTTCCATTGAAGCAATGGTCGACAGCGGGGCATGTGGCAATTTCATTGATTCAAATGTTGTAAAAGCTAATAAAATTCCCAGTGTGTTAAAGCAGATTCCAGTGTCACTCACTTTATTGATGGTTCTAACTCTTCTTTCGGTCCAGTTACATCTCAGACAGTTCCCTTAACAGTTTCTTGTGCCACTGGCCACACAGAGATTCTCAATTTTGATATTATTTCATCTCCAGTTTTCCCTATAGTTTTAGGTCTACCTTGGTTGCATCTTCATCAGCCTACTATTCTTTGGTCCACAAGATCCCTTTCCTTACAGTCTACTTATTGTACAGAATTCTGTCATCCTCCATGTATCATCTCCTTTTCAGAAGTTCATCCTACTAATCTACCAAATTACTTACAAGATTTCGCTGATGTGTTCAGTAAGACTAACGCAGATAAACTTCCTCCACATAGGATTTATGATTGTCCTATTGACTTAATTTCTGACAGTCCTATCCCTACCGCTCGGATTTACCCCCTTTCACAACCAGAGCTTATACACCTAAAAGATTACTTGGATGAGAACCTTAAAAAAGGATTTATAAGGCCCTCCACTTCTTCAGCTAGTGCAGCTCTATTTTTTGTAAAAAATAAGGATGGATCACTTCGACCAATAATAGATTATCGATCCCTCAATAACATCACTATAAAGAATAGATATCCATTACCACTCATTCCAGAACTTATTGAACGTTTACAAACAGCTAAGATCTACACAAAGCTGGACCTCAGAGGTGCCTATAATCTGATAAGGATCCGCTCTGGAGATGAGTGGAAGACTGCCTTTAAAACTCGATACGGGCTTTTCGAGTATTGTGCAATGCCTTTCGGCTTATGTAATGCCCCAGCAACTTTTCAGTGGTTTATTAACGATATTTTTCATGATCTGCTTGACATTTGTGTTGTTATTTACTTGGATGACATATTAATTTACTCTGATACTCTGGAGGAACATCACAAGCATGTGCGTTGGATTCTGGATAGGCTCAGAATTCACTCTCTATATGCAAAACTTGAGAAGTGCGTCTTCAATCAGACGACTATCTCCTTTCTTGGTTATCAAATCACTCCTGACGGAGTTCAGATGGACCATACTAAAGTGGATTGCATTTTGTCCTGGCCTTCTCCCCAGTCTAGAAAGGCCCTTCAGAGATTCCTTGGATTTTCTAATTATTATAGAAAATTCATTAAAAATTTCTCATCAATTGTGAGACCACTTACTAGTTTAACCAGTTCTAAGATACCTTTCATTTGGTCCAAGGAAGCACAGAAATCCTTTGAAACACTTAAGCTCAGTTACTCTTCAGCTCCCATTCTCCAACTACCCAATCCAATGTTTCATTTCACTTTGGAAGTTGATGCCTCACATTTTGCCTTGGGTGCTGTACTTTCCCAACGACCCACATTATCACAACCACTACATCCTGTTGCCTTTTATTCCAGAACTTTATCACCAGCTGAAAAGAACTATCCGATTGGTGAGAAGGAACTGTTAGCAATAAAGGACGCTCTCGCAAACTGGAGACACCTTCTGGAGGGTTCTACACACCCCATCACTATTCTCACTGACCATCGTAATTTACAGCATCTTAAAACTTGTAAAACTCTTTCTGCCCGTCAAGTCAGATGGAGTTTATTTTTTGATCGATTTGATTTCGTCATTTCATACCTCCCGGGTACTCAGAATATTAAAGCAGATTCTTTATCTCGTATGAATGAAGATCAATCCATGGACATTCCTCCACTTTCCATTATTCCCTCCAACCGATTCATTGGAACAACTTTGACATTTAATAAGTTGCTCATTCAAACTCTTTCCAAAGACAAATCTCAACTCCCTAAAGGTCTACAACAGGAGTCTAATGGACTATTAACTTTCAACAACAAGATCTATGTTCCACCAAGTTTACAACTCATACTATTAAAACAACTCCACGATGCCCCACTTGCAGGTCATCCTGGTATTAGTAAAACCCTTCATTTACTGAAGAGAAATTATTGGTGGCCTCATCTGACAAAAACTGTTCACGACTATGTGAGTTCTTGCCACACTTGTGCCATCAACAAGCATTCAAGGAAACCTCCCTATGGTTTATTAACCTCCATCCCAATACCTAATAGACCTTGGGATGTTATTTCCATGGATTTCATAGTAGATCTTCCTAGATCAAATGGAGCTAACACCATCATGGTCACTGTTGATATATTAACCAAGATGGCCCATTTTGTACCTTTGAAAAAATTACCTACTTCTCAAGAAACAGCAAGGGCTTTTGTATCTAATATTCTTAAATTGCATGGTCTTCCATCCCAAATCATTTCGGATCGTGGGTCACAGTTTATTTCCAAGTTTTGGAGAGCCCTTTGCCAAACATTACAAATAGATCATCGCAGGTCTACTGCTTATCATCCCCAAACAAACGGGCAAACGGAACGTGTCAATCAAACACTTGAACAGTATTTGCGCTGTTATTGCACTCACCTTCAAGATGACTGGGTTGACTTACTTCCACATGCAGAGTTTGCATATAACAATGCTTCCAATTCATCTTCTCAGTTTTCACCCTTTTACGCAAATTATGGGTTTCATCCTAATAGTTTACCATCTACTTTTCTTCCAAATAATGTTCCGGCTGTTGAGAATTTCTTCTCAACCATAAAAAACACTTTAAATACTCTCCGTTCTAACCTAGAAGCTGCTCAAATTAGACAAAAGAAATATTATGACTCTCATAGAACAATATCACCTCCATACAAGATTGGAGATTTGGTATGGTTATCCACTCGGAATCTGCGACTTAATATTCCTTCAAAGAAACTTGGTCGTCAATACACAGGACCTTTCCCAATTTCTCATGTAATAAACAAAAATGCTGTTAGATTACTTCTACCTTCAGATTGGAAGATTCATCCATCCTTCCATGTTTCATTAATTAAGCCTTATAAATCTAATCCCTTTCCAGATAGAGATCCACAACCTCCTCCTCCAATTCAAGTTTTTGGTGAAACTGAATATCAGGTAGAGAAGATTCTTGATTCTAGGAAGAGAGGATCCTCTATTCAATATTTGATTAGTTGGAAAGGCTATTCTCCCACAGATGATTCCTGGGAATGTTCTTCAAATATTCATGCTCCTCGACTCATTAAGCAGTTTCATCATAAATATCCTAATAAACCATCTCTTACTGGGCGCCCCGGAGGTGCCCCCTTGAGGAGGGGAGTATGTAACGCCGTCAGCGTTACTCCTTTTACATGGAGCGCAGGCTTGTCACTTATGACAGCTGCGCTCCATTCAGATACACGTCCGCGTCACTTCCGGTGCGCGGACGTCTGCGCTCCACGTTGGAACGCGGAAGTGCGTTCCAGCGTGTGGCGCTCAGCTCAGCCCACAGCCCGGGCTATTTAAACTCCCGGGAATGGCGGCAGGGTGTTCGGATATTCCTGTTGGACCCTGCCGCCATCTGGGAACCCTGGACAAGCTACAGACTCGCTGTAGCACCTCTATCCACAACTGACCCCTTGGAAGTTCTGTGTGTTCAGAACCTACTGGATAAAGCCACCTCCTCCTGTGCAGACATCCCTGGTATAGACTACCTCCTGAACTGCAAGTATAATTTACTACCAAACAACTGCTGTATAAGATACCACCTCCTCCTGTGCGGACATTCCTGGTACAGACTACCTCCTAAACCGCAAGTATAACTGGAACCAGCTTCTTATAATAACAGTGATTCCTAGTCTATCTCAGAACTGTGTCTCTCACTCTATACTTATTACTATATACTAGCATCAGTTACAGCAGACAGATTTCACTCTATTGATACCAGTGTGGAAATATCCTACAATACCTGTATTACTACTACCCTTTATTGTTGAAAATACTTAAACAAGACTTTATACTTGTAGTATCCGGATTGTATTCATTAGTTAATGCTTAAGAGGAATTAAGCTATTACTCTCATATTTGTTTCCATTAGAGGATATGATGATATAACCCCAAACTCTTATTGTTCAGTGAGAGTGATCTGGTGGTTCATTTCTGATAAGCCTCTACAGCTGCGGTCTAACCTTTAAAAAGAGTCCTCTCACTGTCAGGGTCATAACAGTAACCAATCGGCTTCCAGGTATTTTGTCAAAGCTTCATTGAACAAGCTGAAGTTAGAAGCTGATACCATGCACAGCTGCACCAGATTTTGCACTTTCCAGTTTAGTCAATCAACCCCATTGAGTTTATAATCAACCATTCAAAAAATAGATTAAGACCATCAAGAAAAAAAAAAAAAATGCACTGATTCCTCCTACTGCAGTCATGTCTGCTAATGCCACACATTGCATGATAGTAAAATGGACCAATTACCGTGACAACATTTGGGTCAAACGTGCAGTTCTGGGCGGCTGCCATGCTGGATATGGATCCCAAGATGTTCACTACTGCTGACACCTCTGCTACATTGTTAACAATAGTCCCACTGCTATTGGTCATCTGCTGGATAATATCTGGAACTTTAACCTGAGCAATTCCTAGACCTTGTTCGAGGGCCTGCATAGCAAAAAAAAAAAAAAAATAAGTTGTTTACTGCTTTTGCTTACTAAAATATGTCTTTTTTTTTATTAAAACACACTTAAACCCCCAAAACATTGCATATTTTCTAAAAACAGAAGTCCTGTAAAATAAAATGATGCCAGTTGCAATTTGTATGTTACTATTTGTACTAGGGTTGTCCCGATACCACTTTTTTAGGACTGAGTACAAGTACCGATACTTTTTTTCAAGTACTCGCCGATACCGAATACCGATACTTTTTTTAAATGTGTCCCCAAATGCAGCCATGTCTCCCCACAAATGCAGCCATGTCCCCCCACAGATGCAGCCATGTCCCCCCCAGATGCAGCCATGTCCCCCCCAGATGCAGCCATGTCCCCCCCATATGCAGCCATGTCCCCCCCCATATGTAGCCATGTCCCCCCCCCATATCCAGCCATGTCCCCCCCATATGCAGCCATGTCCCCCCATTATCCAGCCATGTCCCCCCCATATCCAGCCATGTCCCCCCCATATCCAGCCATGTCCCCCCCATATGCAGCTATGTCCCCCCATATGCAGCCATGTCTCCCCCCATATCCAGCCATGTCTCCCCCCCATGCAGCCATGTCTCCCCCCATATCCAGCCATGTCCCCCCCATATCCAGCCATGTCTCCCCCCATGCAGCCATGTCTCCCCCCCATCCAGCCATGTCTCCCCCCATCCAGCCATGTCTCCCCACATCCAGCCATGTCTCCCCCCATCCAGCCATGTCTCCCCCCATCCAGCCATGTCTCCCCCCCATCCAGCCATGTCTCCCCCCCCATCCAGCCATGTCTCCCCCCCATCCAGCCATGTCTCCCCCCATGTAGCCATGTCTCCCCCCATGTCTCCTCCCATGTAGCCATGTCTCCCCCCATGTAGCCATGTCTCCCCCCATGCAGCCATGTCTCCCCCCATGCAGCCATGTCTCCCCCCATGTAGCCATGTCTCCCCCCATGCAGCCATGTCTCCCCCCCATATCCAGCTATGTCCCGCTTACCTGCATCCCCGCTACCGCCGACTGTGTAATACGCGCTGGGAACATTACAGCTTTGAATAGCTGTAATGATTGGCGCCGCGCTGCGTATAGACACTCCCCCTCGCTCGGGATTGGACAGTTCACCCGAGCAAGGGGGAGTGTCTATACGCGGCGCGAATCATTACAGCTATTCAAAGCTGTAATGTTCCCGGCGCGTATTACACAGTCGGCGGTAGCGGGGATGCGGCGGAACGGTGGCGGCGGCGGGGGAGGTGGGGGCTAAGTATTCTATTTTGGTATCGGGGGTATTTGCGGGAGTACGAGTACTCCCGCAAATACTTGGAATCGGTCCCGATACCGATACTAGTATCGGTATCGGGACAACCCTAATTTGTACATTACATACCGTGTTTCCCAGAAAGTAAGACCTACCCCGAAAATAAGACCTAGCGTTATTTTCCAAGAGGGCTGAAATAAAAGCCCCACCACGAATATAAGCCCTAATTTAAAATGCTTGTAAAATCCTATAATCCACTCTATTACAGTAGTATATAATGTACAGTGTGTGTGTTTCTGTAATATAATTGCGGGGAGGAGAGCTCCGGCAGGTCACAGAATCGCAGAGCGGCGCTATGACGAAGGTATTTGGCACAATTATATTACAGAAACACACACATTGTACATTATATAATACTGTAATAGAGTGGATTATAGGATTTTACAATTTTAACTCAGTTCACACTGGGGATTCCTATCAGGCGGGGAGAGAAAACGACACATTACATGGTAAGACCTAACCCAGAAAATAAGCCCTACTGTGTCTTTTGTTGCCAAAATTAATATAAGACCCGGGCTTATTTTCAGGGAAACACGGTATTTGCACTACTGTTTCTGTTACAGGCACATTGAAGCCACCCAAATCACTATGTGAAAGGCCAAGGGCATCTGACAAAATGTAAACAAACCCTCAGCTGCTATTGTGGCCATGAGTTTGTTTATATATAGTTATGGGCGGATAGCAATAGGGTTAAGGCCAAAATCCAGACAAAACTTTTTTTTTTTTATGTTTTGAAATGACAAGTGAAGGGCAAGATCTTTAAGTCTTTAAATGCTGTTCTTTCTCTCTGATAAAGACTTTCCCCTCACTTCCTGTTCTGTCTGACATCTGGACAGGAAGTGTGAGGAGATCTCTCCAGTAGGTTCATAGACAGAAAGCATTTTGATTTCAGGTCCTATCTTTTCCCAAGACTATTCACAAATAGACCAATAATTGGAGTTGGAGTTGGGTTTTAAAATAAGCATTTAGTATTTATTAATTTCTTTAATTATGCTTGGGATTATGGGAAAGTGATGTTTATTTTTCCAGTAACAGTTTTTCATAGGAACTAAATAAATAAATAATAAACCTGAAATTTGCTATTTTCAGACATTTGTAAAAATATAAAGCTTAATGTACCGTATATGTAATTGAACATCACAGTTAAGATTAGTATTTTTTTAAATGATTCCACCAGTGATTTGTCATTGTAATGCCTCGTACACACATCGGATTTCCATCGGACAAAGCCGTGAAATTTTGTCCGAAGGGCGTTGGCTGTGAACTTGTTCTGCATACAAATGGCAAATAATTGTCGTCCAACAAGCATGAAACTACGTGTTTTTTCAGCTTTTTAGCGCCACCCTTTGGCCAACTTCTGCTAATGTTGTCTCATGGTGAGCATTGCTTCTGAGCATACGTGTTTGTACTTTGGATTTTTTTCCAACGGACTTCTGTACACACGTTCGGATAATCCGACATCACACATTTGTTGTGTGAAAATTTTAAAGCATGCTATCCAACATTTGTTGTCGGAAAATCCGACAACAATTGTCCGATGGAGCGTACAAACGTTCGGATTTTCCGACAAAAGCCTGCCATCACACAATTCTCGTCGTAAAATCTGATCGTGTGTACGGGCCTTAAGATTTACTACTGTTTGTCTTGGGCTCTGAAAAATTATTAATACTGATTTACACTTTTTTTATTAGTTGGCTTTAAATGGCTCTTGATAGTTAGGCCGCTTTCACACTGGGGCGGGAGGCGCGGTGGCGGTATAGCTATACCGTCGGAATTGCCGCGGATTCGGCCGCTAGCGGTGCGGTATCAATCCCCGCTAGCAGCCGATAAAGGGTTATAACCGCCCGCAATGCGCCTCTGCAGATATACAGGTATACATACCGCTCCTCTAAACGCTCCAAAGATGCTGCTTACAGGAGATTTTTTTCTCTCCTGCCAGCGCATCGCCTCAGTCTGAAAGCCCTCGGGCTTTCACGATGAGAAGGCTGGGCAGGAGTTTTTGAGGCGGTCTTACAGAAGCTTCTTTTCCGCTATCCTGGACCTGCTCTTGTGCCAAAAACTCTCCTAGGTAGATTCACAGAGAGCGGGCGCACATTACGCCGCCGTTGCGTAAACAATGTACGCTACGCCAACGCAGCGCAGAGAGGCAAGCATGGAATTCACCAAGCCAGTGCTTCCAATGCTGTGCTGGGTTTCGAAGGCGTACGCCGGCGTAGGTGGAAGTGGGCGTGAGCCATGCAAATGAGGCGTGACCCCATGTAAATGATGGGCCGAGCGCCACACAGATACGTATCACGAACTGCGCATGCGCCGAGACGTGGACGCATCTCCCTGCGCATGCTCACAACCACGTCGGAAAAACTGCCTAAACTACGCCGGATCACTGTGTACGGCGTGAACGTAACCTACGCCCAGCCAGACACGTCTAAGGTAAAATACGCCGGCTTGTGTTCCCTGGTGCAGACCTTCGCATGTCTGCTGCTGGGTTACACCTCCTTTATGGGGAATAACTTTACACCGGACGTACAACTTACGCGCACTGCGTCGGGCACACGTATGTTCGTGAATCGCCGTATTTCCCTAATTTGCATATTTGAATGGCTAATCAATGGGAGCGCCACCATGCGTCCAGCCTAAATGTGCGCCCACCCTACGCCGGCGTAGGCAAGTTACATCTGCGGGATGAAGCCTGTTTTTAGGCGCATCTTAGTTTTTGGGTCCGGCCCAGAGATACGATGGCGCACATTTGCACTTACGTCGGCGTATCTTGTTATACGTCGGCGTACGTGCTTTGTGAATCTGGGCCTCTCTTGTTATCTTCATTTTACATTATTCTTAACAGAAAGGAAAAAAAAGACTAGGTGGTGTTACCTGAACACTGCTTAGCGCAGTCTGTAGTTGTTGGCTAATACAGTTATCCTGCACACTGAGCCACACTCCGACTGCCGAGCAGTCTCTGGTCATATATCCTGATTTTCCCAGGGGACAGATAGCAGAGGCGGACATTCCTGCTTTTGTCACATTCCAAGTAATACCATTGCTCACATCGACGCTGCAATATATATCTGTTGCTAGGGTAGAAAAAAAAAACATATCCATCACTGCTTAACTGCTATACCATTAAAGTGTTACTCTGTATTATAATGTATCAGCATGTTGGATAAGTGGTTTTAACATCTATGTTACAGTTCCCACCAGGTAGAATATCTGCATGCATCTGGTTTCCCTATATTTTAGTGAGTTTCCACCCAAAACCCAAATAGAATTTGTTGTGTGCTTTTACAGGGACACTAGTGACATTAGACCTCAGAGGCAGAGACTGTGAGTGGTTCAATGTAGTCTGTAAAGTGGAACCTTGGATTACAAGCATTATCCGTTCGAGGAGAATTCTCGTAATCCAAAGCACTCGCATATCAAAGCGAGTTTCCCCATAGAAGTCAATGGAAACGAAAATAATTTGTTCCGGATTGACTTCAATGGCATGCAATACCACATGTGGCCAGAGGTGGGGGCGCGCCAGAGAGCCTCAGAAATGATCTGGGACAGCTCGACTGACCTCGGAAAGGAGAGAAGATAGTCACCGCTCCAATTAGGTATGTGGATGAATCCGTATCCTCTCAGAGAAACCCAGGTGCCGGCAATGCACAAAGCAATTGTAGAAAGAAATGTTTGGACAGCCGCACTCTGGAAAAACCTTCTTGGTTGCCTTTTATTGATAAAAGTATTCAAACGCCACACATCACAGTAAAGACAGGGGCATACAGCTGATGTTTCGCACTACAATCAGTGCTTACTCATAGCCCAGCTATACCCGGGAACAGATTATTTCTGAGTATTTCCGATCAGCTCCGCTCGGCTCCGGTGCCCCCGCACCTCAGGCCAAATGCAGTATTGCACACCACATTAGCTTGAATTCTGCTTGTTTTGCGAGACAACACTCGCAAACCGAATCAGAATAAAAAAAAAAGGTACTCGTCTTTCAAAATGCTCATTAACCGCGTTACTCGTAAACCATGGTTCCACTGTAAAGCGCAACGCAGTCTTAGAACCTTTGTCAACCCTTTATTTCTAACTGTGTCCATTTAAAGGATTTCATTTTACTCCCTGTCTATTTGATGGATGTGTCAGATTGAACAGGAAGTAATGGCAACTCTACCCACTTTCTGTCTATTTCACAAGCTTCAATCAGAACAGGAAGTAAGAAAAAAAAACCCAATGGGCAAACAAGGAGCAAAAAAATAGATTATAAATAACAGCTAGGACGATTTAGAATCTCTGCCAGTAAAGCATTCCTGTCCTTGTCCCCATTAGGCCAATTTCCTCAAATTTTTTATAAGGGTGATGGGCTGCAGAACAGATAGAGAACAAAAATGTCCTCTTTGCAGATACATTATCTATGAAAAGCTGACAAATATTTGGAAAGATGGCTATTCTAAATACTTACATATTTGGAAACCTTGGGTGCAATATATTCACCCGAATTTAGATATCAATAGCTCAACCATCCCGCCCAGCCTATAGCAAAATGACGGCCGGGCGTTGGCTCTCCCATTCTGACTGGACGTCATATTAAAGCGGGGGTTCACCCAAAAAATACATTTTTAACATTACATTCAGCCGAGTTGTCCTAATGACAATCGGCTGAATTTTTTCGTTTTTTTTCCCCGTACATACCGTATTTTCACCGCCGCTTCCGGGTATGTCTTCTGCGGGATTGGGCGTTCCTATCTGATTGACAGGCTTCCGACCGTCGCATACTACGCGTCACTAGTTGCCGAAAGAAGCCGAACGTCGGTGCGCAGGCGCCGTATAGAGCCGCACCGACTTTCGGCTTCTTTCGGCAACTCGTGATGCGCTGTATGCGACGGTCGGAAGCCTGTCAATCAAATAGGAACGCCCAGTCCCGCAGAAGACATACCCGGAAGTGGCGGTGAAATACGGTATGTACGGGGGAAAAAAAAAACAGACGATGGTCATTAGGACAACTCGGCTGAATGTAATGTTAAAAATTTATTTTTGGGTGAACCCCCGCTTTAAGTCCTTCAGAACCAGCCGCTGGTGTGTACCCTGGTAGTGCGGTGTGTCGTTTGGACACACTGCATCTCTGATCACGGTAAAGAGCCTATGTCCAATCACAGCTGATCACAGCGTTACTAGGAAGCACCAGTTATTGGTATTCCTCTATTCACGCTGACAGGGCACGAGTAGAGGAGAGCCGATAAGTGGCTCTCCTGACAGGGGGAATCTGCACTGATAATCAGTGCAGTGATTATCAGTGCAGCCCCATCAGCGATGCCTGCCAGTGATGCCTTTCAGTGCCCATGAGTGATGCCTTTTAGTGCCTCCTCATCAGTGCAGCCTATCAGTGCACATCAGTGCCACATATCACTGCCCATCAATGCCACCTATCAGTGACCATCAGTGCTGCATATCAGTGCCGCTTATTAGTGCCCATAACTGCCACCTCATCAGTGAAGGAAATTTAAATTTAAAACAGAAACAAAGAAAAACTTTTTATTTTCATTTTTTTAGCAAAAAATCAAAAACCCAGTGATTAAAAACCCAAAAAAGAAAGCTCTATCTGTCTCAAAAAAAAATTAAAACAGGTGCAGCGTTGCAGGACCGCGCAATTGTCATTCAAAGTGTGACAGCACTGAAAGCTAATAATTGGCCTGGGCAGGAAGGGGGTAAAAGTGCCCGATATTGAAGTGGTTAAGGACTTTTAAACATCTCAAGCTGAAGCCCAATTATAACCCAGAAAACATTCTTCCTTAGACACCTATACAGCATCTGGATTTCCTGTTTTGCTATTACATAACCTGCTTTATTTTTACTTTGAAAACTATATTAAAACAGAAAAAATATTTAATATTTTGTGTATTTGCTTGTCGATACCGGATTTATTTGATCTCTCTTGCCCTGTCTTAATATTTTTTTGGGCCGTTCAGGCTTTTTCTTTTTTACTGATCTGTCAATATGGTGCTTGTGTTGCTCCATGTGCATTTAGTGTACATACCTTGTATTACAGTTACAGGAATCACATTTGATTTTTGCTGCCCAGCTTTGTTCGTGAATGTACAGGTGTAGTTGGTGTCATTAGTAGGACGAGGAGGAACCAATGTGTAACAGTTCAAGTCTGTCCTTCCAGCTGTCAAAACGAAAAAAAGTTTCAAATTACCTCAGAAAATGTATAATAGGTCAAAGCATGGTTGGAATATTTGAAATCAATTTGCTCAACAAATCAATTATCAAGCAATAATCAATGGGCTAGATTCAGGTAGCCGGGCGCATTGTTACGCCGGCGTAGCGTATCGTATTTACACTCCGCCACCGTAAATCAGAGAGGCAAGTGCTGTATTCACAAAGCACTTGCCTCCTAAGTTACGGCGGCGTAGTGTAAATGGGGCCGGCGTAAGCGCGCCTAATTCAAGTGAGGATGAGGGGGGCGTGTTTTATGTAAATGGGTGGTGACCCGACGTGATTGATGTTTTTTACGATTGGCGCATGCGCCGTCCGTGTACATATCCCAGTGTGCATTGCTCCAAAGTATGCCGCAAGGACGTATTGGTTTCGATGTGAACGTAAATTACGTCCAGCCCCATTTACGGACGACTTACGCAAACGACGTAAAATTTTCAAATTTTGACGCGGGAACGACGGCCATACTTAACATTGGCTACGCCACCTATGGGGCAGCTTTATCTTTACGCGGCCTATCTCTTACGGAAACGGCATGGGCTAGATTCAGAAAGATCAGTGGATCTTTCTGCTGGCGTAATGTATCTCAGATACGTTATGCCACCCTTGCGCCCTTAGTTACGGCGGCATAACGTATGTGTGGCGGCGTAAGCCCGCCTAATTCAAATGGGGATGTTGGGGGCGTGTTTTATTTAAATTTGACTTGACCCCGCGTATTTGACGTTTTTTCTGAACGGCGCATGCTTACCGGTTTACTTACCAGAAATGGTGGTTGCTAGGCAGATCTTCCTAATCTGCCACTTCCTATTCCCGCGGTAGTCTTCATTCTTCTCCTCCTCGCGTTGTCTTTTGGGAAATTTGGGCGCGCTGTCTTCTGGGACCTGTGTGTGGCCCAGAAGACAGCCTCCCATTTAAAAAGCACCGCGAGACTCGGGCATGCGCAGTAAGAAACAGGCAGTGATGGCGGCGCCGGCACACGTTTCGAAGGATGGATCGGCCCTTAGGGGGCCGACATTGCGTGTGCCCAGGACAGGTAAGTGTCCTTATTAAAAGTCAGCAGCTACAGTGTTTGTAGCTGCTGACTTTAAAAAAAAAAAATTTGCGGCTGGAACACCGCTTTAACTTAGGGTCCTTCTGGCCGAAGGGCAGCAGATGAGCTTTATCAAATAAAGAACTACTCAACCAATAAAATAGAATGACTAAAACAGCTTGTTGCTTTGACTTTAATATTACTGTTCATTAAAGACTAATGTACATCAGATCCCTGCTGGCTCTAGTCAATACATTATTTCTCCTGGTGTTTATTGTGACTGATCAAAGTTGATCCCTTCCACTCATGACCTGGCTTAGCCAATCAGATACAATGTTGGCACTTTGATATATTCTCCTGGACTTTTTACGTGTCTCTAGATTTGTTGACCCAAAGAGAAGTCAGGTAAGCTATCTTAATCAGGTATTTCACTTCCTCTAGGCTTCAGGCTGGAGTGTACTTTCCAGAAATGGATGCAGAGCTGATTAATCATGGGTGCAGAGTGATGATGTTGTCATTCTCCACCCATAATCCTATCAACTATGCACTGGGAGTCTTTGCACGCATTCCTATATGGGGTGAAGTTTTGGGTAAAAGTGAATATTAGATCACTAACCAGGTAATGCAGCCACTATCAAGTTGCCATACGCCCAGGTGACATTATAATTCTCTTCATCATAGGGCACACAACACTCTAATTGTAGCTTGGAAGTGTCCTTGGAGGTTAGGCTCTTTTGTAGTGGGTTGATGGTGATCTCCAATGGGAGGAGGGTGATGTTGACTACTGCCTTTGCTTTGAATTCCATGCCATCAATGGAGATTTGACAGTAATATTTCCCTGGAAAAAACAAAACCATTAGCTTCTGCTGATGACGTATCATTCATTATCTAAAAGAAAGAATTTAGGCCCAGATTCACAAAGCACTTACGCCGACGTATAACACGTTACGCCGACGTAAGTGCAAATGTGCGCAGGCGTATGTGTGCGCCAGACCCACAAACAAATATGCGCCTAAAAACAGGCTGCACCCCGCCGACGTAGCTTGCACACGCCGGTGTAGGGTGGGCGCACATTTAGGCTGGACGCATGGTGCCGCTCCCATTGATTAGCCATTCAAACATGCAAATGAGGGAAATACGGCGATTCACGAACATGCGTGTGCTCGGCGCATGCTACGCGAGATGCGTGTAAGTTGTACGTCCGGCGTAAAGTTATTCCCCATAAAGGAGGTGCAACCCGGCAACAGACATGCACAGGTCTGCACCAGGGAACACAAGCCGGCGTATTGTGCGTCGGCACAGTACGCAGTGATCCGGCGTAGCTTAGGCAGTTGTTCCGGCGTGGTTGTGAGCAGGCTCATGGGGGTGCTGTGCTTGCGTCCACGTGACGGCGCATGCGCAGTTCGTGATATGTACCTGTCTGTCGCTCGGCCCAACATTTGCATGGGGCCACGCCTCATTTTCATGGGTTCCCGCCCACTTCAACCTACGCTTGTTCTACGGCGGCGTAATGTGCGCCTTGCTCTCTGTGAATCTGGGGCTAAGTTGGTACCTTGGTGTTTACATATAAAAAAATGTTTGAGCTTCTGTTCCATATCTTGTGACGAAAATTTAACTATCCTGAGGAATAGACTTTTCCTAAAAGGATTATGTTTTGTAACCCAATATGAAAGCTGAATTTTTCACATGATTTGTTGTCAAACTGAGCGTGCATTGACAGCTATCTGTTCCTGCACAAGATATACAGCTGGAGGAGACCCAATGTTTCACTTTTCCATTGTTTACTATGTGTAAGTAGCAGCATGCATGCACAACATATACAGAACTACAGTAACCATAATATCCAATCAGTGGTAAATATATTAAGCAGAGAAGGTAAGCAAAAACTAGCTTTTATAAATCAGGTCTGTATAATATGTAAGACTAAATTTAAATACTTGTCAAGTACTTTCTGAAACTGCAAGCTTCCTTATCCTGGCACCTTGAGATATTCTGGTGAAGTGACCATTACTTGTCTTAGCAAGTACCGTTAATATAGCTTTGTAAGGTATCAAGTTAAAATGACAGTAAATATGTTTTTGAGGTTCTGAATTTTGACAGTAGATAATGTATTTGGTGTATTCTGAATAGTATTTAATTTGCTGCCAATTGACAGTGCAAGACCGAATTTATCAAACATTTCACTTTAATGGCATGTACGCAGGGGTTAGGACTCCTCCCTTGGATGAATACTGTGGCCAGGGTTGGATTAATCTTTTATATTCTAGAGCCAAAGAGCTTGGGGCAGAGGTTGATGGGAAGAAGCTACCCCTGGTATGCTACTATGTAAGCTTGTAGTCTCAGAAAGTGAACCCTTTGGGGTAGGCCCGCTTTAAACTTTGTTTGAGTACCCACCTAAGGTGACCTACAGTGAGGAACTGGAAGTGCTAGTCAGCAACCCTATGTTGAATTTAAGCTTGAACTATTTAGTACTACTGAAGGGCTCAACATGTGGACATTCCTTATGTACTGAAGGTGGGCCTCGGGCAAGGGGAATGTGAATGTGAGTAACCAAGACTGAAGACTTCCCCCATGTTGCTGGTGTGTGGTACCCTATCTCGATCCTATCGCGGGGGATGGTGGGAGGGACCTTTGGCTAGCATAAGCTGGCGGAAAATCAGTGACCTACTTACAGACACATACCTCACAAGCCCGAAGTCAGGTATAACTTCTAGTGATTGTTACTTTAGTGTTTTTTGTAAATTATGAAACTTAACGACAAGGCTTGTTTTTCTATATTATTTCAAGCATGAGCTACTATCTTCCATCTAGCCCAGGGCCGATCCGCCCTATAGGCTCACTATGCAAGGCGCTTAGGGCCCAGCAAAGCTGCGAAGGGCCCCCCAAATTACTAGAGGCCCTGCCTGGTGTGAAGTCATTTTCACCCTGCTTCTCAACTCGCTGGCTGCATGGGAGAAGAGGTAAGAAGTCAGCACCCCCTGCTTCTCAATTTAATGTAAGATGTAATTTCCGACAGCAGAACACCCCCTACCCCCGCTTCTCAACTTTCTTTAATGTGACATGTCACTGTCGTCAGCGCCCCCCGCTTCCGCTTCTCATTTTTAATGTGCCATGTCATTTTGCTTAGGGCCCCAGGGAGGTCAGGATCGGCACTGATCTAGCCCACCAACTCTTGGTCTGCTCAAAAAACAAAACAAAAAAAACGAACATTCTTGTGGTAAATAAAGTTGTATAGTGTAATTGAGCTTCCTCCTCAGGCCTTGTACTCACGAGCAGACATGTCCGATGAAACCGGTCCGCGGACCGTTTTCATCGGACATATCTGCCCGGGGACTTCTGTTCGATGGCTGTACACACCATCGAACAGAAGTCCGCGCGTAAACAATACGCGAGGCGTGTCCGCGTTGTCGCCGCGTCGATGACGCGGTGTCGCCGCGACAATGACGCGGCGACGTGGGCGGGCCTGCCTTTTAAATGATTCCACGCATGCGTCAAAGTCATTCGACGCATGCGAGGGATGGCGGGCGGCCGGACATGTACGGTAGGTCTGTACAGACGACCGTACATGTCCGGGTGGACAGGTTTCCAGCGGACTGTTTTAAAGCAAGTCCAGGAAACAGTTGTCCGCTGGAAACCTGTCCGATCCGCCCGAAAATGGTCCGCTCGGGCCTACACACGGCCAAACATGTCTGCTGAAACTGGTCCGCGGACCAGTTTCAGCAGACATGTTTGGTCGTGAGTACGGGGCCTCAGAGTCAGACTTCAGTATGAAGGGGGAAAAAAATCGGAACAATTGTCCAGGGGTACATAGTACAATGGTTGGAGGTCTATGATGGGAGGGCCTGTGGAACCAAGAATCCCTGGGAAAGGTTGGGAAACTCTTGTTTCAGCTCCCCACGCACCTCTTGTGTCACCTCTTAAGTCACACTGTGTACTAGAACTGGAAAGCCCTGTGCTTATGCACCAAGCAGACATTTAGCAGTATGAAGGCAATTACAGTGCAATAGGAGGGAGAAATTATGTGGAGGTAGTCAGAAGCCCAGAAAAGTTATAAGCTGCTGGCAGAACTGCAGATACTGTATGCATGTTGTTTAATATAAGAAAGCCTTTTGATCCACTAATGACAGCTCTGAGGGTAGTATGGCATGGGAAGCGTGTATGGGTATGCCAAGAGAATCTGGGTGCATGATGTGTTGGGATTAAACAAAAAGTCCCAGCCCACTTACCATTTAGCCTGCAACAAAACCAATTGACCCTGTCTAATAGTCCATGTTAAAAACAAGGGGTTTAGTTGCACACATTTCCAAACATATGTGTAAACCCCAGTGGCCACGTCAAGGCACTCCAGTGTACTGCGGTCCTAACTCTATAAGTTTGAGAGTTTACCAAATTGGAGCACATACATAGCAGTGGATAGATTAAGGGCAGGTTTACTTTGAGGGAGCCCAACCCTCCTTAAAAACACAAGGGACACACGGGACACCCAACAAGGGCATAATGGCAGCTGAAGGTATCCAGTACATCCCCTTCCCCAACTGTACAAACAATTGGCAACCACCCCAACCTATAACTAGCCTTTGCAACAAGGAGCACATGGAAGGGCAACGCGCATAAAACACAAATTCCCAGCTCACTTACCAGTCAGCCTGCAACAAACCCAAATTGACAAGCACATTTGTTTGGAAATGTGTGCAACTAAACCCCTTGTTTTTCATGTGAACTGTTAGACAGTGTCAATTTGGTTTTGTTGTAGGCTAGCTGGTAAGTGAGCTGGGAAATTTTGCTGACAGTTTTTCAGTTTTTCACTTTTCAGGCTATTAACCTTAGCAGAAAGTACAGAGAATACAAGTTAATCTTGCCAGACATGCAGTGACCTTGTAACTTCTTAGGATCTTAAAGGAAACAACAAAGAGCCATATCTTCATCGATCATATTATGTTAACTAATAGTCTCATCAATTCACCATGTTTTGAATATGAACAAAGGCAGACAGGTTTGTGTGTAAATTTCAGGGTTAAAGGACAAAAGCTAAGGCAGCCAGTACATCTAAGGACTGGAAAGACTATGGGCCAGATTTCACAGAGCAAGTACGCCAGCGTATCTACTGATACGCCGGCGCACTTTCAAATTTCCCGCGTCGTATCTTTAGTTTGAATCCTCAAACCAAGATACGACGGCTTCTGAGTTCGATCCGACAGGTGTACGGCTTCGTACGCCTTCGGAACGTAGGTGCAATACTTCGGCGCCCGCTGGGTGGAGTTCGTGTCGTTTTCCGCGTCGGGTATGCAAATTAGGGATTTACGACGATCCACGAACGTACGCGCGGCTGTCGCATTTTCTAACGTCGTCTGTAGTCGGCTTTTTCCGGCGTATAGTTAAAGCTGCTATTTTGCGGCGTATAGATAGACTTGCCATGTTAAAGTATGGCCGTCGTTCCCGCGTCGAAATTTTAATTTTTTTTTTGCGTAAGTCGTCCGTGAATAGGGATGGACGTAACTCACGTCTAAGTTCAAAAAATGACGTTGTTGCGACGTCATTTCGCGCAAAGCACGGCGTGAAATTTCTGGACGCAGTTCATTCGGCGCAGGGACGCGCTTCATTTAAATGAAACCCGCCCCCTACCTGCCGATTTGAATTCCGCCGCCAGAAATACACTACGCCACCGTAACTTACGGCGCGAACTCGCTGAGGATTCGAATATACGCCAGGTAAGGTACGGCGGCGTAGTGTATCTCTGATACGCTGCGCCGATGTAAATGTATGTGAATCTGGCCCATTATTACCATATTAAGGTTAAGATACACCTTATTTACATATGGCTGTAAACGCCACAGCCTCTTGTCCCATAACCCTGCCTTAGATCCTTTGTGTGCTTGAACTTTAGGATTCGATAACACTGACCTTCCCACCACTGACTGGCATTAGCAATTGTAAGGACAGAGATAGTTGAACTGGACAGTTGCTGTGTTGACACGTTCACATTTTCTCCACTAGGAAACAAAGTATTGGTGACATTATTAACAGTGAGTGTCCAGTTCACCGATGGCATTGTTTCATTTATCTGGCAGACCAGCTGGATGGGGTCACCGAATTTCACTTCCAATTGCGCTGGCTCGATAGTCACCATTCCTGTAAATTGTAAGAGCAAGCCAATATGTTAGGTTTTATTTTATGTTTTCTCTCTTTACCTTCCATTTTTTCTTCTCTAATAGCTTAATAATGAAAGCATGCAAACATTAGGATAAGTCTTAAAACCTACTCTAGTGGTGGTGGGGGTAAAATTGTGTTGCGGGGGGGGGGGGGGGGATGGGTTGAGTAATTCTGATGGAGTAATTCTGAGCCCAGAGTTGGGTTAATATAGTTATTAATCATATATAGTTATCAGGATGTAATATTTTATTTGACTGTAGCCTCCTAGACAGCTATGGGGATTAAAGGGAAGCTGACCTGGCCTTAAATATTTCTAAAGCTAAAAAAGTTGTGAAGTACCTATGTTAGACTTTAAACTGATTCCTGTGTCTCCATGCAACCCAATGAGTCCTATAACTTGGCTGTATGTGTGGCCTTGACTTCTGCCCAAATTCAGATTACTCTCATCCTCACTATATGCTAAACTTGCTGCTCAACTGTCACACCACTGGGGGGGTCAGAAGGGCACAGTACAGGGGGACCAGGGAGACACAGTACAGGGGGTGGTCAGGAGGGAGGTCAGGAGGGAACAATATGGGGGGGTCAGGAGAGTTCACCATTGGAGGGGGTCAAGCAGGTACACAACTGGGGGGGTCAAGAGGGTACACAACTGGGAGGGTCAAGAGGGTACACAACTGGGAGGGGGTCCGGGAGGTACACCACTGAAGGTCAGGAAGGCACAACACTGGGGTCAGTGCATTATTCTGTGTTCTCCGTTCTGTGCTGATTCCAGCCAACCCTCCTCTCTTGCCCACTTTAAATGATGTCACCCACAAGTGTTTGGATGAACTGAAGAGGAGGGCCAGCTGGGATAAGCACAGGCCACTCTAGAGAAGAGCTCAGGCACGCTTGCACAAGAGCCCGAACCCACCAAGTTATCCTGCAGCTGGTATAGGCCTGCCCCACAGCCGCACCTAAGCAAAGGGCGTGTTGCGGAGCAGAGAATGCCTTTGGCTAGGATTAGCTATGGCACATCTCTGTTATGCGGCACAGCTCTGCCAGTTGGGGGTCACCAAGACAAGGACAAGATTGTGATCTTTCTGTCACCTGCCTGCGGTCGACCAGTAGATTGCGATCAATGGGTTGCCAACCCCCGGCTTAATTCAACAAACTGAAAATAGGACTGTTGTTACCTTAAAGCGGTGTTCCAGTCGAACATTTTTTTTTTAAAAGTCAACAGCTACAAACACTGTAACTGCTGACTTTTAATAAGGACACTTACCTGTCCAGGAAACCCGCGATGTCGGCCTCTCGAGGTCGATTCGTCCATCGGATCGTGTGCCGGCACCACCATTCGAACTAAGGGAAACAGACATCTGGCCATTCACAAAGCGCTGTGTGACTCACACATGCGCAGTAGGAAAGGCTCCACTGCCCGTTTCCTACTGCGCATGTGTGAGTCACACAGCGCTTTGTGAATGGCCAGATGTCTTCTGGGACACACACAGGTCACAGAAGACAGCGCGCCCCATTTCCCAGGAGACAACGCGAGGGAGGACAAGAACAAAGAGCTCCGCGGAGACACAAGTGGCAGATTAGGACGACTGTCTAGCAACAGGTGTTTCTGGTATGTAGAATTGTTTTTTCTTTAACCACTTCCCGACGGCCGTACGACTATATACGGCCGCAGGGTGGTTCTACTTCTCTGGGGTGCCCTCAATTAGAGTCCGCCCCTTTCCACGTTCCCCGCACGCGCTCCCGAGCGCGCAGTGGGGAACTTCTGTGCTGGCCGTGTCCCTTGGACACAGCCAATCACAGATCGCCGTGAACGGCCAATCGGAGTGGCCGTTTGCTAGGCGATCTGTGCGGCCAATGAGAAATGATCTCATATGTTTACATATGAGATCATTTCTCATTGCCGGCTCTCACAGACAGCAGTGCTGTCAGGGGAGAGAGGAGACGGATCTGTGTCTCTTGTACATAGAGACACAGATGGGTCACCTCCCCAGTCACCCCCCTTCCCCCACAGTTAGAACACTATATAGGGAATACATTTAACCCCTTCCTCACCCCCTAGTGTTAACCCCTTCCCTGCCAGTCACATTTATACAGTAATTAGTGCATATTTATAGCACTGATTGCAGTATAAATGTGAATGGTGCCAAAAATGTGTCAAAAGTGTCCGATGTGTCCGCCATAATGTCGCAGTCGCAATAAAAATCGCAAATCGCCGCTATTACTAGTAAAAAAAAAAAAAAATTCTGTTCCTTATTTTGTAGGCGCTATAACTTTTGCGCAAACCAGTCGCTTATTGCGATTTTTTTTTTTTTTTTTTTTACTAAAAATATGTAGACTAAGGATAAAGACGGCCTAGACTGAGGATAAAAAAAAAATGTAAAAAAAAATTGAGCTATTCATTATAGCAACAAGTTAAAATTTTATTTATTTTTTTCAAAATTGTCGCTCGATTTTTGTTTATAGCGCAAAAAATAAAAACCGCAGAGGTGATCAAATACCACCAAAAGAAAGCTCTACTTGCGGGGAAAAAAGGACGTCAATTTTGTTTGGGAGCCACGTCGCACAACCGCGCAATTGTCAGTTAAAGCGACGCAGTCCTGAATCGCAAAAAGTCCTCTGGGCAGGAAGGGGGTTTAAGTGCCCAGTAAGGAAGTGGTTAAATGATTTACATATTTTTTTTTAAAGGAGTGTGTTAATGTTAATTTTTTTTGGGTGGAACTCCGCTTTAAAAACCTTGATTTTGTCATGTTAACATTTGCTTTTTAAGGTCTCAAAAATAAGTAAAAGCATAATTCAATATACGAAAGCAGTTTGAACCCACTAGCCAACACGATTTTTGTTAGGAAGCAGTAAACTGCAAACAATTACAGTAAAGTAGGATCAAAAGTGAAGCTTTACATGGATTTTTATTAATTTTTTTATAACTGAATAAATAAATGATATATATACATTCTTTAAACAATAGTCAGTGTGAAGTGATTACCTGATGTTGATAGCTGTGATGATGTGACATTGGAGAGAGCCTGAGACACCAGAGCATTGCTGGATGAAAGTTGCGTGGAGGAAACTGGACCCGCCAGCAGCATCCTGTAACTGGCTATCACACTTCCTGGACTTGATATAAGCACAGATGTCTTTAGCATACAGATGTATTTTTACTCATTTTTTTTTTTTGCATTAGAATAGTTTTTAATACATGATTTGTTACCTGAATCCAAGAACCGCCACAGACAATGGATTGCAATTCTTTGTGTAAGCATGTAGTAGCTGGAAAAAAGAGCACATGTAACAATTACTATTTATAAAGGCAACTCCTTTCAAAAACCTAGGTGTGTTTTCCTTTTCATACAATTATTTGTCCTATGTTTTATTTTCTTCATTTAAAGTGGATGTAAACCCGAAATTTTTTTATTTATTTTTTGCTGCCACAGTGTAGAGTATAAGATTTCCTATTATCTGTGCCCAGTCTTGCCACACAGAGTTAATCCAGCTCTGAGCAATCCTCTTTTATTGTTCAGTAAGATAAACAGACAAACAGGAGAACATTTTTGTCCGTTCTTCCCCCTTGCTGTGAGTGACAGGTTATTTACATATCTCATGCAGTAGCTTGAGACAGGCATTCATTTTTAATTCCCACCCCCCCAATCCTTTTCTGAAGTCATGTGGTTACTTTTCTGGATTTTGACTGGATGTTGGTGATCATAGCAGAATTTAGTGTAAAGAATACATAGGAAAAAATGCATGTTGACAAGGGGAGCGTAGAGGTGGGCGGGGAGTCTACTGACATCACGACTCCACCCACTGAGCTCCAGACAACAGACCCACCCACATAATCTGCAGTTTTCAGTTCTTATAACAGACAGAGGCATAGCTCCCAACTGTCCCTGATTTTGAGGGACTGTTCCTGATTAGGAGCAATGTCCCTCTGTCCCTCATTCTCCTCATTTGTCCCTCATTTTGGTCTGATCTCTATAGATGTATATAAAATGCACTTTTTATCTTTCAAAAAGTGTTTTCCAGCGCTAAACCTTTCATCCATATTCTAAATTGCTGCATTTGTAAATTCCAAAAGCCAATATAAAGGAATAGTAGTGGTAAAAAAAAGCACTTGTGGGTTTAACAAATCTTGTTTTTTGTACAATTCTCCTTTAAGGGGGTGTGGCAAGGGGTGTGTCCTATGCCTGCATACTTTTTCTGACAGGTGTCCCTCATTCCAATCACAAAAAGTTGGGAGGTATGCAGAGGGGAGACATTTGACAGGTAAGGATACATTGAGGAGGCATCTATATCCTTATAGATCAGCACTATGGCAGTTTAGAAAGGATGAGAGTGGGTTTACATCCACTTTAATAATGGACCACTATTTTGAAAAATACTGGGGCAGATTCAGGTAGCTTTTACGACGGCGTATATCTCCAGATACACCGCCGTAATTTGAAATCTGCGCCGGCGTATTGTTACGCCGATCCTCAAAGGCAGATACGCTAAAAAATAGGCTTCCTCCGCCGACGTAACTTGAATGCGGCGGCGTATAATTGTGTGCAATATTACGTTGACCGCTAGGGGCGCTTCCGTTGTTTTCGGCGTAGAATATGCAAATTACCTAGTTATGTCGATTCACGAACGTATGTGCGCCCGGCGGTAGTTTTTTTACGTAGTTTGCGTAAGGCTTTTTCGGCGTAACGTTGCTCCTGCTATTAGGAGGCGCAGCCAATGTTAAGTATGGACGTCGTTCCCGCTTCGAAATTTGAATTTTTTACGTCGTTTGCGTAAGTCGTTTGCGAATAGGGCTGGACGTAATTTACGTTCACGTCGAAACCAATACGTCGTTGCGGCGTACTTGAGAGCAATGCACACTGGGATATGTACACGGACGGCGCATGCGCCGTTCGTAAAACACGTCAATCACGTCAGGTCATCACACATTAGCATAAAACACGCCCCCCCTTCCACATTTGAATTACGCGGGCTTACGCCGGCCCCATTTATGCTACGCCGCCGCAACTTACGGAGCAAGTGCTTTGTGAATACTGCACTTGCTCCTGTAAGTTGCGTCGGCGTAGCGTAAATACAATACGCTGCTCTCAAGTAAGAGAAAGTGACTTGGTTGGGCTGTTAGAATGAGAGCGATGGTTGGCTCAGGTGTGTTAGGAGCAGGAATCCAGCAATGGATTATGGCAGTAATCTTTGGGATCCCTGCTCTTTCTTAACCCCTTCAATACCAGGCTTTTATACCCACCTCCATACCGGGCCTATTCTGGCACTTCTCTCCTACATGTACAAATCATCATTCTTTTGCTAGAAAATTACTCAGAACCCCCAAACGTTACAAATGTTTTTTTTAGCAGACACCCTAGGGAATAAAATGGCAGTCATTATCTTGCACAGTATTTGCGCAATCATTTTTTAAAATCCTTTTTTTTGGAAAAATATGGTTTCATGAATTAAAAAAATAACAAAACAGTAAAGTTAGCCCATTTTTTTTGTAAAATATGAAAGATGATGTTACGCCGAGTAAATAGATGCCTAATATGTCACGCTTTAAAACTGCGCACACTCATGGAATGGCGCCAAACTTCGTTACTTAAAAATCTCCATAGGCAACGCTTTGAAAATTTTTACAGGTTACAAGTTTAGAGTTACAGAGGAGGTCTAGTGCTAGAATTGTTGCAGACGCTCTAACACATGCGGCGATACCTCACATACGTGGTTTGAACTGAGTTTACATACGTGGGTGGGACTTACATGTGCGTTCGCTTCTGAGCGCGAGCTACCGGGGACAGGGGCGTTTTAATATTTTTTTTTATTTAACTTTTTTTTTTTTATCACTTTTATTCCTATTACAAGGAATGTAAACGTCCCTTGTAATAGGAATGGTTGGTGACAGGTCCTCTTTATGGAGAGATGCGAGGTCAATAAGACCCCACATCTCTCCTCCAGGCTATACAGCATGAGATTGTGAAAAAAAAATCCACCCATCTCATGCTTACTAGCCGCAATCGTGGCTTTGTTTACATCCAGGTACATCATCACATTGCGCCCGGGCCTCCGACGGTCATAGAGATGACTGGTGACCAGCTGGTCACCAGTGATCTCTATGGTTCCCATCTGGCGCTGGACGATTCTTTCTCCATGCCCCTGATGGCACGGGAGAGCCCGGAGAAGCATCGGATGGTGGCGGGAGGGGGGGGGGGGATGATGTCCCCTCCCGCCGCCTATAAGAACGATTTGCAAAAAAATCTTTTCATGTGACAACACTGAAGAATGTAAAGTAGTGAGTGTACAGCTTGTATAACAGTGTACATTTGCTGTCCTCTCATAATAACTCAACACGCAGCCATTAATGTCTAAACCTCTGGCAACAAAAAGTGAGTACACCCCTAAGTGAAAATGTCCAAATTGGATCACATGGAGGTGGACGTCGTTTTGGGGATATGTAGAAGCAATCTGGCGGCTGCACAGTAATTGGATTGCTTGCGTCTGAGAGCCAGCAGTCGGCTTTTCAGCTGTGCACACACTCTTGAATGTCTCTGGGAGTATGTGAAAACCCTCCACTGCCACTGAGGATGTTTTTATATCAGTGGCAGTGAAAGAGTTAAATGTATTTGAAATGCATGAAACTATTATGAATACCTCTGTTTGATTTGATTTTAGCCTCTTGCAATCCTCTGTAAAGCAGCATTCTAGGAGAGGAAGGGCCAATCAGGTGAACTGTATGCACATGTGTTTACAAGGAACATGCTGACAGGAGGAGTGAGCAATGACCTCATCAATCAGTTGCTGCTCCGTCACTGTCCAAGCTGGGGGTAGAGAGGTGATCTAGCTGTTTTGCTCAAAAGTCAGGTCAACAGTACTGTGTAAATTCAAGGACTGGATGGACAGAAATGGAAGTCTGGCAAGGAAGACAACTCCTAAACATGTATTTAAAATGTATTTAGCTGTTTGCCCACAGTGCAATAGGTTTTTTGCCTTATTTTTTACCACCTCAAAAGTTAGGTTGATACTTACAGCCAGTGTTAAATTGGACTCCTTGGCTTTGTACTTTGTGGAGCTTGAATCTAGAAGATCTGATGTAAATGTTTCATTTGTGGTAAGGGATCCTTTAAGGCTAACTGGAAAGAGTGAGAAAAAAATATTTATTTTATGTATATGAGAATAGTAATATTACAAATCATCTCCCAAACCATCTAAGCCCATCCTCCAGGGCCGTCTTAATAGCACCATGGGCCCCAAGTAATGCTCTGGGGCCCCTACAATGGAGACAGCGCAGGTAAACGGATATCAAGTAGGTAGGAGGCAGACAAGCAGAGCTTCCCCTTTTGAGTTCCGCATTAACTACATGAACAATCATTCTGTACAGCAAACAGTGGGGAAAATACTACATACATAAAGTAACAAAGCCATCCTGTGCATATAATATATCTGCTAGATTGATGCCTCCCCAGCACTATGGCCCCTCTACACCCTAGATATCCCCCCCAGCACTCTGACCCCTATTCACCACAGATATCCCCCCAGCACTCTGACCCCTCTACACCCCAGATATTCCCCTAGCACTCTGATCCCTCTAGACCCTAGACATCTCCCCAGCACTCTGACCCCTCTACACCCCAGATATCCCCCAGCACTCTGACCCCTCTACACCCCAGATATCCCCCAGCACTCTGACCCCTCTACACCCCAGATATCCCCCATTACTCTGACCCCTCTACACCCCAGATATCCCCCAGCACTCTGACCCCTCTACACCCCAGATATCCCCCCAGCACTCTGACCCCTCTACACCCCAGATATCCCCCCAGCACTCTGACCCCTCTACATCCCAGATATCCCCCATTACTCTGACCCCTCTACACCCCAGATATCCCCTAGCACTCTGACCCCTCTACACCCCAGATATCCCCCCAGCACTCTGACCCCTCTACACCCTAGATATTCCCCAGCACTCTGACCCCTCTACACCCCAGATATTCCCCTAGCACTCTGATCCCTCTAGACCCTAGATATCTCCCCAGCACTCTGACCCCTCTACACACCAGATATCCCCCTAGCACTCTGACCCCTCTACATCCTAGATATCCCCCCAGCACTCTGACCCCTCTACACCCTAGATATCCCCCTAACACTTCTGACCCCTCTACACCCTAGATATCCCTCCAGCACTCTGACCCCTCTAGACCCTAGATATCCCCCAGCACTGTAACCATATACCATAAGATACCCCTTGTATTATGACCCCACTACATCCCTGATACCCCCTACACTGTGGCCTCTCTACATCCCTGATACCTCTAGCACTATAGTCACCCAAGCTACCTCAAGCATTGCAACCCCCTATACACCCCAGATCCCCCCTCAGCATTGTTTTCCCCCATACACCCTTGATATCCCCAGCACCATTATTTCATCCATGTAGTACCCCCTTTTCCAGTGGAGATACAGTGCATGTAAACTTTTGGCTCTGTGCCCACTTCCAGCACTGCACTCACCTATACCAATCAAGCAGGCAGAAAGAGGGGCTGAGGAGGGAGCATTCCAAACCTTTCAGTGCAAACAGTGCTGAACAGCTGGGCTCACCATGACACCATTTACAATGCTACTTCAGCAGGTGGGCTCTCAATGCTGCCGACTCAGCAGCTCCCACTCCAGCTCTTACCTCGCAGTCTTCGAGTCCCGAGCATTCAAGCTGCATGCATCACTGGAGCTCCGGCCCTGCCCCTCCCTGCTGGCTGTAAAATAATAGGTATCGTTTTGCACAGCGTGGCACACTGCTGCCAGCCTGCCACCCCTGTGTATCCATCACTCTCAATGCCATCATGGGGCCTCAAGGACTTGAGCGTGGGCTCAAGGACCAGCTGCTTTGGGAAAAGTGCAGGGCCCCCCATGCAGCTGGGGCCCTGGGCAATGCCCAGGTGTGCCCTTTCATTAAGACAGCCCTGCCATCCTCTGATTCAGAAGGAACCCTGCATCCTATTGTCAACCCATCACTCTTTTGTACTGTATGTAGGTTGTATTAGAATTTGTGTAACGTGCACAATGATGTAATGAGAAGCTTAATGACAGTTAGGTCCCTCATGGACCTCCAGAGACAGACAGGAAAGTGTTTACATTTGAACTATGGCCTTCCATTAAAGCGGAACTACATTGCATTGAGCAGCACGAACCAAAAACCCTATTTAATTAATCTTTAATATTCAAAGCAACTCCCCCCCCCCACTCTATTCATATTTCGGTGCTTTATTTTGCTAAGAAATCACTTTTACCAGATGCTGACCACCCCACATACATTTACTGCGGCAGGGCGGCCGCTCTGGGTAGAATCACATACCTGTCTGGGGCATGTATGTGGGACCAGCTGATCATTCAGGACACAGACAGAACGGTGTTCTGCCTATGTAAACAAGGCAGATCACCGTTCTGTGACAGGGGAAGGCTGTGATCTTGTATTTCTGCTAAGCAGGAACACGAATCTCTGCCTTCCCAGAGTACAAGCACCTCCCACACAGTTAGCAAGCACTCCCTAGGAACACATTTAACCCTTTGAGCGCCCCTGATGTTAAACCCTTCCTTGCTAGTGCCATTAGTATAGTGACAGTGCATATTTGTTAGCACTGATCACTGTATTGGTGTCACTGGTCCCCAAAAAATGTCAAAAATGTCATTTAGATGTCCAATTTGTCTCCCAAAATATCACAGTCCCGCTATAAGTCAGTAGTAAATAAATAAATAAATAAATAAATAAATGGTAGACGCTATATAACTTTTACGCAAACCTATCAATATACGCTAAAATTGGGGATTTTTTGTACCAAAAATATACAGCAGAATACATATTGACCTAAACTAATGAAGACATTTGATTTTTTATATTTTTTTTATTGAGTATGTTTTATAACAGAAAGTAAAACATATATCTTTTCATTCAAAATTGTTTTTTTATTTGTTTATAGTGCAAACAATTTTAATCGCAGAGGTGATCAAATACCACCGAAATAAAGCTCTCTTTGTGGGAAAAAAGGACATATGTTTTATTTGTGTACAGTGTCACACAACTGTGCAATTGTCAGTTCAAGTAGATGATTGGCTAGAGTGGCGACGAAAGCTAGGTTGCTGGAAGCCGGAGTGTTTCCGAACAAAAGTTATACACCTGAACCTGTTACCTATTACCCTTCCACCTCTTCAACTACTACTTTTATTCCTTTTACCATGTTGGGTAAATAAAGCAAAGAAAAAGAAGCCTAAAGTGTGGACATTGAAGTTTTTCTTAACTCTCATCTGATTTCTAGATTGTAAGCTCTAACGAGCCGGGCCCTCTGATCCCTCCTGTATTGAATTGTATTGTAACTGTACTGTCTTCCCTGATGTTGTAAAGCGCAGCGCAAACTGTTGGTGCTATATAAATCCTGTATAATAATAATAATAATACACTAGACGGGCGAAAGATTGGGCGGTAACATGCCGCCCAAAACAAACCAGCAGCTCCTTCGGGGGTAGTGCTACACTAATATTAGCAGCATAAGGATTAAAAATAGTCAATGTTGATTGAGATTGTGAAGTTTTAAATATGTGTTGGCAACACCTTCTTTTCCTAGTCTGATATCACCTATTTTTTTTAAACCATTTTAATAGCTGCCATGGTCTGTCTCCGTAGTATCTACTAGATAGGAACAAGTCATTTCACTGCATTGAGCAAGTGCAGGTTGTATTGGCTAACTGGAAGATCCGTTCAATGGAAGAGGTGTCGCAAAGGTTCCAAGCCAAGTGCAGAGCCCTCTCAATTCCAAATATATACAGTATTTTAAAAGGGAAGTTTTTAATCTTACCCCTCTGGTCTGAGATGTTTGTTGGGGCCTCACAAACTGGAATATTATCATCTTGAATGAACAGGCAGGAGCAGAAGTTGGAGGAGTTACTACAAGGAGGATAGGTGTAACACACAGTGATGTTCCAGCTGTATCCGGGGTTGCAAGTACACATCTTCTCTGTACCATTCCCAGTAACGTTACATTCTACAACAAGACACAATTAAAATACTGCTTTAAATGTGGTCTATATCAGTCATACACTTTCACACTCTGCTTTTCAAAATATGGAAGATTCTGCGTGCCGCCCCAATGGGGCATAGAATTTATATAGATTGTTTCCCTGAACCATTTTCTATGGACGTTTGTATTTAGTTCACATGCTGCCATCTAGTGAACTTTTGTGGTAATGCACTTGTTTTTTCCATGTCTTTTCCCTGATGTTATGACACACTTCCTCTGTATGTAATGCTCCACCCCTTCTTCCTTTGATTGTATTCCCTGTGTCATAGATGCAGCTACAGGTCACATGTAGCAGGGCACATGTATTTTGCATAGTAATCTACAGACAATATCATCTTTTGACCGCATAATACCACAATCTATTCATCTGTTGTATCCTTTCATCTGCTGTAACCTGATGTTTCGTAATAAAACACCTCTGTGAATGGAAATGGTATTGGTGAGTTCAAGCTATCTGATGAGGATTATCCTTAGTGATTATATTTTATACAGGCCAGGCATAGAGGTCTCACAAGGGATAATCGCTTCACAACAATCGGAGTCAGAATATTCTGTGAGTTCAGTTCCTATAGATGTAGGCACCCCTACAGAGCTACATCTCACAAGAGCCTTGTAAGGATTGTTTTTATTTACTGCCGTGGAATGTTATTTATTGTGTATGGACCGCAGCTGCAGAGGCTTGTCAGGTCTAACCACCAGGTCACTCTCAATTTAGTTTAGAAAGTTTGGGGTTAAATCATCATATCCTCTAACCGATACCAACTCAAACTAGCTTATTACCTCATAAGCTGAAAAGGAAGGAATAATGAGTATACTCTTTTATGTGGACTATTAAGCGGATATTGAGATATTGATATTAGTGCATATACATCCTCAATAGATAGAAACTATATTGTTACTTCACAATAGAGTGGATCATAGATATAGGTATAGTCCATTTATATCATGAGACATATGTAATGTGAGACCACAGAAATCACCAATGTAACTAGTATCAATGTTGATAGGAAATCAGATTATATACCAAGATACTTGAGGTTCTGCTGAGAGCAGTAGTCCATGGGTTAAGCAACTAGTGATAATACTGACAGTTGAACAGATTGATTATCAAAGATACTTGCGGTTCTGCTGAGAGCAGTAGTCCATGGGGATTAAGATCCTGTCTGTATAGAGATTGTCAGCAGTGAAGATGTAATTAAAAGGATCAGTGGATGTCAGGTAGAAGTCCTCTGAGGTCTGTGCTGTCCAAGCGATGCTGACTGTAGATCAGGACTGGTCTCTGGAGGCGACTGAGGTGGAGCGTGTAGGCAGGGTGTTCCAAGGTGACGGCAGGTATCCGACAAAATAACAGAACACCCTGCCGTCATCTCTGGGGGTTTAAATAGCCGCGAATTCGCGGGGAAAATTGGAAGAGACGCTGGTCGCACTTCCGCGTTCCAGCGTGGAACGCACATGTCCGCGCACCGGAAGTGAGGCGGGTAACCTGCAAAACCAAGCGCAGCTGTCTGAATAGGACAGATCTGGGTCTGTATGAGAGAAGTAGCATCAAAGATGTTACATACTCCCCTCCTCAAGGGGGCACCACGGGTGTTCCCAGAAGGAGATGGTCGGTCTGGGTATCTTTGGTGAAAGAGTCTTACTAAGCGAGGGGCATGTATGTCTGAGGAATTTTCCCAAGAATCATCGTTTTGATCATAACCCTTCCATCGTACCAAATATTGAAGGGTAGAAGCACGTCTTCTAGAGTCTAAGATCTTTTCAACTTCGTATTCCGTCTGACCAAGTATTTCCACAGGTGGAGGTGGGCAAGGTTTCCTGTTAGGGAATGGGTTAGGAACATAAGGTTTAATTAAAGAGACATGGAAAGACGAATGAATTTTCCAGTCTGTGGGTAGAAGCAATCTAACCGCATTAGGGTTAATCAAATGGGTGATTTGGAAAGGTCCCGTGAATTGCGTGCCTAACTTCTTTGAGGGTATTTTAAAATGAAGATTACGTGTGGATAGCCAAACCAAATCCCCAACCTTATATTCAGGAGGTGTTGACCTATGGGCATCATAATTCTTCTTTTGTCTTTGTTGAGCGATCTCCAAGTTGGAACGTAGAGTAGTCAAAGTATTTTTAAGAGTAGAAAGGTAATCATCAACTGCTGGAACAGCGTTTGGGGGGTAGTTGGTTGGTAAACTGTTTGGGTGAAAACCATAATTGGCGAAAAAAGGTGTGAATCTGGATGAAGAACTGGTTGAGTTGTTATATGAGAATTCGGCTAATGGAAGTAATTGATACCAATCGTCTTGTAGGTGTGTACAGTAGCATCTTAGATACTGTTCAAGGATCTGATTGAGACGTTCTGTTTGACCGTTGGTTTGCGGATGGTAGGCGGTGGACATTCGATGGTCGATTTGTAGACTTTTACAGAGGGTCTTCCAAAATTTAGAAATGAATTGGGAACCACGGTCAGAGATTATTTGAGAGGGAAGTCCATGAATTTTAAGGATATTGGAAATGAAAGCATTTGCTGTCTCAAGGGAAGTTGGTAATTTTCTCAGGGGTATGAAATGTGCCATCTTCGTGAGTAGATCTACTGTGACCATGATGGTATTGGCACCGTTTGATCTAGGTAAATCAACTATAAAGTCAATCGACAAAACATCCCATGGTCTTTTAGGTATTGGAATAGATGTAAGTAGACCAAATGGAGGTTTCTTGGAATGCTTGTTTCGAGCACAAATCTCACATGACGTCACATAGTCGTAAATCATTTTAGAAAGGTTGGGCCACCAATAGTCTCTCTTAACAAGATGAGTAGTCTTGTTGATCCCAGGGTGACCTGCTAAAGGTGAATCATGAAGATGTTTAAGTAATAGGAGTTGTAAATTAGGAGGAACATAGATTTTGTTGTTGTAAGTGTAGACACCATCTGAAGATTTGGTAAGATCCTTTGGTAGAGAGGTGGTATCTGCAGCGAGTGATTGTGAGATTAATTGTCTGAAAGAGGTGTAAACTCCAATGAATCTATTAGATGGAATAACAGAGAGTGGAGGAATCTCAGTGTTTTGATCTTCATGTAATCGTGAAAGAGAGTCAGCCTTCACGTTTTGTGAACCAGGTCTGTAGGAAATGTAAAAATCAAACCTGTCAAAAAAAAGACTCCATCTGACTTGGCGGGCTGAGAGTGTCTTACATGTTTTTAGATGTTGTAAATTACGGTGATCCGTGAGAATGGTTATTGGGTGTGTAGAACCTTCTAATAAATGTCTCCAGTTTTGTAAGGCGTCTTTGATTGCAAGAAGTTCCTTTTCTCCAATAGGATAATTTTTTTCCGCAGGTGATAGGGTCCTGGAGTAAAATGCGACAGGATGGAGTGGTTCGGAGAGGGTTGGACGTTGTGAAAGAATAGCACCTAAAGCATAATGGGAGGCATCCACTTCCACGGTGAAATGATACTGTGGGTTAGGTAATTCTAAAATTGGGGCTGTAGTATAGGAGAGTTTAAGAGAGTCAAAGGATTCCTGGGCTTCCTTAGTCCAGGAAAAGGGTGTCTTGGTGCTGGTGAGGGCACTTAAAGGTTTGACAATAGCTGAGAAGTTTTTTATGAATTTACGATAGTAGTTGGAAAAACCAAGGAATCGTTGAAGAGCTTTCCTTGATTGAGGAATTGGCCAAGAGATGATACAATCCACCTTTGAGCGGTCCATCTGGATACCGTCAGGTGTAATTTGGTACCCAAGGAATGAAATGCTAGACTGGCCGAAAACGCATTTCTCCAGCTTGGCATATAGAGAATGCGTTCTAAGCCTAGCTAAAACCCATCGAACATGTTTGATATGTTCTTCAAGTGAATCGGAATAAATCAATATATCGTCCAGGTATATTACTACACAGATGTCAAGCAAATCTCTAAAGATGTCATTTATGAACCACTGGAATGTCGCGGGTGCATTACACAACCCAAATGGCATAACAGTGTATTCATAGAGTCCATAGCGGGTTTTGAAAGCGGTCTTCCATTCGTCTCCTGGACGAATCCTGATTAGGTTGTAGGCTCCTCTAAGATCTAGTTTTGTGAAAATTTTTGAAGTTTGGAGACGTTCGATAAGTTCCGGAATGAGAGGGAGTGGGTATCGATTCTTTATGGTAATAGTGTTTAAGGCTCTGTAGTCAATGATAGGGCGTAAAGATCCATCCTTGTTTTTGACGAAGAACATGGCAGCACTTGCTGGTGAAGTGGAAGGTCTAATAAAGCCCTTCTTTAGATTTTCGTCTAGGTAGAGCTTAAGATGTTCAAGTTCTGGTTGTGAGAGCGGATAGATACGAGCAGTAGGAATTGGACAGTCTGGATTTAAATCTATAGGGCAGTCGTATATACGATGAGGGGGAAGAATGTCTGCGTTAATTTTACTGAATACATCTAAAAAATCCTGTATGTAAGCAGGTAAGTCTTTACAGCTTACATCTGTGGAGAGAATGGTATGTTTTGGGTAACAATTATTTTGACAGAAGGTGGAGTTTAAATTGAGAGAGTGCTTAGACCAAAGGAAAGTTGGTTGGTGACATACAGTATATATCTAACCATCTCTTGGGAAAGGCACGTTTGCCTAGGGGTGGCACGTTTGCAAATGGGGTTCTTTCTCGAAGTGGGGGGATTTATCTAAGTGGGAGCACTTCTGAGCCTGCACTTGTCTGAAGATTCTTCCTTGTCTCTTCACAGGTATGTTTGCAGCTGAATCCGCCCAGAATTGAATATTGAATGTGTTTAATTCCCCATAGTCTAAATTGCTGGTATGTTTGCAGCTGAATCCGCCCAGAATTGAATATTGAACGTGTTTAATTCCCCATAGTCTAAATTGCTGGTATGTTTGCAGCTGAATCCGCCCAGAATTGAATATTGAATGTGTTTAATTCCCCATAGTCTAAATTGCTGGTATGTTTGCAGCTGAATCCGCCCAGAATTGAATATTGAATGTGTTTAATTCCCCATAGTCTAAATTGCTGGTATGTTTGCAGCTGAATCCGCCCAGAATTGAATATTGAATGTGTTTAATTCCCCATAGTCTAAATTGCTGGTATGTTTGCAGCTGAATCCGCCCAGAATTGAATATTGAATGTGTTTAATTCCCCATAGTCTAAATTGCTGGTATGTTTGCAGCTGAATCCGCCCAGAATTGAATATTGAATGTGTTTAATTCCCCATAGTCTAAATTGCTGGTATGTTTGCAGCTGAATCCGCCCAGAATTGAATATTGAACGTGTTTAATTCCCCATAGTCTAAATTGCTGGTATGTTTGCAGCTGAATCCGCCCAGAATTGAATATTGAATGTGTTTAATTCCCCATAGTCTAAATTGCTGGTATGTTTGCAGCTGAATCCGCCCAGAATTGAATATTGAATGTGTTTAATTCCCCATAGTCTAAATTGCTGGTATGTTTGCAGCTGAATCCGCCCAGAATTGAATATTGAACGTGTTTAATTCCCCATAGTCTAAATTGCTGGTATGTTTGCAGCTGAATCCGCCCAGAATTGAATATTGAATGTGTTTAATTCCCCATAGTCTAAATTGCTGGTATGTTTGCAGCTGAATCCGCCCAGAATTGAATATTGAACGTGTTTAATTCCCCATAGTCTAAATTGCTGGTATGTTTTCACTGATGAAACGCCATCTTTAATTGAAATAATGGGAACTTTTTTGCTTATGCCTTTTGCTTAACAATCTGTAGACTATCCACATACCTTGATTTTGTTTTCCTTTCCTCCCTTTGCTTTACCCCTAAATTATGGCCCTTCCTTATCTCTATTAGCTGTCCACTTGTAAATCTGTTTCTTAAGTGAGAATTCTGCTCTGCATAGCCAGCCATTTTATTACCTTCCTAATTAGTAATTGGAAGAACACCCCCCCCATTCCTAACAGTATATATCTAACCATCTCTTGGGAAAGGCACGTTTGCCTAGGGGTGGCACGTTTGCAAATGGGGTTCTTTCTCGAAGTGGGGGGATTTATCTAAGTGGGAGCACTTCTGAGCCTGCACTTCAGCGAATGCACAAAGCGTAGGAAACAAAAAATTGGAGATTTGTTGGACAGGTAACCTTGTTCACACTCTCTGCTCTTCCTCCCCCTACTAAAATGCTGTGTCTACCACTCCTTCTGACAGCTGCATCTTCAATCCTTAAACTGGCTTTCATTCATCCCTCTTCTCCACCCCACACCTTGTATATATCACCCTCACTTCTGTCCTCCCCTTATTACTGCGCTCACCAACTCTGGCTAAATCTAAATTTACACGCCCAATACTCCAAACCACTGGGGAATGTCCCCTCATATAAATCACATTCCCACATTACCTCCCTCACCCTTCTGCTTCTCCTATCCTCTGGTGATGTATCACCAAACCCTGGGCCTCCTAACTGTGCTCAACACACCCATTACCCTACACCCTCTGGCTGCAATGCACACAATCTAGTTCCCATTACTCTTCTTCCCAAGACCAGACTCCCTTTCTCTTGCGCCCTTTGGAATGCTCGCTCCGTCTGTAACAAACTGACCTCCCTCCATGATCTCTTTATCGCTAAATCATTTAATCTTCTCGCCGTTACCGAAACCTGGCTTCACGAATCCGACACTGCGTCTTCTGCTGCTCTATCTCACGGTGGTCTTCTTTGGACTCACTCCCCCAGAGCCAGTGGACGCAAAGGAGGGGGTGTTGGAATCCTTTTAGCCCCACATAGCACCTTTCAGGTACTTCACCCACCTCCCTCTCTGTCACTCTCCTCATTTGAGGCGCATTGTGTTCGTCTCTTCTCCCCAGTTTCTCTAAGGATAGCTGTGATCTACCGGCCCCCTGGCCCAGTATCATCCTTTCTGGATGACTTCTCTGCCTGGCTACCCTACTTTCTCTCTTCTGAAATCCCCACAATCATTCTTGGCGACTTCAACATCCCTACTAATGCTAGCACTCCTGCAACTTCAAAACTTCTCAGTCTAACCTCCTCCTTTGACCTGAAGCAATGGATACAGGCTCCTACTCACTCCGAAGGCAATACCCTTGACCTTGTCTTTTCCCACCTATGCATTCCACGTAACCTCTCCAACTATCCTTACCCCCTATCTGATCACTACCTTATTAACTTCACTCTCTCCTTCTCCTCCACCTCCTCTCCACCCAAACGCCTAACGGCTTCTCGTAGAAACCTTCACCATATCAACCCTTCTCTTCTATACTCTGCGACTGACCACCTCTACGACAAAATCGCACCCCTGTCCTGCACTGACCTAGCCACTTCTGTCTACAACACTTCACTTCTAGCATCACTGGACAGACTGGCCCCCCTCACTACACGCAGAATAAGGCCCCGCCCCCTTCAACCCTGGCAAACAGATGATACCAGAAGTCTGAAAAAACACAGCCGTGCTCTTGAGCGCCAGTGGCGCAAGAGCAAGTCCAAGGAAGACTTCGTCCAGTATAAATCTGCCCTCCAAAAATACAATTCCAGCCTCCTCACTGCCAAGCAGACCTATTTCATCACCCTCATTAAAAACTTATCATCCCGTCCCCGTCAACTCTTCTCTACCTTCAACTCTCTACTTCGTCCCCCACTGCCTCCACCCACCAACTCACTCACTGCCCAGGAGATCGCCAATCACTTCAAACAGAAGATTGATACAATTCGCAAGGAGATCTCTACTGTTCAGATACCCTCCACACTTCCCACCTCATGCCCACAGGTACAATCTTTACTTCCCTCTTTCAACCCCACCACTATAGACGAGGTCGCTAAATTACTTGCCAACGTCCATCTTACCACCTGCGCTCTGGACCCTGTTCCCTCGCAAATGCTACGTTCACCCTCTGACTCTATTCTACATTCTCTAACCCACATCTTCAATCTCTCCCTCTCTTCTGGCATCTTCCCTAACTCTTTGAAACATGCACTAGTCAGCCCCATACTTAAAAAGCCCTCACTGGACCCATCCAATCTTGACAACCTACGTCCCATCTCCTTGCTCCCCTTTTTATCCAAACTCCTTGAACGTCTAGTCTACAACCGACTGAGCGTACACCTTGCTGATAATAACCTTCTTGATCCCTTTCAGTCTGGATTTCGTCCTCAACATTCCACAGAAACTGCTCTCCTAAAACTTACAAACGATATACTAACAGCCAAAACTAAGGGACACTATTCTGTGCTCCTACTCCTGGACCTCTCTGCCGCCTTTGATACGGTTGACCACCCACTCCTCCTCAAAAAACTTCACACCTTTGGTCTCCGTGACCGTACTCTTCGCTGGTTCTCTACTTACTTATCCAACCGTACCTTCAGCGTTACTTACAACTCTACTTCCTCCTCTCCTCTTCCATTCTCAGTTGGGGTCCCCCAAGGTTCTGTTCTTGGACCCCTCCTATTTTCAATCTACACCTCCTCCCTGGGTCAGCTGATAGCCTCCCACGGCTTCCAATACCATCTTTACGCTGATGACACTCAAATCTATTTCTCTACCCCTCAACTCACTCCTTCATTTTCCTCACGTATCACTAATTTACTATCGGATATATCACTTTGGATGTCGCACCACTTCCTCAAACTCAATCTATCTAAAACGGAACTTATCATTTTCCCTCCCCCACGTGCCTCTTCCCCTGATCTCTCTGTCAAAATTAATGGCACAACTATCAGCCCATCCCCACATGTCAAGGTCCTAGGTGTAGTCCTGGACTCTGAACTGTCCTTTAAACCTCACGTTCAATCACTGTCCAAATCTTGCCGCCTCAACCTTCGCAACATCTCCAAAATACGCCCCTTTCTAACCAATGACGCCACAAAGCTCTTAATTCACTCCCTGGTCATCTCTCGCCTTGATTACTGCAATTCCCTTCTCATTGGCTTACCGCTGCATACTCTAACCCCCCTTCAATCCATCATGAATGCTGCGGCCAGACTTATCCACCTTACCAACCGCTCTGTCTCTGCTACTCCTCTCTGTCAATCCCTCCACTGGCTTCCGCTCACCCAAAGAATTAAATTCAAACTACTAACTACTACCTACAAAGCCATCCACAACTCTGCCCCCAGCTACATCACTGACCTAGTCTCTAAATACCAACCTAATCGTTCTCTTCGCTCTTCTCAAGACCTCCTACTCTCTAGCTCTCTCATCACCTGCTCCCATGCTCGTCTCCAGGACTTCTCCAGAGCCTCTCCAAGCCTATGGAACTCCTTACCCCAATCTATGCGCCTATCTCCTTCTCTACTAGCTTTTAGAGGATCCCTGAAAACCCTCCTCTTCAGAGAAGCCTATCCTACCCACACCTAACAACTGTATTTGCATTTGAGTCCATCTGATCATCCCCCACAGCTACTACCCTTTGTTCCACTTGACCCTCCCTTCTAGATTGTAAGCTCTAACGAGCAGGGCCCTCTGATCCCTCCTGTATTGAATTGTATTGTGACTGTACTGTCTTCCCTGATGTAAAGCGCTGCGCAAACTGTTGGCGCTATATAAATCCTGTATAATAATAATAATAATAATAATAATAACCAGGGTAGACCAAGAACAATTGGGAATATTGGAGATGGGATAACATCAAAAACTAGAGTCTCTGTATGGTTATTCCCAGAAGTGACCAGTAGAGGTGTAGTCTGAGAGGAAATTGGGCCAGAAGAAGAGGTAGAACCATCAATAAAAGTGACAGAGAGTGGATTTTGTTTAAGCACACAGGGAATTTTATTTTCATTCACAATATTTAAATCAATAAAGTTGCCACAGGCACCGGTGTCGATCATTGCGTTGATAGTGATTCTATCTTGGTCCCACTGTAAGGTAAGGGAGACATAAATGAAACGATTAGTGGTACTTCTGGGTGGAATGGTCCTACATATATTAGATATGTTACCTTCAATGTTCCTCCTTAGGAGTGGGCAGGTGGAGACTAAGTGATCTGGAGCTGCGCAATATAGACAGAGATTATGAGCTCTACGGCGCTGTTTCTCAGCTTGTGACAGAGGGCCCTTGACAGCTCCCAGTTCCATGGGAACCTCCTTTGGTGGTGATTTAAACCTTCTGAATTGGGGAGGTAAGTAGGTGTTGCCTCTTTCAGTCTTCCTCTCTCTGAGGCGTCGGTCTATGGTGAGTGAAAGATGCATCAGCTCTTCTAGAGTTGCAGGAAGTTCCACACGTGCTAACTCATCCTTCATGGATTCAGACAAACCAAGTCTGAATTGGTTTCGTAAAGATATATCAGTCCACTGAGTTTCTCTACACCAACATTTAAATTCGGATATGAACTCCTCCACTGGTCTCTTTCCTTGTTTAAGGCTCCTAATATTATTTTCCGCTGTTAGCTGCCTATTAGGATCTTCATATAGAAGTGACATCTCATCCAAAAAGGTCTCGAAAGCACCAAGTAATTCACCATGTTCAAGCAGATAAGCGTCAGCCCAGAGCCTAGGTTCTCCCTTTAAATAGGAGATAAGGGTGAGAATGCGAACCCTGTCTGAATAATAGGTTCGTGGGCGCAAATCAAACATGAGGCGACAGGAGCTAATAAACTGACGGAAAATTTTTCGGTCTCCTGAAAATGGTTCTGGGGTGCAGACCTTAGGTTCAGGCCTGTCCCTAGCTTGGACAAAATTTTGGTTGCGCAAAGTATCATTTTCTAGGCGAAGTTCGTTCATCGTGGCTGTAAGGTTATCAACTCTTTGTGAAAGTCCAACAAGGTGGTTTGCAAGCTCTGCTGGTTCCATTACAACAATTTTCTTTATTAAGGGGTTCTGTTATTATGTAAGGATTGTTTTTATTTACTGCCGTGGAATGTTATTTATTGTGTATGGACCGCAGCTGCAGAGGCTTGTCAGGTCTAACCACCAGGTCACTCTCAATTTAGTTTAGAAAGTTTGGGGTTAAATCATCATATCCTCTAACCGATACCAACTCAAACTAGCTTATTACCTCATAAGCTGAAAAGGAAGGAATAATGAGTATACTCTTTTATGTGGACTATTAAGCGGATATTGAGATATTGATATTAGTGCATATACATCCTCAATAGATAGAAACTATATTGTTACTTCACAATAGAGTGGATCATAGATATAGGTATAGTCCATTTATATCATGAGACATATGTAATGTGAGACCACAGAAATCACCAATGTAACTAGTATCAATGTTGATAGGAAATCAGATTATATACCAAGATACTTGAGGTTCTGCTGAGAGCAGTAGTCCATGGGTTAAGCAACTAGTGATAATACTGACAGTTGAACAGATTGATTATCAAAGATACTTGCGGTTCTGCTGAGAGCAGTAGTCCATGGGGATTAAGATCCTGTCTGTATAGAGATTGTCAGCAGTGAAGATGTAATTAAAAGGATCAGTGGATGTCAGGTAGAAGTCCTCTGAGGTCTGTGCTGTCCAAGCGATGCTGACTGTAGATCAGGACTGGTCTCTGGAGGCGACTGAGGTGGAGCGTGTAGGCAGGGTGTTCCAAGGTGACGGCAGGTATCCGACAAAATAACAGAACACCCTGCCGTCATCTCTGGGGGTTTAAATAGCCGCGAATTCGCGGGGAAAATTGGAAGAGACGCTGGTCGCACTTCCGCGTTCCAGCGTGGAACGCACATGTCCGCGCACCGGAAGTGAGGCGGGTAACCTGCAAAACCAAGCGCAGCTGTCTGAATAGGACAGATCTGGGTCTGTATGAGAGAAGTAGCATCAAAGATGTTACAAGCCTTTCCCTACACATGGTGTGTGGCCAGGCTCCTCCACTCAAAGGGCCTGTAACGGAACGTCCCACACTCCGATTGAGTGCTTCCGTCATATACCACTTCCTATCAGTCTGGATATAGATATCAGATATTCCAGCTGCCCTCAACACACAACGAGACGAGACTTGTTTGTGTGCTAAACATGGAGTGTTTAATAGAACCAAGAATACAGCCTTATATACAGTTTAAAGAGGTAACCAGAACATAAATTAACATGAGCTAATTAACTAATCATTTACCCAGACGAGGTGACTCCGAGATATGACCTTTCAAGGTAGACATCCCGTCTCCTCTCACCTGCTATACAATACACATTATCATAAGTGTAAACACAGGACATCTTCACACAATAGCAGGGTCAATTAGCACAGAGAACAGAGATGGCTGGAGGCGAGGACATTAGCATCTATGAATGAATCACTCTTAAAACCAACCCTTTGAGTTCAGAATCAACAACCAGCAAATAGTTCTCACAGATATCCTGGACCATATTGTGGATAATAATTACATAATAATCCCCTCTTAGGTAGTCCAAGATATCATTTCTCAGTCATCCTATGCCCCTAGTGGACATAGGATTATTTTAGACATAAGAGGATCCGAGTCTGTCACAGAGCCATTTGGCCTTTTTCTGTCATCACTCTTCTATGTTTCTTAGGCTCAACATACACGTTAGAATCTGACCATAAATCTTTACAGACTCCACTTGAGAGTAACCAAAGATTTACCAAAACTAGGTCAAATAAAGACTTACCTAAACTATACAATTAATTTGTAACCAATAAAGCAGGCCTTTGCACTACAAACTTGTTCAATCCAAAGCAGATTATGCAATCAGATTACAACTTTTGTGGTGAGTTTAAGGCAGCAGAATTGACCGGGAAAGAACTCAGTGGATGTATGTAAAGGGGGACAAAGAGGGACAGAGATAAGCGGAGTTCTGTAGTATTGTGTAGTCTCAGAGGAGAACACAAGCAGGGCTGGTAAGACTACTTGGTATTACATTGCAGCAGGTTCAGCATTGCCGGCCAATGGGAAATATTATATGGTCTCACACAGTGCTGGTACAGGTTTGTCCAGTGCCCAGGGGATTGATGCAGAGCTGCTCCCCCTCCCCTGCTGCTAATGCATACCATGGAATGGGTGCACCACCCTGCGCCCATTCTCTGCCCCCTTGCTCCAGTTGCCTTTGGTTTAAATGGAGTTTTCACTGCACATGCATGGTCATTTTCTTGCTTTATAGCAGCTAGAAGGAAGTTGCACATGAACGGTATGTTTTTGGGTGAATGGGGTTGAGAGTGAGCATGTTGGCGCACAGTGTGATTGCAGTAGCTGTCAAAGAAAACATGAAACCACGGCCCACTGGCATGTGTGCTTTGAGAAGGTGCCCTCCCTACCACTGCACCCTCCTGCCTACCCTTGTCCTGGCCCAGGATTTCTGTCAGGATTACAATTTTTTTTCCATGTATTTAAAGGAATAAAAACTGGGAAAATGCACATGTATTATTGCATGAATGTACTGAATATACAGTATATATATATATTTTTAATTTCCCAGAAATACACTTTAAATACACAGAAGTAATATATTTGCACCACAGGATTCAGTTCATGTTCGCCTGTTTCCATAACATTTGCATTACGTTTGCTTGTAATTGTGGTGTTTCGATTCGCAACGCATTTTCCATTGTTGGCACAATCCATTATCAAAGGAAAAGTTTTCCCACACTGGGCTGTGTATGACCCTACCAGCAGTGCCGGCCCAAGACATTGTGCTGCCTGGTACCAAGAATGAAATGCTTCCCCCCCCCCCAAAAAAAAATTACGCCCACCAAAATGCCCCCACATCCATTATTTTATATCATCATAACTAAAGTGGACCTATCATGGCTCTATACATGTATATAGGAGTATAAAAAGGACCTGTTATGGCTCTATTCAATTGCAATTAACCCCACAGTGGAGAGCGGAATGGGAGGAGCGGTCAGGCGGCAATTAGTCCCACAGTGGAGTGGAGAGTGGAGCTGGCGGAATGGGATGGTGTGCAGGCAGGAAATTTGCTGCCCCCCTGAAAGTGCTGCCTGGTACAATGGTACCATCGGGTCCCATGGTAGGGCCGGCCCTGCCTACCAGTCAGAAGAAAGCATTAAGAAGGTTGGGGACATGCAGGTGGGTATAAACCAGCCGTCACTAAATGGCGGCCCGCGGTCCGAGTCCGGCCCGAGTGACACTTCTCCCCGGACCGCCAGTACATTTACAAAGTGCAGCGCTGGTTTGCTGGGATCGCGGGTTTCCCCAGCAACCAGTGACGCTGCCAGTGTGTGCCCGCCCCCCCGCTCCTCACCGCAGGTCCTTGAAGTTTACGGCGGCGAGAATGGGCGTGACGTCACGTTCCTTCCCCTGCAGCTCGCTGTCCAATGCTTGATTACATTGCGAGTAGGGGCCACGCCTGTCTCACGCGTCACTTGCGTGCCCCGCCCCCTGCTACTCCTGGTTCCCGGGTCCACTCCTGGCTCTCCTAGAGGCGTGACGTCCCGTGCGCGCCCCGCCCCCTGCTACTCGTTCCCGGCTATTTGACTTGCAGTATCCGCCCCTGCATTCACGGTATGTGGCATATTGTTAATCACTATGGCTAATAATTTATTGTCAACAATACTGCTAAAGGTCACGCTGATGGGCACTTTTTTTTATGTTAAGGGGCACTCTGATGGGTATATTTTTAATGTGTACGCTGATGGGCACTTTTTTATGTTATGGTTCACCCTAAAATCCACTTTCTGTCACTAGATCCAGCATACTGCTGACATCTGCAGTATGCTGGATTTTTTTTTTTTTTTTGTACTTATCGTTTTATCCGTATGTCTGCTCCGGCTCCGACCGACGTATCCTTCCGGGTATAGGCGTTCCTAAGTAAAGCGCAGTTGATTGACGGGCTTGGATAGCGCGTCACACCTTCCGGAAATAGCCGACGTGACTCTCGCCAATTTACGGCGCCTGCACAGTCAGCTCTACACGGCAGGCGCCGCAAGCAGCCGAGAGTCACGTCGGCTATTTCCGGAAGGTGTGACGTGCTATCCAAGCCCGTCAATCAACTGCGCTTTACTTAGGAACGCCCATTCCCCGCTCGAGCCGGAGCAGACATACGGATAAAACGATAAGTACAAAAAAAAGAAAAAAAAATCCAGCATACTGCAGATGTCAGCAGTATGCTGGATCTAGTGACAGAAAGTGGATTTTAGGGTGAACCACCGCTTTAAGCGGCACTCTGATGGGTATATTTTTAATGTGCACACTGATGGACACATTTTGTTGTGCCCATCAGAGTGCGTCTTAACATAAAATATGCCCATCAGCGTACACATTAAAAATATACCCATCAGCGTGCCCCTTAAAGCGGAGGTTCACCCAAAAATCCACTTTTTCACATTAGCTCCAGCATACTGCTAACATCTGCAGTATGCTGTTTTTTTTTTTTTTTTTTTTTATTATTGTTATATGAGCCCTTGTTTACCAGCTCTGAGCGGGGAATCCTGCGGGGAATGGGCGTTTTCTAAGCGAAGAGGAGTTGATTGACGGCTGCTAAGGCACGTCACGCATTCCGAAAATACACAAAGTCACACTCGGGCGTTTACGGCGCCTGCCGTGTAGAGCTGACTGCGCAGGCGCCGTAAACACCCGAGTGTAACTTCGGGTATTTTCGGAAGGCATGACGCGCTTTAGCAGCCCGTCAATCAACTCCTCTTTGCTTAGGAACGCCTATACCCGGAAGTAATCCCCCGCTCGGAGCCGGATAACAAGGGCTCGTATAACGATAAGTAAAAAAAAAAAAAAGAAACAGCATACTGCAGATGTTAGCAGTATGCTGGAGGCATATAGCTAATGTCAGAATGTTTAAAGCGGGGTTCACCCAAAAATAAATTTTTAACATTGCATTCAGCCGAGTTGTCCTAATGACAATCGGCAGCTTTTTTTTTCCCCCCGTACATGCTGTATTTTCACCGCCGCTTCCGGGTATGTCTTCTGCAGGACTGGGCGTTCCTAATTGATTGACAGGCTTCCGACCGTCGCATACAGCGCGTCACGAGTTGCCGAAAGAAGCCGAACGTCGGTGCGGCTCTATATGCACCGACGTTCGGCTTCTTTCGGCAACTCGTGACGCGCTGTATGCGACGGTCGGAAGCCTGTCAATGAATTAGGAACGCCCAGTCCCGCAGAAGACATACCCGGAAGCGACGGTGAAAATACGGTATGTACGGGGATAAAAAAACAGCCGATTGTCATTAGGACAACTCGGCTGAATGTAATGTTAAGTTTTTTTTTTTGGGTGAACCTCCGCTTTAACATAAGTTTTGTTGTGCCCATCAGAGTGCCCCTTAACATAACATGTGCCCATCAGCGTGACCCTTATTTTATGTTAAGGGGCACAATGATGAGCACATTTTATGTTAATGGGCACTGTGATGGGAACACCTGATGTAAAGGGGCAATGTGATGGGGACACCTGATGTAAAGGGGCACTGTGATGGGGACACCTGATGTAAAGGGGCACTGTGATGGAGACATTTGTTGTAAAGGAGCGCTGTGATGGGGACACCTTATGTAAAGGGGCACTGTGATGAGGACACCTGATGTAAAGGGGCATTGTGATGAGGACACCTGATGTAAAGGGGCATTGTGATGGGGACACCTAATGTAAAGGGGGGCTGTGATGGGGACACCTGATGTAAATTAGTGCTGTGATGAGGACCCCTGATTTAAAGGAGCACTGTGATGGGGACACCTGATGTAAAGGGGCACTGTGATGGGGACACCTGATGTAAAGGGGCACTGTGATGGGGACACCTGATGTAAAGGGGCACTGTGATGGGGACACCTGATGTAAAGGGACACTGTGATGGGGACACCTGATGTAAAGGGGCACTGTGATGGGGACACCTGATGTAAAGGGGCACTGTGATGGGGACACCTGATGTAAAGGGGCACTGTGATGGGGACACCTGATGTAAAGGGGCACTGTGATGGGGACACCTGATGTAAAGGGGCACTGTGATGGGGACACCTGATGTAAAGGGGCACTGTGATGGAGACATTTGTTGTAAAGGAGCGCTGTGATGGGGACACCTTATGTAAAGGGGCACTGTGATGAGGACACCTGATGTAAAGGGGCATTGTGATGAGGACACCTGATGTAAAGGGGCATTGTGATGGGGACACCTGATGTAAAGGGGCACTGTGATGGGGACACCTGATGTAAAGGGGCACTGTGATGGGGACACCTGATGTAAAGGGGGGCTGTGATGGGGACACCTGATGTAAAGGGGGGCTGTGATGGGGACACCTGATGTAAATTAGTGCTGTGATGAGGACCCCTGATGTAAAGGGGCACTGTGATGGGGACAACTGATGTAAAGGGGGGCAGTGTGATGGGGACACCTGATGTAAAGGGGGGCAGTGATGGGGACACCTGATGTAAAGGGGGGCAGTGATGGGGACACCTGATGTAAAGGGGGGCAGTGATGGGGACACCTGATGTAAAGGGGGGCAGTGATGGGGACACCTGATGTAAAGGGGGGCAGTGATGGGGACACCTGATGTAAAGGGGGGCTGTGATGGGTACACCTGATGTAAAGTGCACTCTGATGGGCACACCTGATGTGGCAATGTAATGAGGGACACTTATGGTGACATCTAATGTAAGAGGGCACTCTGATGAGGACACGCTATGTAAGGGGGCACTGATGGGGGAACCTTATAGAATGGGTCAAATGATATAAGGGGGCACACTGATGGGAGTAACCAGCTGTAAGGGGACCTTCCATTGCAGAAACCTGATGTAAGTGGGTACTGACAAGAATACCTGATGTAAGGGAGTACTCTGACGTTGGCAACTGATTTTTGGGGGTAGTCTGATGGGGCACCCAATGTAATGAATTACTCCGATAGGGGCAATTGATGTAAGGGGGAACACTAATACCCCTTTTACATTTACAGAGTATTACCAAAGTGTGTGGAGGAAACCGTAGAAAAGGCACCAGAGAGCATGGCTTGTGCCAAGAAAAGGAAGGTAGATGCTGAAAACAGAGTCTTCAAAGATGAATGGACAGGCCAATATATGTTCATTCTTCCCATTGGAAGTTTAAAACCAATTTGTCTCATTTGTTGCGAAACCGTGGCATTAATAAAAAGTAGCAATGTGAAGCGTCACTACGAAACAAAACACAGTTCGTTTGCGCAAACATATCCACAGCATTCCGAGGTGAGGGCACGTAAAATAACGGAACTGAAAGCTCAGTATGACAGATCCACCAAAGTCCTCTCACATTCATTTACCGCCCAGCAGCGTGCAAATGAATGTTCACTTAAAGTAGCGTGGATTTTGGGACAACACAAAAGGCCATTTACCGATGGTACATTTGTAAAGGAGTGTTTGAATGCTGTTGCTGAAACTTTACTCGAGGGTAAACAAAAAGATGAGCTGTGTGGAAAAATCAACCAGATCCCACTGTCGGCGTCAACAGCAACAAAAAAGACGGAAATATTAACCGAGGATGTATTGGGACAACTTGAGGTAGCTATTCAGAGTGCAGCATGCATTTCTTTAGCCATTGATGAATCCACAGATATAACTGATAATGCCCAGCTTTTGGTGTATGTAAGATTTTTTCACAGAGAAACAAAAGAAATCTGTGAGGACCTGTTGGGTGTAACACCACTTGAGACACACACAAGAGGACAAGACATATATGAGGCCATTAAGGAGATTTTGAGAAAGAGGAAGATTGATCTGAAAAAAGTGGTCTCAGTTACCACAGATGGTGCCCCTGCCATGGTAGGAAAGGAGAGAGGAGCCGTGGCACGACTGAAAGAGGACAACCCTGACCTTATTTCTTATCACTGCATCATTCACCAGACTGTCCTGTGTGCCATTCTATCAGACCGGTTTGCAGAAATCATGAACACAATGATGAAACTCATCAACTTCCTCAGGGTATCCTCATCCCATCAACATCGTTTACTAAGAGAGTTTCTTAAAGAAGTTGAGGCAAATGCAAATGACCTTTTACTTCACAACAATGTAAGATGGCTGAGTAAAGGCAATGTATTGGAACGCTTTTGGTCCATTCGAACAGAAGTAGCGGCTTTCTTAGTGCAACTCAAAAGTCAGAAAGCAAGACCGTTTTCACTGTTTTTACAGGATGAGAGCACACTGGATAATATCGCTTTCCTAGTGGACATAACCTCACACCTTAACGAACTAAATTTAAAGCTCCAGGGCAAGAACAACTCCATCTGTGATTTGATGACCGCTGTCCGCTCCTTCCAGAGAAAACTGGATTTGTTCAAAGAAGATCTGCAAGGAGAGTGCTTGCATTTCTCAAAGGTGAAAGGACAGATTGAAGGAAAGAGAGATGTTTCTCCTTTTGTTGAGTTCATCAATAAACTAATTGGAAACTTTAGTAAAAGGTTTGATAGCTTCAGTCTTGGACAGCAGATCCTCCTGTTTATCCACAATCCATTCATCATTAAAGACGTCAGAGTTTTTTCAAAGGAGGTGACACAGACCTTCAAGTGGGCACACGAGGGATCTCTACAGATGGAAATGATCGACCTGCAAACAAATGTTGCACTAAGAGAGCACTTTGGAGGAACTGATCCTGCTAACTTCTGGCTACAGACTGTTCCTGAGACTGATTTCCCTTGTCTAACGAAGGTAGCACTACACACCTTGACCATGTTTGGATCTACGTACAGCTGTGAGTCAGCGTTCTCCACTATGAACATTATTAAAACAAAGTATCGTTCCAGGCTCACCAATGAGCACCTTCATATGTGCATGAGAATGGCAGTAACTCAATTTAAGCCAAGATTCAAACTACTGGCAGGACAAGCAAAAGCCCATTTTTCTCACTAGACAGGGGAGGTTTTTGCATGAAAAAAAAAATGATAATTTGTGCATTTTTTCAAATTGACACCTTTAGTTGTTTAAGTTAGAAGGTGCTTATTTCTTTTACTTGAAAAATGGAGGTGCTTTTTATGTTTTATTAAAGAGTTATTGATTTATTTCCATATTGTTTTTGTTAAAAATAGTTGTTTGTTTTCTATACAAAGACAAGAGCAAATGTAAAGCTATCCTAGTTTCAACTGTCCACATGTTTAATGTTGTAACTGAAACTTGACAATAAAGTTTGTTGAAATGCTAAGGAAATTGTACTTTTCTCATATTTTGATGGACATACAGTGACTACAATCTTTTTGAGTCATAGCACAGACTTGAGGAATCGGACCTCGGCTCAAAGAAAATTTTGGCGACCGGACCTCCTTGAATTTTAATTCAGTACCCCTGGTATAAACCATCCTTTTCCAGCTCTTGCTCATGAGTCTTACCTGTAGTAATTTCTATCTGCACAATGCTGACATAGGTCGAGGAGTTCATGAGCAGTGGGTATGGTAATAATGATGCGTTTGTTAAGTACATCTCAACAAGACTGCTTCCATAGCCTTCGATAAGGATGTCCGTGTAGTACGTGTACTGAAACGCACTCCAGCTAACTGTGAAAAAAAAATTATTTATTATTTATTTTTATTCAGTAATGTTTTTTCTGCACATGTATTTTCCTTTGACATGCGTCCTTTAGCATTAAATTGATCCTGACCAATAAAATTATCTTCAAAATCTAACAAACAGTGGTGAGGAGTACCTTTTAACTTTACACGTTTGCACGAATAAATATCTCACCCCGACCCTCAAACAATGTAGCAACAGTATTATTTGAAAAGCGGTCCTGACGGTCCCCTCAACTCATGGGGCCCCCCGGGCAATAGGTGATTATGGGGCCCCTGGGCAATAGATTATGGGCCCACACAGTATATACACACACATACAGTATACATACACAGTATACACACACAGACACACAATATACACATACAGTATACATACACACAGAATACACACACTGAAAAGGTACTGGAGAGGCGGGGCAGCTATAATCTTGGGATTTTTTTTAAAACACAGATTTTTACATACTGTCCCTGGTTACACTGAGGCTGGCAACCCTGATGGGGCTAGGGTGACCACATTTCCAAACTACCATTCAGGGACACCCTCCTTTCCCAAAAATCAGCACAGTGATTGGACACAAGAAGAGGGATTTATGATTTCTCCAATCACAAGCAGGGGGAGGGATTGTGCTCATCCAGGCTTTCCCGGCCAGGACAAGTACTGTCAGTGAGTAAAGTGGTGATGTGGCGGCCTTTTTGGGGGCATCAGATTGGCCCGGGGGGTGGCTGTGTCAGTTTCATTCCGGGACACTGTATTGTCCTGGAATGAATGTGCCCGGGATAGACCTGCAAAATGCGGGACTGTCCCGGGCCATCCGGGACACGTGGTCACCCTAGATGGGGCCCCCTAGTGGCATGGGGCTCTTGGGCAGTGCACAGGTGCCCGAATGGTCAGTCCGCCCCTGCTGAGATATTGTGATCAGTCTGCTGTAGGCATGAGGAAGCATTTCATCAGTCTCCTCTGTACAGTACCAGAGATTAGACTGAAATATTGTTACTTTGTAGAGACTGAATTGTATGTGACATTTGTGACATTTGTGCCAAGCACAGCACAGTCACCAGGATTTGTGATGGGCCATACCTATGCAATATGTGTTGGCCTGGTGGCTTGTAGTCTCCACAAGGGGTACTTGTAACAGAGTGACAACACAGAATCATACCGCCCAACTTTTTGAGATGGGAATGAGGGACACCTATCAGCAAAAGTATGCAGGCATAGGACTCACCCCTTTTCACGCCCCCTTAAAGGAGAATTGTACAAAAAAAGAAGATTGGTTAAATCCACAAGTGCTTTTTTTTACCAGTACTCTTCCTTTATATTGGCTTTTGGAGTTTACAAATGCAGCAATTTAGAAATCAGATGAAAGGTTTAGTGCTGGAAAACACTGTTTGATAGATAAAAGGTGCATTTTTTATACACATCTATATTGTTTAGGTCAAAATGAGGGACAAATGAGGAGGAATGAGGAACAGAGGGACATTGCTCCAAATCAGGGACAGTTGGGAGCTATACAGAAGCACTATTGCGAGACATCCCATTTTAGGAACTGCCCCAGCAAGGACGATCATGGCATCAAGTGTTTTTAATGAAAGCTGCAGATTTAAAAAGGATATAATGATATTTACATGTTGAAGGTTATACAATCTACTTTGACAACTTTGATAGGAGCCTGTGCTCAGTAGATATACTAGTGGTTCTAAAGTATTAAGGGTTTTTTTTTTTTTTTTACCTTAATACATTCTCTGTATTAAGGTAAAAAATCTTCTGTGCCATAGGATCCCCTCCAACCATTGGCTCCTGCTATTAAATCCTGTGATTAGGGAGCAGGGGGCAGGGATGAGCCCCACTGTCTGTGTCCATGGACAAAAGTAGAGCGGCTTTAGTTTGTGCCCGCAGGAGTATTCCCCTAAGAAGGGGTTTCCAGTGAGGGCACTTGCCAAATAGGCTCCATTGCATACAGAAGGTAAGTATAACATGTTTTATTATTTGAAAAAACAAACAAAAAAAGGTTTAGAATCACTTTAAAGTTTGCAACCCCATACTAGTTATAGCTGAGCTCGTAAATTCTTACCTGCTAGATGCCTTCTGACTCTCGGATCATGTAATTCATTTTCCTGGTATGAAAAGAGATGCATACAAATACAGATTTAAAACTCACTACATTAGCCCAGATGTACTGAAAAATTAAAATGTATCTGTATCTATAGTAAATATTCTATATGGTTTTATAACTATCATTGTGTGTTAATAATATAATAACATATAATATAATATTCTTTCCATTAGACCCAATGCAGATATGAATCACCTTACTTGAATAACTGATAAGTGACCCTTCCAAGCGTAGAAAACGTGTTGTGCACATAATTCAGTACTGACATGGGCCTACAAAGTGAATGCTTTGCATGCTATGCTGTGCAATAGAAACACAAATGCCTTGTCGTCATGTGTTGAGGTATGCAGTATTACCGCAGGCCAATTTCTTTTGAATGGTTCCCAACCTAAATTTTCACTAACTAACCGTGTTATAAAAAATCATGGTGGATGCTATTAAAGTGGAGGTTCACCCTAATAACATGTATATCTGACCAACTCCCTTATAGTTGTAACAAGTACTGTCCGCAATTCGGTTTTTTTTTATGCTTTACGTACCTTGTAATCCATTTTTTCATTCTACTTCTCCCCATGGGAGTAGACGTTTCTATGCCTAGGGGGATTGTCATCTGGGAGGTCGCCCAGATGATTGACGTATGTTTGCCCCGGCAGATAAGGCCCCGCCCCCCGTATTGAGTAGGCGCGCACGAGTTACAGGGCTTCCGAAAAAAGGCTTTTTTTGGAAGCCCCGTAACTCGTGCTCGCCTACGCAATATGGGGGGCGGGGCCTTATCTGCCCGGGCGAACAGACGTCAATATTCTGGGCGACCTCCCAGATGACAATCCCACTAGGCATAGAAACGCCTACTCCCGCGGGAAGAAGTAGATTGAAAAAATGGATTACAAGGTACGTAAAGCATAAAAAAAAAACGAATTGCGGACAGTACTTGTTACGACTATAAGGGAGTTGGTCAGATATACATGCTATTAGGGTGAACCTCCGCTTTAATGACCATGTGTTATGGTCCTGTGATCATATGATGTGTCACATAACCGAGGGGGTGGATTTTCCTGTTTACTCCATGGCAGCTGCTCAGTATGAGGATACAAGTGTTCTTATGACAAAAATATGATTCCGCAAAGTTTCTGGCCTGGCATCCAAGCTACATTGCTTGGATAGCAAGATACATGCCAACATGGGTAGTAAGGGCTCGGTCACACAGAAGGCCAAGGCAGTAAAAGCAGGCAGTCGGGCCATGATTTTTCTGCCCCCCGACCGCCCACCCAAATACAGAAATACAAGCACTCAGGGTTGTACCCAAGCCACCAAAGCAAAGCATTACAAAAAAAACCAGCATGATGCATTTGGCAGTTGGTACCGCCACCTAATGTAACCCATTAAAGTTTATGGGACCTCGTTGCAACTTCCTGGTGTGCAGTGAGTTGGCATTTTGAGGGCTTAAATAAAAAGTCTGGGCTATAAAAAACGAAGTTAAAATCTGCTCTTTCTAATACCTATACTAACAACCCTTTAGAAGGAAGATGCTTATACTTACCTATTCTCAGGGCACTCTGGTCCAGTCACATGATTAGCTCCCAGCGGCCAGCAGCTTCAGGGGACAGGAAGGACATCTGACAAGGGATGGCCCATAATAAGCCTATGGGTGATGTTACCACCCAAGCATTTCAACTGTTGTCTGGCTCTCTCTCCACTCCCAGATCACATGACCGGACTAGAGCAATCTGAGAATAGATAAGTATATACATCTTCTCTTTACAGGGTAGTTAGTATAGGAGTTAGAAGGTGGGTGGAAGCTGTTTTAGGGTTAATTAGTTCTAGCATGGGTATTCTACTTTAAGCAGACAGTGAGGGGGGAACAATTCACTTCCTCACTACAAGTACATGACAAATGGTTCTGAAAAGCAATCCACAGAGGATTTATTTTCAGAGAAGCAGCAAGCACTGCCACATATGTGAACAAACCCTAAGGCGTACACACGACCGGATCTGTCCGTTGGCATTTATCCGCGGATCAGTTCCAGCAGACAAATCCGGTCGTGTGTACGGCCTAGCGGATATTTTTCGGCGGACATTTGTCCAGCCGACTGTTTTTCAAGCGGATAAAAATTTCTTAGCATGCTAAGAAATCTATCCGCTGGAAACCTGTCCGTCGGACTTATCCGGTCGTCTGTACAGACTCACCGGATAAGTCCGACCGATCCCCATCCCTCGCATGCGTCAAAGTGATTTGACGCATGCGTGGAAGTATTTACCTTCCAGGGTCGCGCACGTCGCCGCGTCATCGTCGCGGCGACGGCGCGGCCACATCACTGCGTATGTTTTCCGCGGGGATTTTGATCTGATGGTGTGTACAGCCCATCAGATCAAAATCCGGAGCAGAAATGTCCGCTGGAAACGGTCCGGCGGACCGTTTTCATCGGATATCCGCTCGTGTGTACAGGGCCTAACTCAAATAAGATCCTAATTGTGAAGAGCAGGGCTGTGATTGGGCAGTCTCCACGTATTTAGAGACAGGATCCTGGACAGGACCATCTACAAAGTGGGCATGATGAGAGGATATTTAGAAGCATGGTCTGGTGGGACTCACACATAAAGTGGCGTTATTTGGTTGTGCAAAACTGGGTTGACGAAATGCAGACCGTGGGCAAGGTTAACAATGTGAGACCATATGGTTGGTAAATATGCAAAGACTTTATAATGCTAATATTGCAAGATGGCAAAATCATCATGCATTTTAAGTTTCATAATATTCCATGTCCTTTAAAATAATAATCAGAAATTTCTTGTGTGAATAGATCTTAGTGACACATTTGTGATACATATAGCACATTGTTTTTAATGCAGGGCTTCCAGCACAAAGAACAAGTAGAAAACCTCTCAACCATTTTGAGACGAAGACCCAAGACCAAGACCCAGTAAGTTCTTCCAAAATCGTCCATGCCCCAACAGTGGGAAAAAGAAAGTTTATATTCACACAATAAAAGAATGGAATGCAAAATATGTAATGAAATAATGGAAGGTTCTGGATGGTGTTGGGTGTCACTGCGTGGGAATGAGGTTACGGAGGGGGCTGCAGTTTGGGCCTTGTGGTTGAGAACCACTGCCCTATACTAAAGCTCTCTCCCAACACTTAACCCCCAGCTACTTGACCTAATCCTGGTATGTATTTAATATAGTTATTATCATTTCTACTATGTCTCTCTTACCTGGCCATTGGTTACAGAAGAATGCATGTAGCAGGATAAAGACATCACCAAATACAGGCATATCACATCAACAGTGGCTCCCATCCTAAAGTACAGGTAAAAGTTATAATTGTAAAACCTCAAATTAACCAACCAAGTAAAAGTAAAAATGACTTCTTAACATATTTATAAATAATATTGGGTCTGGGATTAAAAGTACCATTTCAGGCTTTGCAGATGACACCAAGCTATGCAGTGGAATAACGTCCTTACAGGATGTCTCCAATTTACAAGCCGATCTCAGTGCTCTGTTTAATTGGGCAACTGTGTGGCAAATGAGGTTTAATGTTGATTAATGTAAAGTTATGCACTTGGGGGCTAATATTATGCATGCATCATACATACTAGTGGTAGTACAACTGGGGAATCAACAGTGGAGAAGGATCTGGGTGTTCTGGTAGATCATAAGCTCATGATAGCATGCAATGCCAAACTGTTGTTTCCAAAGCGAGCAAAATTCCAGAGGTATGGACTCCAGAGAGAAAGATATCATGTTGCCAAGCAATGCACAAATCATTAGTAGGACCTCATCTAGAATATGCAGTTCAGTTTTGGGCACCAATTCTCAAAAAGGGATATCGGGGAACTGGAGAAAGTGCAGAGAAGGGCAACCAAACTGATAAGAGGCGTGGAGGAGCTCAGCTATGAGGAAAGATTAAAGGAACTGAATTTATTCTTTCTTGAGAAGAGGAGAATAAGGGGGGATATGATCAACATGTATAAATACATAAGGGGTCCATATAGTAAACTTGGTGTTGAGTTATTCACTTTAAGTTCATCACAGAGGACAAGGAGGCACTCTTTAGGTCTAGAGGAAAAGAGATTTAGGGGCAGATCCTCAAAGAAATTACGCCGGCGTATCTCTTGATACGCCGCGTAATTTCAAATTTTGCGTGTCGTATCTTTGTTTTGGTATCCACAAAACAAGATACGACGGCATCTGGGTTAGATCCGACAGGCGTACGCCTTAGTACGCCATCGGATCTTAGATGCAATTTTCCGGCGTCCGCTAGGTGGCGTTTCCGTCGTATTCCGCGTCAAGTATGCAAATTAGCTATTTCCGACAATCCACGAACGTACGAGCAGCCGTCGCATTTTTTTACGTTGTTTCCGTTCGGCTTTTTCCGGCGTACAGTTAAAGCTGCTATATGGTGGCGTACTCAATGTTAAGTATGGCCGTCGTTCCCGCGTATAATTTTGAAAATGTTACGTAGTTTGCGTAAGTCGTCGTGAATGGGGCTGGACGCCATTTACGTTCACGTCGAAACCAATGACGTCCTTGCGACGTCATTTGGAGCAATGCACCCTGGGAGTTTTTACGGACGGCGTATGCGCAGTTCGCTCGGCGCGGTGATGCGCTTCAATTAAATGAAACACGCCCCCTACCCGCCGAATTTGAATTCCGCGCCCTTACGCCGCGAGAGATACGCTATGCCGCCATAACTTATGGCGTGGATTCGTCGAGGATTCAAACCAACTCAAAGTAAGTTAAAGCGACGTAGCGTATCTTACATACGCTGCGCCCAGCGCAGATGTATGTGGATCTGCCCCAGAGTCTATTTCACCCCAGCGTGTTTGCACAAGATATATCCATCGGTTTCGGCATCCTGCTGGAGGTGTTCTTCACTCTCAGATGACTTCATCCACATATTTTGGCACTGCTCTCAGATCCACAATTTCTGGAGTGATGAATTTGTATTTATTTTGTCTCTTACTACTATTCAGATCCCACTGACAGTGGAAGTGTGTATACTAGGACTAGTTGATTCTTTAGGTCCTCGTAGGGCAGCCAGAAATCTTTTGGGGCTATTATTATGCACACAAGGACATTGTACTGAGGTGGAAGTCCTCCTCCGCTCCATCCATTTATGTCTTGAAGCATTTAGTCAATTCAGCCTTGCCGCTATATAAAGCTACTTACCTATCTCAGGGTTGTTCTCAGAAGTTCCACAAATGCAGATTCTACTGATGATTAGCCACAATACAAATGTGTGGTTACTCTGCTTATTTGTGTGGTATTTCCTGTATTTGTTATATTAGCCAGATACCTTACTAGGTGCCTAAGCCCCAGGAGAATGCGTGCCTTAATATTCCCGTATGATCTTAAACCCTGACTGATGTAAAATAATCCCTGTGAGATGCCAGTCCACGTGCTCCGAACGTACTTTCTTTTTTTGCTGTTGTTTTAGTCAAGTGTTATTGTTTTTCTATTGCATTAGGTATGAACCAGGGTATGCCCAATAGGCAGGGCCACTGTAAGAAATCATGGGACCCCACCCACGGCTCCGCCCCCGGTCCCACTCTGTGACGGGGATCTGGAGGACTGATGGCAGGACCTGGAACATGTAACATGTTCGAAAAGGTCAACCTTTAATAACCATTATTATTCAAAAATATTTACACTATTATAAAACAGCAGAGATGTCTTATTTTAAGACTTTTTTGACAACAACTAGTAAGCAGGGATGAATAAATTGGTAATAATATCCGTGCTAAATGGACAGAAACCGGCTGCGGCTGATGTAGCGAAATGTGTAGATTAGGGGTGTTGGCACTGTCTATTACTTGTAAACATGGAACAACTAACTGTGATATTACTAAAAGTTAAGAACATCTGGGTGGGTGATTAAAGGTACACCCCCCTCCCTGAGCAGGGATGAGCTCAGGTGTGTTCGGACCGTAGTCTAAACCCACCTTAGCTATACCACCAAGAGGCGCTACACGTCCGTGCCCGTTCAGTTTGTGTCCACATACACCACAGACTTGTGTCCATTTACATCAGGCTACCTCTGATCTGTCACATTTAGGTCTGGAAAAATAGAAAAGAATGTAGGTGGATCTAAATGCACACAAGTCAATTCATATCTGGACTGGTCTGCATTAAAAATTCACAGGCAGACCTAATTGCAAAGCTTGGGTGAAAGGTTCTCAAAGGGAAGTGATTTGGGGGAGGTAAATTTTGTTATGGCTGTGCTGTGTTATAGTCTGTAACACACATTACAGCCAGAAGTTAAAAAAGTCAGCACCCAACAGTCATGTTACACTGACAGAGCCATAGAGCACCTGCTGTGCTGTGATCATCATAATGATGATGACCATGAGCACACAATGGGGAGTCTGGGGACTACACATTTTAAAATCCATCCACAAGAAAAGGCATACAGTGAGCGTCCGGAACTTTAATTTGTGCAGCAGGTACACTGGTACAGAGCAAGATGCGGTGCGGCATGTTTGCCTGCGGCCGAAAATGGAGAAAAAGACCCTCTTCTGCTATCACCTTCTGAGTCCCTCTATTAACCTGATGGGACCCAGGAAATTACTATATACCTTGGTAATCAAGTGTGTGCAGGTTAATAAAGTTATTTAGCTAGTTCGTTTTTTTTAGCTATAAATAAACTACAAAGCTGCTCGGGCCCCCCTACTGACCGAACTCGGTACAACAGGGCTGGTTGTACTGCCCTATCAGCGGCCCTGCTGATAGGCTCTGTTTTGTATTGTACCTTCAAATTAGAATAAAAATAATAATAAAAAATACATTAAAAATGTTCAGTGGTTAGTTCATTTGCCTAGCAGTAAAAGGGTCGCTGGTTCGAATTCCAACCACGGCACTACCTGCATGGAATTTGCATGTTCTCCCTGTGTCTGTGGGAGTTTCCTCCCACACTCCAAAGATATGCTGATAGGTTAATTGTATTCTGTCTAAATTCGCTCCAGTATATATTATTTTAAGTTAGATTGTAGATTTTACAATTTTAGATTGTAAGCTCCTTGCGGCCAGGGACGGATATGAATGTATAATATAATGTATATGTAAAGCGCTGCATAAATTCATGGCGCTATATTATTACCTGAGATAAATAGATACTAACATTTATAGGTAAAGTTTATCCAGGTAATGTCTAATTGCCATCAGGAATTAATTTCTTCCCCTGTTGGAGCAAATTGCTTCATGCTTTGCTGTTTTTTTGCCTTCCTCTGGATCAACTGTGGGCATAGAATTGTGTATATAGGCTTGTATGATTTTTTTGGGTGGGGGATTCCACCCCCTTTTTATTGGTTGAGCTAAATGGACTTGTGTCGTTTTTCAACCAGACTAACTTTGTAACTATGGGCCTGATCCACAAAGGAGATACGACGGAGTATCTCAGATACTCCGTCGTATCTCTCAGAGTATCTATGCGACTGATTCATAGAATCAGTTACGCATAGATAGCCAGAAGATCCGACAGGTGTAATGGACTTACACTGTCGGATCTTAGGATGCAATACCGCGGCCGCCGCTGGGGGGAGTTTGCGTCGTAAACCAGCGTCGGGTATGCAAATTAGGAGTTACGGCGATCCACGAAGATTTTTCCCGTCGCTACGTTTTAGCAAGTGTTAGATTTCCATCGCAAAGATAGTGCACCTTTAACATGGTGGAAAATTACTCCACCATGTTAAAGTATGCCCGTCTTTCCCGCGTCGCTTTTGAATTTTTTATTTTTCCCGGCGTAAGTGCTTTGTTAACGTCGCGATTCTCAAAACGTTGTAAATTCGCGCAAAGCACGTCGGGAAATTTGCGACGGGAGCATGCGCAGTACGTCCGGCGCGGGAGCGCGCCTAATTTAAATGGTACCTGCCCCATTTGAATTGGACCGCCTTGCGCCGGACGTGTTTACGATACACCGCTGCAAATTTCCAGGTAAGTGCTTTGTGGATCGGGTACTTAGACTGAAAACTTGCGGCGGTGTAACGTAAACGGTTTACGTTACGCTGCGGGTATGTGAATCTGGCCCCATGTAACCAAACACACTCACATGTTTCTGACAATGAGGCTGATTGTGCAACAATAAAGGCTGACTTTTAAAAGGGGTGGTCCAGAAACTCCATATTCTGTAAGCCCAACTATTTTAGTCAGTGTTTATCTTTCGTCTAACAAGGCTGGTTATCCACCTTTTCTTCACTAAACTTGTTAGCAGATGCAGTTTTATAGTCTGCCAATAGGTGGCTCTGTTCTAAATATAGTGTGGTAGAGGGGATTATGTAATTAGGTGTTAGGCCCCTTAATAGGAAACCTACCTGTAGTGATGTAGTGGGTGGAGTTAGATCCCATATAAATGTCAGGAGGGAAGGGGCCCTATAGCTATCGTGTTGGCAAGTATGCAAATGCTATTGCGAAATGCCCTTAACTGGGCCAGGTAGTTCAACATCCAGAAGGACCAGCTGTAGGCACCCTGAATCCTTTACGGGCTTATGAGGATTGTGGGCGGGATGCAAAGAGCCTTTGACGTGAGGACTAGTACATCTGGGAAAGTGTGCAACATCTGGGCGTGTACCCGGCTGGGGACAGCTATAGAATGGGACAGAGAGAGAGACTAATATACAAAAAAAAAGCACCTTGTGAACTTCAGTGACATAAGCTGTGGACTTAATATACAGGAAGATTTCTTATAAGATTTGTGCTCATGTTCTGTGCCCAAATGTGTGCTACAGGACATCAGCTCCTGTATATGGCATTCCACACATTCAATGTGATGTTAGATGTCACGGTCGTCTTTGAGAAGTTCCAGTAAAGTGTGGAAAATGCATTAATGGTGTGGACATTCCTTTATTCTTTAATATTAAGGCCTAACGACAGGAATGTCATGAATGGACCATTAGCCAGGAGTTGGGCACAATATGGTGAAGGCTTTCATCTACCAGCAGTGGGTCGTTGTCCTATGCAAATAGAAGCGGGGTGGGAAACTGGACAATCTAGTGCCAACAACCAGCCAATCACAAGCCCCTCTATTGATGTCCCCCCAGAACTCAACTCCCCCCGCACCCTGTAATTGCTTCAAACACAGCTGATCACAGATGGAGGTAAAGGGACAATCACAGCTGCCATTTACCATGTGATCAGCTGTGTCCAATCACAGCTGATCCCGCGTAAACAAATGCCGGTTATCGACGTTTCCTTTCCTCAGCGCTGTCACTGAGTGAGGAAAGGAAAGACGATAACCGGCAATCCTGTGACAGTACACATTTACACTGATAATCAAGGCACTGATCATCAGTGCCCTAATGATCAGTGCTGCCCCATCAGTGCCCATCAGTTCAGCTCATTAGTGTCTATCAGTGAAGCATATCAGTGACCATCAGTGTCTCCTCATCAGTGACCATCAGTGCCGATTATCAGTGTCCATCAGTGAAGAAGAAAGATTACTTATTTGCAAACAAAAACAAATAAAAAGGTTTTGGTTTTTTTGTTTGGTTAGAAATCAATAAACAACCCAGTGGTGATTAAATACCACCAAAATAAAGCTCTATCTGTCTCCAAAGAATTATAAAAATGCATTTGGGTACAGTGCTGCATGACTGCGCAATTGTCATTAAAAGTGCGACAGCATTGAAAGCTGAAAATGAGCCTGGTTAGGAAGGGGTTGAAAGTGCAAGTAGTTAAACTACTAATCCCCCTACCTTACATGTAATGAAGATGAAGAATGGAAGACATGTGCTAAACCCATTAGATAGTTTGTTGGTAACTAGGGATCACCCCAAGATGGAACGTTTTATCGCACCAGTGGGAAAGTAGAGCCCTTTCTGGCAAAATGTGAAGGAAATACCAGGCAAGGAGTTTCCCAGGATTTATCCTGGAGCCAGGATAGCTGGTGAACCAGAGTAGTAATAGACTGACATGAAGTTGTCCCTCATATGGTCAGCGGATCCAAATCAGGCCAGCCAAAGAACACACGATGATATGTGGTATTGATGTTGTTATGCAGAAAGAACTATTGTGAGTAGTTGCAAATCAGCAGATCCTTCATCAATCCTCCCCATTTCCACGGATTGGGACTAGTGTTCAAAATGTGATAACACACGAGCATAGCCAATTTGTACACATATGTTGGGGCAATTTAACTACCAGTATGTCTTTGGCGTGTGAGAGGAGACCAATGCAAGGACAGATTGTATCCTAGCTGACATTCAAACTAGGGATCCCAGTGCTACAAAGCATAAGTACTAACTATTAAGCCACAATTCTGCCCCATCACATCTAGGAAGCATTATGTTACCTTTTTGTTCTTGGGTTGAGATAAAAATCAAAGGGCCGGATTCATATACATTGGCGTATCTGTCCGGCCTGCGTAATGTATCTCCGATACGTTACGCCGCTTTAACTTTGGGCGCAAGTTCTTTATTCAGAAAGAACTTGCACCCTTAGTTATGGCGGCGTAACGTATGTGTTGCGGCGTAAGGCCGCGTAATTGAAATGGGGATGTAGGGGGCGTGTTTTATTTAAATTTTGTTTGACCCCACGTTTTTGACGTATTATTTGAACGGCGCATGCGCCGTCCGTAAAATTTCCCAGCGTGCATTGCTCCAAATGACGTTGCATGGACGTCATTGTTTTCGACGTGAACGTAAATTACGTCCAGCCGTATTCGTGAACGACTTACGACTTAAAAAATTCAAAATTTGACCCGGGAACGACGGCCATACTTAACATAGGATACGCCGCTCTTACCCCTCATATAGCAGGGGTAACTTTACGCCGGAAAAAGTCGAATGCAACGGCGTAAAAAAAAAAGCGCCGGGCGGTCGTTTGTTTCTGAATCGGCGTAACTCCTCATTTGCATATTCGTTGCGTAAAGATACGGAAGCACCACCTAGCGGCCGGCCTGGAATTGCAGCCTAAGATCCGATGGTGTAAGACACTTACACCTGTCGGATCTTAGGGATATCTATGCGTAACTGATTCTCTGAATCAGGCGCATAGATACAACGGCCGGACTTAGAGATACGACGACATATCAGGAGATACGCCGTCGTATCTTCTTTCTGAATCCGGCCCAAAGACTTTGGATCCCAATATCACTTATGCTGCGTACACACGATCATTTTTCGGGTTGTAAAAAACAAAGTTTTTCAGGCTCTAGAAAAAACTATGTTTTTTTCAACTTGATCATTAAAACGGCCTTGCCTACACACGATCGTGAAAGAAAAATGCTCTAGCAAAGCGTGGTGACTTACAACACATACGACGGCACTATAAATGGGAAGTTCCATGCGGATGACGCTACCCTTTGGGCTGCTTTAGCTGATTCCGTGTTAGTAAAAGACGATTCGCGCCTTTCTGTCTGTTACAGCGTGATGAATGTGCTTACTCCATTACGAACGGTAGTTTTACCAGAACGAGCGCTCCTGTCTCATAACTTGCTTCTGAGCACGTCGTTAAACCCCACACACGACCATTTTTTACAACTCGAAAAACGACAACGTTAAAACGTCGTTAAAAAATAGAGCATGTTCGATTTTTTTTTTGCCCGTTTTTTAGAACCCGAAAAATGCTCTAAAGCCCACACATGAATCGTTTTTAATGACATTAAAAAAAAACAACTTAATTTTTTACAACCCGAAAAATTATCGTGAAAAATGATGCTTAAGACATCTAGCATTTTATAAAGAAAAGTTCCACAATGATGGCCTATTTTTCTCAATACAGGTTTCCTTTAAATATGTATACCCCCCTATAAGCATCTGCATCATCATAAAAAAGCCAAGATGGACCCCTTTCTAGCTCTTACCTTCTAGTAAGGTCCGTGTTCCATGTATGAGGATTTGGATGTCTTAGTGTGGATTGACACGATTATCTCAATACATCTCTACAGAGCGGAGAGTACAGAAGGCATCACAGTGACATCACACTTATTTTATTATTTATTGGATGCAAATCAGTGCTAATTCTATGTCAAACACAGTAAGGCTCTGGGTGTTTCCACGATGGGTTATATCGTGCTGCTTTCTTTACATTTAGGCTTAAAATACAACTGTATACAAACATTTCCATGTGGATTTGAATGCCAAAACCATCTCCTCTGGAAGAGAGTCAAAGTTCTCATTGGTCTGATCCCCCTGTAGTCCACTTTACAGCATGATTATTCACCAAAATGTGTCGATTTTTTTTCCCACTAATGGCTCGATGATTAAAGTGACCCTGTCCCAAAATAATAAATCACAGGAAGACTACAGGACACAGTAGTGACATAGGGGTCAGCAGGAGAAACCACAGTGCTCAGCATTGGAGACAGAAGATTGACACTCCCAGAAGTGTCAGATTCTGTAGAGACCTCGGGGGAAGAATCTATGCATCAGAGCAGCGTTCAATGATGCAAGCAGCAGTAAAGGTAAGTATTGTGTTATTGTGTTAGTATTGTGTTACTTCTTTCCATAGAAAAGCTTTCTTGTGATTTATTTTTAGCAACAGGGGGCCAGATTCACAGAAAAAGTACGCCGGAGTATCTGCTGATACTCCGGCGTACTTTAAAATTTGCCGCGTCGTATCTTTATTTGTAATTCACAAAGATACGACGGCTTTTGGCTAAGATGGCTTCGTACGCCTTCGGATCTTAGGATGCAATACTTCGGCGACCGCTGAGTGGAGTTTGCGTCGTTTTTTGCGTCCGGTATGCAAATTAGCTGTTTACGGCGATCCACAAAGGTACGCGCGTTCGTCGTATTCTCTTACGTCGTCGCTAGTCGGTTTTTCCCGTCGCAAACTTAAGCCTGCTATTTCATGGCTTAGATTTAGACCAGCCATGTTAAAGTATGGCCGTCGTTCCCGCGTCGAATTTCAATTTTTTTTTTTGCGTAAGACGTCCGGGAATACGAAAGGACGTAACGCACGTCGCCGTTCAAAAAAACACGTCGGGGCGCCGTAATTTCGCGCAAAGCATTAGGCGGGCATGCGCCGGACGGCTTTACACTACGCCGCCGCAAGTTTACACGCAAGTGCTTTGTGAATCAAGCACTTACGATGAAAACATGTGGCGGAGTAACGTAAAGGGAATACGTTACGCCGCCGTAATTGTTCGTGAATCTGGCCCAGGGTCCCTTTAAAGAGAAAAAGTCGAGTAGTATAAATGCTTACTTGCATGCTTACTTGCAGCAAGAATGCTTTTTTAGTGATTGGAATATGCCTCTAAATTTGCTCCATCTGACTTTTTCTGTCAGAATTGCCGCCAAGAAAAATTTGAGAGCTGGTTCTCAAATTTTCCAACAAGAAAAGTTCTTGGAGGAAATTCCGATCGCCTGTATGCAATTCTGACGCACCAAAAACCATGCATGGTCGGTAGCATTGAACTTCTTTATTCTCGGCTCGTCGTAGTGTTGTACGTCACCGCGTTCTTGACGGTCGGAATTTGGTGTGACCGTGTGTATGCAAGACAAGTTTGAGCCAAGATTCAATCGGAGAAAAATACACGTTTTTCTTGTCGGATTTTCCGTGTGTACGCGGCATAACACTTCCTCCTTGCAATCATAGTTTCTCCTCTCCTGAGAGTGTCTAATCACTATCTATGCAGGGCCAGCTTCTTTATTCCTCCCCTCAGCTCTATACAGCCGTGTCGAAAAGCTTTGAAAATGACACAAATGTTAATTTTCACAAAATCTGCTGCCTCAGTTTTTTATGAAAATTTGCATATACTTCAGGATGTTATGAAGAATGATCAGATGAATTGCAACTACTTGCAAAGTCCCTCTTTGCCATGAATATGAACTTAATCCCATTGTAGCGCTACCCCCGAAGGAGCCGCTGGTTGTTTTGGGATCGGCGTATTACGTTACCTCTTACCGTTGTCTAGGGGTGAAGTTGATGAGTAGATTAATAAGCGAATGTCCAGTCATCAAATAAAGGTTTTCTGAATGCTTTATTTCCGGCCCAACACGACCAACATCAACATGAGGTAGAGAGAAAAGGTTGATGAAGCAAGAGAACTTTGCAGTATCAGGCCTGGATATGAAAAGAGCGATCCTGCTCTCAGTAGTAGTAGATACAGTTCGTCGCCACTCTAGCCAGAGTGGGTGAAGTGCCCCCGGACAGACTCCTGCCACGAGCCTGGCAGCCGAAGTGTCACTTTAGGTGACTGGGAGGAACAGGTCTCTGCCACAGACCTGGCTCTGGTGGGCCTCTGCCACAGGCCTAGAACTCGGATGAGCTGAATGGTTGAGCTTATCCTCCCAGTAAATTGTGCTAGGGTCACCGGTTGGCAGTGGAAGTGTACCTGTCAATGATCCGGTCACCAGATCCCCGATGGTTCGTTCAAGCCCTTTTGGATAACCTGCCTCCGGGTTCTCCTCAAGCCGATCCCCCACCGTGCAGCACACAGCCTGGGATCTTCTCAGTAGAAGGGGGACCCAGTAAGTCACTGGGGCCCCTTAGTAGCATCAGTCACTCCAGGCCAGGAGGGCCCAGAGTCTGGAACTCTGCGTAGCGCGTGACCCCAGGCCAGGTAGGCCATAGTGGTGGGGCCCGCGATGTGCGCACACCCTGAAGATGGGTGCCGCACCTGGAACCAGGAACCCGCAAAGACCCCAAAAAATGGCGTCCGCCACAGATATACTCTCCCCCAGCATGCTCCGCGAGGGAAAACATTTCTACTGCATTTGTAAAGAAGGTTTAAAGGCGCCCAAGAAAGTCCAGCAAGCGCCAAGACCGTCTCCTAAAGTTGATTTAGATGTGGGATCGGGGCACCACCAGTGCAGAGCTTGCTCAGGAATGGCAGCAGGCAGGTGTGAATGCATCTGCATGGACAGTGAGGAGAAGAGTTTTGGAGGGTGGTCTGGTGACAAGAAGCGCAGCAAAGAACCCACTTCTCTCCAGGAAAATCATCACCGGACAGACTGATATTCTGCAAAAGGTACAGGGATTGGACTGCTGAGGACTGGGGCAAAGTCATTTTCTTTGATGAATCCCCTTTCCGATTGTTTGGGGCATCCAGAAAAAACCTTGTCCAGAGAAGAAAAGGTGAGCACTACAATCAGTCCTGTGTCATGCCAACAGTAAAGCATCCCGAGTCCATTTATGTGTGGGGTTGCTTCTCAGCCAAGGGAGTGGGCTCACTCACAATTTTGCCTAATGCCGCATACACATGACCGTTTTTCATGACGAGAAAATTTTAATTTTTTAAATTGGTCATTAAAAACGATCGTGTGTAGGCTCCAGAGGATTTTTCTCGACGAATAAAATGACCATTCAAAATTTAGAACCTGCTCTATTTTTTCTCGCCGTTTTTCACGTTGTCGTTTTTCTCGTCGTGAAAAACAGTCGTGTGTAGGCTTTAACGATGGGGAAAAAAACGTGCATGCTCAGAAGCAAGTTATAAGAAGGAAAATTTGCATAATCAGCCCAAAGTGTGGCGCCATTCCAATGGAACTTCCCCTTTATAGTGCCGTCTTACGTGTTGTACGACACAGCGCTTTGCCCGAGCATTTTTTATCACAATCGTGTGTATGCAAGGCAGGCTTGAGAGGAATCACGTCGAGAAAAAAATCGTTTTTTTCCATGACATGAAAAACGGTCGTGTGTACGCGGCATAAGAACACAGCCATGAATAAAGATTGGTACAAAAACATTTTCCGAGAGCAACTTCTCCCAACCATCCATGAACAGTTTGGTGATGAACAATGCCTTTTCCAGCATGATGGGGCACCTTGCCATAAGGCTAAAGTGATAACCAAGTGGCTTAGGCAACAACACATTGAAACTTTGGGTCCATGGCTGGGAAACTCCCAAGACCTTAATTCCATTGAGAACTTGTGGTCAATCCTCAAAAGGTGGGTGAAAAAAAAAAGAAGCCCACAAATTCTGACAAACTCCAAGCATTGATTAATAGGCTGCCATCAGTCAGAATGTGGCCCAGGAGTTGATTGACAGCATGCTAGGGTGAATTGCAGGTCTTGAAAAAGAAGGGTCAACACTGCAAATATTGACTCTTTGCATGAACTTAATGTCAAAGCCTTTGACACTTATGAAATGCTTGTAATTATTCTTCAGTATACCACAGTAACATCTGATAAAAAGATCTAAAAACACTGAACCAGCAGACTTTGTGAAAATTAAACACTTCCATACTGGGCCTATTTTGGCACTTCTCTCCTACATGCAAAAATGATAATTTTTTTGCTAGAAAATTACTCAGAACCACCAAACACTATATATGCTTTTTTTTAGCAGACACCCTAGGGAATAAAATGGCGGTCATTGCAACTTTTTATCTCGCACGGTATTTGCGCAATAATTTTTCAAAATTAAAAAATAACAAAACAGTAAAGTTAGCCCAATTTCTTTGTATAATGTGAAAGATGAAGTTACGCAGAGTAAATAGATACCTAACATGTCACGCTTTAAAATTGTGCACACTCATGGAATGGCGCAAAACTTCAGTACTGAAAAATCTCCATAGGCGCCGCTTAATTTTATTTTAAAGGTTACCAGTTTAGAGTTACAGAGGAGGTCTAGTGCTAGAATTGTTGCTGGCGCTCTAACGCACGCGACGATACCTCACATGTGTGGTTTGAACAATGTTTACATATGTGGGCGGGACTTACGTGTGTGTTCGCTTCTGGGCTCGAACTATCGGAGACAGGGGCGTTTAAAAATGTTTTTTATTATTTATTTATTTTTTTACTTAATTTATTTTATTTTTACACTTTTTTTTACATTTTTTTTTTTGATCACTTTTTTTCCTATTACAAGGAATGTAAACATCCCTTGTAATAGGAATGGTTGGTGACAGGTACTCTTTATGGAGAGATGTGGGGTCAATAAGACCCCACATCTCTCCTCCTCCTCCTCCTCTACTGCTTTGGTCTGCTCTGAGTTACACTGGTTACGGGTTTCCCTGCTCTACCCTGTTTTCTGGAGAGTTCTAGAAAGTAGTAGGTTGGGAGAGTCAAATCTACAGTTGGAATATTTCTATGGTCCCAGCCAGGGCCGGACTTACCATTGGCCTTGACTGGGCTCAAGCCCAGGGGCCCCACCCAATAGGGGGCCCCCTTTAAAAAAAAAAAAAAAAAATTTTTTTTTTTTTTTTTTTTTTTTTTTTAGGGGTCCGGAGGCCCCCAGGGCCCCGGATGGCAACCCCCCTTTTTTTTATTTATTTTTTGTAAAAAAATGTTTTTTTTATATATTTTTTATTTTTATATTTTTATATATATAATATAATATATATATATATATATATATATATATATATATATATATATATATATATTATTTTTTTTTATTATTATTATTAAAGGGCCCAGGGGTCTCCAGGGCCCCCGGATGGCAACCCACCTTTTTTATTTTTTTATAAAAAAAAATACATTTTTATATATATATATATATATATATATATATATATATATATATATATATATATATATATATTTTTTTTATTAAAGGGCTCAGAGGTCCCCAGGGCCCCATGTGGCAACCCCCCCTTTTTTTATTTTTTTTATAAATGTTTATTTTTTTATTTTTTTTATAAATGTTTATTTTTTTATTTTTTTTTATTTTTTTATTTTTTATTAAAAGGCCCAGAGGTTCCCAGGGGCCCAGAGGTCCCCAGGGCCCCCGGGTTTGGCAACCTCCCTTTTTTTATGTATTTTTTTATAAATGTTTTTTTTTATTATTATTAAAGGGCCCAGAGGTTTATTTTTTCTTTTTATTAAAAGGCCCAGAGGTCCCCAGGGCCCCGGATGGCTACATATATTTATATATATTTGTTTTCTTCTTTATTTCTTCTTTATTTTGTAAAGGCCCCCACGCTTCTCAATTTCAGGCGGCAGCACCCCCCCCCCCCAGGTTCTCTGCTTCAGGGGGCCCATGCCTTAAGCTGTGCAAGGGGCCCCAAAGTTCCTGATGGCGCATACCTCCCAACACGCACGGATTCTGTGGGACTTTCCCGCACAGACAGCTTCTTCCCGCAGTCCCGCAAAAGGGTTAATTTTCCCGCACTGCAAGAGGAGGAGGCAGCACGGAAGCAGGAGGAACCGGAGTGGTGTGTGGAGGACTGTGGCTGCTGAAGGGAAGAAAGCCGACAGCCGGGCTAATGACAGTCTGTGGCCCCGGCTGTTGGCACAGGTGAGAGGCACTCCCCCCCTCAACAACTGCAAAATCCCCCCCCGCTCAACAACTTTAATGCGCTCCCCCCCGCTCAACAACTTCAATTCGCTCCCCCCCGCTCAACAACTTCAATTCGCCCCCCCCCCGCTCAACAACTTCGATCCCCCCCAATTCTCGGCTCCAGGGGGCCCCTTCAACACTCAAGCCCAGGGGCCCCCACCACCCTAAGTCCTGCCCTGGTCCCAGCCAATCCCTGTGAGAGGGTGCCCAGTAGGTGTCTGAGAGAGTGAATAAATAGTTTGAGGCCTAGAGCAGAGGGGTTCTTGTCCAGGAGGAGAAGTTCCCAGCCTGAAGGGCTTCTGCGCTGGGCATCTAATCTTACAGATACAACCGGCCCTTTTGAGGGCAATCAAAAAATGCTGATGCGGCCCACGTAAAGAAAAATAGAACATGTTTTAAAATGTTCCTATAGATAAAAAAAACAATAGAAAAAAAAAAACGATCGTCTGTGTGGAACTCCATCGGAGAAAAATCCACGCATGCTCAGAATCAAGTCGACGCATGCTCGGAAGCATTGAACTTAATTTTTCTCAGCACTTCGTAGTGTTTTACGTCACCGCGTTGGACGCGGTTGGATTTTTGACTGATGGTGTGTAGGCAAGGCTGATGAAAGTCAGCTTCATCGGATATCCGACGGAAAAATCCATCGGATTAGATTCCATCAGATATCCGATCATGTGTACAGGGCATAACCGTGCTGATCAGCAATGTCGTCAGGAATTAAAGTGAGGGTGAATCCAAAATTTTTAGTTGTCCCTAGAAAAACGTCAAATGGGCAAACAGATAACCGTGATAACTGTCTAACTGTCTAAGAGACAGTGTTGTAAGTAACAGCGTTTAAATAAACGCCGGTACGCAACGATGGGCCTCCTGAGGGTAACGAGTAATCTACCAGATTACTTTTACCCTCTCCGCAACGCCGTTCCCATTACTTGGGCGGCGTTACCGCAATTACTTCTACCGCCACTAGATGCCAGCAGACTGGGTGGCCACAGGCCTGAGCTGGCCTGTGATTGGGTCACGGCGGGTCATGTGGCCATAGGCCTGAGCTGGCCTGTGATTGGGTCACAGCGGGTCATGTGGCCACAGGCCTGAGCTGGCCTGTCTGATCGCGGGTGGCGCATGCACGCGTCTGGAGAGCTCAGCCGCCTTCACCCGCCGATGCCGCCATCACCCGCTCACCGATGTCGCCGTCACCCGCCCGCCGATGTTGTCGTCACCCGCCTGCCGATGCCGCCGTCACCCGCCGATGCCCCCGTCACCCGCCCGCCGATGCTGCCGTCACCCGCCGATGCCGCCGTCACCCGCCGGTCCGGATCAACTTCAGTAAGAGCAGGTGAGGACCGGTGACCGTTGTGGAAGTGTCTGGGACTGAAGGGGGGGCAGTGGAATATGAATGGCAACTGGAAGCCATTTGAAAGCTTATATGTGTGACAGCACAGGAGTGTCAGATGGCAGGCGTTTCTCCCAGCAACTAAGTTACTACCAGGGATAACCTCAGGAGTGTTTGGTTCCTAGTCTGAACCTTGCTTTTGGAGCTATCCAGCTAGAAAGTTGTCACTGCCATTCACAAGCAATTGCAGCCTCACTGTGCCCATCAAATGCAGCCACTGTGCCATCAATTGTCCCCACTGTGCCATTCCATCAAATGCAGCCACTGTGTCATTAATTGTCACCACTGTGCCATGCCATCAAACGCAGCCACTGTGCATTCAATTGTCACCATTGTGCCATGCCATCAAACGCAGCCACTGTGCCTACCACTGTGCCCTTTAATTGTCACCACTGTGCCCTTTAATTGTCACCGCTGTGCCCTTTAATTGTCACCACTGTGCCCTTTAATTGTCACCACTGTGCCCTTTAACTGTGCCACTGGTTGGAGTTATATTTGTTATGCTAGAAAAAGCTATTGATCTATATGGGATGCTGTGAGGTTATACGCAGGGTATTATGCTTCTGGGAACATACTTTATTTTTATATATTGTACCTTAAGGAACATTTTATCGTTGATACAATAAATTATAGATTATTGTAGAATATTAAAAAAAAAAGTCAGTTACTTTGCTAAGTAACTAATTACTTTGCCAATGAAGTAACTGAGTCACTAACTCAATTACTTTTTCGGACAAGTAATTTGTAACTGTAACTAATTACTTTTTTAAAGGAAGATGAGCAACACTGCTAAGAGGGGTATTCCTTCACATTGAAAGATATTTTCTTACTTACTGTTGAGGATTCTACAGGACAGGAAGTGGAGAGTAATCTCCCTAATGGGACTTGAATGGAAAAAAAGACAGCGATTTTAAACCTTATTACTCTATTCAGAATTAAGTGCTAAGTTCACCTTTTATACCCTGTATGAATAAAAAAACAAAATAGTAATAAATGCATATCTTTTTTATCTTTGTTACCCACAATCAGCAGATCCCTGGTACAATGCCTGGATTCTGGAAACCCTCAGCACAATGTCTGTCCATACCTCCGATATGGGCAGCCAGTTACAGAATGGCAGAAAGAATTAACAGACTACAAGAGTGTTCTACAGCGCCCTCATACGTCACTGAGAACTACAAGCCATCAGCCGCGGAGGCCGACAGTAGATGTAGTTAATTCAGTCACAAAACTCTGTGAATGACTGATGCGCCTGTGGGGGTGGAGCCCCCCATGTCACACTGTATTTAAATTCTGACAGCTGGTGTGGGGAGAAGATCCCCTGACCTCTGTCATAGGGAGGGGGGATCAGGGGAAGAGGACACAGGGGCTGGTACATGTTCCACCATAAATAGAAAAAAGTTGGTCTTTAGATATACTTCAAATGTTATTTCCACCAAAGTAGGTAATGGACATGCAAACTATTTGACAGGTGACTAGAGCAGAATAAACATGAAACAGACCCTTGGGAAGGTACAACAGATGCTGTATATAATACATATAAGGATTTTCCTATGTCAATAGAACACTGAGCAGTGAATTCCCAGACCAGCGCACATGCTATATGAGCAAACTCAGGGGGTGGAGAGACTGTAATGGCATATCGTTTTTAAATTTAGAGATGGCAGCAGGTGGGGACGGAGGATACAGAGTAGAGAGAAAGGACAAGGATATAATTGAGATAAAGGGGAAAAAAATAAAGGAGGGGGGGGGGTTGATGCTGAGATGTTGATATACTTGGCATGCAGTGGGAGAGCGCCTCTAATCTCAGCTTTTCAAAGGCAAAAACCGGCATATAAAACGCCTGTTTTTGCCGCGAATTGCGCAGCGTTTTGCCGCGATTTGCGGCTGTCACCGTTTATCCCCAAAACACTGTAGACCCTCCCCAAGCTCAGAATCAAACTATTTGTGCCGCGTTTTGCCGCGTTTTGCTGCGTTTTGCCGCGTTTAGCGGCGTTTTGCCCCGATTTGCATCTAATACGCAAAAGCTGAAAGCTTCTGAACCCAAAATTTTGGGTTTGGAAAAACGGCCCTAAACCCAACTGCTTTGAAACGCCAAAAAACGTGATCGTGTGCATGGACACATAGGATAACATTAAATGTGTTCAGGGGCAGTTGAAAAAAATGCCCAAATGCCTCTGAACTCGAGTTTAGCAGCGTCTCGTGTGCATGGGGCCTAATACGTAAGCCCATGTCCTTTTGAAAATAAGAGTATCAATGCCCCATACAAGGGATCATTATATAAGCTTGACTTTTTTTCACCTTTTCTCCACCCTTTCCAGGTAAAATTTTATTTTTAGTCCTTGGAAATTTTACCTGTATGTAATAAAAAAAAATTGGTGACTACTCAGTGATGGGAGAAAAAAAAAAAAAAAAGAGGACCTTGTCTGTCACATGCCATCCTGAGAAAATGGCAAGCATTAAAAAAAAAAAAAAACAGGAGGGGAGGGAGGGAAAATAGAGGGGTGGGGCTGAACCTCTGACTGGTCTTTAAGGGAAAACTCAATTTTTTTTGCAAAACAAAAATTTAAAAAAAATTCCCTTCCAGAGAAATCTTTTAAATGGACTGGACTGAATATTTTTTTTAAATGAACCTGTAAAACAATTTTCTGTCCTTATTACCACCTGAGCAGTCTCAGTGTTGTAATAACAAGAGAAACAGCCTCACTAAACTTTTTATCTATGATTCTTTGAGTCATTAAAGTGATTGTAAAGTCAGAAGGTCTTTTTATCTTAGGCCCCTTTCACATTGAGGAGTTTTTCAGGCGGTAAAGCGCTAAAAATAGCGCTGCTATCCCGCCTGAAAAACTCCTGCCCAGCTACCTCAATGTGAAAGCCGAAGGGCTTTCACACTGAGGCGATGCGCTGGCGGGAGACAAAAAAATCTCCTGTCAGCAGCATCTTTGGAGCGGTGAGAGGAGCGGCATGTATACCGCTCCTTCACCGCTCCTTCCCATTGAAAACAATGGGAACCGCGGCAATACCGCCCGCAATGCGCCTCTATAGAGGCGCATTGCGGGCGATATTAACTCTTTATCGGCCGCTAGCGGGGGTTAATACCGCACCGCTAGCGGCTGATACCCGCGGCAATTCCGGCGGTATAGCGCCACTATTTTTAGCGGCGTTATACCGCCACCGCAGCTCCCGCCCCAGTCTGAAAGGGGCCTTAATGCACACTTACCTGAGCTCCATCTTGATCCAGCGATGTTGTAGGAGTGTCTTGGCTGCCCGGGACTCTCCCTCCCCATTTGCTGAGACAGCAATGCAGCGCCATTGGCTCCCACCGCTGTCAAAGTCAGTGAGCCCAATGAGGCGAGAGAGAGTTGGGGCCAAACCACGGCTCTGTGTCTGAATGGACAGACAGAGCTGCAGCTTAGCTGCCCCCATAGCAAGTTCCTTTGCTGTGGGGGCACTTGGCAGGAGGGAGGGTCCAGAAGCGAGGGACTTGAGAATAGGAGGATCTTGGTTGCTCTGTGCAAAACCACCTGCACTGAGGAGGTAAGTATAACGGCCCAGATTCTCAAAGGGCTTACGACGGCGCAACGCCATGTATGCCGTCGTAAGTCCTAATCTGGGCCGTCGTATCTATGCGACTGATTCTTAGAATCAGTTACGCATAGATATCCATTAGATCAGACAGGCGTACGCCGTCGGATCTTAAATGCAATTTTTTTTTGTCCGCTAGGTGTCGCCTCCGTCGTTTTCCCCGTCGAGTATGCAAATGAGCTAGATACGCGAATTACCGAACATACGCGCGGCGACACAGTAAAGTTACAACGTTTACGTTAGGCTTGTCCCGGCGTAAAGTTGCCCCTGGGTATATGAGGCGCAATCAATGTTAAGTATGGCCGTCGTTCCCGCGTCAAAATAAAAAAATTGACGTAGTTTGCGTAAGTCGTCCGTGAATGGGGCTGGACGCCATTTACGTTCACGTTGAAACCAATGACGTCCTTGCGACGTCATTTGGAGCAATGCACCCTGGGATATTTTACAGACGGCGCATGCGCAGTATGTTCGGCGCGGGAACATGCTTAATTTAAATGCTACACGCCCCCTACCCGCCTAATTTGAATTAGGCGGGCTTGCGCCAGGTGATTTACGCTACGCCGCCGCAACTTTACAGGCAAGTGCTTTGTGAATAAAACACTTGCATAAAAAACTTGCGGCGGCGTAACGTAAATGAGATACGTTACGCCCGCCCTATGTTACGCGATTCTACGTGAATCCGGGCCAACATGTTTGTTATTTTTTTTAAACAGAGACTTTAGTATCACTTTAAAGTGATTGTAAAGGCTCGTTTTTTTCCCTATAAAAATAACAAATGTTATACTTACCTCCTCTGTGCAGTTGGTTTTGCACAGAGCAGCCCAGATCCTTCTCTTCTCCGGTCCCTCTTCTGTGACCCTGGCCCATCCCTCCTGTTCAGTGCCCCCACAGCAAACAGCTTGCTATGGGGGTACCCAAGCTGAGTCACAGCTTTGTGTGTCCATTCAGACATGGAGCCCCATCCCCTCTCTCCCCTGATTGAAGGATCAAGGAAGGAAGGGTAAACCCTTGAAGTCACACATCTCTGATGTCCTACTGCAATTAAGGGAGTAGCAACTTCAGCTTGGACCAGGCCACGCCCCAAACACGTTTCACTCCGTCCCCTAGAGCTTAGTCATGGGGATGACTCCCAAATCTCTACCCTGATTGGCTAGCTGACTTTGATTGACAGCAGCGGGAGCCAATTGCGTTGCTGCTGTGTCTCAGTCAATCAGAAAGGAGACTCTGAATGGCTGAGGCAATCGTGGACATAGCTGGACCTCAGGTAAGTGTGCTTTTTTGCATTTTCCAGATTTGCACTACAGCCCATTTAACATTATTTCCTATGGAACACGTTCTGTAGAGCAAATCTGCAAAAAGCACAAAAAATGCATCGTGTGAATCAAGCCTTATGGGGGCTGAGGGGGGCTGCTGCACACAGAAGGCTTTAAGATAAAAAAACTTCTGCATTTACAACCCCTTTAACCACTTCAGCCCCGGAAGGATTTACCTTCTTCCTGACCAAGCCCTTTTTTGCGATACGGCACTGCGTCGCTTTAACTGACAATTGCGCGAACGTGCGACGTTGTACCCAAACAAAATTGACGTCCTTTTTTTCCCCACAAATAGAGATTTCTTTTGGTGGTATTTTATCACCTCTGCGATTTTTTTTTTTTGCGCTATAAACAAAAAAATAGTGAAAATTCTGAAAAAAAAGCAATATTTTTTCCTTTTTGCTATAACAAATACCCCCAAAAAATATATAAATAGTCAAATTTCTTCCTCAGTTTAGGCCGATATGTATTCTTCTACATATTTTTGGTAAAATAAAATTTCAATAAGCGTATTGGTTTCTGTAACGAGACCCTTGCTCGCTCGCTTCCGCTCCCCCGACACTCCTCTGCTACTATTGAGTCAGCTTGCAGATCGCAACGTCTGATGGTTCGGTCATCCAAGGCTTCGGGATCCGAACTACAGCTATGTGCCGTTCGGAATCCATTAGAACAAACACCAAGCAGACTGTATGTAAGTTCAAACAGGAAGACTTTTATTGGAAGCACACAACACACTTTTTTACAGAATTTGGAACATCCCGCCCCCAACAACCGCTTTGCTATTAGTCAATTGTAAAGTACATGTAGTTCTCCTTCAGGTCCTCTTAGCCATGCAAATGAGGACTTGAAAATGAGTCAGCAGGGATTGGTCCGATAGCTTGAATAGAAGGACTGCTATGTGTAATGAGACAGAAGCCCCAGGGGGCAATCAATGTACACAATAGCCAGACACAGAACAATGGAGCCGTCTGGAGCCTTAAGACAGGGCAGAAGACCCCCCACTGTGTAACAGATTTCAAGGAGGAACACTTCCACATTCCAAGGTTCATGACAATACTTCCCCTGGGAAAAAGTCCAACAGCCACAGTGGGACCCCGAACGGGTCAAGTCGAGGATGTTGGAAAAGTAGTCTTAGGCCCCATACACATGGGGCCTAAGCGCAGAGGCGCTTCAGTTCGCATGTGCCGCGCTATATAAGTTTTTCATTCATTCATTCATTCACACATGGTCGGACCAAACCGATGAGACTGGCCCGTCGGACCGTTTTCATCGGTTCACCTCTGAAGTGGCCGTACGGCCTGATATGTGTACACACCATTAGTCCAAAATCCGAGCGGGCCAGAACGCGGTGATGTCAAACACACGACGTGCTGAATAAAACGAAGTTCAATGCTTCCAAGCATGCGTCGACTTGATTCTGAGCATGTGCGGGTTTTGAACCGATGCTTTCTGTACTAACCATCGGTTTGGTCCGATAGGGCATCGGTCCATCGGTTCGGTTTTGAAGCATGTTTAGAAATTTTGGACCGAAGGAAACCAGACCGATGGCCTATACACACGGTCGGTTTGGTCCGATGAAAATGAACTTCGGTTCATTCTCATTGGACCAAACCGACCGTGTACGGGGCCTTAAGGTTCCAGGTCTGTCTGCCGGGGTAACCCCTCCCGTCTCAGTTCCAGCATGTCCCGGGTCCCCAGTATCTTTTCTGGCCCATAGTCTGTCGGTAGGAGGCCCGCTCCCAGTCCCTTCCAAAACACACAGTGACAGTGGGTTCTGTCACAGTTTCCACAAAAGTTATCGCGTCTACAAAATAGGGGATAGATTTATGGCATTTTTATTATTATTTTTTTTTATTAGTAACAGCGGCGATATGCATTTATCGTGACTGCGACATTGCGGCGGACAGATCAGACACTTTTGACACTATTTTGGGGCCATTAACAATTATACAGCGATCAGTGCTATAAAAATGCACTGATTACTGTGTAAATGTCACTGGCAGGGAAGGGGTTAAAGTTTAAACACTAGGGGGGCGATCAAGGGGTTAAATGTGTTCCCTGAGCGTGTTCTAACTGTAGGGTTGATGGGCTCACTAGAACACAACAGAGATCACTGCTTCAGATGACTGGGAGCAGTAGATACCTGTCATGTTGCTAGGCAAAACATGGAAATGCCTTGTTCACATAGGCACCTCCCTGTTCTGCCTCTCCGTGCCACAATCGTGGGCCACCTGAAGAAATCAACGTTTTGCGCACCCGTGCCATTTTGACGACGTATGTCGTCGTGAGCCGCTCGGCAAGTGGTTAAGGCCTGGTTCTCACCTATGCAGTTTGCTTTTGATCCGTTTTTGCATGTGCATTTTTTATGCTCTTTTTTGGCCAAAGCGCATCAAAAACACGTAAAAAGAAGAGCTCCTGGGAAAATACTGATACCATTTTTTTTTTTTACATACTGGCATATTAACAGCCCTTTGCCCAAAACAGCTTAAATACACCAATTTATACAATTTAATCACAAAGTTTATCAGTTTAGATGACTTCCGCATATTATAAGATTGAAAAACTTTTGGTTGCTTGAATGCAAAAAGATTCCATGTCCCGTCCTTATAACGTCACACTGTACAGCCATTTCTTATGGGAGCGCTGAATATGAACTTCCTGTAGTTTCACTTGAATCTGCAGCTGCGAACAAATCGTAGGCAGCTAAAACAAGACAAAGATTAGAATGTTAAAATCAAATATATTATCAAAAAGGGGAAAAACTTAAAGCGGAGTTCCACCCTAAAAATGAACTTTATATTAACAGCTTGCCTTTAATGTAAAAAATATATATATATATTTTTTTACTCACTTCTATCTGGGTGTTACTAGGCAGTTTCGTAATCTGCCTAGTTCCTGGGCCTAGGTGGATCAACTTCCTGTCTTAAGACCCCATTGCCTCCTGGGAAATTATGACACTCATTGAATGCACACTGTCAGTTTCTCACAGCGTGTATTAGAAGGTGCAGTCAGACTGAGCCAACCTGAATTCCAGGCTGGAGGATATCCAACATCATCTAGTGCTTTCCTCCCCAGCTTAAAGGGGTTGTAAAGCTTCACGTTTTTTTCACCTTAATGCAGCCTATGCATTAAGGTGAAAAAACATCTGATGCTTACAAGCCCCCCCCCCCAGCCCCCCGTTTACTTACCTGAGCCCTCGAAAGTCCTGCGTCGTGACTTCTTGGCCCGGGCTTCTTGGCTCTTCTTGGCTCTTCATTGGATGATTGATAGCAGCACAGCCATTGGCTCCCGCTGCTGTCAATCAAATCAATAAAACGGCGCTTCTAGGGTGACCACATTTCCAAACTACCATTCAGGGACACCCCAAAAATCAGCGTGTGCTGTAACGAATCACAGCACAGTGATTGGACACAAGAGGCGGAATTTATGATTTCTCCAATCACAAGCAGGGGGCCGGATTGTGCTCCTCCAGGCAATTACCGGTCAGGACAAGTACTGTCAGTGAGTAAAGCAGTGATGTGGCGGCCTTTTTTGGGGGCATAAGATTGGCCCAGGAGGTGGCTGTATCAGTTTCATTCTGGGACACTGTATTGTCCTGGAATGAATGCGCCCGGGACAGACCTGCAAAATGCGGGACTGTCCCGGGCAATCCCGGACACGTGGTCAACCTAGGCGCGCCGGGGGGCATGGCCGAGTGATACAGTCTGTATCAATGGAGCGTGCCCGCAAGCTAACCCCCTTGGGAGAGAGCTTCCCAGAGTGGGGTTAACTCTTGAGGGAAGGAGCCGAGACAGCCGCCGAGGGACCCCAGAAGACGAGAATTAAGGCCACTCTGTGCAAAACGAGCTGCACAGTAGAGGTAAGAATGACATGTTTGTTATTAAAAAAAAAGGAACCTTTACAACCCCTTTAATTGTCCCTGGCCCATCCCTTTCATTTATTGGATTTCAGTTCTTTTAATTATGGAGGCTCAGCATCATTACTGGGGCAGTCTGCTGTTTTCAGTATGCTACATAAAGCCCCTCCCACCATCTATGATCTGCCTGCACTGCATAGAGAAACACAGATCCGGATAGTGATGGCATTGTTGAATTAAAAGTAAGATATATAATACAGATGAAAAGTTTTCATTTCAAAATGTCATTAGAATGTTGATGGGGGGAGGGTAAACCTGGAAGGCAAAATATAAGCAGATTAAACTTTAACTTTAACTCAGCTCCACCTAAACCTAGCATTTCGGTCTCACTATTTTCCTGTGTTCTTTGGATGGAAGTTTTGGGGGTCTGTTAGGGGGAGCAATGGCTGTGGAATGTGGGAGTGGTAACTACTGGGGTGACTTACTGGCTGTTTTATGTGCCCCATTACCCCTCTTCTTCTTTTCATGCTGAGCCACTGCTGGGAAGGGAGGGGGACAGATTGAGCTGAAGTGCTGAGTAACTGCTGGGATAGTAAATAAAAGGAGATGTACTGCTAATTTACTGCTGGGATAGGGAACAGAGGAAGCTGAGCTGTGGTGTTACTGCTGGGATAGGGAACAGAGGAAGCTGAGCTGTGGTGTTACTGCTGGGATAGGGAACAGAGAAAGCTGAGCTGTGGTGTTACTGCTGGGATAGGGAACAGAGAAAGCTGAGCTGTGGTGTTACTGCTGGGATAGGGAACAGAGGAAGCTGAGTTGTGGTGTTACTGTTGGGATAGGGAACAGAGGAAACTGAGCTGTGGTGTTACTGTTGGGATAGGGAACAGAGGAAGCTGAGCTGTGGTGTTACTGTTGGGATAGGGAACAGAGAAAGCTGAGCTGTGGTGTTACTGTTGGGATAGGGAACAGAGGAAGCTGAGCTGTGGTGTTACTGTTGGGATAGGGAACAGAGGAAACTGAGCTGTGGTGTTACTGCTGGGATAGGGAACAGAGGAAGCTGAGCTGTGGTGTTACTGTTGGGATAGGGAACAGAGGAAGCTGAGCTGTGGTGTTACTGCTGGGATAGGGAACAGAGGAAGCTGAGCTGTGGTGTTACTGCTGGGATAGGGAACAGAGGAAGCTGAGCTGTGGTGTTACTGCTGGGATAGGGAACAGAGGAAGCTGAGCTGTGGTGTTACTGCTGGGATAGGGAACAGAGGAAGCTGAGCTGTGGTGTTACTGCTGGGATAGGGAACAGAGGAAGCTGAGCTGTGGTGTTACTGTTGGGATAGGGAACAGAGGAAGCTGAGCTGTGGTGTTACTGCTGGGATAGGGAACAGAGGAAGCTGAGCTGTGGTGTTACTGCTGGGAGAGGGAACAGAGGAAGCTGAGCTGTGGTGTTACTGTTGGGATAGGGAACAGAGGAAGCTGAGCTGTGGTGTTACTGCTGGGATAGGGAACAGAGGAAGCTGAGCTGTGGTGTTACTGTTGGGATAGGGAACAGAGGAAGCTGAGCTGTGGTGTTACTGCTGGGATAGGGAACAGAGTAAGCTGAGCTGTGGTGTTACTGCTGGGATAGGGAACAGAGGAAGCTGAGCTGTGGTGTTACTGTTGGGATAGGGAACAGAGGAAGCTGAGCTGTGGTGTTACTGCTGGGATAGGGAACAGAGGAAGCTGAGCTGTGGTGTTACTGCTGGGATAGGGAACAGAGGAAGCTGAGCTGTGGTGTTACTGCTGGGAGAGGGAACAGAGGAAGCTGAGCTGTGGTGTTACTGTTGGGAGGGGGGGGGCAGAGGGAGTTGAGGTGCTGAATAACTGCTGGGGGGGGGGGCAGAGGACACTGAGGTGCTAAATTACTGCTTGGAGGGGGAGCAGAGGACACTGAGGTGCTGATTTACTGATGGGAAGGGGAACAGAGGAACTGAGCTGTTGAGTTACTGATGGGAAAGAAGAGGGAGCCGAGCAACTAAATTACTGCTGGTACAGTGAGGAAAAAAAAGTATTTGATCCCCTGCTGATTTTGTACATTTGCCCACTGACAAAGAAATGATCAGTCTATAAATTTAATGGTAGGTTTATTTTAACAGTGAGAGACAGAATAACAACAGGAATATCCGAGAGAACGCATTTCAAAAAAGTTATAAATTGATTTGCATTTTAATGAGTGAAATAAGTATTTGATCCCCTATCAATCAACAACATTTCAGGCTCCCAGGTGTCTTCAGGTAATGAGCTGAGATTAGGAGCACTCTCTTAAGGGGGGGGGGTGCTCCTAATCTCAGCTGGTTACCTGTATAAAAGACACCTGTCCACAGAAACAATCAGATTCCAATTCTCTCCACCATGGCCACGATTAAAGAGCTGTCCAAGGATATCAGGGACAACACTGTAGACCTACACAAGGCTCGAATAGGCTACAAGACCATCGGCAAGCAGCTTGGTGAGAGGGTGACAACAATTGGTGAGATTATTCACAAATGAAAGAAACACAAAATAACTGTCAATCTCCCTCAGTCTGGGGCTCCATACAAGATCTCACCTTGTGGGGTTTAAATGATCATGAGAACGGTTAGGAATCAGCCCAGAACTACATGGGAGAATATTGTCAATGATCTCAAGGCAGCTGGGACCATAGTCACCAAGGAAGAAATTGGTAACTTTGCCGTGAAGGACTGAAATCCTGCAGAGCCTGCAAGGTCCCCCTGCTCAAGAAAGCACATGTACCGTCCTGTCTGATGTTTGCTAACAAACATCTGAATGATTCAGATGAGACCAAAATTGAGCTCTTTGGCATCAACTCAACTCACCATGTTTGGGAGAGGAGGAATGCTGCCTATGACCCCAAGAACACCATCCCCACCGGCAAACATGGAGTTGAAAACATTATGCTTTAGACCTTCAGTACAACTTCCCTGCATGAAAGGAACGATGGATGGGGCCATATACTATCAAATATTGGCTTAGAACCTTCTTCTCTCAGCCAGGGTATTAAAAATGGGTCATGGATGGGTATTCCAGCATGACAATGACTCAAAACACACGACCAGGGCAACAAAGAAGTGGCTCAAGAAGAAGCACATTAAGGTCCTGGAGTGGCATAGCCAGTCTTCAGACCCTAATTCTATAGAAAATATGTGGAGGGAGCTAAAGGTTTGCGTTATCAAACGTCAGCCTCGAAACCTTAATGACTTGAAGAGGAACTGCAAAGAGGAGTGGGACAAAATCCCTCCTGAGATGTGTGCAAACCTGGTGGCCAACTACAAGAAACATCTGACCTCTGTGATTGCTAACAAGGGTTTTGCCACCAAGTACTAAGTCGCTGTTTACACACAGAGCTCCACGTCCCTCCTCTGTCACTGCTGATCGCGGGTACCTGGTGGACATCGCGGCCGCCAGGCACGTGCATCGGCATCACGTGACAGGCACAGTTTTTCCTCCGCTGCGCGCCCTCGGCGGCGTGAGGGGGGAATGTAAACAGCAGGACATCCAGGGACATCCACCCGGCAGGTGAGAGCCGCGCTGTGGGCGTCTTTCGTCTATAGCGCGGCTCTCAAGTGGTTAAGCCCCAGACCATTTTGTTGCTAAATGACCGGGCCACTTTTTGCGATTCGGCACTGCATCGTTTTAACCAACAATTGCGCGGTCGTGCGACGTGACTCCCAAACAAAATTGACGTCCTTTTTTTCCCACAAATAGAGCTTTCTTTTGGTGGTATTTGATCACCTCTGCAGTTTTTATTTTTTGCGCTATAAACAAAAATAGCGCGACAATTTAGAAAAAAATGAAATATTTTTTACTTTTTGCTATAATAAATATCCCCAAAAAATATATAAAAAAAATATTTTTTTCCTCAGTTTAGGCCGATGCGTATTCTTCTACATATTTTTGGTAAAAAAATTGCAATAAGCGTTTATTGATTGGTTTGCGCAAATGTTATAGGGCCATATTCTGGTAGAAAGTAGGCGGGCGGCGTGTAAGCCATTTACACTCCGCCGCCCTAACCTACAGGAGCAAGTGCTGTATTCCCCAAACACTTGCTCCGTAGTTTGGGGCGGCGTAGTGTAATTGGCCCGGCGTATCCCCGCGTATATCCAAGGGGGCGGCTTGTATTTAAATTAAGCACGCCCCCGATTAGAACGAACTGCGCATGCGCCGGGCTTAAAATAGTCCAGTGCGCATGCTCCAGTTCTCGGTGTAAAACGTCAATGACGCACACGTCGGCGTCATTGACGTTTTAAAGTCGTATTCGCGGACGACTTAGTAAAACGACGTACACGGCGGGAAAACACGACGCGGACCCGACGCCATACTTAACATGGCCTACGTGGGACTGGCGTAAGGTTACCCCTCATATAGCAGGGGTAACCTTACGCCTACGCAAACGACGTTAGCGACGGTTACGCGACGCGATTTCGTTCGTGAATGAGCGTATCAGGCTCATTTGCATAAACAAATGAGACCTGAACGTAAACGCCACCTAGCGGCCGGCGGAGTAATTACATTTAAGATCCGACAGTGTAAGTGACTTACACATGTCGGATCTTAAGCGTATCTATGCGAAAATGATTCTAAGAATCACTCGCATAGATACGCGGCCCAAAAAAGAGAGATACGATGGAGTATCCTGAGATACTCCATCGTAACTATACTCAGAATATGGCCCATAGCGTCTACAGAATAGGGGATAGTTTTATAGCATTTTTATTAATATATATTTGTTTTACTAGTAATGGTGGCGATCAGCGATTTTTATCGTGACTGCGACATTATGGCGGACATATCTGACACTTTTGACACATTTTTGGGACCATTGTCATTTTTACAGCGATCAGTGCTATAAAAATGCACTGTTTACTGTGAAAATTACACTGGCAGTGAAGGTGTTAACAACTAGGTGGCGCTGTAGGGGTTAAGTGTTCCCTAAGGAGTGATTCTTACTGTAGGGGGGCATGGCTTGCTGTGACACGTCAGGCCTCGTACACACGACCGAGTTTCTCGGCAAAAACCAGCAAGAAACTTGGTGGGAGCTTTTTTTTGCCGAGGAAACCGGTCGTGTGTACATTTTCGACGAGGAAACTGCCGAGGAACTCGACGAGCCAAAAAGAGAGCATGTTCTCTATTTCCTTGACGAGAATGGAGAAAATTGGCACGTCGAGTTTCTCGACAGCCTAACAAGGAACTCGACGAGCAAAACGATGTGTTTCGCCCGTCGAGTTCCTCGGTCGTGTGTACGAGGCCTCACAGATCATTGTTCCCGATTACAGGGAACATGATCAGTGACAGTGTCTCTAGGCAGAAGGGGGAGATGTTGTGTTTACACTAATATCCCCCCGTTCTATCTCTCCACGAGACGATCGCAGGTAAGCCCACGGCGTTCGAGTCCGCGGGACCCGCGGGCGGGCTTACGGAGTGTGCGCATCCGCAACAACTGCTTCTTAAAGGGGACGTATATATACGTCCTTTTGCCTGCCCGTGCCATTCTGTGTGCCTTGGGGCGGCAAGCGGTTAAAATGCAAATCAATGTATAACTTTTTTGAAATGCGTTTTTCTGGATATTGTTGTTGTAATTCGGTCTCTCACTGTTAAAATAAATCTACTATTAAAATTATAGAATGATCATTTCTTTGTCAGTGGGCAAACGTAGAAAACCAGTAAAGGATCAAATACTTTTTTCCCTCACTGTATGGTAAATCAAGAGGGAGTTGAGCTGTAGAGTTACTGTTTTGATGTGAAAGCAGAGTAAGCTGAGCTGCAGAGTTACTGTTGAGATGTGAAAGCAGAGGGAGCTGAGCTGCAGAGTTACTGTTGAGATGTGAAAGCAGAGGGAGCTGAGCTGCAGAGTTACTGTTGAGATGTGAAAGCAGAGGGAGCTGAGCTGCAGAGTTAGGCCTCGTACACACGACAGAAATTCTCGGCAGAATTCGCCGAGAAACTCGGTCAAAACCCGGATTCTGCCGAGAAACTCTGTCGTCTGTACAGTTTTGGCTCGATGGAGCCGCCGAGGAACTCGACGAGAAAATAGAGAACATGTTCTCTATTTTCTCGTTGTCCTCGTTCTTCTATGGGAGAAGCCGGCCCGTCGAGCTCCTCGGCGGCTTCATCCCAAAACTCGACGAGGAACTCGACGTGCCAAGCACGTCGAGTTCCTCTGTCGTGTGTACGGGGCCTTACTGTTGAGATGTGAAAGCAGAGGGAGCTGAGCTGCAGAGTTACTGTTGAGATGTGAAAGCAGAGGGAGCTGAGCTGCAAAGTTACTGTTGAGATGTGAAAGCAGAGGGAGCTAAGCTGCAGAGTTACTGTTGAGATGTGAAAGCAGAGGGAGCTGAGCTGTATAGTTACTGTTGAGATGTGAAAGCAGAGGGAGCTGAGCTGTAGAGTTACTGTTGAGATGTGAAAGCAGAGGGAGCTGAGCTGCAGAGTTACTGTTGAGATGTGAAAGCAGAGGAAGCTGAGCTGTATAGTTACTGTTGACATGTGAAAGCAGAGGGAGCTTAGCTGCAGAGTTACTGTTGACATGTGAAAGCAGAGGGAGCTGAGCTGCAGAGTTACTGTTGAGATGTGAAAGCAGAGGGAGCTGAGCTGTAGAGTTACTGTTGAGATGTGAAAGCAGAGGGAGCTGAGCTGCAGAGTTACTGTTGACATGTGAAAGCAGAGGGAGCTTAGCTGCAGAGTTACTGTTGACATGTGAAAGCAGAGGGAGCTGAGCTGCAGAGTTACTGTTGAGATGTGAAAGCAGAGGGAGCTGAGCTGTAGAGTTACTGTTGAGATGTGAAAGCAGAGGGAGCTGAGCTGCAGAGTTACTGTTGAGATGTGAAAGCAGAGGGAGCTGAGCTGCTAAGATACTGCTGGAAAGAGGAAACTTGAGCGGTTGAAAGAACTCTGATTATTGTAAACTGGAAGGAATCAACTGTCTTTCTATTCTCTCCCAGCTGACATGATAGTCCCCCATTTAAGTGGATGGAGGCATGCATAGTGTGTATCCCCCAGTGCAGCTTGGAAAATTTCAGCCAGAGGTTGTGTTCTTTTGGTCAGGTCATACAGTGGGGTTCTCCAGACAGTGAGGTTGTAGTAAATAGTTAGCATGCTTTTTATACAGACATAGGTGCAACCACCATTCTCATATTTGGTGCCACTAGGTGGTGGAACTATATGGTTATAATGTAATTTCCTGTCTCTGTGTTCCTGTTGTTTTCCAATTAATCAAGAAGGGCTCAGTCATGTGTCTAGCAACATTCCAACTGGTAAGAGTCATATCTTTATGCATATGACATGCGTTTCAGAAAGTATATCACTTCTTCAGTGTTCTTCCAGAAAGTATATCACATCTTCAGCATTCTAGTGCAGTGTTTCTCAACTCCAGTCCTCAAGGCGCCCCAACAGGTCAGGTTTTCAGGATTTCCCTCAGATGAAACACTGTGGTAATTACTAGTGAAACTGATCAAATCACCTGTGCAAAATAATGGAAAGTCTGAAAACATGACCTATTGGGGCACCTCGAGGACTAAAGTTGAGAAGCACTGTTCTAGTGAAATGACAGGGAGGAGAAAAGGATAAGTGCACTAAAAGCTATAGGAGCCTTGGTTTCACCCAAGCTTAGGGACTTACAAACCCTACCAAAATGTGTGCTTTCACAATATACATTACCCCATACACACCCTTTTTGCCATAAAGCTTTTTCCGAGCGTGGTTTTTCCTTGGCTTTGACCTTGACCTTGATTGTTCTGAGGAATCTGTAGACGTTGTCTGTGAATGTAAAATGATTGGCTCGTGATTTTGAACATTCTAAACCATTATACAGTACTAGGTCAGGTACTATGTGCTGCTAGCTGTAGTTGTGGCAAAAGATACAAATGTGATTGTTTGCTAGTTAGAAGCATCAGGGCCGTCTTTAATATGGTTTGGGCCCAGGGCAAACATTTTTTTTGGGCCCCCCTCCAGCTTATTTTGGGCCTGGCTGGTTCACATGTATGTTTTGGCGGTCCTCATTTGTGCAGGTACAGCAGCCCATTGATTTGAATGGGCTGCCATGCCTTTGTTTCCTGCAGAAAAAGGTGCATTCAGCATTTTAAAAATACACTTGCCTTGAAATCCATTCTGCTTTTGCACCATGCTACTTACCTGCAGTTCTTGCACACACAAACGCACTGTGTTTTTAAAAGCGTGACCTAAACATCTAAAAATGCAGCAAGTTTGACAGTGCGGGAACTGCAGATAAGTCACAGCAGACAGCAGAATGGACAGACAGTGCTGTATTTCAGTGCTTGATGGGCATAGGCGTGCCGTGTGCGCAGCCTATTACATGAGGCATGAGCTTTTCTTTGCAGGAAACGCAGGCATGGCGGCCCATTCAAATGAATGGGCCGCTGTGCCTGCGCAAATGTGGGCCGCCAAAACACATACATGTGAACCAGCCAGGCCCAAAATAAGCCCATCAAGCAGTTAAATACAGACAGTAATGTCATCTGCTCTGAGGCTTTACTCAGCCTGGACTCCAGGTCTGGTCTGTTATTTAAAGAGTTCCTCTATTTTACACATGGCATGGCATGGGGTCCCATGGTGCTAAAGCAGAATGGACAGACGGTGCTGTGACCCCATGCCATGCTATGTGTAAAATAGAGGAACTTTTTAAAACACTGACCAGACCTGCAGTGAATCATCAAATATTATAAAGACTTTGGGCACACTCTACAGAAAACTTCTATTTACAATATAGATTAGCAAACAGTGACATACCTTGAGGAGCAGGACATGAAGAAGTCAGCCTCACGAAGAGCAAACAGGGGATGTTATAAAATCACATTCTAATTCACTTTTATATGCAAGCAGCACCCAGTGGCAGGAAGGGAGAAGTGCGCGTCTAAAGGGAAGCCAGGGGTGCTGTACATTTTAAAACACTGGGAAGGGAAGCAGTACTGTCACTGGCTGCATGCCGCTGATGATTTTCAGCCTGATTTGTGGGCAGCACAGGGGCTTAACGGGAGGCAGGGCCGCCATCAGGAATTTTGAGGCCACTTACACAGCTTCAGGCATGGGCCCCCTGGAGCAAAGAACCGGGGGGGGGGGGTGCTGCCGCCTGAAATTAATAAAGCAGGGGGGGGCTGCCGCAAATTTAGAAGCGGGGGGCCATTTACAAAAAAAGAAATAAAGAAAGAAAGAAAAATATATATAAAAAAGGGGTGTAGCCATCCGGGGCCCTGGGGACCTCTGGGCCCTTTAATAAAAAGAAAAAAAGAAATAAAAAATATATATAAAAAATATATTTTAAAAAGGGGGTTGCCATCTGGGGCCCTGGGGACCTCTGGGCCCTTTAATATTTTTTTTTTAATAAAAATAAATTACAAAAAAAAGGGGGTTGCCATCCGGGATCTCTGGACCCTTTAATAAAAAATATATATAAAGAAACATTTATAAAAAAAAAGGGGGGGTTGCCATCCAGGGCCCTGGGGACCTCTGGGCCCTTAAATAAAAAAGAAATAAAAAATATATAAACAAAAATAAAAAAATAAACATTTATAAAAAAGATAAAGGGTGTTTGCCACATGGGGCCCTGGGGAACTCTGAGCCCTTTAATAAAAAAAAATAAATAAAAAAAAAAAAAAATATATATATATATATATATATATATATATATATATATATATATATATATATATATATATATATATATATATATATATATATATATATATATATATATATATATATATATATATATATAAAAAGAAATAAAATATATAAAAAAAATGTTTTTTATAAAAAATAAGGTGGGTTGCCATCCAGGGCCCTGGGGACCTCTGGGTCCTGTAATAATAATAATAATAAACATTTTTTTATATATATATATATATATATATATATATATATATATATATATATATATATATATATATATATATATATATATATATAAATAAAAAGATTTTTTTTTATTAAAAAAGGGGGGTTGTCAAAAAATTGGCCCTTTAATAAAAAATTAAATAAAAATATATTAAAAAATTGTCCGTTTAATAAAAATACATAATTTTTTTTTAATTTAAAAATAAATAAAAAAAAGGGGGGTTGCCATCTGGGGCCCTGGGGTCCTCCGGGCCCTTGGGGGCCTCCGGACCCCTAAAAAAAAAAAAAAAAAAAAATTTTTTTTTTTTTTTTTTTCAAAGGGGGTTGCTTTGGGCCCCCAACAGTGACAGGGCCCAGGGCCCCTGCGGTAAAGACGGCCCTGAGAAGCATTAAGACACCCTAACCAATTTAAAACAAGATTTTTTTTTTTAAACTAAATGAAACTACAATGAGGTTGTATTATGTGGCCATGAGCTCTTTTAAACTCTCCAATGTACAGATAAAAGCAAATGCTACTTATAGTCAGGGCAGACTGACCATTCAGGCACTGGGGCCCCATGCCACTAGGGGGCCCCATCAGGGTTGCCAGCCTCAGTAAAACCAGGGACAGTATGTACAAATCTGTGTTTTTTTTACACCTGTCCCTGAAATGTCCCTTACCGACATCCTTTTGGTCTAAAAATCCCAAGATTACAGCTGTCCCGCCTCTCCAGTACCTTCTCAGTGTGTGTATGTATACTGTGTGTGTGTGTCTACTGTGTGTCTGTATGTGTACTCTGTGTGTATATATTGTGTGTCTGTGTGTTTATACTGTGTATGTATACTGTATTTGTGTGTGTGTGTGTGTGTGTGTGTGTATACTGTGTGGCCCCATAATCTATTGCCTGGGGGCCCCATAATCTCTTATAGCCTGGGAGCCCCATAATCTCCTATTGCCCGGGGGCCCCATAATCTCCTATTGCCCGGGGGCCCCATAATCTCCTATTGCCCGGGGGGCCCATGAGCTGTCAGTCTGCCTCTGCTTATAGTACAAGTAGTGATTGTAACCTAAAGTGAACTGGTTAATCATTCAGTGCTTAGCAGCAAGAACCTGCTATTACCTTTGTTGGTCTGACAATTGTCCTCTGTGCCCCCTTGTGATCCTGGTTTCACCCTTGTTACCAAGGGTTTGACTTGTCTGAGCCATAGCCCACCACCACTGTTCCTGGACTTCATGATACACAGGCTCTGCTAACAACCTCTCCTGCCCATACTGCCTATGATTATACCTTTCACACCCCACAATTCTTCAATCAATTATTGTCATTTAAAACCTATGCACTAGGAAGGTTCACCTGCAGTGAATGTTTGCCGAAAGCCAGCTACTGCGGTTTAGGCGTCATTCACATAGGTGTACTGATCTGTATGCCTGTGTGAAGAAGCCAACGTGACCCATGTGGGGTTCACAGCTGACCCGTGCAGACCTGTGCAGGTAGCCTGTTCAAATCAATGACAGGCTCCTGGCTGCACAGACCTGCATAAATCTCCATGAGCACCCCAAAGGGTACAGGTCCCATGTGTAGCGCCTGTGTACTTTCAGTACAGGTGCTATTCTAAATTTAGAGGGGGGTGAGAAAGTTAGTTGGCTCTCATCCAAGTAATTTGTACAAATTGGGCTTCTGTCCTGGCTGGGCTATGCTGTCGGTTCATTCTGTGTTCCTGAGGTGCTTTTCCACCCCGGGGAGCAGGTGGCAGCAGTGGAGTTCAGGCTGGAGTGCCTCTTGCCAGCAGCCAATCGGGAGGGGTTTTCCCTCGCGGGGCATGCTGGGGGAGGCTACTTCTGGAGCAGACGCCATTAGGCGGGGTTCTTGTTCCGGGTGTGGCGCCCACCTTCAGGGCGATCACACATCACGGGCCCCGGCGATATGGCCTTCCAGGCTGGGGCGCACGTGCTACGCGGTGTTCTTGGTTCCGGGACCATGTTGGCCCGGGGCAACTGAAGCTATGGCTGGGCCCCAGTGGTTCCCAAGTTCTGAGGAGATTCCAAGCGAGATAGCTGTTTGGTGAGGAGTCAGCCTGAGGAGAGCCAAGAGAGGCAGGCAATCCAACAGGGCCTCGACAACTGGGAGGTTGGATGTCAGCAACCTGTCAGTCGGTGACCCAAAACAAGAAAACTATCTGAGGTAGATTCGGGCATTAATATTACTGAGCAAGATTTACTTCACTATCTACATTCTGGAGAGGAGCCTGTGGCAGAGGTTCCACTCAGATATTCATTTCTACCAAGTCTGTGGCAGAGGCTTGTTTCTTTCAAGGTTCCGAGTGATACCCTGGCTGCCAGGTCGGTGTGAGAGGCCTGTCCAGGTACACTATACCCACTCCGAGTGGAGTGGCGACGAAGGTGAAGTGTCGTTGGAAGCAGGACTGCTTCCGTTCTACTAGGCCTGAATCTGCAATTCTCCTCCTCACCCATCTTTCATCTATCTACCTCAAGTTTACTGTTTGCCATGTTGGGCAAGAATAAAAGCACAAGAAAGACACCCGCTGTTTGGACATTCCATCATTGCTGCTCTCATCTATCTACCCCTAGACGCTCACAGAGGTAACACGCCATCCCAATCTATAACCAGCGGCTCCTTCGGGGGTGAGCGCTACACATGCATGGATCAGAACACAGTCTGATCGGTATGACCGTATGAATAAGGCCTTATAAATAGGCTGTTGACTGTGGGACTCTTCCTGGTGTCCTTGAGTCCCCCCTCTCCACCACTTGTCTGCCACAAGCAAAAAATAAATAAAAAATTAGCATGTGACTCATTTCACGTGACAACAATGTTGCCTGGTGATTAACCCAGTAATGGCACATGGGGCTGGGAGGAGGCCTAAAGCTCGAAGCCTGTGTAAGCTACTTGGAGTATACACAAAGTGGCATCACCAAATGCAGCCAAATAGGATGGCTTTCAAGGGAACCTGTTGCTTTGACCCTCATGGGCAAATCAAAAATTTCACTTTAAATGGACAAAGAAAAGCACTGTTTAAAAAAAATGATAAAAAAATAGTATCAACATGTAGTGTAGGCCAGTCATGCCCCATTGTAGTTCCTATGTTGCCCACTAGGTGTCACTGAAGGAGGCAGTGGGACTGGCCCTGGGTTTCTTAGGGATTGAGGAAGCTAATACCTTGCCCCTGCTAGGGGAGGAGCACCCTATATAACGTATAGGCAGAATGCTCCCTGGGGGTTCTGGTAACTCAGAAGGAGGATTTGGATTCTCAGAAGTATCTGGCACGTGATTCACCATGTAAGCAGTAGGCCTAGAAAGTGTACTTCCCACATAGCGGGAAGCAAGGAGCAGCCAGTCAGGCTGTCACTTATGAAGGACTCAGGGATGGTCCTCCATAGCGATCAGGTTTCACAACACTCTCTACTCTTTTTAAATGGCTTTGACTCTATCAAGGATGTGTTTCCTTAATCTGGAAGGCCACATGAACTGATTGTAAGTATTGTGATGTTTTATTTAGTAAAGCAAAGGCCAAAGGCATCTATGGTATGGATATTCCATTATTGGTGACCACATTAAAGCGGGGGTTCCGCCTATAAACAAAACATTTTTTTTTTCTTCTAGCATAAAATTAGGCATAGTAGCGCGAGCTACAGTATGCCTGTCTTGATTTTTTTATCCCCGTACTCACAGTGCAATCGTACATTAAAGATACCGACTCCCCGCGGGGAATGGGCGTTCCTATCCAGACGGAGGATAATTGACGGCCGGCTTTGGCACGTCACGCTTCTCCGGAAAAAGCCGAAATAGGCTTGGCTCTTCACGGCGCCTGCGCATAGTCTGTGCGCAGGCGCCGTATAGCGCCGTGAAGAGCCGAGACCTACTCCGGCTGTCTTCGGGGAGCGTGACGTGCCAGAGCCGGCCGTCAATCATCCTCCGTCTGGATAGGAACGCCCATTCCCCGCGGGGAGTCGGAATCTTCAATGTACGATTGCACTGTGAGTACCGGGCTAAAAAAATCAAGACAGGCATACTGTAGCTCGCGCTACTATGCCTAATTTTATGCTAAAATGTTGCTATGGAGGGTGAACCACCGCTTTAATGAGGACATCTTCTGGAAACAGACTGGTGCATGATGGGCTGCAATGGGGTCCAATACTTGCAACATTTATGAGATATGGATTGTACAGCTACAGAGATACTGGCTAGGCCAAGCTGGGTGCTGTGCCAGGTGTCTTCTGCCAGGCAATGTATGCTCCGAACCCAGCCACCCTTATGCTAGATCAGGGGTCTCCAAACTTTCTAAACAAAGGGCCAGTTTACTGTCCTTAAGATTTTTTTTTCAAAATATATATTTTTTTACTTATTATTATACATTTTTTTAAACATACAGACATGCAAGCAACCAAAACAGTTGGCACTGTACAACGGTAGGGCGCAAGTTACAAAGATGTTGCAACTGATCTCACATCATGCATATTATTATTTACATACTTATAGTATTATACAAACAAGAAGAATCATTATAACATGTTAATGCACATGTCAATATCCACCCCTATAAACAATATATACAACATGTATATAATCCAAAATGTTCTTACTTCTAGTAGCAAGATATACAGTGATAGACCGAGGAGGCAGCCCTATATCAGTGCCACTGAATTCCAGACTTTAGGGGAGCAGGAGTAGCCAATGGAAATTGAAAATGCCAAAGTGTCAGTTTGGGGTAAAAAATTACAAAGTGCCTGTAGTCCGTAGAAGGGGGGATAGTGCCCCATTATTGAAAAAATGGGTATTACCGCGCTTATCAGGGGGGGGGAGGGTAAGAGGGAGGTGGGGGGAGGGGTGGGGGTACAGCTGCGGCACTGAAAGGTGTATCAAATCATACGTAGTGATATTGGGGAAGGTGCCCCATTATTGGTATTAATGGGAGGAATAGTGCCTAATTGTTTATCAGTGGGAGGCATTATGCCCCATTGCTGGTGTGAGTGGGAGGCATAGTATCCCATCATTGGTGTCAGTGGAAGGAAAAATGCCCCATTATCTGTGTCGATGAAAAGAATGGTTCTCCACTGTTGGTGTCAGTGGGAGGAATATTTTCCAGAGGGCCGGATAAAAGCAAGCAAAGGACGGCATTCACCCAACGGGCTGCAGTTTGGAGACCACTGTGCTAGAGAAATCCAGAAGTCTGGATAATAGCAGGAAGGTCAGGACAATTATGGGTTAACTAGTGAAGGTGCTTCTCTTCCTCTTAACTACTTGCCGACCAGCCGCCGCAGTTATACGGCGGCAGGTCGGCTCGGCGAGATCACGTAGCTATACGTCATCTCGCCGTTCAGCCCCCTGCTCGCCCCTGATCCCGACGCGCGTGCCTGGCGGGCGCGATCTCCGCCGGGCACCCGCGATCACTCGTTACAGAGCGAGAACCGGGAGCTGTGTGTGTAAACACACAGCTCCCGGTCCTGTCAGGGGGAGAAATGACCTATCGTCTGTTCATACAATGTATAAACAGCGATTTGTCATTTCCCCATGTCAGTCCCACCCCCGTTCAGTTAGAACACACCCAGGGAACATGATTAAACCCTTCCTCGCCCCCTAGTGTTAACCCCTTCCCTGCCAGTGGCATTTTTATAGTAATGCATTTTTATAGCACTGATCGCTATAAAAATGCCAATGGTCCCAAACATGTGACAAAAGTGTCTGAAGTGTCCGCCCATAATGTCGCAGTACCGATAAAAATCGCTGATCGCCGCCATTACTAGTAAAAAAAAAATATTAATAAAAATGCCATAAAACTATCCCCTATTTTGTAAACGCTATAACTTCTGCGCAAACCAATCAATAAACGCTTATTACGATTTATTTTTTTACAAAAAATATGTAGAAGAATACGTATCGGTCTAAACTGAGGAAAAAATATTTTTTTTTTATAAATTTTTGGGGGATATTTATTATAGCAAAAAGTAAAAAATATAATTTTTTTTCTAAATTGTCGCTCTTTTTTTGTCTATAGCGCAAAAACGAAAAACCGCAGAGGTGATCAAATACCACCAAAAGAAAGCTCTATTTGTGGGAAAAAAAAGAAGGCAAATTTTGTTTGGGAGCCACGTCGCACGACCGCGCAATTGTCAGTTAAAGCGACGCAGTGCCGAATCGCAAAAAGTGGCCCGGTCATTGACCAGCAATATGGTCCGGGGCTGAAGTGGTTAAGCCCCGTACACACGGGCCAGAATCTCGTCAGGAAAAAAAAAAAAATTCTTGAAGAGATTCTTGGCAAGAATCTCTTGCCGCCCGAGTGTACAGACACTCCTTTCAAAAGAACTGCGGTTCTTTTGGAAGGCAAGACCGCGGTGACGTCATCGCCTACGACGAGCATGCACTCGTCACATTCAATGCCATCACCGCCATCTTGCTGCACCCTACCTATGCCTAGGAAGCTACCGCACATGCGTCAAAGTCATTTCGAGCATGCGCTGGTTTCCACGGCGACAGGTAAGTATACACACTCTCGGGTTTCTCGGCAGCAAAACACTGCCGAGAATCACGACGAGAAACTAGAGAGCAGGTTCTCTATTTTAAGCCTCGTACACACGCACGGTATACTCGGCAAGAAAGCTCTGCCAGCAGTTTTCTTGCTGGTTCTTGCCGAGTGTGTGTACGAGGCTTAAGCATTAGGACATAAGGGAGGCACAAGGAAGGCAGGCAGCCAAGCACACAGTCATGTTACACCCAGGGCCGCCATCAGGGGGGTACAGGCATTACACCTGTAAGGGGCCCGGAGGTCCCCAGGGGCCCGGATGACAACCCCCTTTAAAAAAAAAAAAAAATTGTTTTTTTTTTTTTTTTTTTAGGGCAAATTTTTTTTTTTAGAGGTCCGGAGGTCCCCAGGGGCCCGGAGGCCCCGGATGGCAACCCCCCTTTTTTTATTAATTTTTTTATAAAAAAAATATTTTTTATATATATTTTTATTTTATTTTTTAATAAAGAGCCATTTTTTTTTAGAGGTCCGGAGGTCCCCATATATATATATATATTATTATTATTATTATTATTATTATTATTATTATTATTATTAAAGGGCCCATAGGTCCCCAGGGCCCCGGATGGCAACCCCCCTTTTTTTATTAATTTTTTTATAAAAAAAATATTTTTTATATATATTTTTATTTATTTTTTTAATAAAGAGCCATTTTTTTTAGAGGTCCGGAGGTCCCCATATATATTATTATTATTATTATTATTATTATTATTATTATTATTATTAAAGGGCCCATAGGTCCCCAGGGCCCCGGATGGCAACCCCCCTTTTTTTATAAAAAAAATATATTTTTTTATATATATTTTTTTATATATATATATTTTTTTTCTTTATATATATATATATTAAAGGGCTCAGAGGTCCCCAGGGCCCCATGTGTGGCAAACCCCCCCTTTTTTTTAATAAATGTTTTTTTTTGTTTATATATATATATATATATATAATATATATATATATATATATATATATATATATATATATATATATATATATATATATATATATTTTATTATTATTAAAGGGCCCTGGATGGCAACCCCCCCTTTTTTTTCATAAATGTTTCTTTTTAATTTTATATATATATATATATATATATATATATATATATATATTTTTTTATTATTATTATTAAAGGGCCCAGAGGTCCTGGATGGCAACCCCCCTTTTTTGCAATTTTTATATATATATATATATATATCTATATATATATATATATATATATATATATATATATATATATATATATATATATATATATATATATATATATATATATATATATATACATACACACACACACACATACATTTATATATATATATATATATATATACATATATATATATATTATTAAAGGGCCCAGAGGTCCCCAGGGCCCCAGATGGCAACCCCCTTTTTTAAAAAAAAAAAAAATATTTTTTTATATATATTTTTTATTTTTATTAAAGGGCCCAGAGGTCCCCAGGGCCCCGGATGGCTACCCCCTTTTTTTATATATTTTTTCTTTATTTGTTCGTTTTTGTGTAAAGGCCCCCCCGCCTCTCAATCCGCGGCAGCCCCCCCCCCCCGCTTCTCAATTTATGGCGGCAGCACCCCCCCCCCCCCCGGTTCTCTGCTCCAGGGGGCCCATGCCTGAAGCTGTGTAAGGGGCCCCATAATTCCTGATGGCGGCCCTGGTTACACCACATATGTAATTTAGTTACATGTCAATGTTACCAACACCACTTTCTGGCCTACGATCGGATGGACAAAGTTTACTTCCAATTTTATCTTTTTCACACTGATCCTATATTTTTGTGAGACTTTAAATGCTGAGAGCTTTGGGCCTGATTCCCAAAAGAGATACGCAGACTTAACTGCTGTTCAGTCTGTGCCTAACTTTGGAAACGATTCTCAAAAGGCTTTTTCCAAAGTTAGGCAGAAAATCTGACATGTGTAAGACACTTACACGGTCAGATCTTAGGATGCAGTACCGCATCCGCCGCTGGGGGCATTTCTCATGGAAATGCAGCTTTGAGTATGCAAATGAGGACTTAAGCAGATTCTCAAAGCATTTCAGCATTGTGATTTCTGCGTAAGTTCCGATTTTGCTTGCGCAAAACTAGGGCTGGTTTTACAATGTGTAAAGTTAGTCACACCTTGTAAAGGCCCATTCAAGCGACGGCATTTGGTATGCATTCCTGAGGGAGAACTCCACGGCAATTTTTAAATTCAAAACCGGCATGGGTTCCCCCCCCAGGAGCATACCAGGCCCTTAGGTCTGGTATGGGTTGTAAGGAGACCCCCCCACGCCGAAAAATCGACGTAGGGGGTCCCCCTACAATCCATACCAGACCCGTATCCAAAGCACGCTACCCGGCCGGTCAGGAAGGGAGTGGGGACGAGCGAGCGCCCCCCCCCTCCTGAGCCGTGCCAGGCCGCATGCCCTCAACATGGGGGGGTTGGGTGCTCTGGGGCAGGGGGGCGCACTACGGGCCCCCCCACCCCAGAGAACCCTGTCCCCATGTTGATGAGGACAGGACTTCTTCCCGACAACCCTTGCCGTTGGTTGTCGGGGTCTGCGGGCGGGGACTTATCGGAATCTGGGAGTCCCCTCAAATAAGGGGGCCCCCAGATACCGGCCCCCCACCCTAAGTGAATGGATATGGGGTACATCGTACCCCTACCCATTCACCTGGAGGCAAAAAGTAAAAGTTAGTAAACACACAACACAAGGGTTTTTAAAATAATTTATTATTCTGCTCTGGAGGCCCCCCCTGTCTTCTTTATTAGCTCTATTACCAGGGGGGGCTTCTTCTTCCACTCTCCGGGGGTCTTCTTCCACTCTCCGGGGGGGGTTTCTTCTTCCGCTCTTCGGGGGGGGGGGGCTTCTCCGCTCTCCGGGGGTCTTCTTCTCTCTTCGCCGCTCTTCCGCTGTTGACTCGGCGAACCCCGGTTCTTCTCCAGCTGTCCGGTGCCTTCTTCTTCAGCGCTGGCTGCCTGCTATCTTTGTGTGTTAGCTCAATTAGTAACAGGCAGCCGGCGCGGTCTTCTGTGACGTCAGATTCTTCTCTTCTGTTCTTCTCCCCTCTTCCGCGTGGGTACCTACCGGAGCATGATGGGACGGTGATGCCTATATAAATGGGATGCAAGGCGCGCTTCCATCATTGCAGTGACAAGAGGCGACGTGTCAACATCGGAAGAAGGGAAGAGAAGAACCTGACGTCACAGAAGACCGCGCTGGCTGCCTGTTACTAATTGAGCTAACACACAAAGATAGCAGGCAGCCAGCGCTGAAGAAGAAGGCACCGGACAGCTGGAGAAGAACCGGGGTTCGCCGAGTCAACAGCGGAGAGCGGCGAAGAGAGAAGAAGACCCCCGGAGAGCGGAGAAGCCCCCCCCGAAGAGCGGAAGAAGAAACCCCCCCCGGAGAGTGGAAGAAGACCCCCGGAGAGTGGAAGAAGAAGCCCCCCCCTGGTAATAGAGCTAATAAAGAAGACAGGGGGGGCCTCCGGAGCAGAATAATAAATTATTTTAAAAACCCTTGTGTTGTGTGTTTACTAACTTTTACTTTTTGCCTCCAGGTGAATGGGTAGGGGTACGATGTACCCCATATCCATTCACTTAGGGTGGGGGGCCGGTATCAGGGGGCCCCCTTATTTGAGGGGACTCCCAGATTCCGATAAGTCCCCGCCCGCAGACCCCGACAACCAACGGCAAGGGTTGTCGGGAAGAGGTCCTGTCCTCATCAACATGGGGACAGGGTGCTCTGGGGTGGGGGGGCCCGCAGTGCGCCCCCCTGCCCCAGAGCACCCAACCCCCCCATGTTGAGGGCATGCGGCCTGGCACGGCTCAGGAGGGGGGGGGCGCTCGCTCGTCCCCACTCCCTTCCTGACCGGCCGGGTAGCGTGCTTTGGATACGGGTCTGGTATGGATTGTAGGGGGACCCCCTACGTCGATTTTTCGGCGTGGGGGGGTCTCCTTACAACCCATACCAGACCTAAGGGCCTGGTATGCTCCTGGGGGGGGGAACCCATGCCGGTTTTTTCTTTGAAAATTGGCATGGAGTTCTCCCTCTCAGGAATGCATGCTGAGCGACGCTGTCATTTTTTTTTATAATTATTTGTTTTCCCGGCGCGTATATTTTTTTTCACCCGTCGCAACTTTAGTGTCCCGTCGCAATCTTCAAAGCCGCCCGGCGTCAATTACGTTCGCGCGCTGCACGTCGGGAAAATTACGTCACACGCATGCGCAGTACGGCCGGCGCGGGAGCGCGCCTCATTTAAATTTTAAACGCCCCCCGGAGAGGAGGACCGCCTTGCGACGGCGGCACTTAAGTTACACGGCCTGAAATTTCTAGGTAAGCGCTTTGAAGATCGGGCACTTAGGTAGAGATTTTAAGTCAGTGTAACTTAACTGCTGAAAGTTAAGTTAGGCAGCTTTTTTGAGAATTTGGCCCTTTGTGCTTAACTTGGAAGGAGAGGAAAGGTTTCTGAATTAAAATGACTAGCAGATCAGTAAGCATGCATTGTTTTATTGGCACATGCTGAACTGCTGCCAACAAATTTCAAAGAGAAGGGGGCAGATCCACAAAAGAATTACGCCGGCGTATCTATCGATACGCCGCGTAATTTCAAATTTTGCGCGTCGTATCTTTGTTTTGTATCTACAAAACAAGATACGATTGCATCTCGGATCGATCCGACAGGCGTACGTCTTAGTACGCCTTTGGATCGTAGATGCATTTTTCCGCCGGCCGCTAGGTGGCGTTTCCGTCGAATTCCGCGTCGAGTATGCAAATTAGCTAGTTACGGCGATCCACGAACGTCCGGCCGGCGCATTTTTTTACGTCATTTGCGTTCGGCTTTTTCCGGCGTATAGTTACCCCTGCTATTATGAGGCGGACTCAATGTTAAGTATGGCCGTCGTTCCCGCCTCGCATTTTGAATCGTTTGCGTAAGTCGTTCGCGAATAGGGATTTGCGTAGAATGAAGTCATCGTCGTAAGCATTGACTTGTTCCGGTTTAATTTCGAGCATGCGCACTGGGATACCCCCACGGACGGCGCATTCGCCGTTCAAAAAAAACGTTGTTTACGTTGGGTCACGACGTATTTACATAAAACACGCCCCCATCACATCGTTTTGAATTCCGCGCCCTGACGCCGCCAAAGATACACGATGCCACCGTAACTTACGGCGCAAATTCTTTTAAATTTTCGGAAAAAAAAGGTTACGGCGGCGTAGTGTATCTTAGGTACGCTACGCCCGACGCAAATATGCGCCGAGGTACGTGAATCTGCCCCAAAGTCCTCATCCTAGAACATAAGCCGGGTAATATTATGACACATTGCACTACAGAACTAAGACTGGAGATTACATTGTTATGTTTTTTTAAATGCACTGTAGGACCGCAACATGGGTTTTAACCTGTCTTTTTAGTTCACGTTTAACATATATTTTGGGGTTCACTCACCTGCACCCTGGACCTGAGCGTTCTCCAGTAGGAAGAAGATATGCTGCTACGTACCGCCTTCCGTACCTAAGTAGAGTGGAGCAGTATTATACATCAGCGCAACAATGTACAATTTTTTCAACCAAAGAAGGCAGAGCTGAGAATGAACTGAAAACCTGCAACAATGCTGTACATATTTCTGGTTATTACTGCTGATGGACTTGGCTCAGCTGGTAATGTCTGGAGGTTAAACAAAATGTGTCATTATGCAAGACGTCTATGTGAAATAAAGCACTAGTCAAATGCAGAAATCTCCTCCTAGATACATCTGCTAGGTCACAGGATGTCTCTAAAACACCCTAGCTTAAATAAAATAAATTAGAGTGTTATTACGTCTTGGAGTGCCATTTATTTTTAATGCACATCTACTTGTAGTGAGGTGCAGTCTATTTTCTCCACTGCGGGTGGCGCTCATCGGCACTGTCAATGAAGGTGGAGGAGGAAGTTAGAGGAGGAACCTAGTTCCTCTATGTTTTCCAGAGAGGAGGCATCTGATTGGATGTTGGCACCCTTTGACGGACATTTTGGGTCAGGCAGACTCTATTTAAGACCTTGGCTCCCAGGTTTAGCATGCATTCCAAGTGTGGCTTGAGTAGAGAAAGGTCACCCATCTGTCAGGGAGAGGTTCCAGATCAGTAGGGAAAGTGCAGGGACACACCATCCTTCCTGGAAGCTTTCCCACTTAGGTATGAATCAGCCAAGGGCTCTGTGCAGGTCATTCAAGTTTCTCCACACCAGACCATTTAAACCATGTCTTCATGGAACTGGTTTTGTACACCTGGGTACAGTCATGCTGAAACAAAAAAGAGCCTTCCCTCAGCTCAAAGCTTGTTTGTTTGCTGTAGCCTTAAAGCGGAGTTCCAGACTTTTTTGATGTTTATTAAAAGCCAGCAGCTACAAAAAGCATAGCTGTTGGCTTTTAATAAACATACACTTACCTGCTCCACTGTCCAGCAACCTGATTGGACAGGCGATCGCCTGGGACCTGTCACGTGTCCCAGGCAATCGCCTACAGGGAGGGGCCGCCAAAAGGCGATATGATGAATTGCCTTAGTGGTCCCTGGGCGGAAGGAGGAAGTGGGACAGGAAGTCCCACTCCTCCTGAAGCCCCCACTCCCCCCCCCAAAAAAAAATTACATGCCAAATGTGGCATGTAAGAGGGCGAGGAGTGGATTAAGCGGAAGTTTCACTTTTGGGTGGAACTCCGCTTTAACAGTACCCTTCACTGGAAACACCTGAACTCAAAAATGAGGGGTGTCCAAATAATACAATTTTGGCCATTTAGTATACAGTATATTCTCTGACTGCAGGTTTTCCGTAAAATGCTGGTAATTCTGAGATCTTACGTATGTTAAAAAGATATCACTTACCTTTTGGTCCAGCAGCACAGTTGATATCAAAATAAATAAACCCTAGATCAAAAACAATACAAGTTAATATTCCTTATTGTGTGTTTCAGTAAAAAAAAAAGTCCAGACAGTAGGGCTTAAAAATGTGAATATTCAAACATATAGCAAGTTTGTACAGTATATATTGCATTTATTATGTTCAGGTCTTTAAAAAAAAGTTTGATATTTTTGTTTTATTTTGTTATAGGTTAAATTCACACAGTAATGCAGAGCCGGCGGATCAATTCACCGCTCCGGCAGCTCTCTGTTCCCTGCTGCAGTAGGGGGAAGTGTGGTGCGTGATTCAGTGCATGACATTACTCTATTTTTGTTGTTGTTTTGTACAAACTTTATTTGAAGTGTTCAAAATGTACAAGGTCTGGTAGCGCGATGCACATCGCTACTGTAGATTGCTATGGAATTTGCAATTAAAATGCAGTGTGTTGCAGTGTGAATGAGACACATACTGTAGAAACAATTGTTTCTTGTGGTGACGGACATTGTACAATGCGATAAAACGTCTGTCACCACACATAGGGGCGTTATTTACGAAAGTCAAATCCACTTTGCACTACAAGTGCAAACTACAAGTGCAAAGTGCACTTGAAATTGCACTGAAAGTACACTTGAAAGTGCAGTCGCTGTAAATCTGAGGGGTAGATCTCAAATGTGGGGAAGCTCTGCTGATTTTATCAATTTTACCAATCATGTGCAAGCTAAAATGCTGTTTTTTATTTTCCTTGCATGTCCCCCTCGGATCTACAGCAACTGCACTTCCAAGTGCACTTTCAGTGGTTTTGCCTTTAGTAAATAACCCCCATAGTGTCAATTAGTTCTAAGTCAACTACATTTACAGTATAATGCTTCATATGAAAGGTGGAGCTCTTGGCTCCTGTTCACACATTTACCAGTCTTATCTTATAAGAGAAGTATGTGTTTTTTTATTTCTAGATTAATACTTACTTAGGTGGATGCTGTATCTGTCCCCACTGCCTCTTTACTGAGAACCGAGCCACCGAGAATCGCCGATGGCTCGGTTCTCTCTGCTCCACGAGCGGAGAGCTGCTGATTGTCAGTCATCAGCTCTCCTGCTCTGCTCCTCCATGCTCATTGGAGCGCTAAACTGTGGAGGGGTGGGGAGTGGCTGTCTCAGCCTCTCGATGAGAGGCTGAGACTGCCATCAGCCTAGGCAGCCGGCAGATCCAGACTTCCTAAGTCGGGATGATGTGCTGCCTCGACTGATTCCAGTGACGTCAGCGGAGAGCGGACTTCAGACCGCTCTACGCTGAAAACGTGTCACAGGAGTGCACTCCTGTGACCCATAGGAGAAGCCCAGCCAAACAAGCTCAGGCTGGACTTCTCCTTTAAAAGAGAAGTATGTTTTGTTTTCTCCATTATACTTACCTCAATGGATGCATTATCGTTCCGATGCTGCATCGGTCTCTGGCGCCTCATTGACAACCGAGCGATTGGACATCGCAGATGGCTCGGTTCTCATAGCTCTCCGAGCAGAGAGCTGCAGACTGTCAATCAGCGGCTCTCCGCTCTGCCCCACCCACGCTCACTGGAGCACTGAGCTGTGGAGGGGTGGGGAGCTGTAAAGCTACATGTCCTCTGGTTTATTTACACCCTGCAGATGTTTTCTAATAAACAAATTATTAAACATATGGGAAGTGCATTCTATACACACCTGAAAAGAGTTGAGTGCTGCAAATATACCATGGATCACCAAATTTGTGGGATCAAATAAAAGTCCGAGCCCGAATCCCCATGTGGTTCCTAGAAGAGGATTGAGGACTGCCATCGTTTTAGCAATTACAATCACCGTTTTCCTGTCCTCTCTCCCAGGTTTTTCTCCAACAGTAGGTCTCATCAACTTGAAGATGACCACTATCAAGATCAATATATTGATAAACACAATAGATAAAGCGGGTACCACGAAGGCAAGGAAGGTCTTGGAGCCATAGTCAAGCCAACACAAATTGCTGCTTATAAATGTACCTCTGGGTTCCGTTGAAGCCACGGTGATAATGGTTATCAGAAGAGGACATCCGTAGCCCAACAAAAAAGCTATGATCATCATGGTCTTCCTACTCATGTCATGCAAGATGTAAACCATGCGATAAAAAAGAATAAGTCCTGTGGTCAGCATCCAGAAAAACAAAGACAAGTAGAAGAAGAAGCTAAAGAAGGCAGCGGCTTTGCAGGCAGCTGATCCTTTATTGTTCTCTAGTGCCGCTCCAATGATAAACCAGATATCAGCTACCAGAAGCGCAATGGCAATATTCACCAGGCAGACGTGACGTATGTAGGAGGTCTTGTTTTTGATAACTGAGGCCCACACTAAGGCCTCGATAAGCAGAGTGACCACCAAGCAGAGAAGAGATATTCCGACTCCAATGTAACTAATTATGTCCAAAAATTTATTTTTCACTGGTCCCATAAGGATTGAGAAGGAAGTCAAGTGGTTACATGAGCATAATATCAGACCATTTTCTTCTGTGGTGCTACAGCCGCTGCTATTCCAAACATCCCGCACCAAGTCATACCAGACGCATTCTGGGTTCACCAAAGACGTATTACTCTTAGAAAAGGACATACTTATTTTAACTGTGGAGTTCGAATCAATAACTGTCGACATAACCAGCCCATTGACAACCTTTGGTGTATTCACTGGCTTTGCCAAAATGTCCTTAATCGTACCGTAAGTGACAGTGATCACCTTGCTAGCGTTTTGCGGCCATTTGCTCAAATCGATAAACACATTGCCTGTTAAATTTAGCAAGGAAAAACTCCCATTGTAGTCAGTGGCTTTGTCTATGGTTTGTCCAAAAAGCTGAATGTTATTGTTTTTGGATTTATTTTGAAAGCTGATATTGCCATTGAAGTTTAGATTTTTTGCAAAAGTCTCTACATCATTTAGAAGGGTCACACTTTGATTGGCCACCCTATTCCAAACGCTGGGCTTGTCCACCATAATATCAACTGTTGTGATAATGTTCTAGAAAAAAAAAAAGTTTAGTATTAATACTATTGTTGTAACAAAACTCCAGGTAAACACCTAAATATGCACTTAAAATACATACAATATATGGCCACTGTTTTACCTGCCTAAGGCTTTTTAGTTCTGTTCAGTCACGTGAACAGGACCCTCCTAACCCTCTTGTACTGAATTAAATTATAACTGTACTGTTTCTAGACATGTGCACTGTCCAAATTTTTTTTAGTTCTTGTTTCATTCGTTTTTTTTCTTTCGGAAATTCAAACATTCGTAAATTTGGAATTCATAATTTCGTAAATTTGTAAATTCGACATTTCAGAATTCGTAAATTCGAAAATTTGTAAATTCGTAAATTTAGAATTCGGAAATGAGAAAATTTGGAATTTGTGAATTAGAAAATTTGGTATTCGGAAATTAGAGAATTCGAAAAACTTGAAAATCTGAAAATAAGAAAAGGAAAAATCTGAAAATTTGAACAAAAATCCCCAATTTTTAAATAATAACTAACTAATAAAAACTAACTATTAAATTATAGGTAATGGAATTTCATTTCAAATTTGGCTGTTAGTGAACGTAACGAATACAAATGTATCTGAAGTTCCGAATTACTCTAAACAAATAGAACAAAACTAAATAATAATAAATAATAATACATTATTATTATTGTTATTTATTATTATTAATTTGTTACGTTCCATTTGTTTAGATGCGGCATTCATTATTATGGATAATTCGTAACTTCGGATAAATTCGGATTTGTTATGTTTACTAAAAGCCAAATTTGAAAGGAAATTCCAAATTTCGAAATTCCGAACTTCCGAATTTCCGAATAAACGTATTTATCTAAATTCGTTAAACGAATTTGGAACTAAATGAATTGCACATGTCTAACTGTTTCCATTATATTGTGAAGCGATGAGCAAACTGTTGGCACTATGAAACTATGAAATCCTCTATAATAATAACTACCGTGTTTCCCCGAAAATAAGACACCGTCTTATATTTATTTTTCCTCCAGAAATCACACTATGGCTTATTTTCGGGGGATGTCTTATTTTTTTTACCGGCAAGTATGGTACAACAGTATGGTACAACAATCTACATTTATTCAACTATCCCCTGGTGTTTGTGTGGGGTGAGAGACTGTTGCTGGTCAGTGCTGGGGAGAAGCTTTACTTCTTCCCCCAGAGTACAGAGCGTCCTTCTCCTCACTTCACTGAGGAGACTTTTTACTTTCACTTTCACCTGACAGGGGGAGCTGACCTTACCGTATTTATGGGGCTGCCGACACCTCTCCGTCACCTAGAGATACCGTGGAGCAGATAAGAAGGGCTGTACGACTTCTTTACAGCTAATGAGCTCCGCACCAGTACAGTACGCCTATCACGACTTGTTTTCCCGCCCACGCCGCTACGCATACGACACGCATACGACACGCCATCACTACGTCTTATTTTCGGGGATTCGACACGCCATCGCTACGTCTTATTTTCGGGGGGATGTCTTATATTTCGATATTGCGTCGAAATCCCGCTACGGCTTATTTTCGGAGTACGTCTTATTTTTGGGGAAACATGGTATACTCTGCCACATTGTAAAGCTGAAAGGATCACACTACTGCTTCCTGGTTCAGCTTTACAGCTCTCTGGATCACTTACCTCCTAGTTGGATGCTGATTCACTGTCCAATGAGCATGCTAAAAAGTAGAGAGCTGACAGTGGAAACTGATTTGCTGAACCAGGAAAAATTTGTATTTTGCCTGCCTTCAGAGTTGAAAATGTGTGTAAATCACAGGATTGGCTGCACAGATTTACAAACCTTTTGGAAATTAAAACAGTAAAAATTCTTTTTTTAACTATATTTAGCAGTTTATACAGTATTAGATACAGTGGAACCTTGGATTGCGAGCATAATCCGTTCCAGGAGAATGCTCGTAATCCAAAGCACTTGCATATCAAAGCGAGTTTCCCCATAGAAGTCAATGAAACTAAAATAATTTGTTCCGCATTGACTTCAATGGCATGCAATACCGCATGTGGCCAGAGGTGGGGGCCGCCGAAGAGCCTCGGAAATACTCAAAAAGACTCAGGGACAGCTCGGCTGAACTCAGAAAACCTTGTAAAGGCTCGGGAACTGAGTTTTTCTGAGTATTTCAGAACGGCTCAGATTGGCTCCGCTCGGCTCCAACGCCCCCGCACCTCTGGCCAAATGCGGGACTGCACACCGCTGTGGCTTGAATCCTGCTCGTTTTGCAAGTCAACACTCGCAAACCGAGTCAGTATTTTAAAAAAAAATGCTCGTATTGCAAAAACGCTTGTTAACCGCGTTACTCGCAATCCAAGGTTTCACTGTACTTCTAAATATCACAAATAAAGTGTATTTATAACCCCATGTTGGATGGAAGAGGGAAAGGTTAGACCCCCTGTCAGGTTTTATTGCTATCCAGGGTATAAATGGTATAAAAACTGCGCTTGGTGCTCAGCATCAAACAAAAATGTAAATCTCCCACAGCTGCAGTCACAAACAATACATAATAGCAGTGCTGAACCAAAATGAAAAGGAATACAAATGTTGTGCAGAGTTACTAAATGAAATGTGTCTTATTTATATGTATCACAATACAAAGGATCATACTATTATTAATGTGACATGCCAACATCATATATCCAATTACAATTGGAAAAATAAAATCCCTAGTGCCAAATACTATGGGGCAGATCCACATACATCCGCGCCGGGCGCAGCGCATGTAGGATACGCTACGCCGCTGTAACTTACTTTGAGTTGGTTTGAATCCTCAACGAATTTGCGCCGTATGTTAAGGCGGCGTAGTGTATCTCTCGCGGCGTAGGGGGCGGAATTCAAATTCGGCGGGCAGGGGGCGTGTTTCATTTAAATGAAGAGCGTCCCCGCGCCGAACGAATTGCGCATGCGCCGTCCGTAAAAACTCCCAGGGTGCATTGCTCCAAATGACGTCGCAAGGACGTCATTGTTTTCAACGTGAACGTAAATGGCGTCCAGCCCCATTCACGGATGACTTACGCAAACGACGTGAAATTTTCAACATTATACGCGGGAACGACAGCCATACTTAACATTGAGTTCGCCACCATATGGCAGCTTTAACTATACGCCGGAAAAAGCCGAACGGAAACGACGTAAAAAAATGCGACGGCCGCTCGTACGTTCGTGGATCGTCGAAATTTGCTAATTTGCATACTCGACGTGGATTACGACAGGAACGCCACCTAGCGGCCGCCGAAAAATTGCATTAAAGATCCGAAGGCGTACGAAGACGTACGCCTCTCGGATCTAGCCGAGATGCCGTCGTATCTTGTTTTGAGGATTGTTTTGCAGGAATTTTGAAATTACGCCGGCGTATTTTCTTTGTGGATCTACCCCTCAATATCCTGGGAGGCCCACACTGTCGGTACCATACAAAATTCATTCCCCTTCTGATGGCAATCGGGTGCTCTTCCCTACTTGGGTATTTTCTTAACTCTGTCTTTTTCCACTCTGTACCAAAATAATTTTCCGCCACCCTATAAAAAACTGTCAGAAGATCTTAATAGGTAGTCGAAAAATCCCTCATCGTGGTTCGGTTGATTGTACTCGATAAAAATGAATGTCCTGCCTAGGCTATTATATCTGTTTTAGGACCCTTCCAGTCTTGATCAATATGTCAGACTTAAAGTGGTTGTTAACCCACTTCTACTAAATCCTGTGATCCCCTCTGTAATAACAAGTGTCCCTGTGTCTGTGTAATGTAAAAAATCTGCAGATCTGTACCTATAGGAGCTCCACTCCTGGCGCTCAGCTGACTTGTCAGCTATCTTCTCTCTCAGGCTCACAGATCTAGTGGGCGGGGCCGAGCACTCCCGCTGATGTCAGCCGGGGAGGAGGGGGAGAGAGGGGAGAGAAAGCCAACAGTCAGCTGAGCGCCAGGAGCCATGCTTATATAGGTACAGATCTGAATAATTTTTACATTATATAGACACAGGGACACTAATTATTATGGTACAGAGGGGATTACAGGATTTAATAGAAGTTATGAAAGCAGCAGGAGCGGGGGGGGGGGGGGGGGCGATCACTGGTATGAACAGACAGGCAGGGAGGGGAGGGGGAGGAGGACAGAGGAGACACAGACACAGGAGGGCAGAGCTGTGGATGAGGGAGGCATGCACTCTGACCACAGTGTCAGGGCTCAGCAGCCCTTATTATCGTGGTCAGAATACAGGGGGGAGGGTATAGCCAGGCAGGATCAGACAGATTTTTTAGGTAATACAGGGGGGCAAATTACACAGCACAAGCACTGTGCTGTATAACATACTTTTTTGGGGTTAACAAACACTTTAAGCCCAGGTCCACACTGTGTTGCGGGAATGAAGCCGTGTGAGTTCAGCTGAACTTGCACGTTTCACTCCCGCTTGTCAGTCCCGATTTCGGACGCGATTTCAGAGACATCTGTGCAGGTTTCTGCACAGATGTCAATGTAAATCATGGCCTGAAATTGCAAAAAGTAGTACAGAAACGACTTTTTAAAATCAGTGCAGCGCGGCAGATGGGGAGTCGCACCGATTAGGACGGTGCCATTGCTGGCAATTGCCGGCAAATGCCACCGATTTGAAATGCAATTTGACATGTCGAATCGCATGTCAAAATGCACTAGTGCTCAGGCTGTTTCAAAGAAAGCTACTGAGATACATGTGGGTAGATAAGAGACCCAGGGTGAACAAACGCACCTTGTACACCCCTAAAATAAAGGGGGACTAGGTGTTCCAGATTTAACGAAATACTACCAAGCCGCTCAAATGTCCCAGCTGATTCGTTTTCATATGTGACAGTCGCGCCCACTTTGGATTACTCTTGAATCATCTCTTTGTCCAACTAAGGAATTTAGTCATCTGATGTGGCTGCGAGCCAAGGACAGACTGACTATACTGTGCCCCACCCTGTAATTTTTAATACATTTTTGGGATCTGCTGACGACAACACAAGTTTTTAAGTCTTCAAGTCTTAAAGTCTCCTCATGCCCCCACGACCCCACTATTGGGCAACCCTGCCTCCCCCCCCCCCCCCCCCGGGTCTCCATCCCCAAGTTTTTACCTGGTGGACTAATAAAGGTTTATTATGAATTGCAGATTTCTGTGACCACAGAGGTGTCCTGTCAAAGTTATCCCTGCAAGAAAAATATCAGCTTCCCAATTGAGAACTCTTTTGTTACACCCAGATATCGTACTTCCTAGCTATATTACATAGAACTTCTGACCTCCCCAGCGATGGAGTATTTATGCAGAAAGTTTGACAAATACACTGGTCACATTTCTAAAATGTACATTATGTTGAATTCAGCCTCCTCTAAGCAGTTCTATATGAACAAATGGGAATATGATATCAATGAGACTTTGGAAGTGGAGGATTGGTGTAAGGTGGCACAACATGCGTCTAAAACGCTTATAAACACCTTTTTGATCGAAGCAAACTATAACGTATTTCTAAGATGGTACACAGAGCCAGTTAGAGTGGCATCTTGTGTCCCGGGAGCCTCCCCCCAGTGCTTTAATCCATGTACTCACCCTATGGTCCATGCCAACGGACCTTATTTTGTACAGTAAACGTTTATGGGGAACTGTGTCAAATGCTTTTGCAAAATCCAGATTCACAACGTCTATGGGCCTTCCTTTATCTAGTTGGCAACTCACCTCCTCATAGAAGGTGAATAGATTGGTTTGGCAAGAACGATTCTTACGATCTACTCGCTTACCCAGGTGAACCTCATAAAGTCACTTTTACAGGCACTGCTGGGGCGGCTGGTGGAGGGGGCTACGGGACATAAACAAGGCTTATAACATTTATCTTCCTGGCACCTAGAATTGCCATCACCAGAGCATTGAAATCCCCTACGATCCAGTTCAGTCTAGTAAAGTCTGCTGGTGTACCCTGGAGTTCCTGAGTGCCATTGAACAACCTGTTGTTGTGATATCCCATATGGTTCCAAGGCTGTGGATGGATGGATTATTACTGATAGCATGCTGTTATAAGACCACCAATAATTTGGGGTCTCATTCCTTGGTAAGAGGCTGCAATTGGTGGTGGTGTTGAATTCACAAAGCTCCTACACATAACTACTTGTTTCATTTGGAAATTTGCATATACAGTAGGTGAAGGACTACCATCAGGATCTCTGTTCATTGATTTCTTAGTTGGTATTTTTTATTTTGTGTGTCACTTTGGACTAGTAGTGTAACCCTCTGAATTTTCATATTTTCAATTTTTCAATTGTAATTGGATATATGATGTTGGTGCACATGTAACATTAATAATATTATGATCCTTTGTATTGTGATACATATAACTAACACACATTAATTTATTAATACAGCGCAACATTTGTATTCCTGTATTCCTATTAATTTTATCTATGGCTTAGTTTGAAAGATTTCTTCTCACTAGTGTACGTTTCTTAAGCAGCGGGAAATCCCTGCTGTTAAGATTGCCGGCATTCTCAGAGTAAAGCCCTGTACACACGATTGGTTTGTCTGATGAAAACGGACCGATTTCATCGGACAAAGTGATCATTAGTGTTGAGCGGAATACGCCATATTCGATTTCGCGATATATCACGAATATATAGCCGAATATTCGTGAAATATTCGCTAAAATCGAATATTCGTGATATTTTAAAAAAAATAAAAAAATTGCGAAATTTCGCTAATGCGAATTTATTGCGAACATTTCGCGAATTTTTTTTTTTTGATTGGCTCTGATGCAAAAGAAGGGCGGAGAAAGTATTCTGGAATATTCGGAAATCGAATATTCGCGAATACTTTCTCCGCCCTTTTTTTGCATCAGAGCCAATCAGAGTTCTCCTACCACAGTTGTCAAAATATTTCACAACATTTTTTTTTTGATAAAATATTTCGAATATTCGATTTCCGAATATTCGAGAATACTTTCTCCGCCCTTCTTTTGCATTAGAGCCAATCAGAAAAAAAAAAAAAAATTCGCAAACTGTTCGCAATAAATTCGCATTAGCGAAATTTCGCAATTTTTTTTATGTTCGGAATAGCGAATATTGGCCGCGAAATTCGAGATATTCGCGAATACTCGAATATGCCATATTCGAGCCGAATATTCGCAATACGAATATTCGTGAGCAACACTAGTGATCATGTGTGGCCCCATCATTGTTTTCACCATCGGTAAAAAAAAATAGAACCTGTTTTAAATTATTCTTATGGATAAAAAAACGATAGAAAAAAACGATCGTCTGGTGAAAGTCCATCGGTCAAAAATCCACGCATGCTCAGAATCAAGTCGACGCATGCTCGGAAGCATTGAACTTAGTTTTTCTCAGCATGTTGTAGTGTTTTACGTCACCGCGTTTGGACACGATCGGTGTAGGCAAGACTGATGAAAGTCAGCTTCATCTGATATCCGATGAAAAAATTCATCGGATTAGATTCCATCAGATATCCGATCGTGTGTACAGGGCTTTAGAATTTCTCCACTGACTGTCGGTTTATGAAGAATTGTAGATCGCTTCTCCTAAGGAGAAGAGAAGCGATATACAAATGTTGAGAACACAGGAGAACTGTGAATACAGGCTGTAATCTCGCAAAAACTTACAGGACTACCGTTTTATAAATGTAAAAATAAAAGTAAATTATACACTTCCTAATAAAAATAAAATATTAAAGTTAAAGTCTTCAATTCACAAAAATAGCCACCCCCTAATTATAAAAGATTATTATTAATATTTAAACAATAATCATGTGCTTTTTCATGTGAATGGTGTACAGGTGGTCCCCGGGTTACAAATAAGATCGGGTCTGTAGGTTTGTTCTTAAGTTGAATCTGTTTGTAAGTCGGAAGAGGTACATTTTTAAGTGTAGTTCCAGACAAAAAAAAAAAAAGATTTTTAAGCTTTTTGGATAGCATAGGGAAGGGTTATCACCCCTGTAATGTTTGTTTTGCTGTCTGTGCCCCTGTTCAGAATATTACACCTCACTTTCTGTCCCAAAGACAATTGGTATATGAAAATTTGGGGTTGTTGTAGAAACAAGACTTGGTAATAAAGCTTCAGTGGAGGGACCTTATTTGCCACTTACACACGGTCGGAATTTCCGTCAGAAGGAATTTTTCCATTGGATATTCCGACCGTGTGTATGCCCCATCGGACTTTTTCCGTCGGAAATTATAACAGACTTATGCCGCGTACACACTGTTGGAATTTCCGATGAATAAAGTCAGACGACCTTTTGAGGAACTGTAAATACATTCTAAATTTTTAATCGATCTTGTTTCAATATTATTTAATAGTTATAATTACATTCTCAATTACTGTACTTAACATTGAGCTTATCACCCCTGACTGTATGATATTGTATTTACTTTATGCAATTTGTACACTACTTCTGTACTATTCAATAAAATATTGGGAATATATAAGGAAAAAAGTCAGACGGAATTTTTTCATCGGATATTGCGATCGTGTGTATTCCCCATCGGACTTTTTCCGTTTGAAATCCCGACGGACTTACAAAGAGAACATGTTCTCTTTTTTTTCGACGGAAAAAAAAATCCTATCGGAAAATCTGTTTGTCTGTATGGAATTCCGACAGAAAAAAAAACACGCATGCTCTGAAAACAATTTGACGCATGCTCAGAAGCATTGAACTTCATTTTTCTCGACTCGTCGTAGTGTTGTACGTCACTTTGTTCTTGATGGTCGGAATTTGGTGTGAACGTGTGTATGCAAGACAGCTTGAGCGGAATTCCGTCGGAAAAACTCATCAGAGTTTATTCCGACGGAAAAAACGGTCGCGTGTATGCAGCATTACCCATAATAACTCTTACAGGAGTGACTTTCCCTTCCTAGGGGTAGATTTCCACTCACTTCCTGTTGTTGCCCTCTGTTTTGTAAGTAGGAGTCGTTTGTATGTCGGATGTTTGTAACTAGAGGACCGCCTGTATTGTGAAATGGTTAAACGTACATCTCCTATGCAGCTGTACACCAATTGTAAAATTTATAAAAATATATATCTTAATAGATCATTAACCACTTCAATACCAGCCCATTGTCATATGACGTCCACAAAGGACCTCTATCATTCCGGGTGGACGTCATATGACGTCCTGGGCTTTGTGGGGGGATATCTGAATGATGCCTGCAGCTAGAGGCATCATTCAGATATCCTTCTCTTCTGCCGGCGATTCTGTGCAACATAAGAACGATCATAGCGGCGGTTCCGCCGCTTGATCGTTCTTATAGGCGGCGGGAGGGGACATCCCCCCCTCCCGCCGCCATCCGGTGCTTCTCCGGGCTCTCCCGTGCCATCGGGGGCCCGGAGAACGAATCGTCCGGCGCTGGCAGGACGCATAGAGATGACTGGTGACCAGATGGTCACCAGTCATCTCTATGACCGTCGGAGGACCCTGGCGCGATGTGATGACGTCACGCCCGGGTCCCCGTAAGTAAACAAAGCCGTGATTGCGGCTGCTAAGCAACAGCAATCATGAGATCAGTGAATTTTTTTTTCACCGATTTCATGCTTTCCAGCCTGGAGGAGAGATGTGGGGTCTTATTGACCCCGCATCTCTCCATAAAGAGTACCTGTCACACAACATTCCTATTACAAGGGATGTTTACATTCCTTGTAATAGGAATAAAAGTGATAATAAAAAAATAAAAAAATAAAAAAAGTGTAAAAAAATAAATAAATATGTAAAAAAAAAAAAAAAAGAAATACATTTTTTTTTTTAACGCCCCTGTCCCCAGTAGCTCGTGCGTAGAAGCGAACGCACACGCAAGTCCCGCCGACATATGTAAACGCCGTTTAAACCACATATGTGAGGTATCGCCGCGTGCGTTGCAGTGCCAGCAACAATTCTAGCACTAGATCTCCTCTGTAAATCTAAACTGGTAACCTGTAAAAAAATTCAAAGCGTTGCCTATGGAGATTTTTAAGTACCGAAGTTTGGCGCCATTCCATGAGTGTGCGCAATTTTAAAGCTTGACATGTTAGGTATCTATTTACTCGGTGTAACATCATCTTTTTATATTTTACAAAAAAACTGGGCTAACTTTACTGTTTTGTTGTTTTTTTAATTCATGAAAAATTTTTTTCCAAAAAAAAGGCGTTTGAAAAATTATTGCGCAAATACCGTGCAAGATAAAACGTTTCAATGACCGTCGTTTTATTCCCTAGGGTGTCTGCTAAAAAAACATATATAATGTTTGGGGGTTCTGCGTAATTTTCTAGCAAATAAATTATGATTAGTACATGTAGGAGGGAAGTGCCAGAATAGGCCTGGTATGGATGTGTGTATAAAAGCCCTGTATGGAAGTGGTTAAAATAACACAGCTGTAATATTAAAGCCCCGTTCACACTGGAATCGCCAGAATAATTGCCATGACAGGCATTGAGGAGGTGATACTCCCACACACCGCAAGTCTTCAGGTTTCATTAATTTTTAATGGCCAATATAAACGCGGTGCAGTTTGGCCACAATTTTCACGTGAGAAATCGCACATCATAAAACATGACAATTTAACCGCTTGCTGACTGCCACACACACATATACATAGGCAGAATGGCTCATACAGGCAGATGGGCGTACCTGTATGTCCCCCGGGTCCCACAAATTCGGCCGGCGGCCTGCGGTTGCAGAGAGAAGAGGCAGAACGGGGAGATGCCTATGTAAACAAGGCATTTCCCTGTTCTGCCTAGCAACATGACAGGGATCTACTGCTCCCTGTCCTCGGGAGCAGTGATCTCTGTCATGCTGTAGTGAGCCCAGTCCCCCTACAGTTAGAATCACTCCCTAGGACACACTTAAACCCTTGATCGCCCCACTAGTGTTTAACCCCTTCCCTGCCAGTGTCATTTATACAGTAATCAGTGGCTACTTGTAGCTCTGATCGCTGTATAAATGACAACGATCCCAAAATAGTGTCAAAAGTGTCCGCCATAATGTCGCAGTCCTGATAAAAATCACAGATCGCTGCCTTTACTAGTAAATAAAAAAATAATTTAAAAAATGCCATAAATCTATCCCCTATTTTGTCCCCTACTTGTGCACAAACCAATCAATATACAATTATTGCGATTTTTTTTTTACCAAAAATATGTAGAAGAATACATATTGGCCTAAACTGAGAAAGAAATTATTTTTTTTATATATTTTTGGGGGATATTTATTAGAACAAAAAATATAGCTTTTTTTCAAAATTGACGCTCTTTTTTTTGTTTATAGCGCAAAAAATAAAAACTGCAGAGGTGATCAAATACCACCAAAAGAAAGCTCTATTTACGGGAATTAAAGGGCAGGGGTAAAATGTCGCACGACCATGCAATTGTCAGTTAAAACGACGCAGTGCCGTATCGCAAAAAATGGCCCGGTCATTAAGCAGCCAAATCTTCTGAGGCTGAAGTGGTTAAAGGAGCTATCCAATGGGAGAACTTCTATGTCTCAATGCGTTTTGCAGATCCTGATAAAGCAGTTACATATCAGCGAAACACATTAAGAAATAGAAGTTCTCCCCTTGGCTACCTTATTCTTAAATGTGTAAAGTGTTTAAATATTTCCCTCCATGTTCTTCACTTTGTATTTTGGGCTCCAAAGAGATTGCGCTATTGAGGGAATGAGACAATTATGTATAGCCAAACAGGAAAGCCCCTCTAAATTGTCAATGTTTCTATGATGTTTTATAAATAAAGAAAATTGTATGTTTTTTAATATAAAGTCGTGTAGTAGATCCTTGAGCACCACATAAAGTCCATTTGTCCATCCCATTGTTTATATATTATCCCATGCTCTGTATAGGCTCCCACCCATCTCCTCCGTCTATTTATTCCAGTGGTCTCAAAGTACCAGCCCGCGGGCCATTTGTGGCCCGCGGACCAGTTATAAATGGCCCGCAGGCAGGGTGGAAGTGGGGGGAGCAAAGAGGAAAAAATAAAATATTTTTTTTGTGAGCTGGCGCCATCTGGTAGTGAGCCGTTGGTATTACAAGTTATTACCACCAGATGTGAGCTGGCGCCATCTGGTGGTGACCGTTGGTATTACAAGTTAAGCATTACAAGTTAAACAGCAATTCTAATGTCATTTTACACTATTTTCACTGCCATCTTCTTCCCTCTAATTAGAACCCCCAAACATTATATATATTTTTTATCCTAACACCCTAGAGAATAAAATGGCGATCGTTGCAATACTTTCTGTTACGCCGTATTTGCGCAGCGGTCTTACAAGCGCACTTTTTTAGGAAAAAATTACACTTTTTTAAATTAAAAAATAAGACAACAGTAAAGTTATCCCCACTTTTTTTAATATTATGAAAGATAATGTTACGCCGAGTAAATTCATACCCAACATGTCACGCTTCAAAATTGCGTCCGCTTGTGGAATGGCGACAAACTTTTTTACCCTTTAAAATCTTCATAGGCGCCGATTAAAAAAATCTACAGGTTGCATGTTTTAAGTTACAGAGGAGGTCTAGGGCTAGAATTATTGCTCTCGCTCTACCAATCGCGGCGATACCTCACATGTGTGGTTTGAACACCGTTTACATATGCGGGCACTGCTCGCGTATGTGTTCGCTTCTGCGCGCAAGCTCGTCGGGACGGGGTGCGTTTTCTGGCTCCTAACTTTTTTATCTGGCTCCTAGATTCCAAGCAAATTTGTCAAACCCCGACTTACACCAGTGCTGGGGGTTAATAATGTGTTCGCTGACACCAGTACTGTTGTTTTTGAAGTTTGAAAGTTTGCATGCGGCCCCCCATGGCATATGAAAACTTGTCTTGTGGCCCTCAGGTAATTTGAGTTTGAGACCCCTGATTTATTCAATTATTCCAATGAGAACTGTCTATGGCTTTGTTTACACTTGTGTTGGGGGACAGTAAAAACACATGGCTGAGCCAGGCAGCAAAGGCTGTGCTATGCCATGCAAAGCTTGACCACTAGAATGGGAAAGAAGTGTTTTACCAGGCAAGTTGCACTCAAGGGTGTTGGGGAAGTCATTAAAGGGGTTGTAAAGGAATTTTTTCCCCCCTAAATAGCTTCCTTTACCTTAGTACAGTCCTCCTTCACTTACCTCATCCTTCCATTTTGCTTTTAAATGTCCTTATTTCTTCGGAGAAATCCTCACTTCCTGTTCTTCTGTCTGTAACTACACGCAGTAATGCAAAGCTCTCTCCCTGGTGTGGAGAAAGCCTCTTGAGGGGGATCCCCACTTACACACAGCTCCTTTCTCTATCTGCAAAGTAGAGAGCGTCCTGACCCTCCTGCTCGCCCCCTCCCCCCTCAAGAGGCTTTTTCCACACCAGGGAGAAAGCCTCACATTACGGTGTGGAGTTACAGACAAAAGAACAGGAAGTGAGGATTTCTCAGAAGAAATAAGGACATTTAAAAGCAAAATGGAAGGATGAGGTAAGTGAAGGAGGACTGCACTAAGGTAAAGGAAGCTATTTAGGGGAACAAAAAATGACCTTTACAACCCCTTTAAAGGACATCTTTACTAAAGGTACAGCTGCCCTTTCGCTTTTTACATCATTGTCTTTTATAACATATTTTAGAAATCACTTTAAATACTAATAAACAAATGTAAATACATTTTACTTTTCTGGCTCATACATACAGACATACCTGCATCATCGGCTGGTCAACTGGAATTGTCGTGTTTGCCAATATCGATATGATCCGGACCATCAACTCTAATGTTTTTGAAGAGTTCTGAATATTTTTTTCCTCGTTCTTGGCTATAACGGTGATATTTTCAAGTAATTTTGGGAAGTCCTGCAGTAACTTAGGGCCATTGACCACGTCCTATAATGACGAGATGTACAAAATAAACAAACAGCTGGTTGTCCAAGGGCTCTCTAACATGGGAGCTCAGTCCCGTACAACGTGAAGAGCCCTTTGTTTACCTTTCTGTCCTAGCTCTGAGCTGCATGCTGGCAGCCCATATTAGTGAATGGACATGCACCGGCTGGATTCACCTGTGCCAAATTTGACAGGTATGCATAAACGGGTGCAAGGGCCTGAATGCACAGGCTCTGCATTGGGGACTGTGCATCCATTCTAGTGTACCTGTCAAACTCGGCTGAGTCTTGATGGTTTATTCCAGTGGCGGCTGATGCGCAAATTTGTTTTTGGGGGGGCACAAACTGAAATATACTGAAAAAAAAACAAACATTAATTGCAGCCACTGTGCCATCAAACGCAGCCACTGTGCCATCAAACGCAGCCACTGTGCCCATCAAATGCCACCACTGTGCCCAGGGCTGCCATCAGGGGGGCACAGGCAGTACACCTGTAAGGGGCCCGGATGGCAACCCCCTTTAAAAAAAAAAAAATGTTTTTTTTAGGGGTCCGGAGGTCCTGGAGGCCCACAGGGCCCCAGATGGCAACCCCCCTTTTTTTTATTTATTTTTTTATAAGAATTTTTTTTTTTTTTAATATATTTTTATTTTATTTTTTATTAAAGGGCTAATTTTTTTTTCTTTTAGGGGTCCGGTTTTCCCAGGGGCCCGGAGATCCCCAGGGCCCCGGATGACAACCCCCCTTTTTTATAATTTTTTTTCTTTTTTTTTCTTTTTAGTTCTTTTTTTTATATATTTATATATATATATATATATTTTATTAAAGGGCTCAGAGGTCCACAGGGCCCCATGTGGCAAACCCCCCCTTTGTTTGTTTTTATAAATGTTTATTTTTTTTATATATTTGTTTTTATTTATTTTTTATTAAAGGGCCCAGAGGTTTCTTTTTTTTTTTTATTATTAAAGGGCCCAGAGGTCCCGGATGGCAACCCCCATTTTTTTGTAATTTCTTTTTATAAAAAATAATAATAATAATAATTTGTGTATATATATATATATATATATATATATATATATATATATATATATATATGGCCCAGAGGTCCCCAGGGCCCCCGATGACAACCCCCCTTTTTAAAAAAAAATTATATATATTTTTTATTTCTTTTTTTCTTTTTATTAAAGGGCCCCAAGGCCCCGGATGGCTACCCCCCTATTTTTATATATATTTTTCTTTATTTCTTCTTTTTTTTGTAAAGGACCCCCCCCGCTTCTCAATTCGCGGCAGCCCCCCCCCCCACTTCTGAATTTCAGGTGGCAGCACCCCACCCCCCCGGTTCTCTGCTCCAGGGGCCCATGGCTGAAGCTGTGTAAGGGGTCCCATAATTCCTGATGGCGGCCCTGACTGTGCCCATCAAATGCAGCCACTGTGCCCATCAAATGCAGCCACTGTGCCCATCAATTGCAGCCACTGTGCCCTTTAACATACATAGTCGTGCGACAGTCGGCAAGTGGGTAACCCAAGTACCTTAAAGTGCGCAGTGTGGCCCCGAACGCCATCTTAATCACATATAAAGCTTTTCAGCCTACAGAGGTGGATGCAGATGTAGTGGTTGCACAGACACAACTACATTACAAGATTTGACACACAGGATGGATATCAGAGCCTCTCTGAATGAGCCCTAAAAGCCAGTGGTTCCTTTGGGAGTCATTGCTACACTAGCATCCCAGTCCAATGGAAGATACCTTCACATTCTCCAGTTCCTGGGAAATCTTTGCAGAATAGCAGTCATCATTCAGCACTGACCAGCTTCCATCATTGCAGATGAAGGTTTTTTCGCCCAGCAATGTTGCATCAAACGTCTGACAAAGAACAACATTTGTTATACCGCTGGGAGTTTCGGAAAGTCCATTTTGCGCCTTGCAGTTTTGTTGACTTGCAGTAGCTAAAATAAAAATATTTTCCATGTGGATCAGATTCTTTCAGCCATCTTAAAGGATAAATGCAGTTCTTTTTTCTTTAAAAAGATCTAGAACAACTACGAAAATATAACCTCTGACTCTTTTTTTCTGTGCTTTGAGAGCTGATGACCCAGGCAAACATTACACTGCTTATATTTAGAATGTCTGCACTGGTAAGGAGAAAGCTGTGGACAGCAGCTACCTATTTTATTTAAAGTGGACACATATATCTGCAGTATTTTGTTATCTCTCTTCAATAAGCTAAGTCCTGTGGCTCTCTCCTGAACTGTTCCTCTGTTATCAGCCTGACCAATTCTCAGACTTTTAGACAAAGGCAACCTAAATCCTCAGTCCGGGGAGGTTGCTAAAATAGATTAGCAGAGAGCAGGTCCTATTATAAAACACCTCTGAGAGTCTCTGCCTATGATAAGAGGGGGTGTGTGCCTTTCCTCCAATGCCCAGACATCACACTCTGTGTTAACCAGGAAGCAAAATTCTCCTAACACGATCTCAACTTTCTAAACAGTATATAAATGTGAAGACAGCAGATATACATGTAAAACCTATGTAGGGAGATTTGGTTAATCTCTGTGTATCATCTGAGGATGTTCACTTCACTGGGTGTATGGTGGGTTTACATCCACTTTAATGAATCAATATTGGAAAGCAAAATGCACATCTAGAGGGATACCTGATTCCTCCATTGTTGCTCTCGCATAGGCAAGCCAAAGATTATAAAATGTACTTTCCTTTCGATTCCCCCATCAACACTGACTGAATCCCTCCTGCAGCACTAGTGTGTTCTACCGGCAGGGATCCATCCTCGCCGGCAGAACACTGTGATCATTGCCAGCTGCTATATACACCGGCAGTGATCGCATGCAAAAACTCAGACAGGCTGGTTGTACTGAAGTCAATCGATGGATTCAGTAAAACCAGTCTACCCATAAATGGATCAAATTATGGTCGGTCCCTGCTGAACCAGCCAAGATTTGATCCACCTATGGCCAGCTTTAGTCCTGGTCTGAGGCATACTTCTTGCACATTTCAGTTGCTGGTATATTATAAGGAGATTGTAGAATCACAGCTTATGGTCAGCTGCGACATTGGGATGTCAAGGGATTTCCAATCCCTGCCCTAGGGTAATTTCTAACAGTTTCTGTTAAAGGAGGGGCTCTGCGGGAATGTGTTTTTTTTTTTATCGTTCTTGGGCTCTTACCTTACTCTATCTGCTACCCTCGTGAGCCATTCTTCTAGCCGCCAGGGTCGTCATTGTCCAGGAAAGGATATTTTATAAAAAAGATAGATGGACGTTTCTATCTTAATTGTGGGCACTCTGAAGCCCTCCTGGATTTGCTTCCCCGATACGGTGACTTGAAATGGCGGAATTGTATCCGCCCTCGTCACATGACCGGCTGGAAGAGTCATGTGACGTGCAAAAATCACGCGAGACTACGTGTGCTGGGTTATAGAGAATGATCTCCTGGGCAGCGTCACGCTGTGCTCCCAGGAATCATTGCGGCGATCGCAGCCGAAGCGACGCGCCCACTCCCGCGGGACTCAAACCAGGAAGTGCCTGGTGAAGATGACAGAAATAAGGTATGGAAGCATTTTTAATGATTTTGGATAGTGATCTGTTATAACATCCAGTCAGCCCTTGTGTTTAAGGCTAACTTGTAAAATCGGGTGAACCTCCGCTTTAAGTATATGCAGACAGGTACATAAACCACAGAAAACGGTAACTCCACCAATGAAGTGAGGTTACCTGTAAAATGTGCCCTGTTGGTGGATTTGGTAAACACATGCCAACATAATTATGAAATATCTATTTAGTGCATGAATGACCCTTTAATTAAAACTAGTGGGTAACGACAACAAGACCACTGAAAAACAGAAATATAGCATTTATAGTCCCCATGGGGTTGTGTTGCCAAGACATAAGCCTACTTTGCCTTACCTTGAACATAGCTGATGGTCATTTCTTTGCTAGTGACATTATCGTTCTGGCTGTTGAAAACCACACAAGAGACACTGACCGGTGTTTTAGTATTACAATCAAAGTTTATGTTGCTGGAAGAACAATTCTTATCTGCAAATAAATAAACCATTAAATAAACTTTGAGGGCCCATTTACATTGTTCAAGCATGAGCAAGTGTCCAGGCGCCCCCTTATTATAATAACAGTGCCTGTTCCCATCTCTGTGCTGCAGTGGGCTTTGAAAAATACAGCATGTACATTTTTTCAGTTCATTGGGATGCCCATAAAAGTCAATGGCAATGTGAGATTTGATATGTTGGCAACTAGTATTAACAAGCTTTGGTCGATTGCTGTTTTTTCTATCCACTTCAAATCCTAAATTCAAAAAAGCACTAGAAACATACACTAGCATGCAAAATACATGTCAGCGCACAAATGAAACGCACATTGACGCATGACAGTGTATCTGCCCAACACATATGAATAGATCTCAATGAGTCCTAAATGAGTTGTACTATTATAAATAAATAAGAAAAAAGTAAATTAACGCTATCCTGACAGGTAACCCTTTAACCACTGCCCATCTTTAGGCCATTTATAATTGGCTTTGGGTTGAAGTGATAATACCACGTACAGTCATGATCCTTGTAAATGTGATTTGAACTGAAATACTTTTACAGGCAGTGGAAAGGGGCCCCCTCCCATCGGGGAGCCCAGTAAGAATGCATCCAGCGGCATCGGCTTCTCCAGACATAATGAGAGGAATCAACTTTGTTCCTCCCACTGAGAAATTTTAGAAATCAGAAGCGTCAAAGATTTAGTCACTTCCGGTTACGGTCTGTTGTAAACAAGCCCTTACCAGCTTGTGAAAGCATGAGATCAAAATCGATCTCAGCTTGATCAGATGCTTTGGAGGCCAGAGGAGAACTATTGGGGCCAATAGACCTCAAATCTCTCCAAAAAGAGGACCTGCCATGGCCCATGCTACCACAAAGGATGTTGTTTGTGCCTTGTGATAGCAATAAAGTTGATCCAAATGTTTTATATATATATATATATATATATATATATATATATAATGTAGCGCCCTGCTCCCAATGATTGGGGCGCTATTCTAAATTTAGCGGGTGTCTGAGCCAATAGTGGGCTCAGACTTTGTTGAATTTCATTAAATTAGCCTCTGTCCTGGCCATGGTTGTGTTTGATAGGATTTCCCACTGTTGCCTGTAGGTGGCGTTACCACCTCAGGCCAATGTTGGAACACAAGCAAACCATAGTGTGTTAGGTGACCCTTTTCGGCAGCAGCCCAGTGGGAGTGGTGCCCCGCCTGTGCATGCCGGGAAGGGGTACTTAAGGGGCAGACGCTGTTTTCCGGGGTCCTTCGTCTCGTGGCCCTCCTGGGGCGAGGTATGTGTGTGATTTTGACTTCGGGACTACGTTGGCCCGAGGTTGCATGTATATTGAGTAGGCCCAGTTATGTTGGCTGGGGCCTACAATTCTAAAGGGGATCCCAAGTTGTCCATCTAAGTGGGGGAAGCTGCTTAACGAAGGAAACCGGGGATGGACCTGCCCTGGAGGAGACCAAGCAAATCAAGCTAATGTGTCGGGATAGGCCTGGTGACTTTGTTGATCCACAACTTTGGGGGATCCACAACTCTACTTGCCCTTACAGTCTGCCGGATCAGCTTAAATGCTCTTTACTGTAAGGTTGGAAGTTCGGGGGGTTAACATCCTGTGGCAGAGGATCTCGGACTATCCATTTATTGATTCTCAGACGGTCTGTGGCAGAGACTGTTCTCATACTGGTTCGTGCATCATCCAGACTGCTAAGCCATGTGAGAGGGGTCTATCCGGGTGAGCAATACCCACTCAAGAGGGAGTGGTGAATATTGGAACGTTACACAATTTTGTGCATTCTGTACCGCATACCTGAACCTTCCCCTATCTCCTCCTACCTTCTACTTTCTTCACAAATATTTTGCAGCAAAAATAAAACCGTTGAAGGTTTTACATCTTGTATGGACATTGCAATCTCTACAGACTTTATTCCCCTGACAATGAACCTAGAGATAACGTGCAAAACCCAAATCTAAACCAGCAGCTCCTACGGGGGTAGTGCTACACACACACACACACACACATTATACATTTTATATATATATATATATATATATATATATATATATGTATTGGGTGTTTTTCCCCAGGAACAGCCCAGTGGGAGTGGTCTCCCCGCTGGGTATGCTGGGGGAGGATACTTAAGGGGCAGACGCCATTTTCTCTGGGCTCTTTGCCTCATGGCCCTCCTGGCTCGAGGTGTGTGATGGTCCATTTTCAGCCCCGGGACCACGTTGGCCCGAGGCTGCTTTTCCGCCAGGTAGGCCCAGTTGTCTTGACTGGGGCCTGCACTTTGAAGGTGATCCTGTGCTGTCTGTCTGTATAGATATACACACACAGTGTAAAAAATTAAATAAAGAATAAAAGATTAAAAAAAAATTATGTAGTGCCCTGTCCCCCTGTGTTCATGCGCAAAGGAGAAAGCTTACATAGGTCCATTATGCATATAGAGATATTGCTGTGAATGTCAGAGCAAAAGCAATAATTCTATCACCAGACCTCCTGTGTAACTCTAAATTAGTAACCTGTAAAGGCTTTTAAAGAGTCGCCTATTGAGATTTTTAGGTAGCGTAGTTTTGCACCATTTTACAGGCGCACATAATTTTAAAGCGAGACATGGTGCTAGGTATCTATTTACTCGGCGTAAAATCATCTTTTATGTTTTGAAAAATAATTGGTTATTATATTGTGTTTGTGTTCACTAAGACGCATTAGAGCAGTGGTACTCAACCTTTTTAGTGTTGTGACCCCATGACAAAATTTTCCAAGTTGTGGGGACCCCCAACAGTAAAATTATTGTTGTAGCGTGGGTTGGTACCACCCAAGGCAAGGCAAGTAATTTGTACACCTAACCCACGGATATTTAGCGCTCCCCGAGTCCCTTCCACTCATACAGTATTAAACCCCCTTATGGTACATTTTAGGATGTACCACTCCCTCCTTGTTCTCCTTTCTTTTCCCTTTTATCTCTCTCTATCCTAATTTCTTGTTTTTTTCCCCCCCATCCCTCTCTCTAGCCGTCTCTCTTGTTGTTTCTCTTATTCTTTCTCTCCCCTTTTCTTTGTTCCTCCTCCTCTTTTCCTCTCCCTTCCATGTATTCTCAATTTTTATTTCTTCTCTTACTCCGTGATGGGGGGGGGGGGGAATAGGACGAGTGGCGGTGCTGGTGGGGAGTTGAAATGAGTGGCAGTGCTGGAGGGAGTTCTGATCAGACAACTTAGATGCTCTTGATCATAGGTGTGCGCAGCCTATGGCATTAGGGTGTGCACACCAAAGCTCAAACACACATGCGTGTGTAATATACCGTCTATGGCAGTGGGCAAGTCAGCAGGGCAGAGATTGGTGTCAGTGGGCCATATTCTCTCTAAATATCCGCCTGCTGCACTTAGGGCACTTACACTCCGCTGTCCCAACTTACTGGAGCAGGTGTTGTATTCCCCAAACACTTGCTCCATAAGTTGGGACAGCCGAGTGTAAGTGTCCCGGCGTAGCCTGACGGATCTCCAAGGGGGCGGCTTCTATTCAAATGAAGCGCGCCCCCGATGCGAAAGAACTGGGCATGCGCCGGGCTGCAAAAAGCCCAGTGCGCATGCTCCAGTTCTCGGCGGAAAACGTCAATGACGCCGACGTGTGCGTCATTGACGTAAAGTCGTATTCAAGAACGACTTACGTAAACGGCGTACCCGACGAAAAAACACGACGGGGACCCGACGCCATCCGTAACATGGCCTACGCGAGACTTGCGGAAACTTACCCCTCATATAGCAGGAGTAAGTTTCCGCTTACGCAAACGACGTTAGCGACGGTTACGCGACGCAAACTCGTTCGGGAATCGGCGTAGAAGGATCATTTGCATACGCAAATGACTCCTTCACGTAAATGCCATCTAGCGGCGGCCGGCGTCATTGCATTTAAGATCCGCCAGTGTAAGTGACTTACAGATGGCGGATCTTAAGTGTATCTATGCAAAAATGATTCTAAGAATCAGGAGCATAGATACACTGGCCAAAAAAGGGAGTTACGATGGAGTATCCTAACTTCACTGAGAATATGGCCCAGTGTCTTTTATTTGTATTATTATTATTATTTTTTTACAATTTTATTTTTATTATTTTTTTTTTAAATATATATATATATATATATATATATATATATATATATATATATATATATATATATATATATATATATATTTTAGGAGCCCTGTTGGGGGGTCTTTGGTTAAATATCAGTGGTCTAAACAGACCCCTGATGTCTAACTTTTGAGACAGAGAAAGGGACTGAGGACAGAGATTCCCCAGTCCCTTTCTCTGCAGCCAGGCAGCAGGGGGAATCTGCACAGTACAGGGTGATTAGGGTGTGCCCAGGCACACCTTACACCCTATGGGCCAGATTCACAAAGAGATACGACGGTGTATCTACAGATACACCATCGTATCTCTCACGTAAACTGGTCCTATCTATGCGCCTGATTCATAGAATCAGATACGCATAGATAGGGCTAGATCCGACAGTGTTACACTGTGTTACACTGTCGGATCTTTTTTTCAATTTAAAAATGGCGCCGGGGGCGTTCCCGCTGATTTACGATAAATAATATGTAAATCAGCGAGATACGCAAATTCACGAACGTACGCGGACCCGTCGCAGTGTTCTTACGTCGTTTCCGTAGCGGTTTTCCGTCGTATACTTACCCCTTCTTTTATCAGGCGCAGCCAATGTTAAGTATAGCCGGCGTTTCCGCGTCGAATTTGAATTTTCCTACGTCGTTTGCGTACGCCGATTCACGAACACGCGCGTCGCAAGTCCCGCTCACGTCGCAACCACTGACGTCCTAGTGACGTCAGTGGGAGCAATGCATGCCGGGAAATTCCACGGACGACGCATGCGCATTTAAATCGGCGCGGGAACGCGCCTGATTTAAATATGACACTCCCCTAGCCGCGGAATTTGAATTCCGCTGGGGGATTTAGGATCCGCTGTCGCAAGTTTGGAGGTAAGTGGTTTGTGAATTAGCCACTTGCCTCCTAAACTTGCGGGAGCGGATCTCAATTCACGTAGATCGAGCGGATCTATAGATCCGCTGAGCTACGTGAATCTGGCCCTATGTGCGCACGCCTATGCTCTTGATCAAGGTCATCTGCTGATCTGAACTGTAGTGGGGGATTTTAATGGCAACTCTAATCACAAGTAGTGTTACTCACTGTGTCTCCGGCTTTGTGGTGTCTCGTAGCTGTGACACCTATGATAAAATCAGGGGATAGGGGCTCCTGCAGCCCCTCCCACTTTAATTCCTCACCAGTCAGCTGACCTCTAGTCTCTGAATGGGTGGCTGCGAAGAGTCTGAGTGGGAAGCTGTGGCTCCAGGGACAGCCTTGCTGGGTGGCCCTGAAAAGGCTAGGAGAGCGGAGGCTTCAGGAACAGCCTGGGATTTGGTGACTCCTGGCAAATCTTCAATCGACCCCCAGGTTGAGAACTACTGCATTAGAGTGTATCTTTTCCTGAAAATGTGCGTTTAATAAAGCGCTGCTCAACTATTGTGCCACATAAAAAATTGCAACAGCAACCATTTTTTTCCCCAGCTTCTCTACTTAAACAAAATATAATGTTTGGAGGTCCTAAGTAATTTTACTTGCAAAAAAAAAAGACAGAAAACTTATTTTTACATGTATGAGTGAATCGTGACGTTTGTCTGGAACTGGTTAAACAGCTTATCTTCTGCCTCCAGGGCCTGAAACACATCAGACTGACATCATTACACAATGCAGTATAGTACTAATTGTCTTCACAGTAGTATTTATATAGCACCAACTATTTACACAGTACCTTACACATATATTGTACATTCACATCAGTCCCTGCCCTCAAGGAGCTTCCCAATTCACATTCATATACGCCAATTAACCTACCAGCATGTCTTTGGAGCGTGGGAAGAAACCCACATGAGCACATGGACAACATACAAACTCCAGGCAGGTAGTGCTGTGGCATGAGCTGGTCACCCCAGGCAGAAGTGCTAACCATTACTACACCACTGTGCTGTCCAGTACACTGCAACCTGGGCTGATTTCTGCTGTACAAAGGGTTGTAGGATTGTAGGCAGTTATGCTAGCAGCATTAAGAATGTATATACAAATGAACTGATAAACATTTTTTAACACTTGTCTGGACAGTCTGTTCTGTATAAGCTGCCATAGTGGGCTGGTTGATAATTTAAAGTGGAAATAGGCTGAAGAACATTTCTATGGTATAACTACTATACACACACATCAATGACAATATATTCTTACCTAAAAACTCCTTGACTTGACTACATGTAGCCAGGTGCTGGGCTACAGCAACATGGAGATGGAGACATTGACCTTTATTCTTCTTTTTCTCTACTGAAATACTGGTGGTATGCTGAACCATCTTCCTCTGGCCAGCAGGAGGAGTGCTAAAGCCAACAAAACACATAGGGCCAGATCCACATAGGTTAGCGGATCTTTAGATTTAAGATCCGCCGCCGCAGTTTTTTTAAAGCAAATGCTAATTCACAAAGCACTTACCTCAAAACTTGCGGCGGCGTATCTTAAATCCCCCGGCGGAATTCAAGGGGGATAGGCTAGGGGGAGTGTAGTATTTAAATCAGGCGCGTCCCCGCGCCGATTTAACTGCACATGCGTCATCCGTGCATTGCTCCCAATGATGTCGCTAGGACGTCATTGGTTTCGGCGTGAGCGTAACTTGCGTCCAGCGCTTTTGTGAATCGACGTACGCAAGCGATGTAAAATTTCAAAATTTGACGCGGGAACGACGGCCATACTTAACATTGGCTGCGCCTCATAGAAGCAGGGGTAACTATACGCCGGAAAAAGCCGAATGCAAACGGCGTAAAAAAAAAGCGCCGGGCGGTCGTTCGTTTCGGAATCGGCGTATCTCCTCATTTGCATAATCGTTGCGTAAATAAACCGAAACGCCACCTAGCGGCCGGCCTGGAATTGCAGCCTAAGATCCGACGGTGTAACACAGTTACACCTGTCGGATCTTAGGCATATCTATGCGTAACTGATTCTATGAATCAGTCGCATAGATACGACCGAAGTAAATCAGGAGATACACCGTCGTATCTCTATGTGAATCTGGCCCATAGACTTCTATGCAGAGCAATAAGAATCCTGGGAGTTGTAGTTTTAGATGGCAGCCATACAATGTCTACACTATAATGTTTACTCTACAGATCCCGACATGTGCTGTGCAGTTATCAGTGCACTAGCAGCTGGTGAAGGGCTCTAGGACTTAGCATCTCTACCAGCACTTCACATAAGGAAGCCTGTTAGTGGCTGCAGTTGCTGGTTGATCTTCGGCTACTCCAGTGCGTTATCTCTGTGATATTCCTGTTCCTTTGTCTCCTGTTACAGACCGGGCTTGTCCTTGACCTGTCTCCTGTTTGCTTCCTGTGTTCAACCTCAGCTATCCACCTGACCACGTCTGCTCTAATACCCACCTTGCTTTTGACCTTGGCTATCCACCTGACCACGTCTGCTCTGATACCCACCTGGCTTATGACCTAGGCTTCCTTCTGACCATGCTCCAGTCTCATCATTATCCGAGTCTTGCAACACCTCATGGGCGCCACCTGTCTGGTTCTATACCAGCACATTAGCTGTACTCTGGAACCTCCTGCACACAGTCCAGCAGGCGACCCATGCTACTTTGGGCCTGACCTCTCCGGTTTCCACCCTCAGGGGGGTCTGGAACTTTACCACAAGGGAAGCCCTCTCTCTCCATTGGCCTCCAGCACAAGGTACGTGATAGCAGTAGGAGGAATGAAAATACTGCTGAAACTGCTAGTGGGGACTGAGCCACTCAGAGCAGGACACCAAGTGTACCCAATCAATACTGCACCCTATACTGCACTTATTCCAAACCTAGACTGCACCTATACCAACCCTATACTGCATCATACTGAACCTTTACCACATCTACCTTGCACCTGTGCCAAGACTATACCATATCTATACTGTACCTACTGTATACTACATACAGGTTACCTGGGACTGTCGTTTAGTTCAACGACACTCTTAAATTACCTTAACGATAGCCAGCAGAAGTACACCTCAAAGGACTACCCCTCCCGTACTAATTGTTTTGCAGGCCCCTTTGTTCCCCTGCCCCCACCTCTAGCATCCACTTTTCTTTTGGACAGTGCATACCCAGTTGGTCTAGGGATAGCATTGCCACCATAAATGCGCTCTGGCAGTATGGTTTCATCACTCGGTAGATTAAACTTTACTACTGCCCACAGCTGCACTTGAGGTGGCCTTGCTACTGTTTATGCTGATCTGGATGCCGAATGTCGTTTTATGCCTGATCCTTAATGTTAATCACTTTGTATGCTAAATTGTGTTATTATTATTGTTAATCCATTTTTATGTTTCCCTAGTTACTAAAAATTTTGGGTTACAATTTAATAACCGCTTGATCGCAAATCAACGCCATTACTAGTAAAAAAAATAATAATAATAATAAAAATTCGCCATAAATCTATTCCCTATTTTGTAGACGCTATAACTTTTGCGAAAACCAATCAATATACGCTTATTGTGACTTTTTTTACCAAAAGTGTGTAAAAGAATACATATCTGCCTAAACTGAGGAAAAAATTATATATATATAAAAAAAAAAAATTGGATATTTATTATAGCAAATAGTAAAAAATATTGGGCCAGATTCACAAAAGAGATACGACGGCGTATCTCCTGATACGCCGTCGTATCTCTGTGTTACGGCCGTTCTAACTATGCGACTGATTCATAGAATCAGTTACGCATAGCTAGCCCTAAGATCCGACAGGTGTAATTGAATTACACTGTCGGATCTTAAGGATGCAATTCTAGGCCGGCCGCTAGGTGGCGAGGCCATTGCGGTCGGCGTAGAATATGCAAATGACTAGTTACGGCGATTCCCGAACGTCCACGCTTGCCCGTCGATCTAACTTTACGTCGTTTCCGTCGAGTTACGCCGCGTAAAATTAGGGCTGAGCCCTAGTTGTTCTAAGCCATGTTAAGTATGGCCGTCGTTCCCGCGTCGAAATGTAAAAAACAACATCGTTTGCGTAAGTCGTCCGTGAATGGCGCTGGACGCCATTTACGTTAACGTCTAAACAAATGACGTCCATGTGACGTCATTTAGCGCAATGCACGTCGGGTAATTTACCCGACGGAGCATGCGCAGTACGTTCGGCGCGGGAACGCGCCTAATTTTTTTTTTTAAAAGTGTATTTTGTGCGTGTACTCGAGAGAGGAGCCGGACTGCAGGAGTTGGGAGTAGGCAGGCCTTCCCTAGAGGCAATCTGCCACCTTTCTCCATGCCCCAGGTGGCAATGGCGGGTGTGTGAGGGGATCCTCCCACACAGCCCGCCCTACCTGCTCCGCTTTGAAGCCCAACGGGGCAGAGGGACTCCCTATAAGGGAGTGAGAGGACTAGCCCGCTCAACCAGCCCCGTTAGTCCTTCGCCTCTCTTTTTAGAGACCGTGTGGTCAAAGTGCATGTGTGTTAACCCAATTTCGAGTGCGTGTGTAGGTGTGGTGGTTTTTGTGGGAGGGGGGTGGGCGTACTAAGCGCAGGCTTACCTCGCATAGCACACCCACCGGGAGCCGGGCTGAGACCACCAAACTCAATTCACATGTAGCCGAGACCGGGAACCGAACCCCTAGCTGCAGAGGTGAATGGCTTGTCAGCGCAGTGCCAATCGCGTTGAGCCACCGCAGCTCCCTAACGCGCCTAATTTAAATGGTGCCCGCCCCATTTGAATTGGGCAGGCTTGCGCCGAGCGCATTTACGTTACACCGTCGCAAGTTTACAGGTAAGAGTTCTGAGAATCAGGCACTTACGCTGTAAACCTGCGGCGGGGTAACGTAAATCAGATACGTTACGCTGCCGTGGAGCAACGTAATTGTATCTGAATCTGGCCCATTGTGGTTTTTTTTTCTAACTTGTCACTCTTCTTTTGTTTATAGCGTAAGAAATAAAAACAGCATAGATGATCAAATAGCACCAAAAGAAAGCTCTATTTGTGGGGGGGGGGGGGGGGGGGAAATGGATACAGTGTTGCATGACTGCGTTCAAAGTGTGACAGCACTGAAAGCTGAAAAATGGCCTGGGCAGGAAGGGGGTTTAAGTGCACAGTATTGAGGTGGTTAAAGTAGTTTTTAAAGGCAGAATACTTTTCATCTTAATGCATTTTATGCATTAAGATAAAAACTATTTTGTGTGCAGCAGCCCCCATCAGCCCTTCTAATACTTACCTGAGTCCCATCTCGATCCAGTGATGTTGCACGAGAGACTCAGCTGTACGGGACTCCCCTCCCCATTGGCTGAGACAGCAGCTTGGCACCATTGGCTCCTCCTGTTGTCAATCAAAGTCAGTGAGACAATTAGGAGAGAAAGGGGGCAGGGCCAGGCCATGTCTCCATGTCTAAATGAACACAGGGAGCTGCGGCCTGGCTTAGGTGCTCCCATAGCAATCTGCTTGCTGTGGGGGCACTCAATAGGATAGGGGGACCAGGAGCACCAAATAAGGACCCAAGAAAAGGAGGATGTGGGCTGCTCTGTGCAAAACCAACTGCACAGAGCAGGTAAGTATAACATGTTTGTTATTTTTAACAGGGAAAAAAACGAGACTAGTATTATTTTATGTTTGCCTTTACTACTTGGTTTAGTGCTAGTTTTTTGATATAGCTCTACTAATTTTAGTGGTTTCCTATGATATTTTATCTTTGTACACTCCTGGTGTGTCAGAGGGGCTGAGGTTCTTGAAAAGGTTGAGGCAAAGAAAAGAGGACCCATCCTAATCAGCTGCTACAATGGGGGTAGTGTTGGCTTATGTAACCGAATTACAGTTATACCAGGGCTTCATTGGGCTTTACCATAACACTTATCTACCCACACTAAACACTGAATGCATATGCTGGTGGAAGCAAAAGCTAAAGAAGTTATATTTTTCTTTTAAATGATGTGCACTGCCTGACTCAACCATCTTTAAAGTTATTTAGAATATTGATTAATTGATTTGCAGAAGGTCAAATGCTCTACTTCATTATGAAGGTCACACTTACCATGTATTGGTGCAGAACCAATTGTGAAATTTCGAGTGTAGCCAGTGTCATTTACACAGCATGTTAAGTTTACCAGTGCTGTGTTTTTACACGTCAGATATGTTTGCAGAGGGTAAACTGTTATTTCTTCTGTTAGAGGCAAAGGTATGATAATCACAGTGAGACTGGCGTTTGTACTTAGGCTGCCCTGGTAGACGACACAAAGGTAGGTTCCTGTGAACAAAAGACCAATCAAATTATGTAAGGTTAGATTGCACCCACCTGCCCACAATGTCCCCAACACTGGGGCTATATCATCCAACACATGAAAATCCACAAGTAGGATATAAAATATATAGCAATAAGCCCAGGGGTCAAGTCCTGGGGAAAAAAGTGTGGGAACTCTCACCCAAAATCCACTCCCCCACCAAAAAAAAAAAAAAATGATACGCTCATATGCATAATTACTAAACCGCAAGTTCTTTCTAAATCCTGCGATAACTCGCGGCAGACCTCCGCAATGTCTCCTGGGAACAATGACAAAAGCTCCCAGGAGACATTGCGGCATCGAGGAAGTGACAGAATACCCGCACACTACCCGATGAATCCATACACAGGAAGCGGCCAGTAACATAAAGGATTACTAAGGTTCGCTTGCCCCGGAGAGTGACTCGAGCTGGGCATCGCTGCTTAGTGAGGGATTGGCTCGGCTGCTCAAGGCTGCTCTAGTCCTGCAAAGGGAACTGAGTTCCTGCTGTGAAAAAAGTGCAGGAACTCCGTTCCCACGCGTTCCCGCAGGACTTGAGCCCTGAATAAGCCATAACAAATTGTAATGGCTAGATGACCAGGTCAGAGCATCTCCAAAACTGCAGCTCTTGTGGGATGTTCCCAGTCTGTAGTGGTCAGAACCTATTATAAGTGGTCCAAGGAAGGAAAACCGGTGAACAATGGCCAGCCAAGGCTCATTGATGGGAGAAGGCTGTCCTGTGTAGTCCAATCAAATAGAAGAGTTATGCCTCGTACACACGACCAGCTTTCCCGTCTGGAAAACTGCCATGACAGCTTTTGGCTGGGAAAACTGTCAGTGTATATGCTCCATGGCAGTTTTCCCAACAGGAAAACCTTCTGGAAAAATGAGAACATGCTTTCTTTGTTCCTGCCGGGATTCCCAGCGGTCTTTTTCCCGGAAGTTTTCCTATGGGAAACACTGCGGTGGAGCACACACGGCCAAAGCTCTCATGGCAGTTTTCCTGAAGGAAGAAGCTGCCGAGCAGGTTCTCGGCTTTCCCCTCGGTTTTCCCGGCGGTAAAAAGTCAGCCGGAAAACCCGTACGTGTGTAACTGTAGCTCAAATTCATGAAAAAGTTAATGCTGGTTCTAAAAGAAAGGTGTCAGAACACGCAGTGTATCGCAGTTTGTTGTGTATGGGGCCCATGTGACACGTGTCCACAGCCACAAAAGCACCAACAATAGGTATGTGAGCATCAGAACTGGATTACGTAGCAATGGAAGAAGGTGACCTGGTCTGATGAATTCAAGAATGATTTGAGGAGAAAGACAACAATGAGTTTGAGGTGTTGAGTTGACTTTCAAATTCTCAACATTTCAATCCAATTGAGCATCTGTGAAATGCGTTGACAAAACAAGTAGATCCATGGAGGCCCCACGTCACAACTTACAGGACTTAAAGGATCTGCTACTGATGGCTTGGCGCCAGATACAGCAGAATACCTGCAGAAGTCTAGTGGACTTGCAACCTCACTATGCCCATCAATTTCAGCCACTGTGCCATCAATTGCAGCCACTGTGCCCATCATTTGCAGCCACTATGCAATTAAAAGGCAGCCACTGTGCCCATCAATTGCAGCCACTGTGCCCATCAATTGCAGCCACTGTGCCCATCATTTGCAGCCACTATGCAATTAAACGCAGCCACTGTGCCCATCAATTGCAGCCACTGTGCCCCACCAATTGCAGCCACTGTGCCCCATCAAATGCAGCCCCTGTGCCCCATGAAACACAGCCACTGTGCCATCAAACGCAGCCACTGTGCCATCAAATGCAGATACTGTGCTCATCAGATGCTGCCACTGTGCTCATCAAATGCAGTCATTGAGCGATCAATTGCCGCCACTGTGCCCATCAAATGCTGTAACTGTGCCCATCAAATGCTGCCACTGTGCCCATCAAATGCCGCCACTGTGCCCATCAAATACCGCCACTTTGCCCTTCAAATGCCACCACTGTGTGCATCAATGACAATTTGACCCCCACCCACTCGCCGTCTGCCCGGCACTTACTCTATCTCAGTGGGGCAGCAGGTGACCCCGGCGAGCTGTGTCCTCCATGCATCTCTTCCCCTCCTCCTGATAGGCATCCAATTACAGCACTTCAGCCACTTCAGCATTTCAGCACTTCAGTGTTTCCGCCAACCAGGTGACGGGTAACACATCCACGCTTCCTGATTGGCGGAGAGGCCGTTCATTGTTAGAAAATATTCATTGCTCTGCGCTCGCAGTTCACCTTCTTTGAAGCCTATTAGAGTCTATGACTCTAATCAGGTGCTTCAAAAATACACCCCGCCACTGTAATTCAAGCGCCCGGCGTCCGAAAAGGGGCCTGGCGCCTGAACAGGGGGTGGTGGCGGCAGCCATGGATAGATTCATGCAATGCATGAATATATTCATTAGTCATAGAGGGGAGTGAATGGAGAGAGGGGGGCACCACCTGTGCACCCTTAATGGACGCATTGCCACTGGATAGCTTCTCGACCAATCAGAACATGCAGGGTCAGTCTGCACCCAACCTACCCACAGTCCCCCCAAACTGGAGCTATAGCACGCGACACAATCCAAAATGAAGAAATAAATAGCCCTCAACTAATTAGAACATGCTGAGTCATGCGATACCCCACCTGTGCACCGTCCCCCCTACTGTAGCCATAGAACCTGACACATGAAAATCCAAAATTAGAATTTAAATGGCATCTTGATAAATCATGACATGCAGGGCCAGACTGTACTTCACCTGCGCAAAGTTCCCCTCATCCCACCATTGGGGTTACAGCCCCCTGACACATACAAATCTAGAATTAAGATATAAATATTTCCATAATTAATAAATCATGTACAAATGTATATATTTTTTTCAAATGCAAGCAGTGTAAGTACCTGAATTGTACACAGTACCAGCCCATTGCTATCCTTTTACAGCAGAGCTCAGAGTGGTGGAGGAAGAAGCAGCACAAGGAGCCAATCAACTGTGCTGCAATGTTCATGTGCTAACAAGGGACATACTGACAGGAGTGGAGAGCAAAGTGACAGAGAGAAGAGCTTATAAATCTACCCCAGAAAACTCTTTTCTGTGTGCCTCCCTAAAACCAGCTCTGTTACTGAGGTATGACTTCTGGGCTTAATCCCATCAACATACATTTGGGAGCTCACAAAGAACATTACAAGGAGCCAAAAGGACCCAGTAAGACAAAATATCATTAAAAATAGATTACAGGGCCATTAACCACTTAAGCCCCGGACCTTTAGGCAGCTTAATGCCCAGGCCAGGTTTTGCGATTCGGCACTGCGTCGCTTTAACAGACAATTGCGCGGTCGTGCGACGTGGCTCCCAAACAAAATTGGCGTCCTTTTTTCCCCACAAATAGAGCTTTCTTTTGGTGGTATTTGATCACCTCTGCGTTTTTAATTTTTTGCGCTATAAACAAAAATAAAGCGACAATTTTGAAAAAAATGCAATATTTTTAACTTTTTGTTATAATAAATATCCCCCAAAAACATATATATTTTCCCTCAGTTTAGGCCGATACGTATTCTTCAAACTATTTTTAGTAAAAAAAATCGCAATAAGCGTTTATCGATTGGTTTGCGCAAAATTTATAGCGTTTACAAAATAGGGGATAGTTTTATTGCATTTTTATTAATTATTTTTTTTTTACTACTAATGGCGGCGATCAGCGATTTTTTTCATGACTGCGACATTATGGCGGACACTTCGGACAATTTTGACACATTTTTGGGACCATTGTCATTTTCACAGCAAAAAATGCATTCAAATTGCATTGTTTATTGTGAAAATGACAGTTGCAGTTTGGGAGTTAAACACAGGGGGCGCTGTAGGAGTTAGGGTTCACCTAGTGTGTGTTTTCCAACTGTAGGGGGGTGTGGCTGTAGGACTGACGTCATCGATCGAGTCTCCCCTATAAAGGGGATCACTTGATCGATACGCCGCCACAGTGAAGCACGGGGAAGCCGCGTTTACACACGGCTCTCCCCGTTCTTCAACTCCGGGGAGCGATCGTGACGGAGCGGCTATAAACAAATAGCCGCGCCGTCGTCCCGGATTGCTCCCCGAGGGAACCCGACCGCCATATGTAGCGGGGGGGGGGGGTCCCGTTCGGACCCCCGACCCATGGAAAGGCAAGGACGTACATGTACGCCCATTTGCCTGTACGTGCCATATTGTGGACGTACATATACATGCGGCCGTCGGGAAGTGGTTAAAGAGGAAATAAACCCTGATGGGTTTACTTCCTCTTTATTTCCCTGCAAAGGTAAAGCATGATGGGCTACTATGCATCGCATAGTAACCCATTATGTGTCACTTACCTGCAGGAGAAGCCCGCAATGTCCTGGTCTTCCTCGCTAGTAGCGAGCAGCCATTCTTCACCCCTCCTCATTCGGGGTCTGCGAACTATGGCTCTGTGACTGGCCAGAGTCGCGTGATGGCGCGTGACGTCACTCCCGCGCGGGAGCTGTCACTTATGGAATGACCCCATTCATAAAACGCTACACTCAGTGTGCCAACGCCGCTGTCTACGGCGCGCATGCGCCGTAGACATCAGTACAGTCTTTTTTGCAAAACCTTGTGGGTTAAGGAAATATCGCAAGCACCTACAGGTAAGCCTTATGCCGCGTACACACGATCGGTTTGTCTGATGAAAACGGTCTGATGGACCGTTTTCATCGGACGAACCGATCGTGTGTGGGCCCCATCGTTTTTTTTCCCATCTGTGAAAAAACGTAGAACCTGTTTTAAAATTATCTGATGGTAAAAAACCGATAGAAAAAAACGATCGTCTGTGGGCAAGTCCATCGGTTAAAAATCCACGCATGCTCAGAATCAAGTTGACGCATGCTCGGAAGCACTGAACTTAATTTTTCTCTGTACGTCGTTGTGTTTTACGTCACCGCGTTCTGACACAAACGGATTTTTAACTGATGGTGTGTAGGCGAGACTGATAAAAGTCAGCTTCATCGGATATCTGATGAAAAAATCCATCGGTCCGTTTTCATCGGATAAACTGATCGTGTGTACAGGGCATAAAGATAGGTTTACCTGTACGTGAACGTCCTACCTGAGGGTTTACAACCACTTTAAGTAGTGGATGTGTATGGATTATTTTTGGAAATGAAGGATGTTGTTTATTGTCACTTTAATGCACACGGTCGTTTTTCAGCATGTCCAAAAAATGACGTTTTTCCAACTTCATCATTAAAAACGATGTTGCCCACTCACCATCATTTTAAAAAAATGCTCTAGCAAAGCGCGGTGACGTACAACGCAAACGACGGCACTCTGAAGGGGAAGTTCTATTCGCCTTTGGGCTGCTTTTAGCTGATTCCTTGTTAGTAAAAGACGATTCGCGCTTTTTTGTCTGTTACAGCGTGATGAATGTGCTTACTCCATTATGAACGGTAGTTTTACCAGAACGAGCGCTCCTGTCTCATAACTCGCTTCTGGGCATGCGCGGGTTTAAAACGTAATTTTAGCCCACACACTTTTTTACAACCCAAAAAACTACATTTTTCAGAAGCCGAAAAATGATGTGAAGCCCACACACGATGATTTTAAATGACGTTTTTAAAAAAGTCGTTTTTTTTCATGCCGAAAAACGACCGTGTGTACACAGCATAAGAGTCTCCGTCACTGAATTCAACCACAGTGGGGGTTAGTACCTCTACTTATTAATGGCCACAGCAGTACAAAAGAAACCGTGGCCCAGATTCAGGTAGCTTTGTCCATTTTTTATGGAGGCGCAGCGCACCGTTTTGCCGCTGCGCCTCCGTAAATTTCCTGCGCTACGCTTGATTCACGGAGCAGTAGCTCCGTAAATTGCGTGTGCGCTCCGGAAAACTGCCCGGCGTAAGGGCGCGTAATTTAAATGATCCCGTAGGGGGCGTGGATCATTTAAATTAGGCGCGTTCCCGCGCCGAGCGTAGTGCGCATGCTCCATCGGGAAACTTTCCCGACGTGCATTGCGGTAAATGACGTCGCAAGGACGTCATTTGCTTCAAAGTGAACGTGAATGGCGTCCAGCGGCATTCACGATTCACTTACGCAAACGACGTAATTTTTTAAAAACATACTATACGCTGACCACTACGGGAACGCCCCCTAGCGGACATCGTAAGAATGCAGCCTACGATATGACTGGCATAAGAGCCTTATGCTAGTCATATCTTAGGCTGCAGTCGGCGTAACGAGGTTCCTGAATCAGGAGCATTCGAAACGCCGGCGCAAGTAAGCAATTGCGCTGCGTAACTATGGTTACGCAGACGCAATTGCTTTTTGAATCTGGGCCTGTGAAGTCTGATGGACCGTTTTCATCGGTTAAAACCGATCGTGTGTGGGCCCCATAGGTTATTTAACCATCGGTTAAAATAAAGCCAACTTGCTTTAAATTTAACCAATGAATTCCTAACCGATGGGAAAAAAACGATCGTTAGTAGGCATGATGCCGCGTACACACGATCATTTTTCGGCATGAAAAAAACGGTGGGCCAGATTCAGGTACATTAGCGGCGGTCTAACGTAACGCATTTACGTTACACCGCCGCAAGTTTTACGGGCAAGTGCTTGATTCACAAAGTAAATCCGTCCGGCGCAAGCCCGTCTAATTCAAATGGGGCGTGTATCTTTTAAATTAGGTGCGTTCCCGCGCCGAACGTACTGCGCATGCTCCGTTTTGTAATTTCCCGCCGTGCTTTGCGCAAAATGACGTTGCACCGACGTAATATTTTGAACGGCGACGTGCGTTACGTCCTTTCCTATTCCCGGACGACTTATGCAAAAAAAATAATAATTTAAAATTCGACGCGGGAACGACGGCCATACTTTAACATGGCTGGTCTAAATATAAGCCATGAAATAGCAGCCGTAACTTTACGCCGGGAAAAGCCGACTAGCGACGACGTAAGAGAATGCGACGACCGCGCGTACCTTCGTGGATCGCCGTAAACAGCTAATTAGCATACCCGACGTGGAAAATGGCGCGAACTCCACCCAGCGGGCGCCGAAGTATTACACCTACGATCCGAAGGCGTACAAAGCCGTACGCCTGTTGGATCGAAGCCAGAAGCCGTCGTATCTTGGTTTGAGAATTCAAACTAAAGATACGACGCGGCAAATTTGAAAGTACGCAAGATACTCAGCAGATACTCCGGCGTACTTTTTCTGTGAATCTGGCCCGTTGTTTTTTAAAAAATGTAATTTTAAATGATCGTGTGTGGGCTTCACATCATTTGTCAGGTTCTGAAAAACGACAAAAAAAAAAAATTCGAACATGCTGCATTTTTTAACGTCGTTTTAAACAATGTTGTTTTTCGGGTTGTAAAAAATGATCGTGTGTGGGCTAAAACGATGTTAAAAACCCGCGCATGCTCAGAAGCAAGTTATGAGATGGGAGCGCTCGTTCTGGTAAAACTACCGTTCTGAATGGAGTAAGCACATTCATCACGCTGTAACAGACAGAAAAGCGCAAATCGTCTTTTACTAACACTGAATCAGCTAAAGCAGCCCAAAGGCGAATGGAACTTCCCCTTTATAGTGCCGTCATACGTGTTGTACGTCACCGCGCTTTGCTAGAGCATTTTTTAAAAACGATGGTGTGTGGGCAACGTCGTTTTAATGATGAAGTTGGAAAAACGTTTTTTCAACATGTTGAAAAACAACGTTTTTTTTTCATGCTGAAAAATGATCGTGTGTACGCGGCATTAGAGTAGACAATAAAAGGAGAAGCAACACACTGTTAAGCTCATGACTCTGGCACTTTAATCTCTCCTCCTCCTATCAGCATGCTTCTTGTACTACAGCACAGCTGATTGGTTCCTTTTATTGCTTCTCCCTACTCCAGTCTCTGATACCAAGCCAAGTTCAGGTATTTGTACTGCTTGCATTTATGATACATTCATGATTACATAGCTGCTGTTTATATCTGCCTGAAGTTTAGCTTTAATGGGTTAGTTCACCTTCACCAAAAAACTGCCTATGTAGCTTTGACCAAAGCTGAATAATGCCCTTGTTATAGGTGTAGGTCAATTACCGTATTTTCCGGCGTATAAGACGACTTTCTAACCCCTTAAAATCTTCTTAAAAGACGGGGGTCGTCTTATTATGCCGGTAACCTAACATCCTTACCTTATCCTAAAACATGCAGAATCGCGGCAGTACGTTTTTTCAAAAGCCGCGCCTCCTACGTCTTCTGTTCCGTGATAGGCGGAACACTCAGCTTCCCAGGAGGCACTGTGTTCAGTGTTCGCCTATCACGGAGGCCCTCTCGTCCTGTGTTTAGTGTCCGCCTATCACGGAGGCCCTCTCGTCCTCGGACGAGAGGGCCTCCGTGATAGGCGAACACTGAACACAGTGGCCCAGATTCAAAGAGCAATTGCGCCTGCGTAACCATAGTTACGCAGCGCAATTGCTTACTTGCCCCGGCGTAACGAGTTCTCCTGATTCAGAGAGCTCGTTACGCCGACTGCAGCCTAAGATATGCGTGGCATAAGGCTCTTATGCCCTCATATCTTAGGCTGCATTCTTACGTTGGCCGCTAGGTGGCGTTCCCGTTGTGGTCAGCGTATAGTATGCAAATTGCATACTAACGCCGATTCACAACGTTACGCGAGCCCTGCGTACGCAGTTTACGTCGTTTGCGTACGTCGGGTTTCGCGTAAAGCTGCACATGCTAAAAGCAGGGGCAGCCAATGCTAAGGATACCCGTCGTTCCCGCGTTGCGAGGTTTGAAATTTACGTAGTTTGCGTAAGTGAATCGTGAATGGCGCTGGACGCCATTCACGTTCACTTTGAAGCAAATGACGTCCTTGCGGCATAGTCTGGCATGTAATGGGGCACAGTCTGGCATGTAATGGGGCACAGTCTGGCATGTAATGGGGCACAGTCTGGCATGTAATGGGGCATAGTCTCACATGTAATGGGGCACAGTCTGACATGTAATGGGGCACGGTCTGGCATGTAGTGGCACAGTCTGGCATGTAATGGTGGCACCGCGAGGCGAGGCATGACTAGTAGAAAGGGGGTAGTCTTATACGGCGCGAGTATATCCCAAAACCAACATTTTGGCTGGAAAATTAGGGGGTCGTCTTATACGCCCAGTCGTCTTATACGCCGGCAAATACGATATGTCTTATGCCTTGTTACTAGGATGTTGCTAAGACATTTCCAGCCGATTCAAATCCTTTTACATGTGCTCTCTCTCCCCTGTTGCAGTAGCTCTGAGCCCAGCAATGCTGCAACAAATGAGAAGTGTCCATGATGGTGGGTGTGAACAGTTACAGCTGGGAGCGTCTTAGCAACAGCCTAGCAACAAGGCAGGACGGTGATGCAATTTCTGGGAGTTTTTTGGACAGGCTTCAGGAGGTACGTAGATGACTTACACCAATATCAGGGCCATTATTCAATTGTAGTCAAAGCTGCACAGTTTGTTTTTATCTACCGATGACCCTTGTCACATATGATTGTTTTACACACCAGCCCAAGAAGGGGTTACCCCATTCTTCTGTAAAAGTCCACTGTTAGCCACAGTGTTGTTGTCTTTCGTCCATATGATCTTAGTAACATTCATATTCGTCTTGCAATTCACAGTAAGATTTTTTCTTGTCGAAATTTTTAAGGATGATGGTATTGTGATATTAGCTGCAGGAATAGCAGAAATAGAGAGTTAGAAAATACCCATACAAAGCAAACTGAAGTTATTAACCACTTTAAGACCGAGCATGTTTTTCAGACTCTGTGTTTACAAGTTAAAAACATTTTTTTTGCTAAAAAATTACTTAGAACCCCAAAACATTATACATTTTTTTTCTAACTCCCTAGCGAATAAAATGGCTAAATATTCCCATTTAAGTTACACTGCCGCAAAATTTCTACCTAAGTGCCCGATCCACAAAGCACTTACCTAGAAATTTTCGGCTGTGTAACTTAAATCCGGCCGGCGCAAGGCGTTCCTATTCAAATGGGGCGAGTCCCATTTAAATTAGGCGCGCTCCCGCGCCGGACGTACTGCGCATGCTCACGACGTCATTTTCCCGACGTGCTTTGGGTGGTTTTACGTTGCGCCGGGTTTTGAGAATCGCGACGGGCGTAAAAAAAAAATTACGAGTTGCGGCGGGAAAAAAAAAATTAGAAAAAAAAAAGACGGCGACGCGGGATAGAAGGGTCTACTTTTACAATGTCTAAACAGTTTAGGCCTTGTAAAAGCTGCCCTAATTTTGCGTTTGCAAACTAATACTTACGGAGAAAAAACGAAGCGTAAAAGCTTTGTGGATCTCTGTAAGTGCTAATTTGCATACCCGAAGCGGCATTTCGACGAGAAATGCCCCCAGCGGCGGCCGAGGTACTGCATCCTAAGATCCGACAGTGTAAGTCACTTACACATGTCGGATCTTCTCCCTATCTCTTGGAAACTGATTCTGTGGATCAGTTCCAAAGATAGAAACAGGGATACGACGGCGTATCAGTAGATACGCCGTCGTATCCCTTTTGTGGATCTGGCCCTAAGACAGTAAAGTTATGCCACGTACACACGATCGGTCCATCCGATGAGAATGGTCTGATGGACCGCTTTCATCGGTCCAAACTGATCGTGTGTGGGCGCTATCGGTTATTTAACCATCGGTTAAAAAAAAGCCAACTTGTTTTAAATGTAACCGATGGATTCCTAACCGATGGGGAAAAATCGATCGTTAGTAGGCACAACCATCGGTTAAAAATCCACGCATGCTCAGAATCAAGTCGACGCATGCTTGGAAGCATTGAACTTCATTTTTTTCAGCACGTCGTTGTGTTTTACGTCACCGCGTTCTGACACGATCGTTTTTTTAACCGATGGTGTGTAGGCGTGACGGACCATCAGTCAGCTTCATCGGTTAACCGATGAAAACGGTCCATCGGTCCGTTCTCATCGGATGGACCGATCGTGTGTACGCGGCATTAGCCCAAATTTTTTTATATTGTGAAAGATAATGTTACGCCGAGTAAATTGATACCCATGTCACGCTTCAAAATTGCGCCCGCTCGTGGAATGGTGTCAAACTTTTACCCTTAAAAATCTCCAAAGGCGACGTTTGGAGGTTGCATGTTTTGAGTTACAGAGGAAGTCTAGGGCTAAAATTATTGTTCTCGCTGTAACGATTGCGGCGATACCTCACATGTGTGGTTTAAACACCGTTTTCATATGCGGTCACTACTTACGTATCTGTTCGCTCCTGCGCATGAGCTTGTCGGGACGGGCGCTATAAAAATTTGTTTTTATTTTTTTCTTATTTATTTTACTTGATTTTACTGATTTTAAAACTGTTTTTTTTTTAAGTGGGTCACTTTTATTCCTATTACAAGGAATGTAAACATTCCTTGTAATAGAAAAAAGCATGACAGGTCCTCTTAAATATGAGATCTGGGGTCAAGAAGACCTCAGATCTCATATTTGGACTTAAATGTAATAAAACGAAACAAAAAAATTACAACAAAAAAGTGTCCCTTTAAGACGTATGGGCGGAAGTGACTTTTTGCCCCGAAGTGGGTTAAAGGCATGTATAACCTTATGGAAAGATTGTTGTTGAAATGACTGGTCTAGCAACAGGGTCTCTAAAATATATAATAGGATGTCAAGTGGTTTAAAATGTCCAAAACTTTTCTCTGGTGAGTTATTATCACGTGATTGGTTTAAATTGCGCTTTTAGCATACAGTATGTGATGTGGCAGCTTCCAAGATCAGGGTCCAAGTCTGTAAAATGTGGAGGTAAAAGATTGAAGGTTGAGCTGTAGACTTAGGCCCAGATTCTTAAACGAGATACGACGGCGTATCTCCAGATACGCCGTCGTATATCTAAGTTGCGCGGTCGTATCTATGTGCCTGATTCTTAGAATCAGTTACGCATAGATTTCCCTTAGATCCGACAGGCGTAACTGTGTTCCACCATCGTATCGTAAATGCATATTTACGCTGGCCGCTAGGTGGCGCTTCCGTCGAATTCCGCGTTAAGTATGCAAATTAGGTAGATACGCAAATTCCCGAACGTACGCCCGGCCAACGCAGTAAAGTTACGCTGTTTACGTTAGGCTTTTCCCGGCGTATAGTTGCCCCTGCTATATGGTGGCATAAGTGCGGCGTAACAATGTTAAAGCGGTGGTTCACCCTCCATAACAACATTTTAGCATAAAATTAGGCATAGTAGCGCGAGCTACAGTATGCCTGTATTTATTTTTTTAGCCCCGTACTCACTGTGCAATCCTATATAGAAGATTCCGACTCCCCGCGGGGAATGGGCGTTCCTATCCAGAGGGAAGATGATTGACGGCCGGCTCTGGCACGTCACGCTCCCCGAAGACAGCCGGAGTAGGTCTCGGCTCTTCACGGCGCCTGCGCACAGACTATGCGCAGGCGCTGTGAAGAGCCAAGTCCCATTTCGGCTATTTCCGGAGAAGCGTGACGTGCCAGAGCCGGCCGTCAATCACCTTCCGTCTGGATAGGAACGCCCATTCCCCGCGGGGAGTCGGAATCTTCAATATACGATTGCACAGTGAGTACGGGGCTAAAAAAATAAATACAGGCATACTGTAGCTTGCGCTACTATGCCTAATTTTATGCTAGAGGAAAAAAAATTTTTTATAGGGTGAACCCCCGCTTTAAGTATGGCCTTCGTTCCCGCGTCGAAATTTGAAAAAGTTAGGTCGTTTGCGTAAGTCGTCCGTGAATGGGGCTGGACGTCATTTACGTTCACGTCAAAACCAATGACGTCCTTGCGGCGTACTTTGAAGCAATGCACACTGGGAAATTCCACGGACGGCGCATGCGCCGTTCGGGAAAAACGTCAATCACGTCGGGTCAAAGTACATTTACATAAAACACGCCCCCCTGATCCAAATTTGAATTAGGCAGGCTTACGCCGGCCGATTTACGCTACGCCGCCGCAACTTACGGAGCAAGTGCTTTGAGAATACAGCACTTGCCCGTGTAAGTTGCGGAGGCGTAACGTAAATCAGATACGTTACGCCCGCACAATTTTACGCGGATGTACGAGAATCTGGGCCTTAGTTGCAGAGATTGTGTATTGGAAGGGTTGGGGGGATAGTGGTGGTAGACCTGAGTGTAGAAGGTACTAAGGAGGGTAGCAACCTCTCTGCAGAAATGTAGACAACATACCTTTTTTATAGTAGGTCACTTTTATTGTCTTTGAAATTGTTGCCCCTTTATTTCGCTGAAAGTTACACGTATAGCTGGTGACCGATGAGAGGAATTCCATGGGACTGGGGGTCACACTGTATATGCTGCATGTTGTGTTACTTGTTGGGTTCCCTGTACCTCCTAATGAGAATAGATTGAGATCATTTACATAGAAATTAGTAGCGTTACATTTTCATTGCAAAACAGCAACATTTTTGTATACAAAAACAATGGCTCCCAGCTGTCCCTCATTTTTGAAGGATTGGCCCTCTTTTGTCATGGAAAAAAAAAATAGAATTTTTCCTTGCACATGATTGGATGATAGAAATCATCAGAGCTTCCTCTCATTTCAGAGCTTTCCCTCAGATCTGGAGCAAAATATTTTCTTTAGTAAAGTGTTGCTACACATGGTAGTGTGTGGATTCATGTATCTAAGGATAAAGGTACAATGGGAATAGGAGCAAATAATAAACACATTGGTGGAGTAAAAATAGATTTAGTTTAGATTTACAGCCTATGAAACAGCAATCAGAGGTCTGAAACATGTTATGTAATCTAGATCATGGGTCTTCAAACTATGGCCCTCCAGTTGTTTAGGAACTACAATTCCCATCATGCCTAGTCATGTCTGTGAATGTCAGAGTGTTACAATGCCTCATGGGATGTGTCGTTCCGCAACAGCTGGAGGGCCGTAGTTTGAGGATCCCTGATCTAGATGGTGTAAAATACCTTCTAGTTAAGACTTTTAGAGCGGTTCCAGGGCTTTTTTTTAGGGGGAACTCTGTTCCACCACCTCTGGCTCAGACCCTTTGGTGCCTGCTCACCACAAACACTTGTAAACACAGAAGTCCAGTTTCTGTGTTTAAGCGACAGCTCTGCACTCTGTGTGTAACCCCCCCTGAACTCTACACTCTGTATGTAATGCAATCCTGGTATTTAATGCCCCTTTAAGACCCTTCTACTGTTTGTGAAATTTGAATGGGGTCGTGGTTGAGTTCCTGCACCGATTTTTTGAGAAAAAAAGCTCTGGCGGTTTCTCTAATGGAGACTGAACGTGTACATTTACAGAAAAAATCTATCATAGTTGACCATTTCTCCACATTCTTGTTCCCATTTTATCATGTATGGCATTTTTTCAACTATGGGAGTGGATAATATTAAAAACGGGTGTAAACCCTCACATATACCCAGTGAAGTGAACAGCCTCAGATGATACACAGGGATGAAACAAATCTCCCTACATAAGTTTTACATGTATATCTGCTGCCTTCAGCTTTATATACTGTTTAGAAAGTGCACATCGTGTTAGAATTTTCACTTCCTCATTTATCACTAGGTGTGGATTTTTTGCTTACACTGGAAGACAGCTGATTGGAGGAAAGGCACACACCCCCTCTCCACATAGGCAGATACTTTCAGAGCTGTGTTGTGAATAGACCAGCTCTCTGCTAATCCATTTTTAGCCCCCACCCTGACACAAAACTTGTGCTGATAACAGAAGAACGGAGCAGGAGAAAGCCACAGGACTTAGGGCTTAGAAGAGAGATAAGAAAACACTACAGATATATGTGCCCAGCTCAAAACCATAAATTTGCTCTTAATTTTATTAAAAGTTAAAGCCCCACTCTGGGATTGATGTCAGCCCCGGAAACACCTTCGTTCTACCTCCCTCTGTGTGATTACTAGAACAAAAAAAAGGAAATCCCTTCCTAAATGCCAGATTTTACTACCCTTAACCACTTGACCACTGGGTACTTAAACCCCCTTAATAACTAGACCAATTTTCAGCTTTCGGTGCTCTCACAATTTGAATGACAATTACTCAGTCATACAACATTGTACCCAAATACATTTGTTGTCCTTTTTTCCCCACAAATGGAGCTTTCTTTTGGTGGTATTTAATCACTGTTGTTTTTTTTATTTTTTTTTGGACTATAAAAGAAAAAAAGACTGAAAATTCTGAAAAAAAACGTTTTTTTCTTCGTTTTCTGTTATAACATTTTGCAAATTAGTAATTTTTCTTTATAAATTTTGGCCAAAATTTATACTGCTACATATCTTTGGTAAAAATAAGTACAAATTGGTGTATATTATTTGGTCTATGGTGCCAATATCTGAAAATTGATCACACCTGAAGAACTGACGGCCTATCTAATTTCTTGAAAAGTACAAATACCCCCCAAATTACCCCTTTTTGGAAAAAGAAGACATTCCAAGGTATTTAGAAAGAGGCATGGTGAGTTTTTTGAAGTTGTCATTTTTTCCCCACAATTCTTTGCAAAATCAAGATTTTTTTTTTTTATTTCAATGTTTTTTTTCCACAAAATTGTCATATTAGCAGGTTATTTCTCACACACAGCATATGCCTACCACAAATTACACCCCAAAACACATTCTGCTATTCCTCCTGAGTGTGGCGATACCACATGTGTGAGACTTTTACACAGCGTGGCCACATACAGAGGCCCGACATGCAGGGAGCACCATTAGGCGTTCTGGCATTTCTCTCCTACATCATTTATTTGCTAGAAAATTACATAGAACCCCAAAACATTATATATTTATTTTTAGCAAAGACCCTAGAGAATACAATGGCGGTCTTTGCAACTTTTTATCACGCACAGTATTTGCACAGCAATTTTTCGAACGCGTTTTTTTGGAAATAAAACAGTTTTGTGAAGTTACACCGAGTAAATAGATACCCAACATGTCACCCTTCAAAATTCCACACGCTCGTGGAATGGCGCCAAACTTCGCTACTTAAAAATCCACATAGGTGACGCTTTAAATATTTTTGCTGGTTACATATTTTTAGTTAGAGAGGAGGTCTAGGGCCAAAAGTATTGCTCTCGCTCTAACGTTCGCAGCGATACCTCACATGTGTGGTTTGAACACAGTTTCCATATGTGGGCGGGACTTACGTGTGCGTTCGATTTTGTATGCGAGCACACGGGAACAGGGGCGCTTTAAAAAAAAAATGTTTTATTGTTCATTTTACTTTATTTAGTTTGACACGTTTTTTCCCCAAAAATACATGTTTTGATCACTTTTATTCCTATTACAAGGAATGTAAATATCCCTTGGCATGACAGGTCCTCTTTACAGTGAGACATGGGCTCAATAAGACCCCACATCTCACCTCTAGGCTGGGACGCCTGAAATAAAAAAATAAAAAAAACGATCCTGGCTTCGATCGTAGCGGTGAGTCGGTAGAAGCATCGGAGGGTGACGGGAGGGGGGGGGGGGGGTCCTCTTTCGCCTCCCATAAGAATGATAAAGAGTTGGAACAGCCACCATGATCATTCTTATGGTGTAGAGAATCGCCGCCTGAAAAAGCTGATATCTGAATGATGCCTGTAGCTGCAGGCATCATTCAGATATCCCTGCACAAAGTCAAGGACATCATATAATGGCTGGCGGGCAGGAAGTGGTTAAAACATTTTTTTTTTCCAGAGTATTTTCCGGGTATTGCAGAGTACTGGCAGGGGTATTGCAGAGTATTGGCCGGGCTATTGCAGAGTATTGGCAGGGGTATTGTGGAGTATTGGCAGGGGTATTGCGGAGTATTGGCAGGGGTATTGTGGAGTATTGGCAGGGGTATTGGGGAGTATTGGCCAGGGTATTGCAGAGTATTGGCCAGGGTATTGCGGAGTATTGGCCAGGGTATTGCGGAGTATTGGCAGGGGTATTGCGGAGTATTGGCAGGGGTATTGCAGAGTATTGGTAGGGGTATTGCAGAGTATTGGTAGGGGTATTGCGGAGTATTGCAGAGTATTTTCCGGGTATTGCAGAGTATTGGCAGGGGTATTGCAGAGTACTGGCAGGGGTATTGCAGAGTATTGGCTGGGGTATTGCAGAGTATTGGCCGGGGTATTGTAGAGTATTGGCCAGGGTATTGCAGAGTACTGGCAGGGGTATTGCAGAGTACTGGCAGGGGTATTGCAGAGTATTGGCCGGGGTATTGCAGAGTACTGGCAGGGGTATTGCAGAGTACTGGCAGGGGTATTTTAGAGTACTGGCAGGGGTATTTCAGAGTACTGGCAGGGGTATTGCAGAGTACTGGCAGGGGTATTTTACAATATTGCAGGGATGGCTGAGCATGGATGGCTGGATCTGTGACTGCAAATGTCACAGATCCAGCCCACAGCGCTGCTGACACCCGCTCCCTCCCTCTCACACAGTACCGATCGGTACAGAGAGGGGAGGGAGGACGCCGGTTTGTTTACAAGTGATTGCTCCGTCATTGGACGGAGCGATCACGTGATAAACGGCTGCTATCAGCGTCAATTTACCGCGATTCGTGATGCGCAGGGTCCTCCGGACCAAGGCGGTCACGGACACTCCCGTGTGCGTGCCCCAGGGGGCGCGCGGGAGCACTATTCTGGGAGGACGTCCATGGACGTCCTCCCAGAGTTAACGAACCACCCTGTAGACGTCTTTTGTCTATGGGCGGGTCGTTGTGGTTAAAGTAGAAAGTAGTCTGATGAAAAATCCATCAGACCGTTTTCATCGGATGAACTGATCGTGTGTACAGGGCATTACTCCTTGGTGGGGGGAATAGGATGAGTGGCAGTGCTGGTGGGGAGTTGGGATGAGTGGCAATGCGTCCTGATCAGCCAACTTAAAGCGGGGGTTCACCTGCAATTTTTTTTTTAAAGCCAGCAGCTACAAATACAGAAGCTGCTAACTTTTAAAAATTAACACTTACCTGTCCAGCGCATCCACCGAAGCCGAGCGGTAGCTCGGCTCTCGGTTTCCCCCGCCGCCATTCTCTGTAAGGGAATCGGGAAGTGAAGCGCTGCGGCTTCACTGCCCGGTTCCCTACTGTGCATGCGTGAGTCACGCTGTGCAGTTCCACTGGTTCCCGTTGTGTTCTGGGAGCTGAGTGTTTCCCAGAACACAACAGGGGGGTGACGCAGAGGGGCCAGACTCCCGCGGGAGTCAATACCCGGAAGTGGTGCAAATACCTGTTTTATACAGGGGGAGGGTTCCGAGAAGCGGAGGTTCACTTTTGGGTGAACCTCCGCTTTAAGTGCACTTGTCAAGGTCATCTTCTGATCTGAGAATTGTAGTGGATACTTCTAATGGCAAAAATAATCACAGGTAGTGTTACTCTTACTATGCTGAAATCAGGAGATAGGGTCTCCTCCAGCCCCTCCCACTTTACATTCTTCACCAGTAAGCTGACCTCTAGTCTCTGCCCTCCAGCCATGCCACAGGCTCCAGGAACAGCCGGCTGGGCAGTCACAGGCTCCAGGGACAGCCCTGCTGGGCGGTTGCAAAAGGCTGGGAGAGTGGTGTGGGCTTCAGGAACAGCCCAGGATTTGGTGACCCCTGGCAAATCATCATTTGACCCCCTAGGGCAGGGATATGCAATTAGCGGACCTCCAGCTGTTGCAAAACTACAAGTCCCATCATGCCTCTGACTCTGGGTGTCATGCTTGTGGCTGTCAGAGTCTTGCTTTGCCTCATGGGAATTGTAGTTCTGCAACAGCTGGAGGTCCGCTAATTGCATATCCCCGCCCTAGGGGATCCCAACCGCCAGGTTGAGAACCATTGCATTGGATGGTCACTGGCAAGGTCCTCTCAGGAGAGAGAAAAGAGGACTGACCTCATGACAGGGGGACAACAGGGGATGCTGCAAATACAGAAAAATACTTCCTTGTGATCTGTGCAGCACTCTCATCGGCCACATTGTTATCAGTACTCTTTTGTGGGCTACAGAACTCCTCCCCATATGTTGTAAGGAAGAGGAGAGGGAGAGATAGGCTGCAGTCCTGTATTTAGGTTTGCCTCTGCGATTGTTCACATGTGCATGTTTACGCTCATAATGGCCTAAACCAGCGTACAGCTGTATACAGCCATTCATTACTATGGTGGTCCGTACATGGCAGCTGTGTATATTTACCTGTGGATATTTACCTACAATTTACATTATACAGCGACATGTGACCATTTGCATGAGGCTTTTAATGCCTCAAGTGGTCTTTTTATGTCGGTCTGGTGTTCAGATGTGTTTTTACTGACCCATTGAAATGAAAACAATGTAAGGAGCTCACCTGCAGGTCCGATCGTCGTCCATGTTACATTAAATTCCCCAATATCAGGACTACAACAGGTCAGGTTAAATTCACCGTCATCGCTGAATGAGTCCCTGGTATCTGGATATGAGCTGATCTGTAGGGTCTTGATATCTTTAAGGTTTATGCTTTGAGCTTGCAGTGTTCCGTTAGCGTTAAGAGAGCAGGTGTAATTTCCTAGAAAAAGGATGTGCCCAGATGTTAAGGAGTATCAGGGACCAGATAGGAAAATTCCAAGTCAGTGCTCACTACCCCCATGGTTGGGGATTGTCCAATCAAACAGTACATAAGGAAAATGCACATGCCACTTAAGGCCTGTTTCATACAGGCTTCAGCTTTTATAAGAGCAGTGTGAACAACAAGATTTGACAAAGCATTTGCAGAGCTTTCAGCGAGTACCATTCAACTCAAGTTTGTAAATGCTGAACACAGATCCTAATGGGAGTGGTGAGTGCCACTTTAAGCAAGTTGCTAGCAGGCTTCAAGAAAAGCTGAAGCCTGCTAGCAGCTTGTTTAAAGTTGCAATCAGCACTCATATTAGGATCTGCATTAAACATTTACAAACAGGAGCTAAATTGTACTTCAACAAAGCTTGCTGAAAGCTCTGTTACTGCTTTGTCAAAGCTTGCTGTTCACACTGCTCTAAAGCCTGTGTAAAACAGACTTTAATCTTTCTGGTTAAATAAACATTCTTGGTAATGAATTGTACATAATGCAGGTACAGATTATATTCACTCTTTGAGCCTTCATCTGGTGCTTACATTATTTCTGCATGTGAGCAGGCAGATAGCTTAACGTGACACTAAAGTTTCAAGTTTTTTCTTTTTAAAATAACAAACATGTCATACTTACCTCTGTAAGGGTTTAAGGTTCTAAAGCTAGTGTCCTTCCTTAACTGTTACATATGATTGTAAGCAGGGCTTTTTTTCTCAGATAATAGGTGCAGGAACTCCCCCTTTCTGAGTCACCCCTCTTCCTTGCCCCTACCCACCTCCGAGCACCTTCTCTTGGTTCCATCCTACACCCACCTCGCAGTACCACCCCTTTCAGACAATACAGAACCAAGTATCATTTTGTGGTGCTAAGAAATTTGTATGGAATTTGGTAATGATATCAAGAAAATCAGTAAAATAGATCCCCTGCAGCCAGCAACAATAGATCCCTCTAACAATGGACCACCGGCAACAAAATGACCCCCCCCCCCCAGCAACAATAGACTCCCGGCAGCATCAACAGATCTCCGCACAGCCAGCAATAATAGACTCTCTGGCAGCCATCAACAATAGACCCCTCCTTAAACAGTAGATCTCTTGCAGCAACATAAGACCCACCCCCAACAACAATAGGCCCCCCCACCAGCAACAATAGACCTCCTCAGAAAAAGTAGACCCCCCTGCAAAAACTGGTCCCCTCAAGTAGTGAGCATCAATACCCTACAGCACACCCCAGCACCCCTTGCCATTACATACAGTCAGTTCAGGAGGTGCCGGAACTGCGTTCCCCCGCGTTCCCGCTGAAAAAAAAGCCCTGATTGTAAGGGGTTAAGAGTTTCAGAGCCAGTGTTTTTTCACTCATTATTAGTAGAATTCTAAAAGGCCTTACATCCATAATTTCTTGTAGTTTTTATCTCTGAACAAAAGATTATACATGCAAAACATTCCCTACTAATTGCTAGAAATGTATCTTTCCTTTTTGTTATTGTTCTCACAGGTGTTGTTTTTATATATTCTATTAAATGTGAAACATTCCTTATTAATTGCTAGAACTGTATTATATATTTTTATCTTGTACTTTATTATTTTAAATTTAAGGTTCACACATGCAAAATATTCCTTACACATTGTTAGGAATGTTTCCTCCTTTCCCAATTATATTATGCAGCTGTTGTTTTTCACTTACTAAGTCTTTTTTAATGAATAGAAGTCTGTTTTTAACGAGTAAGCCATAATATCTTATATTTACAGAACATGTAGTATCTGTATTAACCAATCACATATTGCCAACATAATAATTCTTTATTCCTTACCCAAATTAATGTATTTCGTCCCCTCCCCTTTTTGTAATGCATATAACTGTCTTAATATTATCAGTAAAGTTAGAGAATGATTTCAGATACATCGTGTCCCTGTGTCTTTACTATTCCTGTACTGAAATCTCTCTCAACAGGGGGCCACCGGAACAAACAAACTGGGACTGCCTAAAGTTAATCAGCGCCAGTCTGCACCCCTACAACCTCCACTGTCCAGTTCGTTTTGCACAGAGTGGCCCTGATCCACCTGTTCTGGGGTTCCACAGCTGCTCTCGCGGCTCCTCTCCACATTAGATAACCCCCTCTGGGAAGCATTCTCCCGAGGGGTTTCCTTGTGGGCGCAATCCTGTGTCATACACTCGGTGTCCATAGACGCCGAGTGTATGACTCGGCCCCGCCCCCCATGCCATTAGATTTGATTGACAGTTACGGGAGCCAATGGCTGCGCTGCTATCATTCTATCCAATCAAAGCTGGGACTCCGTGGAGAGAACGACAGCGGGGACGCGCCCACAGAAATTCGGAGCTCAGGTAAGTAAACGGGGGCTGCAAGGTGTTTTTTCACCTTAATGCATAGAATGCATTAAGGTGAAAAAACACAAAGGTTTACAACTCCTTTAAAGTGGAACATCATCCTCTCAATCAGTATTGACTATTGTTAATACTTATGCTGCTGGCATTAGTAAATAGATAGGAAAGTATTATATTTACTTGCTTTAGACATTTTGTTTGCACTTCTTCTACTTCCTGGTTTTCAGGCCTAGGCCAATGATGTCATACATCTCAGGAGTCTTTGGGGGGGGGAGCACACCTTCCTGCCTACAAGCTTGAGCCAAGGGCAGATGGATTCCAGGAAATTAATACTACATGAATCATTTGCCCTTACTCAAGATGGCCATGGCCGAAATGCTCGGGGGGGTTTTCAAAGTGATTTCTCAGCAAAATAAAGTATGGAAACATGGTTTGCTTTAAATATTAAATTTGAATTAAATAGCATTTTTGGTTTGTGGTGCTCAGATGCAGTGTAGTTCCACCCCCCCCCCCCCAAAGAAATTAAATGTCAGCAGCTACAAATACTGTAGCTGTTGACTTTTAAAAAAAGGACACTTACCTGTCCAAGGATCCAGTGCTTGTTTTCGGTCCCTGATTCCGACATGTTTACTTTGGGAAGCTGGCTATGATTCCTTGTGACTTTCTCAGCTGGCTTTCCACTGCACATGCATGAGCCATGCCACGCTTTGTGAATGGTCCCGCAGCCTCCTAGGAACTGTGACGCATCCCAGAAGTTTTCGAACAAATAGAGGGGGGCCGAACTTCCACTTGAATCGCCTGTGGGAGTGGGTACCTATCAAAACTAGATACACCCCCCCCCCCCCCCACACACACACACACAATGAAATCGGAGGTCTGGTTTAAAAAAAAAAAATTAAGTCAGCAGCTACTAACACTGTAGCTGCTGACTTTTAATAAGGAGACTTGCCTGTCCAGGGTGCCCGCGATGATGGCAGCCGAAGCCAAGCAAACGCTCGGGTCTCTGCTGCCTCGCGGCTTCACCGCCTGATTCCCTACTGCGCATGCGCGAGCCGTGCGGCGCGACGTGAATGGGTGATGTCTCCTGGGGCACACACAAAGTCCCAGAAGACACCGCTCCCCCATTCCTCAGGAGGCAGCTGAGGAGAAGAAAGAAGACGGACTGCGGATCAGGAAGTGACAGATTAGGACGATCTGCCTAGCAACAGGCACTTCAGGTATGTATAAGAAAACACATTTATTTATTTATTTATTTTTTGCAGCATTTTTGATATTTTTTTTTTTTCTTGGTGGAGCTCCGCTTTAAAATGTGTCCAAAAGTGGGTGAAATTCCGCTTTAAAGTGATCCTGTTGGCAAACTGAAACTCCCAATAAAAGGTTTCTCAGTAAAGAAAAATCTAATTTAACCTCTCTTGCTGCCTACATCACTAAATACCACTTCACTTGCCAGCTGAAACTTCTTCAGATCTCACCTCCTGGTTCCCCGCTATGCTCACTGCTTCCTCCTGCTGAAATCCACATCACTACAGAACATAGGAGGCAGGAGAGGTAAATACTCATTTTTTTACAAGGAGATCACTTTTTAGGGGTTCCAGTTTGGCAAAATGGTTACTTTAAAATAAAGCTTAGTCTTCCAATACTAAACATTAGGTTCCCTTTATAGAAGGCACCATAGGCGGGTTGGACCTTCCTCATACTTCTTCTTGATTCACCATACTGTACCAGAACGCTAGGAAAATATTTGGTAATTTTACAAATGGGGGTAACACCCGAAACCCCCATCTCCATAAAGCTGTGCTGGGTGTCTTAGAGGCCAATCACGGGCCTGAGAGATGTCACGAGGGCCGGATTTGCTCTCCCTGCTGCCCCAAGGCCAGGTTCCACAATGCACCCCCTCCCCGCCAACCGAAACCCCCCCAAATTAACGGAGAATGTGCGGCACGGTTAGTACAAATATGTTTTGTTTGTTTTTTTACTTTTTTATCACTTTTTTTATTTTTATTTATTTGTAGCTTGTCAATTACTTTTTTTAATTTTTGTATCATTTTCTTATTATTTTTCTTATTCTTTACTTTTTTATTTTATTAATTTAATTACAATTTCTTATTATTTATTTATTTTGTATAAATTTTTTTTCACCTAACTTTTTTGCTATCACACAGGAGAATTTTTTTTCTTGTGTGATAGCAATTGGAGGTGACATGTTCTCTTTATTGACCCTGTCACCTCCAAAACAGGAGTCCTAGCACTGTGCTAGAACTCCTGTCACAGCTGAGATGGGAAGAGCACAGCTCTCCCCTCTCACTGTGTACATCAGCAGCAGGGACAGGTAACAGACTCGGTGGCCGGGGGGAGGACAGAGTCCCGAAGACAGAGCCAGCAGAGAGAGGTATGTGGGGTGGGGGGGAGAGGGGAGGACGGACGGGAGCACATATTTTGCAAGTGATTTTGGCGACATCGCCGCAATCACTTGTTAACGAGCGAGCGGATTCCCCCATAACTTACCGCCCTTAACTGTATGTTCCGGGCGTCGGGGGACTCCATGCAACTGCCGCCCCTTGGAGCCCTGCCGCCCCAAGGCCTGGCCTCAGTGGGAAATCCGGGCCTGGATGTCACATGAGGACGGGAAGGAGGTTACTGATTTCTGTACAGGTTTTGACTTTTAGAAAATGGAAGTTTGAAGAGGGATTTTAGAATGTTTCAGGAGAATGTAAGAGCAGGGAATGTAAGTACAGACTCCTATAAAGTGAACCTGTTACTTTGCCTACTATAATGTGAAAATCTCACTGTGTGCAGTGAAATCAGTTCAAACAGGGGAAGAAGCTGTACAACTGTGCAAGACTAAAGGTGTAACGAGCCCCTGCTTGCTCGGTTCCACTCCTCTGCTGCTATTGAATCAGATTCCAGATCGCAACGTCTGATGGTTCGGTCATCCGATGCTTCGGGATTCGGACTACAGCTATGTGCCGTTCGAAATCCAGTTGTGATAACTCAGAACAAACACCAGGCAGGCTGTATGTAAGTTCAAACAGGAATCTCCTTTATTGGATGCACACAACATACTTTTATACATAGCAGTTTGAACACCCCGCCAAACAACCACTTTCTTATTGGTGAATTGTAAAGTACACTCTAGTCCTCACTTAGGTCCTCTTGGTCATGCAAATGAGGACTTGAAAGAGGGTCAGCAGGGATTGGTCTGATAGCTTGAATAGGAGGACTGAGATGTGTAATAACACAGAGAAGTCCCAGGAGATAATTAAAGTATATAAACAAATAAATGGTCATTCAAAAAAAAAATATTTGTGGACAAATACCAGTAAATCCAAGCACCTCGTCCCATGTACTGCAAAAATGGATAAAGGAGGGAAGGGTACCTGCAGGACCCAGGGACTATTAGAATGGTGCTGGTAGAAAATCAACAACAAGGAAATATAGAAAAATAGAAAAATAATTTAATTTTTTACAAATAAATGTATATAAAAGATCTTATTTATTCATGAATGAATGAATGACTTGTATAGCGCTACACATGCGAACTGAATCGCCTCTGGGCGCTTTTCCAGCCAGTGTCTGCTTGGCTGGTGCGGTAATTTTACCCAGTAGGATCTCGAGCGATGTTTTTATATACATTTTTTTGTAAAAAATTAAATTATTTTTCTATATTTCCTTGTTGATTTTCTACCAGCACCATTCTAATAGTCCCTGGGTCCCGCAGGTACCCTTCCCTCCTTTATCCAAATAAATGGTCATACACAGAACAGTGCCTTCCTTCCAGACTTTGTAATAGAATCAAAGGAGAAATACTTGAGTATTTCATGGATCATGACAGAAGGTAAGACTAGCTCAAGCTTTAAACTCACACATTGCTTATCATGCATAGGCGTGCGCACAGGGTGTGCCAGGTGTGCCTGGGCACACCCTAATCACCCTGTGTGGTGCAGATTGCATCAAAATATACTGCGTTAAACATGCACTAATGCACAGAAAAATACAGCATTAAATGGCACATAACACACCGAAATATTCAACGTTAAACGTGCACTAATGCACAGAAATATGCTGCATTAAACATGCAGTAACACACTGGAATATACTGCTTTAAACATGCAGTAACGCACAGAAATAGACCCCTGATATTTCACCAAAGCTCCCTAATGGGGCACCTAAAATAAAATAAATATATAATAATAAAAAAAAGCTACTAACACTGTCCACTGCCCTACTGACACCATCCACCGCTCTGCTGACACCATCAGTAAACTGTATATACACATGCAAATATGTTTGAGCTTTGGGGTGCACACCCTAATGCTATAGGCTGTGCACACCTATGTTATCATGCATGTAATTATAATGAAAAAAAAAAAACACAGCATGGAACCAGGTTTGGTTCAATGGATCACATACCTTGATCGGAATCAGTTAAATCAATCATTGTCAGCGTATATAGCACCATTGTGCCTTGCCAGTTGGAAGAGGTGTTATATTTTTGAACATTTGGAATTTTTACGGAGTTGTGATACCAGGAAATGTTGCCGCGTTCTCTAAACAGACAATCAATTGTTACCGTATCTCCCTGGAAAAGGGGGCTCGGAGAAATTAATGGTGATGTTCTTGTCTTTGCTGTATGAAGAAAAAATAATAATGTGATTAATGAAGAAAAATCATGAGCAAAACAAAAAAGCAAAAGGTTAGGCTTGGGGATAGAATTGGTGTTTCTCTGTTCCTCAGTATCTGCTCCCAGCTAATGAATTTGTTCAAGAACAGGTCCAGGATAGTAGAAAGGAGTTTCTTTAGCCTCAGAAGTTATGTGACACTTTTTTTTTTTTACAGAAAGCATATGGGTACAGTACATGTCCGGTGGTTACAGGTAGAATACAGGTACAGGAGTGTCAGTAAGAGGTACACTGAACATAGGTGACATGGAACGCAACAACATTTTAAACCCAATTGCCCCGGAATGTAGATACATTGCAGCGGAGTTAACTGTCAGGCCACCCGCGCCCCTCCCAGTCTCCCACTCCCCTCCGTACGCCCGGAGACTCCCCGAGCCACTTCCCCCAAATTTTTTCGTACTTGGCCGGGCAGCCCCTATGTGAGTAGACCAGTTTCTTGTACGGCAGTACACTGTTGACCTCTGCCAGCCAGTGGGACAATTCTGGGGGTTCCGGCCTCATCCACACCCGTGCTATGACCTTTCGGGCTATAAATAGCGTCTCATGTAGGAACACTGTAAGGGATTTATTTAATCCGACATCCGGGAAAATTCCCAGCAGGCATGGTTTGGGCTGTAGAGTGATAGGAGACCCCATTTTGTCATGGAGGAATTTTACCACCTGTTCCCAGAAGGCCTGAACCTTAGTGCACTGCCAGATTAAGTGAAAGAAGGTGCCCGTGTCCTGAGTACACATTGGACACGTAGCAGGGAAGTCCCTCACCTGTGTGAAGTTGGCACCCCATGTTTGTAAAATCTGAATAAAAATATACCATTCGTTTGTGCCGCGTTTGTGCTGGTTTGTGCCGCTAAAACAAGCGTTTGTGCCGGTTTGGTTTCTGAGATATTAAACATTCAATTTAATGCAAGCCCCGCCCACTTTGCACCCCATGTTGCTGAATTAAAAAAAAAACGGCGCCATTCGTTTGTGCCGCGTTTGTGCTGGTTTGTGCCGCAAAAAGAAACGTTTGTGCCGCTTTGGTTCCGGAGATATTGAGCGTTATATTTTCTGTAACCCCGCCCACTTTGCACCCCATGTTGCTGAATTTAAAAAAAAACGGCGCCATTCGTTTGTGCCGCATTTGTGCTGGTTTGTGCCGCAAAAAGAAACGTTTGTGCCGCTTTAGTTCCGGAGATATTGAGCGTTATATTTTATGTAACCCCGCCCACTTTGCAGCCAATGTTGCTGAATTAAAAAAAAAAGCGCCATTCGTTTGTGCCGCGTTTGTGCTGGTTTGTGCCGCAAAAATAAACGTTTGTGCCGCTTTGGTTCCGGAGATATTGAGCGTTATATTTGCTGTAACCCCGCCCACTTTGCAGCCAATGTTGCTGAAATTTTTTTTAAAAAGCGCCATTCGTTTGTGCCGCGTTTGTGCTGGTTTGTGCCGCAAAAATAAACGTTTGTGCCGCTTTAGTTCCGGAGATATTGAGCGTTATATTTTCTGTAACCCCGCCCACTTTGCAGCCAATGTTGCTGAATTTTTTTAAAAAAAGCGCCATTCGTTTGTGCCGCGTTTGTGCTGGTTTGTGCCGCAAAAATAAACGTTTGTGCCGCTTTAGTTCCGGAGATATTGAGCGCTATATTTGCTGTAACCCCGCCCACTTTGCAGCCAATGTTGCTGAATTAAAAAAAAAAGCGCCATTTGTTTGTGCCGCGTTTGTGCCGCAAAAATAAACGTTTGTGCCGCTTTGGTTCCGGAGATATTGAGCGTTATATTTTCTGTAACCCCGCCCACTTTGCACCCCATGTTGCTGAATTAAAAAAAAAAACTGCGCCATTCGTTTGTGCCGCGTTTGTGCTGGTTTGTGCCGCAAAAAGAAACGTTTGTGCCGCTTTGGTTCCGGAGATATTGAGCGTTATATTTTCTGTAACCCCGCCCACTTTGCAGCCAATGTTGCTGAATTTTTTAAAAAAAAGCGCCATTCATAGCATTATTCATTCTGTCCCATCAAACAACAAACAAAAAAAAAAAGAAAACCCCCTCAGGGGGAAAAGTCCCAATATCTTCATTAAATCATACGCCTCCTTTTCCTCTCGTCTCCCCTAATTTCCCCTCCCCCCTCTCCTCCTTCCCCCCTCTCATCACCCTCCGCCCCCTCCCCCTCTCCTCCTCCCCCTCCTCCTCTCTCCACCTGCCTCTCATATCTCTCATTACCCATATTTCTTAACCATCCTCTGAGTACTATTCCTATTCCTGTGACTCCATCTCCTCTCAGTGTAAAAAAAAAAAAAAAAAAAAAAAAAAGGGCTATCTTACCATTTACATTTAGCCAGTTAGAGGGGTCCCCCCTAATCCCCCATGTGACCTAATTATTTCCAGTGTCCGTGTTCGAATAACATCACGATCCCCTACTCCTCCCTCCCCTCATCTATCTATCTATCGTGTACCTCCCCCCTCGCTCTTACCAGCTAGGTGGGGGGGTCTCCTCTACGCCCATTAGTACCCACTTGTGTCCAGTGTCCTGTGATAGTGTACAATAACATCATTGCCCCCCTCCCACCCTCCCCCAATAGTATATCTCCCCCCTCCCACCTACCAGACCCCCCACCCCTCCCTACCCTCCCATTTCGAGGTAAATCTCCCAATAGGGACATATTCCCATTTCTTATCCCCAAATCTCAACCAAACCAAAAAATAAAAAAAAAAGGGGTGATTCATAATGTGCTGTGATTTATCCCTTAGTGGCCTACCCCCGCCCTCCCCCTACCAATTATTAGAATTATTAATATTATTACTATATCATTATATATATTGTTTATATATATATATATAAATAGGTGGGCTACGGACGGAGAGTCCGCTCTGACTCAGCTGCTCTCTACCCTAACCCCTCAATAGGCCAACACTCAATTATAGGTTGGGAATTGAGTGTATAAAGCAAGAAGCTTTACTGACTTGTGCGGCCAAGTAGGGGTTGGTTGTCGAGTTATTAGGGGAATTTTTTTTTCTAGGGTTTTTTTTTTTTTTTTTTTTGTGGTTTTTTTTTTGTTGGTGTTTTTTTTTTTTTTTTTTTTTCTTTGGGGGGGGGGGGGGGGGGGGTTGGTATTTTTTTTGGGGGGGTTTCTCTCCCCCTTTTTTTTTTTTCTTCTCTCTCATTCTTCGTTTCCACTTTCTCTCCCTTCCCCTCAACGTCGGAGATGGAGGGATTAAAAATAACCTCCCTGAACGCAAAGGGACTTAATGTCCCAGAAAAACGCAGGATGTTGCTGAACGATTTGCGACATTCAGAGACAGATATTGCCTACATACAGGAGACTCACTTTAGGACGGGGGGGCTCCCACTATTGCAAAATAGGTTCTTCCCTTTGGCCTACCACGCAGGGAACCAGGAAGCAAAATCCAAGGGGGTCTCTATTTTGATTTCTAATAGGATCCCATGGACATTAGAAAATTGCTATCGAGACCCAAAAGGGAGATACCTTTTTTTAAAAGGGAAGATAGGAGAAACAAAAGTGACCTTAGCTACAGTGTATGTGCCTAATGTACATCAAGATACCTTTATGAGGAAGACTCTCAAAGAATTGATGGAGTTTTCAGAAGGCAAATTGATTTTGGGGGGGGATTTTAATATCCCCCTGAATCCAAAGATAGATACCTCAAAGGGAACTTCGTCTATCACAGAGGGGGTCAGACGGGAGGTCCTACATAGACTGTACGAAATCCAGCTGGTGGATGCATGGAGGATGTTACATGGGGAAGAGAGGGACTACACCTTTTTCTCCAATCCCCACCAGGTGTACTCCAGGATAGATCTCTTCATGATACCTCACTATCTGATCTCCTCTGTGAAGGAGGTGTCCATTGGTAGTATTACATGGTCGGATCATGCCCCAGTTAGCCTGCGTATCTCACTATCTGGCATAGGGCTTGCACAGGAGAGAAGGTGGCGTCTAAATGAAAGCCTCTTGCAGAATAGGGAAGTGAGAGAAGATGTTGCTCGGGAAATCACAGAATATTTCCAAATGAATGCTACCCCCGGGAGTAATCTAGGGATGGTGTGGGAAGCGCACAAGGCGGTGATCAGGGGGGTCCTTATCAGACATGGATCGATTCTAAAAAGGAAGCGAGAACAGCAGGTTAAAAATTTACTAACAGAGATCCAGGAATTAGAACTACAACATAAAAAGACACATACCCCTCAAACAGGCAGAGAATTGAGCCACCTGAGAAGGCAGTTGACAGAGATCCTACGCTATAAGGCCAAAGCAATAATACAAAGGGGAAGGAAAATAAATTACGAATTTGGAGACAAGTGTAGTAAACTACTAGCTGGGAAATTGAAAGAGAAGAGTCAACAAACGTATGTCCCGCAAATCAAGGGGAAGGAGGGACAATTAAAACGTACGCCAAAGGAGATAGTGGAGGAGTTTGGGAGATATTATTCCTCTCTATATAATTTGGCACAGCTACCAGTAGCCCCACCCAAAATAGAAGAATATCTTTCAGCAATGGACTTAGCTAGGTTACCATCAATAGCTCAGGCCAGTTTAGACACCCCCATCTCGATAGAAGAAATAGAGGCAACGTTAAAAACTATGAAGGAAGGGAAAGCCCCGGGACCGGATGGCTATACGATAAGATACTATAAAGAATTTGTAACACTACTGGGAGGGCAGTTATCAGAGTTTCTCAATGCAGTAGGCCAGACGGCTGGGTTCCCGCCGGACGCATTACTAGCTCAAATTATAGTCATTCCCAAAGATGGGAAAGATCCGGCGGAGTGCGGCAGCTATAGGCCGATTTCATTGTTAAACTCCGATTTAAAACTCTTTACGAAGTTACTAGCAAGACGGATCCAAGTATGGTTACCCGAGCTAGTCGATATGGATCAAGTCGGATTCGTACCTACACGGGAGGCAAGAGATGGTACAATAAGGGTTCTTAATCTGGTGCAGGAGGCCACTGACGGGGACATCCCCTGCGTGTTCCTAAATACTGATGCCGAGAAGGCTTTTGATAGAGTGAGCTGGAATTTCCTGTTCTCAGTACTGAGACACGTGGGCCTGGGGGAGAATATGTTAAGGTGGATAGGAAGTGTTTATACAGACCCACGGGCCTCAGTGAGAGTTAACGGGATGTTCTCTAAAACTTTCCAAATCACAAACGGAACGCGCCAGGGATGTCCCCTGTCACCGCTACTATTTGTGCTATCTTTGGAGCCCTTATTAAATAAAATACGCCAAAATCCGGATATACAGGGTATACAGATAGGGGGGAGAAGGCATAAAATAACCGCATTTGCAGATGACTTGCTGTTTACTATATCAAACCCTCACGTATCTCTTCCCAATCTCGTCAAAGAAATCGCTAAATTCGGAGAGCTCTCCAACCTAAAAATAAACCAAGCAAAATCTGAAGCAATGAGTGTGTCAATGACACCCCAGAAACAGTCAATTATACAACAAAACTTTGGTTTTAAGTGGAAGACTGCGCTAAAATACTTGGGTACCCTGATCCCAGCAAACATAAAAGAAGTTTTTAAAATAAATTTTCCACCTCTTCTTACTTCAATAAGAATGCTACTAGAGAAATGGCAACATGGACTACATTCATGGTTCGGCAGAAATAATATAGTCAAGATGAGCATCTTGCCAAAGATTACGTATTTGTTTCAAACACTGCCGATATTGATACCATCGGCCTTCCTACGGCAAATTAGTGCCCTCCTGATGAAATTCATCGGGGCAGGGAAAAAGGCAAGAATTAAGAAAGAGGTGATGAGGTTACCCAAGTGTTTTGGGGGGATGGCAGTCCCGGATATTGCCAAATATTATCAAGCGGCACATTTGACGAGATTGATAGACTGGTGTAGAAACGGACACTATAAAAGGTGGGTTGAGGTAGAACAGCAGACCTGTCCAATAACACTAAGTAGAGCCCCTTGGTGTTATAAGTTATTGCCAAGTAAGATGAAGAAACATCCCATAATTGGCCCAACGTTGTCAATCGCAGCTAAAATATGTAAAAATCCAAAATTCTCATCGAAGTGTTCTCCCCTGTTCCCTATATTAGGGAACCCAGGCTTCATACCAGGTACAGCAGGAGCAGTTTTTAATAAATTAAAACAAAGGGGTAAAGTACAGGTATCACATTTTCTGCAAACTGGTATGTGGCCATCATTGGAGGCCCTAACAAAGAGAGGAGGGAATTATGAGTTATCCTTTTGGCAAGCATTTCAAATAAGCAACTTTTTAAGATCCCTGGGACAACCATCTAATTTTCGGCGACAACTAACAAAATTTGAACAATACTGCGACGAGGAGGAACCAATACAAAGAGTGAGCTCAAAGATGTATAGACTATTGAATTCCCCTCAGGAGGATTTTGAGTTGCCGGGACTGGGGAAATGGGAAAGAGATCTGGGGAGAAATTTCTCACAGACTCAACGTAAACACATAATTCACTTAGCACTAAACTCCTCAATATCTACGCGAATACAGGAATCCAATTATAAATTATTGTTCCAATGGTATTATACACCAGTAAGGTTACATAAATTTTCCAAAGGCTACTCAGAGTATTGTTGGAGATGTGGTGTGGAGCAGGGAACTTTGCTGCATATATTTTGGTCCTGTGCAAAAGTAAGAGATTACTGGAAGGAAGTCCAGAGAATTGTTCAAAAATTTACGGAGTACCAGATTCAGGAGGATCCAGCTTTTTTTCTGCTCCATTGCTCACAAATCCCAGTGCGAGAGTACAAAAAGATGGTGATATGTCACATGATAAATACTGCCAGAAATGGAATAACATTACAATGGAGAGACAGTAGATCACCCTCTATTGCGAGATGGCTCAATAGAGTGAGAGAGACTGGAGCTATAGAAGACCTGATCCTCTCAGCCCGGAACAAAAGGGAACAGTATGTAGAAACTTGGACAGGTTGGAATCAGTTTATGAGTACGGAAGAGGGGAAGAGATTACTGGTGGAATAGATAGGGGAGAGAAGATTCCTTTTTGGGTAGAAGTGAAAAGGGAGAGACCGAAGGGTTGAAGTAAGGGAGGATCCGTCCGTCTCCGGCGAGGTAGGGGAGGGAGAGGAGGGGAGGGGGTTGGCGGGGTTTTCTCTTTTTTTTTTTTTTTGGTTGTTGTTTTGTTGAGGATTATGTTGATTCTAGGTTTAAGGGGGGGTTAGGTGGGGTATAGGAATGGACAAGGGAACAGAGGGGAGGAAGAAGTGTGAGGTCAATACAGTGGTACTAGGAAACGGGAAAAGAAGTTACTGATAAAAGGCAGGCGGGCTTGGGAATAGAGCAAGAGGACCGGGGAGGTACTGCTTTTGGTTTATTCTTCTTAAGTTTCTGAATCCCCACCTGTTTATTTGCTAGCCCATCATAAGTGTGTAGTGATAAGAACTATATGATTATGTATCCATTGTATTAGATATGTTAACCTTCTGTGAACCTTACCATAAAAGAAAAATAAAATAAAAGATTTAAATATGAAAAAAAAAAAAAAAAAGCGCCATTCGTTTGTGCCTTGTTTGTGCTGGTTTGTGCCGCAAAAATAAATGTTTGTGCCGCTTTGGTTCCGGAGATATTGAGCGTTATATTTTCTGTAACCCCGCCCACTTTGCAGCCAATGTTGCTGAATTCTTTAAAAAAAAAGCGCCATTCGTTTGTGCCGCGTTTGTGCTGGTTTGTGCCGCAAAAATAAACGTTTGTGCCACTTTGGTTCCGGAGATATTGAGCGTTATATTTTCTGTAACCTCACTAGGGTAGATTCAGGTATCTTTGCGCATTTTTTACGGAGGCGCAGGGCAACGTTTTTGCCCTGCGCCCCTGCAAATTGTCTGTGCTACCCGCGATTCACGGAGCAGTAGCTCCGTAAATTGCGTGGGCGCTCCGGCAAAATGCCCTGGGAAAAGCGCGCGCAATTTAAATGATCCCGTAGGGGGCGGGAATCATTTAAATTAGGCGCGTTCCCGCGCCGATCGTAGAGCGTCGTGCATTGCGGTAAATGACGTCGCAAGGAAAGTCATTTGCTTCAAAGTGAACGTGAATGGCGTCCAGCGCCATTCACGATTCACTTACGCAAACTACGTAAAGTTCAAATTTCGCGTCGCGGGAACGACGGGTATACGTAACATTGGCTGCCCCTGCTAATAGCAGGGGCAGCCTTATGCGAAAACCGCCGTACACAAACGACGTAAACTGCGTACGCAGGGCTCGCGTAACGCTGTGAATCTGCGTTAGTATGCAATTTGCATACTATACGCTGAGCACAACGGGAACGCCACCTAGCGGCCATCGCAAGAATGCAGCCTCAGATATGCGGGCATAAGAGCCTTATGCCACGCATATCTTAGGCTGCAGTCGGCGTAACGAGGCTCCTGAATCAGGAGCATTCGTTACGCCGGCGCAAGTAAGCAATTGCGCTGCGTAACTATGGTTACGCAGGCGCAATTGCTCTCTGAATCCGGGCCACTGACTTTACACCTCGTTATTAAATCTTACATACAACTAGATTCATTTGTTCCCAGTTTGTGCAGATTTGGTGGATATTATGCATGAAAAATATGATGACCTGTGTGAATCTGTTATGATGGCAAAAACCAAGATACAACCCCATGTTGTGTTATTCACAAAGGACGAGTGAAATACAGTGCTTTGCAAAAGTATTCATCCCCCTTGACTTTTTTCGTATTTTGGTGCCTCACAACCTGGAATTAACACGGATTGTTTGAGGATTTGCATCATTTAATTTACAGAACACGCCCACAACTTTGAAGATTTTTTTTTTTATTGTGAAGCAAACAACAAATAGGACTAAATTAACAGAAAAGTCAATGTGCATAACTATTCACCCCCCTAAGGATGCATTCACACCTAGGCGTTTTTACGCCTGTAGCGCTACGCCGCTGCCGCCAGAGGGCTGAAAACAGATGTCCCTCTATGGAGATGGTTCACATCTCCACGCCGGACGCCTGTCGCCTGCCGCGTGAAAAAAGGTCCCGGACCTTTTTTTCAGGCGTCTTCGAGCGTTCGGCTAGGAGATGGGAATCATCTCCATAGAGGGGGTCATCTTGGGGCACATCTAGGCGGACAATACCGGCGTTTTGTCGCCGCAAATCGCGGTACAAAACGCCGCTATTTTTACCGCGATTTGCGGCGACAAAACGCCGCGATTTCCTCCGCCTAGATGTGAATGCAGCCTAAAGTAAATACTTTGTACAGCCACCTTTTGCGGCAATCACAGCTCCAAGTCGCTTTGGATAAGTCTCTATGAGCTGCCACATCTCACCACTGGGATTTTTGCTCATTCCTCTTCCTTGCAAAACTGCTCCAGCTCCTTCAAGTTGGATGGTTTGCGCTTGCGAACAGCAATCTTTAAGTCTGACCACAGATTTTCTATTGGATTAAGGTCTGGGCTTTGACTAGGCCATTCCAACACATTTACATGTTTCCCATTTAAACCACTCAAATGTTGCTTTAGCAGTGAGTTTGGGGTCATTGTCCGGCTGGAAGGTGAAGCTCCGTCCTAGTCTCAAATCACACACAGAGTGGTACAAGTTTTGCTCAAGAATCTCCCTGTATTTAGCACCATTTATCTTTCCCTCAACTCTGACCAGTTTCCCAGTCCCGACTGCTGAAAACATCACCAGAGCATGATGCTGCCACTACCATATTTCACTGTGGGGATGGTGTTCTTTGGGTGATGTGATGTGTTGGTTGGCGTCCGTCTCTTGGCAGGTTTGCTGTTGTGCCATGTTCTTTTCATTTGGTTATGATGGATTTGATGGTGCTCCTAGGAATCATCAAAGATTTGGATATTTTTTTATAACCTAACCCTGACTTGTACTCCTCAACAACATTGTCCCTTACTTGTTGGGAGAGTTCCTTGGTCTTCATGGCAGTGTTTGGTTAGCGGTCCCTCTTGCTTAGGTGTTGCAGCCTCTGGGGCCTTTCAAAAAAGGTGTGTATATGTAATGAGCGATCATGTGACACTTAGATTGCGCAGGTCATTTCACTAATTATGTGACCTCTGAAGGTAATTGGTTGCACCAGAGCTTTGTATGGGCTTCCTAACAAAGGGGGTGAATACATATGCACATGCCAATTTTCTGTTTTCTATTTCTAAACAATAGTTTTATTTATATATTTTTCTCATTTCACTTCACCAACTTAGACCATTGTGTTCTGATCCATCACAGAATTCAGATTAACAAAACATTGAACTTAAGGCTGTAATGTAACAAAATACGAAAAAAGTCAAGGGGGGTGAATACTTTTGCAAGGCACTGTATATAACAGAATATGAAAATGTTAAGGTGAACTTTTTCTTTCCTGACAGACTCCATGGCAGACTACGTGTGGGTTAACCCTGCCTCCTCTCCAATGCTATAGGACCCCATACCTATAAGTTTAAGCTCACCACTCTGGACTGTGTTCCTTTTTTGTCCTCCTCCATGGACCCTACATCACGTGCTTCCTGTATGATGTCCAGTCGGATGTTCCTGCTTTGGTACTGAGATTTGCGGTGCAATCCAGGGCCCAGCTATAAGTGGGCGAGTGGTTTTTGGGCTCAAAGTATCCCTATGGTGGAAGGAAGGTGGCCCTTGTGTACCAGGACGGACGTCGGACGGACGTCAGACAGAAGCTCTTTCTCGGCTGGCAAAGGTCTGAAACATCTCCTATTTTTTCATCCATGGCAGACGTTTTTGTTGTGTGTTGTTTGTGAACTATTTCCCTTTTGTATCGCTGCTATCTCAGCCCTGGAACGCTTCTGCGTTCCAGGACGCCGCATCTCTTCCAGGTACCCAGCCACCGCACGTCTGCGCATGCGCGATTCCTCAGTGAGACCGAGGCTTGGTTTCGCGCATGCGCAGAGCGGTAGTGGGGCCCGTGGCCGCACAGGCGCTGTTCGGTCGGTCTCCACGGCGCAGGTGCGCGACGGAGGGCGGCGATGATGTGTACCGGCGGGAGATTCAAGTCACTGTGTGCCCCTGACAGGTTTTCTCTTTAAAGAAAATAATGAAGAGGATCACATTCCTCCTTCAGAGGAGACATTCACATTCCTCCTTTTTGTTTCAAATATTTTATTGTTTTATCAAAGACAGAAATGTAATTTGATACAATAGATTTGTATTGCATAACAGAAGATAATGATAGCAATAAGATTCATCACATTTCTCCTTTTAACAATGGAGATGTTCACATTCCTCCTTTTAACAATGGAGACATTCACATTCCTCCTTTAAACAATGGAGACATTCACAGTTCTCCTTTTAACAATGGAGACGTTCACATTCCTCCTATTATCAATGGAGACGTTCACATTCCTCCTATTATCAATGGAGACGTTCACATTCCTCCTATTATCAATGGAGACGTTCACATTCCTCCTTTTAACAATGAAGACGTTCACATTCCTCCTTTTAACATTGAAGACGTTCACATTCCTCCTTTTAACAATGGAGACATTCACAGTCCTCCAGCCACGGCTACCGCCACCAGGACAGCCGGTTTCCAGCGGGCAAATCCTTGTGGGATCCCAGCTATGCCCAGGTAAAGTAAAAAAAAAAAAGAAGAGACAACAACATATAGAGTCTCTTGCCAAATGTGCGATGCAACGGTTCACAAAGGAACTAGGCACACCCTACACGTGGAGCCAGTCCACCATCTTATCTGGCTCCTTAGCTGACGAGGCCCAGGAGGATTCCGGCCATTCCCAGCCCTTGGATGCCTCCCCTGATTCCTTGCATAGCGAGATGGAGGGAGATGACTTCCCTGGGGATCCAACTACGCCTTAGTCTCCCCACTAATTAAAGCATTTTTAAGAGACCCTGAATTTGGAGGCTACTACTGCTTCCCCAGAAAAGTAAAGATAATTCTTAAAGCAGTTGGGGAAAAGTGAAAGTGAAAAATTTTACGCTCCTCTCAGAGTTGAAAGTAACCCTTGAGGACTGGAGCAAGAAAACAACAAAATATATGCTGATTACCCCTTCAAAGCTGAAGAAATGGGATATCTGGAAAATGTTCCCCTTGTCAGTGCAGCGCCGATGTGACTAGCCAAACATGTCACATTGCCGTTGGGGGATACGGTATCCTTCAAGGACGGTCTTGAGAAGGAAATAGATCAAAGGCCTCAGAAAATCCTATGGACTGGCAGAATGGCTTGCAAGCAGTCCCTAGCCCTTGCGGTCACGCCTGAGGCTTTGGAAGCCTGGATAAAAATATGGACTTGGTGCTGAAGGAAGAACTTGGCAGTTCGAAACTAGAGCTGGCAGGGGCCTGTTGCATATCCTGGGCCACGAGTGGGAAGTCAGGATTCCTTCCCTAAGTCAGGAGTCTGTTTAATCGGAGGAAGCCACAGCAAAGATGCAGTACAGATCGCTCAAGAGAAGTGCGCTCCTACAGGCTTGGTCGAGATTTCGGGCGTATGGGCCCGATGGACGATCAAGACGGTCTCCATAGGCCACACAGTGGTACCTGGCTCGAAGAACGAAGGTTTCCAGAATGTTTACTCCCCTTTTTCTTCCTATTTCAGAAGGAAAATGGCTCTTGGTGCCTGGTGATAGACCTAACCTTCTTAAATCAAGTTTATGAAACATGAATATTTAAATGGAGACCCTTTCTACCATTTAGAAAATCGGGCAACCAGACGATTGGTTTATCTCGATCGATTTAAAGGATGCTTACTTCAGATACCACTGTCAGAAGAATTCTGCAAATACTTCAGTGTCCACGTTGGACAGGATCACCTACGGTTCACATGCCTCCTGTTCAGGCGGACAACTTTACCACAAGTCTTTTCAATACTTTTTTTTGGCTATGGTAGTCCTTATCAGATCCCTGGAACGTCTGTGCCACTACCTCGACAATTTCCTGTTATTATCCCAGGTTAGGTAGCAGTTGCTAGTTTTCAGGGAACAGGTCATCTCTACTCTGACCAAATTTGGGTGGCTCCTAATTCTGGAGAAAAGTCATCTAGAACCAGGGCTGCGCCTGGTATATCTAGGAGCTCAGTTCAACACTGGAGATCATCATCTCCCTTCCAGAGGAGAAAATCCCGGTTATCAGAGAAAGAATCTCCCGGGAATTAGGCTGCTCACACTTGAAGGCCTTGCAGTACCTAAAAATTCTCGGCACGATGGTCACTGCGGCCCCATGGTCAGATGGGCGATGTGGCTATGTCATGTTTGAATAGGACTTCTTCAGCAATAGAGATTAGGAACAGCCTTTTTTCTCTTGGCTTCGGTGCAAGTTTTTTGCTTACATGCAAATAACAATATTGACTGGGGCCCACTGTGAGTCAGAACTGGCACAAGGCAAGTGGGACATCCGTCTCCACAATCCAGGTTCGAATTCCTGGATCATCAAGCAGCATGGTGTGTCCTTCGGTTCTTCTCTCACCTCCTGAAAGAGAAATCGGTGGTAGTGAAATTGGACAACACCACAGCGGGTTCCTATGGGAAACAGCAAGAGGGCACCCTGAGCCCCTCTGTGCTCTAAGAAGTCAAGCTCATTATGTTTTGGCCTTTAAAATTTCAGATCAATGTTTCAGTGATCTTTACTCCAGGGGCTCAGAATCTCCAAGCCAGTTTCCTAGCCCGCAAATAGTGGGAGTACAACAAGTAGGATCTTCTGGCACAGACGGTCGAATAGATTGTATCTCTGGGAAACGAGTCCGAAGTGGATCTATTTGCATTTCCCTGTAACTCCAAAATCAGGTAGTATTATACTTGGACGTTGCAGCCAAGCCTTCAGGGCGGACTCCTTGATAGGTCATTTGAACTTCACGGGGCATATGCCTTTCCTCCACTTCCGAGAATCCTCAAGCTCTTTCAGAGGCTCCAAGTGGAAGCAGTCGAAGTGGTGGTGATAGCGTCTTACTGGCCGAACAGTTCATTTTTCTTCCCCTCCTGACCCAGCCTATCTTCCAGGATACGTTACCTCTCTCCCTCAGGCTGGACCTGTTTTCTCTCAAGAGGGCAATCCTGCACCCGTGCCCGGCAATTCTGCGATTGAGGGTCTGGTTCATGAGAACGAGAGGCTAGAATCTATCAGGTGTGCTTCAGATGTATTTTCCTTCCTTACGAGTTCAAGAAGAACCAAGCACAAATAAGATCTGTAGCAAAATATGGGCCAAGTTTGTGAAATATTCTTCCTCTGAGGGCAAATCATGCGGAGACCCTGGAATCCAAGATATTCTCAGATTCCTTCAGTCCGGCCTAGAGCTATCTTTATCCATCAGCTCCCTTAGGGTTCAAGTCTCCGCTTTGTCGGCCTTCTCCGGATTATCATGGGCCGTTCATTCGCTGTTCCGGCAGTGTGTGTGGGGCAACGAAACTCAGGCCCCAAAGGAAACCAAGGTTCCCTAAATGGGATTTGCCTCTCATCTTTGTCTTGCCAACTACTCTCAGCAACATGGAATTGACACCTTTCTTTTTTTTTTTTTTTCTTCCCATCAAGGATTTGACTGCAAAATTGGCTTTTGATTGCCATCACTTCGGCCTAGAGAGTTTTCGAGATTAGTGCTCTGGGTTGTCAGGAACCTTTTTCTGATTTTCTTCGGACTGAGTGGTCCTTATCCCTATGCTTAGACCTAAAGGCAAAAGATACTTCTGTATTACATGAAAACCAGAAGATTGTGCTTCCTACATTCAAATCTCTGGAGTCCATAGATGTTCATCCATTGGATGTGTGGAAAATACTGAAGGAATACCTACGAATTACTTCGTCCTTTTAGACGTTCTGGTCGCATGTTTCATCTTGCACTCAGGCTGCAACAGAGGGAAGTGTGCTTCATCTAGAACAATTGCGGCCTATCCATTCAGCAGGCAATAGGTTTGGCCCCTTTAGAGGCAGTGACAATACATTCCACCCTGGGCATCGCAGCCTCATGGGCAGCAGCTCAGCTCGTGGCTCCTGATGTCATCTGTGAAGCAGCCTCGTAATCCTCGATTAATACCCTCTATGTCACATCATTGCATAGAGGCTGCTTCTTTTTCCTCTGTGAACTATTGGCCTAAGAATCCCGTCAATTGACGGGGCAAAAATATTGATAAATGTTCAAGCATACCCTCCCGTGTGGAGTCGGCTAGAAACGGAACACAGTCCAGAGTGGTGAGCTTAAACTTATAGGTATGGGGTCCAATAGCATTGGAGAGGAGGCGGGGTTAACCCACACGTAGTCTGCCATGGACTCTATCAGGAAAGGAAAATTACGGTAAGTATTTGGTAATAAATTTTCCGTTTTTATTGATTTTTTCATTATACAGTTCCATAGTTCCTTGAACAGTTCTGTTGTCTTCGGAAATTCTTCTGTCTTTCTTTAATTTTTGTTTATTAACAAAGATTCACAATTTGGAATCTTATATTGGAATCTTATATTGTTCTTGTTGGTACTTCTATACATACCCAAAATATCCGCTAGCAAAATACTTCTGTATACATGTACTTTTTGATTTGATTGAAGTATTATAATAAAGATTTTTGTACGTACCAATGGCACTAGAAAAGGAATGTTTACTGACCAAAAAAGAAGTGACTTATGTAAGAGAATTTGCTGGAGTGCTGTTTTGCTTGGTAACCACCTGGTTTAAACTTTTGTTAAAAGAGAACTATGGCTCGACCTTTTTTAGCTTTTTTTTATCTTCTCCTGTGACAAAAAAACTCAGCATGTGGCGGGCTATTGCACACTATATGCTGACAACGCAGAGCCACGCTGCAGCCAGGACAAATCCCGACAATACTGTCGAGATCCACCCTGCCGCCTGATTGACAGCTGGCTATGCCTCACTAGAGCCTGAGCCAGCTGTGCCCGCCCCCTCCCCCGTCTGTTCCTCCCCCATCTGTTCTTCCAGTCAGCGCTAGAGAATCGGAAGGGGGGGGGGCGCATCCCTGCAGGGAGAGGATCGGGAAGGGGGGGATCCCTGCGGGGGGTGGAAAAACTATGCATGTGAAGTAAAACATCATGCATAATATCCACCAAATCTGCACAAACTGGGAACAAATGAATCTAGTTGTATGTAAGATTTAATAACGAGGTGTAAAGTCAGTGAGGTTACAGAAAATATAACGCTCAATATCTCCGGAACCAAAGCGGCACAAACGTTTATTTTTGCGGCACAAACCAGCACAAACGCGGCACAAATGAATGGCGCTTTTTTTTAAAAAATTCAGCAACATTGGCTGCAAAGTGGGCGGGGTTACAGAAAATATAACGCTCAATATCTCCGGAACCAAAGCGGCACAAAGTTTATTTTTGCGGCACAAACAGCACAAACGCGGCACAAACGAATGGCGCATTTTTTTTTTTAAATTCAGCAACATTGGCTGCAAAGTGGGTGGGGTTACAGCAAATATAACGCTCAATATCTCCGGAACCAAAGCGGCACAAACATTTATTTTTGCGGCACAAACGAATGGCGCATTTTTTTTTTAAATTCAGCAACATTGGCTGCAAAGTGGGTGGGGTTACAGCAAATATAACGCTCAATATCTCCGGAACCAAAGCGGCACAAACGTTTATTTTTGCGGCACAAACAGCACAAACGCGGCACAAACGAATGGCGCTTTTTTTTTTTAAATTCAGCAACATTGGCTGCAAAGTGGGCGGGGTTACAGCAAATATAACGCTCAATATCTCCGGAACCAAAGCGGCACAAACGTTTATTTTTGCGGCACAAACCAGCACAAACGCGGCAAAAACGAATGGCGCTTTTTAAAAAAAAATTCAGCAACATTGGCTGCAAAGTAGGCGGGGTTACAGCAAATATAACGCTCAATATCTCCGGAACCAAAGCGGCACAAACGTTTCTTTTTGCGGCACAAACCAGCACAAATGCGGCACAAACGAATGGCGCTTTTTTTTTTAAAGAATTCAGCAACATTGGCTGCAAAGTGGGCGGGGTTACAGCAAATATAACGCTCAATATCTCCGGAACCAAAGCGGCACAAACGTTTATTTTTGCGGCACAAACTAGCACAAACGCGGTACAAACGAATGGCGCATTTTTTTTTTTAATTCAGCAACATTGGCTGCAAAGTGGGTGGGGTTACAGCAAATATAACGCTCAATATCTCCGGAACCAAAGCGGCACAAACGTTTCTTTTTGCGGCACAAACCAGCACAAACGCGGCACAAACGAATGGCGCATTTTTTTTTAAATTCAGCAACATTGGCTGCAAAGTGGGTGGGGTTACAGAAAATATATCGCTCAATATCTCCGGAACCAAAGCGGCACAAACGTTTCTTTTTGCTGCACAAACCAGCACAAACGCGGCACAAACGAATGGCGCTTTTTTTTTTGAAAATTCAGCAACATGGGGTGCAAAGTGGGCGGGGTTACAGAAAATATAACGCTCAATATCTCCGGAACCAAAGCGGCACAAACGTTTCTTTTTGCGGCACAAACCAGCACAAACGCGGCACAAACGAATGGCGCCGTTTTTTTTAAAATTCAGCAACATGGGGTGCCAAGTGGGCGGGGTTACAGAAAATATAACGCTCAATATCTCCGGAACCAAAGCGGCACAAACGTTTCTTTTTGCGGCACAAACAAGCACAAACGCGGCACAAACGAATGGCGCCGTTTTTTTTTTAATTTAGCAACATGGGGTGCAAAGTGGGCGGGGCTTGCATTAAATTGAATGTTTAATATCTCAGAAACCAAACCGGCACAAACGCTCGTTTTAGCGGCACAAACCAGCACAAACGCGGCACAAACGAATGGTATATTTTTATTCAGATTTTACAAACATGGGGTGCCAACTTCACACAGGTAAGTCCCTCTTGTACCTGGAGATCCTTAGAGGTGTAAGGTATGCTTTGTTCACGATAAAGGTTTGCGTAAGGCGATCTGACAGCTTCGGGGATACAAGTTTGCAAGCGTCTAGAGCGTCGCTCCATTCGTCGTCTTCCAGTGGGCCCACTTCTCCCTCCCACCTGGACTTTAGGGCATAGGCAGATACCGTTGCACTCGGAAGTGTAATCATAGCGTGGAATTGAGTGATCAGTTTTTTGGGGTCCGGGCATTTAACTGCAGCCATGAGGGGATTAGTAGCTAGGGTCAAGTCATCCTGGGGGAATTGAGCCTGGAAGGCGTGTCGTAGTTGGGCGTAGCGGAATAGCATGTGGTCGGGCAAGTTATTGTCAGTCTGCAACGCGGCGAAGGGTCTGAGTTTTCCGTTTCTGGTAACATGTGATAAGTAGTAGATTCCCCTGGAACTCCACATCTCGGTGTCTCTAATGCGCTCCAGCTCCGGCAGGGCAGAATTGTGCCACAGGGAGGTGTATTCATGTAGGGGCGAAATGTCCAGCCTATCTGAAACCACGCTCCACACCTTCCTGTAATGGTGTAGCAGTGAGTGGCGGCCTCCCACCGCCTTCCCCCCCCCCTGCTATTGCTACCATAGGGTCGCCTATTGACTGAGTCCACGCAGGGCACAGGAGACGGAGGAACCTAGTCCTATCTATCTTGTCCACGTGGAAGAGCTGTGACAGTTGGGCGGCTAGATAATATGCATTAAAGTCGGGTAACGCCAGTCCAGCCAGGTCGGTCGGGTTTTTTAGTCTATGCCAGGGGAGTTTATGTCTCGCGGAGCCCCACACAAATGGCTTAAGAAGGGTTTCCAGTAGTCTGAAGCACCTGAGCACCAAATACACCGGTGAATGCCACACCATGTAGAGAATCTTAGGGAGCAGGACCATCTTTATTAAATTTACGCGGCCCATGACCCCTACTGGGAGTCTGGCCCATACCTGAGTCCTGGACTTCAGCATATCGTACAGTGGTGTGACATTCATGGAGACGTAGTCCGCCGGGTCTCTAGTGGTCCGGATCCCCAAGTACTTGATCTCGGCAACTCTCTGTAGTGGGAGAAGAGCCCCATCCCTGGTCATTGGATAGCTATCTAGAGAGAGTATTTGGGACTTGTCCCAGTTGATCCTGAGTCCCGAGAAAGCGCCAAAACGCTCTATCAGGGCCAGTGCCAGGGAGAGAGAGTTAGTGGAGTCATCTAGGTAAAGAAGTGTGTCGTCCGCATATGTGCTTATCCTCTCCTCGACGTCTCCCCTCCGGAGGCCCGTTATCCCTGGGTGCGTGCGTATGGCAATTGCCAACGGTTCTGCCGCCAAAGCATACAGCAGCGGCGACAGGGGGCAGCCCTGCCTCGTGCCACGCCGCAGGGGAAACTGATCTGAGGGCCACCCGTTGGCCAGTACTCTAGCCACGGGGGCCTGATATAGGAGCTTCACCCATTGTATGAATTTGGGACCTATCCTGAATTTGGCTAGGCATGTCCATAGGTACCGCCATTCCACCGAGTCGAACGCCTTGGCAGTATCCAAGGCGACTATTATCCTGGACCCCGGATTGTCGTGATTGGCCTGCAGGTTAATGAACAGCCTCCTGAGGTTGAAGGAGGTGTTCCGGCCGGGCATAAAGCCTGCCTGGTCTGGATGTACTAGAGAAAGGATCACGGTATTAAGGCGGGCCGACAGTACTTTGGCTAGAATCTTGATGTCTACTTGTAGAAGGGAAATAGGGCGATACGACTCCGGCAGATGGGGGTCCTTTCCTGGCTTGGGGATTAGTACTATGGTGGCTTCCCTCATCGAGGGCGGGAGCTCTGAGCCATCAAGAATGGAATTATAGAGGGCGAGGAGTCTGGGAACCAATGCCGCAGCGTAGGTGGAGTAGAACTCGGCTGGTAAGCCATCCGACCCCGGTTCCTTGGACTTTGGGAGACCAGCCAGGGCGGCGGAGATTTCCTCCGCCGTCAGCGGTTCCTCAAGTGTTCGGGTCTGCTGTGTAGTCAGTCGGGGGATCAGTAGGTCTGTGAAGAAGTCCTCTGTCAGGGAGTCAGAGTCAGGGGCCACCGTGTCGTATAGGGAGGAGAAAAAGTCGTGGAACATAGTGGTCACCTTCTCCGGGTCGGTTACCAAGTCCCCGGTTGGAGAGCGCAGGGATATCACCACAGGGGGTCTCTCTTCACAGTGTAGCAGATAGGCTAGTAACTTCCCCGCCCTCTCTCCATGCTCGAACGTCCGCTGCCTAAGAAAAAAGAGTTTTCGCTTTGATTTCTCATACTGTAGCTGATCGGCCGCTCTGGTGCAGAGCCTGAGCTCGGCAGCCAGGTCAGCGGACGGGTTGGCTACGTACTCCCTCTCCTTCACCGTGGTAAGTTCCATAGCCCTATCCAGTGCCTCCGCAGACGTGGCCTTAATAGCATTTATACGGGACGAAAGCGTCATGCGTGCATGTAGCTTGAAGGCTTCCCAAACCGCCCGGGGAGACGCGGAGCCGGAGTTATCCGAGAAATATCGCTCCCATTCTCCTGCCAGGTCCGCATCCTCCGGGAGCAGGGTCAGCCAGAACGGATTCAACCGCCACGATGGGGGCGGACGAGCCCGGGGCAGGGACAATGTTGCCCAGCATGGACAGTGGTCAGAGAGGGACCGAGGGGAAAAGCCGGCGTCTTTCACTCTAGGGAGAAGGGCCGTGGACACTAATATGAGGTCTATGCGGGACATTGAGCGGTGCGAGGCCGAGAAACATGAGTAGGCCTTGTCCATGGGATGGCTATATCTCCAGGTATCCGCAAGATTAAAATCCGCGAGTAACCTTGCGAATCTTGTGGGGCGTGACTCTACCGATGGTGGCTGATCCCCGCCCATCCTATCCAGGGAGGGGTCCAATACATTGTTAAAGTCACCCAACCAAACCGCCGGTGTGTCAGGGTGCAGGGCCATAAAGTCAAATCCTGCAATCAATATAGTGGACTGGAACGGTGGTGGGACGTAAAATGCCATTAGGAGGAGCAGGTCTCCGTATAACTTAGCTTTCAAAAAGACATACCTGCCCTGTGGATCTATCACTGAATCCTGGAGCTCAAAGTGCGCCGTTTTGGCTATTAATATAGAGACGCCCCTGGAATGAGAGGTGTGAACTGAGTGAAAGCTCCAGCCCACCCACGATCGCACGAGCGCCCGCTGGGCCAAGCCCTCCGCGTGCGTCTCCACCAGGGTCACGACGTCCGCTCTCAATTTTTTAAGTATTGCAAATATTGCAGAGCGCTTGATAGGGTCCCTCATCCCACGGACATTCCAAGTCAGTAACTTTAGCGTGGCCATGGGACAAACCAGGGACGGTACAGAACCCCAGGATTCAGACTATTTGCAGTTGCATACCACATTCCCCCATGACCATACAGAAATATTGCCCTATATCCTAATAGTGACTCCTTGAAATACCCTTCAGACACGATTTGCTCAAATAAAACAGAAAATAGATAAAAAAGAACAGTAACCCACAACTTGTACATCCCTCCCTCCCCCCACCCTGCCCTGCACTGTCCCCAACTGGTGCGGGCTTGAACCCTGAACTGCCAACGAGGCAAAAGCAGCACCCTATGTATAGTGGGCAAAAAAACAAATACCAAGGATACACATAGGGAGACCACCAGCACATTTCCGGATAGCGTCCAGCCAGGTTGCTCAGGGTGCAACCATGCGGCAGTGGCCTCCCAGACTCGTGAGTGGGTTGCTGCTGGTAGGGCGGAATTCCGCTGCGTGCATACGCACAGTGTAGGACTCTGCCCGCTGTCCGTTGCGAGCCCCTGAGTAGCGTTCCTCCCTCCGCCGGAGAGGAGAAACTACAAATTTGAAACGACTATGCATCAATTAGGTCACTAAATACAAAAGCTGTGTTGTTGTTTTTTTTTTCCCCTCCACTGTTGTATGTGGGTTAGATCCCCACCCAGAAGGGTCCATCATTGAGAGGGGTTAGAGCAATAAAAGTAGAACAAAAAAAATATTTAAAAATAGGGGACAACACCCCCCAGAAAGGAGTAATGTGATCAAAAATCAGGTATTCGTCCCCCCCAAGGTGTATCAATGAGCATCCCGCGGCCCCAGGAGAGGATATGCCCATGTGAGGGGTAAGGAGTCTCAGTTCTCTGCATACCGTAGCCCCCCCGAGAGGGGGGTCACTCCCTGCAGAAGCGTCCTGGGTGCCTCGGGGCTCCGGGTGTCAGAGAGCAATGTCCAGGATGCAGTCCGGAGCCCTCGACACCGCACTGAAAGGGGGGTGAGCATCCGACTAGGGGGAATCAGGGGGACACTAGCTGTCAGATGGAAGCACCCCGCACGGGTGCATCAGGGGGAGAGATGAGGGGAGACTCCCAGGGTAAGGAGGTGGCCGGGGCCCAGAGCATCAAAGTACACATTGGGGCTGGGGCATCAGGAATAGAAACATAGCTGGAGGAAACATGGAACTTATCTGTTTCTTTCATGGCGCTCCAGCCAGGCCAGCACTTCCTCCGCAGTGGCGTCTCCAGCTTTCATATTTAGGGGGGCACATGGGGGGACAGGGACAAAAGTAGGGGGGCCAACTATAAAATGCAATTATATATATATATATATATATATCCTGGGGCCCTTTACTACTATCCCACTATGGGCCCTTTCATATGTTCTGCAGTGAGCTCCCTTCCTACTATACTGGGGCCCCCCAGGGTGGCAGAAAACAAGAGATATATGTCACCAGCACACCAAGAAAATATAAGGGTCCAAAGCAGTGGGAGAACTATCATTGTTGCAAAGGTTGTCTTGCCACCGGGCCCTGGTGTTCTGCCACAGTGGGGATCCCCAGCTGTCCTGTCCCTGCTATTTACAGTGCTGGTCTGGCATCTGTCTCCTTGGCAGCGGCGGCAGTCTATTAGGACCTAGTGCTGGTGACATTATGGGTGCATGCAGGGGAAGGCTGGCACTATTGGTTATAGAGAGCCGAGCCCCCAGCTGGTAACCTAGCAGCAGTAATGCTGTATAACCTTCTCTGTTGACATGCTGATCGGCATGTGATCCAGGTGATGCTCCCAGTCAGATCTAATAAACACAGTATTTATTAGCATCAAGAGTACAACCACATACATATAATCAACCGTATGATCAGCAGCCATGTGGGCTCTATGCCTGTAAAGTGTGGGCTCTATGCCTGTAAAGTGTGGGCTTTGATCAATAAAATCACTGATATTTATGACTAGGATTTGACTAAGAGCATCACCTGGATTGCATCCCGATCAGCATGTCAGAGAAGGGTCCTCTGCTGCTAAGCAACCTGCAGGGAGCTCAACTGTCTACAACCAATAGAGATGGGCTCGGGTGTGTTTGAAATCCCACATGCCCGATCACGCCAGGAAGCCGACACTCCACAGTGCTAATCAATGTATGGGCTGCCTAAGAGCTAAGACCAGCCATAGACAGTTTAAATCTCAGCTGGTTCAGCAGAAACTGGCTGAGATTTGAACCATTAATTAGCAGATTCTCTTATAATTATCACTAGTGGTTGCTGTATAGCCACTAGTGATAATCACTGTTTGTCGGGAGAATATAATTGCTGGGCAGGAGGGATATTCCCCTGTCACCACTGTCTGTTGATGGGGGAATCATGCAAGTTTCTTTCCTGCAATCTGTGGATGCACGAACGAAATTTGCACCGTATATTATCTGCCTAACTGAAAGTGAAAGTAAATTGTGAATGTTTTGAAAGAACAGAAGAGGGGGAGGGAGACAGATCGGCGGGGGACAGAAGGGATGGAGATAATGTAGTTCAGTGATTACAGTGTACTGCAGTCTGCAGTGCACACACTTAAACACGGCCCAGGCTAGAATATCTGGTTGTGTGAGCGCTCGCATTATGCAGTGATGGCGAGCAGAGGGAGGGGGAGGAATCCCCCGCAGAGCTGACTGGGGACGCTCTCCCTCTCGGGGAGCAAAATACAAAAATTGCAAAAAAAAAAAAAAAAAAAAAAATTTTTTTTGGGGGGGCACATGGTGGGGCACAGCATGATGTTGGGGGGGGTCAGGGCCCCCTCTGGCCCCCCCCTAGGGACGCCCCTGTTCCTCCGGGTCTTCAAAGAAGTGAGCCCTGTCTTCCCCCTCTACGCGCAGACGAGCCGGGAACAGCATGGCGTATTTTATGTTCTTGATTCGTAGACGCCGCTTGTCCTCCATGAAGGTCTTCCTTCTGCGTTGTACTTCGGCCGAGAAGTCTGGAAAGGCCGCCACCATCTTGTTGTTATACGGGATATTTCCCCTCTCCCTGCTCAGCCGTAGGATAGCGTCTCTGTCTCTATAATTGAGGAATTTGGCTATGAACGTGCGGGGGGGTGCTCCGGGCGGCGGTGGCCTGCCCGACATGCGATGGGCACGCTCCACCGCGAACATGGGGGAGAAGGCCTCTCTGCCATAGGTGTCCCGGAGCAACTTTTCCAAGAAGTCTTGCGGATCTCTCCCCTCCACCCCCTCGGGCAGGCCGACAAACCTTATATTACATCTGCGGCTTCTGTTCTCGAGGTCGTCTTGCTTTTGCAGAAGCTGGTCAATCTGTAGCTGCATGGCCTCGGTGGATTGTTGAATAGGGGGGAGGGAGTCCTCCACGGCGCCCAGCCTCACCTCTGCTTCAGACACCCTTTCCCGCAGTTTCTGCATGTCCTGGCGCACGAGTGAGATGTCTACCTTCACCTCTTCTATTTTCGCTGTGAGGGTAGTCTGACAGGCTGCCACAGCTTCACGGCATGAGGTGATAGCCAGCAGTACCTTGGCTATGTCCGCGCCGACCGCTGCTTCCTCCGTCCTCGTGGCGCCGCCATCTTGCGCCGGGGGGTCCTTCTCCTGCCGGAGATATTGATCAATTTTTGGGCCCGTTGACTTGTTCGATTTAGGTGGGGCCATGACCGCTGGATAGTCCGGGGTCTGCTGGACCGTTCAGGCGAGAAAAGTCCCAAATGTATCCGCAGGATATAGTAAATAGGATGAACGGCCGGCGGAGCTCAGCTAGCTAGCGTCCTATCCCATGCCGCTCCAGGCCACGCCCCTTATGTGACACTTTTTGCTCTCCTTTAAAGAGGAAGTAAACCCTTTCTAAAGAAAAAAAAAAATCATGATCGCCGTTAGAAGCGGCACGCTCAGTGCGCCTGCGCCCACGATGTCTACGGCGCATGTGCACCTTTTAGGTTTGGGAGATATTTGTTGCACCTAAAGGTAAGCCTTTATCTAGGCTTACCTGTAGGTTAACCACTTCAATACTGGGCATTTTCACCCCCTTCCTGTCCAGGCCAATTTTCAGCTTTCAGCACTGTTGCACTTTGAATGACAATTGCGCGGTCGTGCTACGTGGCTCGGAAAACAAAATTGACGTCCTTTTTTCCCACAAATAGATTTCTTTTGGTGGTATTTCATCATCTCTGCGGTTTTAATTTTTTGCGCTACAAACAAAAAAGCCTGACAATTTTGAAAAAAAACCCCCACAATTAGCCAGATTCACAAACTCGAAATCTAAGCCGTCGTATGTTTAAGTGTATGCTCAAACTGAGATACACTTAAACCTAGCTAAGATACGATGGCCTGCGCCGTCGTATCTTAGCTGTCTAGTTCCGCCGGCCGCTAGGGGCGTGAACGCTGATTTACGCCTAGAATGCGTAAATCAGCGAGATACGCCGATTCACGAACGTACGTGCACCCGTCGCAGTAAAGATACGCCGTTTACGTAAGGCGATTCCCGGCGTAAAGTTAGTCGAACAAATAGCTGGCCTAGTTAATGTTAAGTATCGCCGTCGTTCTCGCGTAGAAATTTTAAAAATTTACGGCGTAAGTCGTCCGTGAATAGGGCTGGACGTAATTTACGTTCGCGTCAAAACCAATACGTCCTTGCAGCATACTTTGGAGCAATGCACACTGGGATATGTCTACGGACGGCGCATGCGCATGCGCATGCGCCGTTCGTAAAAAACATCAATCACGTTGGGTCACGAGTAATTTACATAAAACACGCCTCCTCATCCTCATTTGAATTAGGCGCGCTTAGGCCGGCCCATTTACGCTACGCCGCCGTAACTTAGGAGGCAAGTGCTTTGTGAATACAGCACTTGCCTCTCTGACTTACGGCGGCGTAGCGTAAATACGATACGCTACGCCGCCTCAAAGATGCGCCCAGCTACCTGAATCCAGCTAAATATTTTTTTACTTTTTGCTATAATAAATATCCCAATTTTTTTAAAAAACATTTTTTTTCCCCTCAGTTTAGTCCGATACGTATTCTTCCACATATTTTTGGTACAAAATAGGGGATAGATTTATGATTTTTTTCTTTTTTTTACTAGTAATGGCTGTTATCTGCGATCACTTTTGACACTATTTTGGGACCATTCACATTTATACAGCGAACAGTGCTATAAATGATTACTGATTACTGTATAAATGTGACTGACAGGGAAGGGGTTAACCCTAGGGGGCGACCAAGGGGTTAAATGTGTTCCCTGGGAGTGATTCTTACTGTGGGGGGAGGGGACTGACTAGGGATGGTGACCGATCGTTGTCCTTATGTATAAGGGACACACCTTTGGTCTCCTCTCCCTGACAGGACGTGGATCTCAGTGTTTACACACAGAGATCCACGTCCCTGGCTCTGTAAATGCCGATCGCAGGTACACGGGGGACATTGCGGCCGCCAGGCACGCAAATCGGCACACGCATCGGCACCCGCGTGACACTGCGGGGCACAGCTTTTCTTCAATGCGCGCCCGCGGCGGCACGCAATGTGGAAGTAAACAGGAGGACATCCAGGGACGCCCTCCCGGCAGATAGGCGCCGCGCTGTAGACGTCTTTCGTCTACAGCGCGAGCGCCAAGAGGTTAAAGTGATTGTAATGGGTTTACAACCACTTTAACCGCTTGCCATTTTTCACACACATTTCAAATCTGCATTTATAAGCTAGAAAATTACTTAGAACCTCAAAACATTAAATATTTTCTGGAAGCAGAGGCCCTGGAAAATAAAATGGTGGCTGTTGTAATTTTGTGGGTGACACATTATTTGCACCGCCATTTATTAAATGCAATTTTTCAGGAAAAAATACACCTAAAAGAATTTTAGTGCACACAATATAATACCTATTTTTTCGGTAAAATATAAAATAAGATTACCGTATTTATCGGGGTATAGCGCGCTCCCGCGTATAGCGCGCACCCCTAAACTTGCCCCGAATTCCTGTGGAAAAAAGTTTTTTCGTACTTACAGTTTTGGTGTCTTGCGCGGCGTCCATCGGCGGCCTCGTCGGGTCCGGTGTCCGTCTGCGGCTTCGGGTGTCCTCTTCGTCAGGTCCGGCGTCCTTCTGCGGCGTCCTCCCCGCTCGTTTCCCGCGCCGAGTTTGAATACTGCGCCGACATATACAGAGCGCAGTACACTCGTGTATCGTCGGGCAGGCTCGGCAACTCTCGCGCTGACGTCCTGTACGTCCAGGACGTCAGCGCGAGAGGACCCGAGACTGCCCGACAATACACGAGTGTACTGCGCTCGGTATATGTCGGCGCAGTATTCAAACTCGGCGGGTATCGGCGTATACCGCGCACCCACGATTTTGCCCTGTTTTCAGGGCAAAAAAGTGCGCGTATACGCCGATAAATACGGTATTTTTTAGTGCTGTTTAAATTAGTATCAGACATGTCAAGATTTAAAATTGCGCATACCTGTGAAATGTCGACAAACTAAGGTACATACAATTGTCCTTGGGCGACACTTTAAAAGCCTTTACAGTTTAGAGTTAAGAGTGAGCTATGGCACTAGAATTATTGCTCTTACTCTGATGTTTGCTGCGATATCCCAAGTGTGTGGTACAATTATCTGTTTATATTTGCATGCTGGACCTACTTGTGCATTTTTTTAATTAACTTTATTGCTATCACAAGTGGTGAACAAGACAAGACCCTTTGAGGGTTGTTTACTAAAACTGCATGGTGCAAAATCTTGTGCAGCTCTGTATAGAAACCAACCAGCTTTCAGGATTTATTGTCACAGCTTTATTGAACAAGCTGAAGCTTAAAAGTTAAATGCACAACTGCACCATATTCTGAGTGCTTAGGTTTTAGTAAATTCCTCCCCCTTGTGATAGCTTTGAGCAGACCCAGGTACTCTTTATTGAGGCATCAGGGGTCTATTCGATTTAAAAACACCTGAGCATATTCAGAAAATATGGGGAATTAGTTACACCATATAGTGCTGCTTTGACGTAGTAGTGGGCTTAGCACTATATGGCCATATGGTGTAACTAAATCCCCATATTTTCTGAATATGCTCAGGTGTTTTTAACCGCTTAACCACTTAAGGACCGCCTCCTGCACATTTACGTCGTCAGAATGGCACGGCTGAGCACAGGCACGTACTTGTACGTCCCCTTTAAGGGCCGATGCTCCGTGACCGCGGCCGCGGGACCCGCAGACCCGATCGCCGCCGGTGTCCCGTGATCGGTCACAGGAGCTGAAGAACAGGGAGAGCTGTGTGTAAACACACCTTCCCCGTTCTTCACAGTGGCAGTGTCACTGATTGTCTGTTCCCTGATATAGGAAAAGGCGATCAGTGACATCACATGTCCAGCCCCGCCCCCTAAAGTTAGAAACACATATGAGGTCACACTTAACCCCTACAGCGCCCCCTAGTGGTTAACTTCTAAACTGCAATTGGCATTTTCACAGTAAACAATGCATTTTTATAGCATTTTTTGCTGTGAAAATGACAATGGTCCCAAAAATGTGTCAAAATTGTCCGATGTGTCCACCATAATGTCGCAGTCATGAAAAAAAAAATCGCTGATAACCGCCATTAGTAGTAAAAAAAAAAATATTAATAAAAATGCCATAAAACTATCCCCTATTTTGTAAACGCTATACATTTTGCGCAAACCAATTGTTAAACGCTTATTGCATTTTTTTTTTTACCAAAAATAGGTAGAAGAATATGTATCGGCCTAAACTGAGGAAAAAAAATATGTTTATATCTTTTTTGGGGATATTTATTATAGCAAAAAGTAAAAAATATTTTTTTTTTTTCAAAATTGTCGCTCTATTTTTGTTTATAGCGCAAAAAATAAAAACCACAGAGGTGATCAAATATCACCAAAAGAAAGCTCTATTTGTGGGAAAAAAAGGACGCCAATTTTGTTTGGAAGCCACATCGCACGACTGCGCAATCGTCAGTTAAAGCGACGCAGTGCCGAATCGCAAAAACTGGGCAGGTCCTTTACCTGCATAATGGTCCGGGTCTTAAGTGGTTAAGGACCGCCGCACGACGATATAACTCAACAGAATGGCACAGGCAGGCAAATGGGCGTACCTGTACGTCCCTTTAAATTTGGTAAATACGATACGCTACGCCGCCTCAAAGATGCGCCCAGTTACCTGAATCCAGCTAAATATTTTTTTACTTTTTGCTATAATAAATATCCCAATTTTTTTAAAAAACATTTTTTTTCCCCTCAGTTTAGTCCGATACGTATTCTTCCACATATTTTTGGTACAAAATAGGGGATAGATTTATGATTTTTTTCTTTTTTTTACTAGTAATGGCTGTTATCTGCGATCACTTTTGACACTATTTTGGGACCATTCACATTTATACAGCGAACAGTGCTATAAATGATTACTGATTACTGTATAAATGTGACTGACAGGGAAGGGGTTAACCCTAGGGGGCGACCAAGGGGTTAAATGTGTTCCCTGGGAGTGATTCTTACTGTGGGGGGAGGGGACTGACTAGGGATGGTGACCGATCGTTGTCCTTATGTATAAGGGACACACCTTTGGTCTCCTCTCCCTGACAGGACGTGGATCTCAGTGTTTACACACAGAGATCCACGTCCCTGGCTCTGTAAATGCCGATCGCAGGTACACGGGGGACATTGCGGCCGCCAGGCACGCAAATCGGCACACGCATCGGCACCCGCGTGACACTGCGGGGCACAGCTTTTCTTCAATGCGCGCCCGCGGCGGCACGCAATGTGGAAGTAAACAGGAGGACATCCAGGGACGCCCTCCCGGCAGATAGGCGCCGCGCTGTAGACGTCTTTCGTCTACAGCGCGAGCGCCAAGAGGTTAAAGTGATTGTAATGGGTTTACAACCACTTTAACCGCTTGCCATTTTTCACACACATTTCAAATCTGCATTTATAAGCTAGAAAATTACTTAGAACCTCAAAACATTAAATATTTTCTGGAAGCAGAGGCCCTGGAAAATAAAATGGTGGCTGTTGTAATTTTGTGGGTGACACATTATTTGCACCGCCATTTATTAAATGCAATTTTTCAGGAAAAAATACACCTAAAAGAATTTTAGTGCACACAATATAATACCTATTTTTTCGGTAAAATATAAAATAAGATTACCGTATTTATCGGGGTATAGCGCGCTCACGCGTATAGCGCGCACCCCTAAACTTGCCCCGAATTCCTGTGGAAAAAAGTTTTTTCGTACTTACAGTTTTGGTGTCTTGCGCGGCGTCCATCGGCGGCCTCGTCGGGTCCGGTGTCCGTCTGCGGCTTCGGGTGTCCTCTTCGTCAGGTCCGGCGTCCTTCTGCGGCGTCCTCCCCGCTCGTTTCCCGCGCCGAGTTTGAATACTGCGCCGACATATACAGAGCGCAGTACACTCGTGTATCGTCGGGCAGGCTCGGCAACTCTCGCGCTGACGTCCTGTACGTCCAGGACGTCAGCGCGAGAGGACCCGAGACTGCCCGACAATACACGAGTGTACTGCGCTCGGTATATGTCGGCGCAGTATTCAAACTCGGCGGGTATCGGCGTATACCGCGCACCCACGATTTTGCCCTGTTTTCAGGGCAAAAAAGTGCGCGTATACGCCGATAAATACGGTATTTTTTAGTGCTGTTTAAATTAGTATCAGACATGTCAAGATTTAAAATTGCGCATACCTGTGAAATGTCGACAAACTAAGGTACATACAATTGTCCTTGGGCGACACTTTAAAAGCCTTTACAGTTTAGAGTTAAGAGTGAGCTATGGCACTAGAATTATTGCTCTTACTTTGATGTTTGCTGCGATATCCCAAGTGTGTGGTACAATTATCTGTTTATATTTGCATGCTGGACCTACTTGTGCATTTTTTTAATTAACTTTATTGCTATCACAAGTGGTGAACAAGACAAGACCCTTTGAGGGTTGTTTACTAAAACTGCATGGTGCAAAATCTTGTGCAGCTCTGTATAGAAACCAACCAGCTTTCAGGATTTATTGTCACAGCTTTATTGAACAAGCTGAAGCTTAAAAGTTAAATGCACAACTGCACCATATTCTGAGTGCTTAGGTTTTAGTAAATTCCTCCCCCTTGTGATAGCTTTGAGCAGACCCAGGTACTCTTTATTGAGGCATCAGGGGTCTATTCGATTTAAAAACACCTGAGCATATTCAGAAAATATGGGGAATTAGTTACACCATATAGTGCTGCTTTGACGTAGTAGTGGGCTTAGCACTATATGGCCATATGGTGTAACTAAATCCCCATATTTTCTGAATATGCTCAGGTGTTTTTAACCGCTTAACCACTTAAGGACCGCCTCCTGCACATTTACGTCGTCAGAATGGCACGGCTGAGCACAGGCACGTACTTGTACGTCCCCTTTAAGGGCCGATGCTCCGTGACCGCGGCCGCGGGACCCGCAGACCCGATCGCCGCCGGTGTCCCGTGATCGGTCACAGGAGCTGAAGAACAGGGAGAGCTGTGTGTAAACACACCTTCCCCGTTCTTCACAGTGGCAGTGTCACTGATTGTCTGTTCCCTGATATAGGAAAAGGCGATCAGTGACATCACATGTCCAGCCCCGCCCCCTAAAGTTAGAAACACATATGAGGTCACACTTAACCCCTACAGCGCCCCTAGTGGTTAACTTCTAAACTGCAATTGGCATTTTCACAGTAAACAATGCATTTTTATAGCATTTTTTGCTGTGAAAATGACAATGGTCCCAAAAATGTGTCAAAATTGTCCGATGTGTCCACCATAATGTCGCAGTCATGAAAAAAAAAAATCGCTGATAACCGCCATTAGTAGTAAAAAAAAAAATATTAATAAAAATGCCATAAAACTATCCCCTATTTTGTAAACGCTATACATTTTGCGCAAACCAATTGTTAAACGCTTATTGCATTTTTTTTTTACCAAAAATAGGTAGAAGAATATGTATCGGCCTAAACTGAGGAAAAAAAATATGTTTATATCTTTTTTGGGGATATTTATTATAGCAAAAAGTAAAAAATATTTTTTTTTTTTCAAAATTGTCGCTCTATTTTTGTTTATAGCGCAAAAAATAAAAACCACAGAGGTGATCAAATATCACCAAAAGAAAGCTCTATTTGTGGGAAAAAAAGGACGCCAATTTTGTTTGGAAGCCACATCGCACGACTGCGCAATCGTCAGTTAAAGCGACGCAGTGCCGAATCGCAAAAACTGGGCAGGTCCTTTACCTGCATAATGGTCCGGGTCTTAAGTGGTTAAGGACCGCCGCACGACGATATAACTCAACAGAATGGCACAGGCAGGCAAATGGGCGTACCTGTACGTCCCTTTAAATTTGGCACCCATCGGGTGCGCATTTGCCACCGGGGGCATGTGCACCTGCCGCGTGCCTCCTGAGTGTGGCGGCGGGTCCCGGGAACTCGATGATTGTGGTCGGTAAGGGCAGAATAAGGCAGAATAAGGCATTCCCCAATTCTGCCTAGTGACACTGTCACTGATGACCGTTCCCCGTGATCAGGAATGGTCATCAGTGACGTGTCACGTGTAGCCACGCCCCCTTACAGTAAGAATCACTCCCTAGGAAACACTAAACCCCTGCAGCGCCACCTACTGCCAGTGTAATTTTTACAGTAGTGCATTTTTATAGCACAGATCGCTGTAAAAATGACAATGGTTACAAAAGTGTCCGCCATAATGTCGCAGCCACGATAAAAGTTGCCGATCACAGCCATAAATAGTAAAAAAAAAATATTAATAAAAACGCCATAAAACAGTCCCCCAATTTGTAGAAGCTATAACTTTTGCGCAAAACAATCAATAAACGCTTATTGCGATTTTTTTTTACAAAAATATGTAGAAGAATATGTAGAGTGAAGTCATACCTTATTGCCTGGAGTATTCTACATTTTTCATGACACCAGAATTTTCCTTTAATTGCGTGTAGACATTATCACACAAGTGTACTATTACATTTGGTCATTGTACTTTAGTTTATTTATTTATTTTCTGTACATTGGGTCAAAATACCCCAGAGCTTTTTACGTGTGTACACCAATAACCGTCACGTAGGTATGTGGTTACACATATTTCTGATGGGCGGATTACAATAAGAGGAATGTTACTTATCTCTGATGTCATACAAAAATATGTAAAAAATTAAGCTGACATATTAACTGCTGAAATGTGTTCTCTATTACAGTCATTGGGGTGGCTATATAAAGTAGAGACAGGACCTCGTTACAGTTGGCAAGGAGGTTGAATCTAGGAGGGCTAACTTTATCTTGATCATTTGTTCCAGCTTGGTTGGTAGCAGGAGGTAGGATGGGAGAATCTGCAAGGGAGAGGATTGAGGTCGCTGAGGAGCGTCAAGCTGACCATAGCAGTTGGATGGTACCATCCCCTTTTGATCCATTTACAACGTTGTAGTGCAAGACCAGCATGATTAGATAAAAATTAAAAGGCTCATTGGATAGGCTCTCAAAATTTACCCTTAAAGAGATTGTAACCCTAAAATAATAAAATAAAAATAGAAGATCCTGTTCTCCTATAGCAGATTAAACATCATGAGCTTGTGCTGTCTAATCTCCCTCTCTATGTTGTGAAAAACCTGGTTTATCCTGCCTGTTCCTGTGTCCCCCTAAGGCCCCTTTCACATTGGGGCGTTTTTCATGCGGTACAGCGCTAAAAATAGCGCTGCTATACCGCATGAAAAATCATGCCCTGTAGTGTTCAATGTGAAAGCCCGAAGGCTTTCACACTGAAGCGGTGCGCTAGCAGGAGCGCTCCAAAAGTCCTGCTACCCGCATCTTTACCGCGGTATAGGAGCTGTGTGTTCACCGCTCCTATAACGCGCCTTCCCATTGAAATCAATGGGAAAGCGCGGTAATACCACCCTCAACGTTAAAACCTCACCGCTAGCGCCCGAATATCGCGGTAAACACGACGGTATAGCCACGCTACAAATAGCGCGGCTATACCGTCACCGCGGCTCCACGCTGCAATGTGAAAGCAGCCTTAGTGTGCTGACCATGGAAATTAGGGTTGCCACCTTGTCCCTTTAAAACAGAACACATATGAATTACACAGGTTCTGAGGCTAATTTAATGCAGGTAAGGCACCAAATGGGTCTAATTACCACCTTAATTAGCCACAGAACCTGTGTAATTAATATGTGTTCTGTTTTAAAGGGATGAGGTGGCAACCCTAACGGTAATCATGGTTGCTGATCCATGATTACTGTGGTCAAGTTATGTGCCTCCGCTGTCCCACTGCTCTCCTCTCTCCCCCTCCCTGCCTGCCTGTCAGCTCCTGTGTGTGTGAGCAGTCTCTGCCCCCCCCCCCTTTCCTTCCACTATTAGTAGTTGTCAGTAAGGTAAAGAAATAGCCAGTCCTCTGTTCTATCAATCCATCCTACATTGTGTAAATGTTTGTATAAAACGATGCCTGTAAATACCTTATCTCAGATATTTTATGGTCGGTCACATGACCTCCCCATCTAAGGACTACAGCGGGAGGGGCTAAGCAGCCAGCACAGTGATCACATGACTTCCGTGGCTGTCTTCAGAAAGGGCTCTTGACTCCTCCTGCTGAAGCCCTTAGATCGGTGAAGGAGAGCAGCCGGAGGTCATGTAACCAGCCATAAAAGATCTGAAATAAGATATATACAGACATTTTTATACAAACATTTACACGGTGTAGGATGGAATTATAGAACAGAGGGGCTGGCAGTAATATTTAAGTACTGTACAACCACTTTAGCCACTTCAGCCCCGGAGGATTTGGCTTCCAAATGACCGGGCCACTTTTTGCGATTTGGCACTGCGTCGCATTTAACTGACAATTGCGCGGTCATACGATGTGGCTTCCAAAGAAAATTGACATCCTTTTTTTCCCACAAATAGAGCTTTCTTTTGGTGGTATTTGATCATCTCTGCGGTTTTTATTTTTTGCACTATGAACAAAAATAGAGCGACAATTTTGAAAAAAAAGCAATATTTTTACTTTTTGCTGTAATAAATATCCCCCAAAAATATATAAAAAAACTAATTTTTTTCCTCAGTTTAGGCTGATACGTATTCTTCTACATATTTTTGGTAAAAAAAAAATCTCAATAAGCGTTTATTGATTGGTTTGCGCAAAAGTTATAGCGTCTACAAAATAGGGGATATTTTTATGAATATTTTTTTTTACTAGTAATGGCGGCGATCAGTGATTTTTTATCGTGACTGCGACATTATGGCGGACACATCGGACACTTTTTACGCTATTTTGGGACCATTCACATTTATACAGTGATCATTACTATAAAAATGCACTGATTACTGTATAGATGTGACTGGCAGGGAAGGGGTTAACCACTAGGGGGCTAGGAAGGGGTTAAGTGTGTCCTAGGGAGTGATTCTAACTGTGTGGGGGCGGGGCTTACTGTGACACGACACTGATCGCTGCTCCCGATGAGAGGGAGCAAACGATCAGTGTCCTGTCACTAGGCAGAACGGGGAGATGCCTTGTTTACACTGACCTCTCCCTGTTCTGCCGCTCTGTAAACCGATCGTGGGACACTGGCGGACATCGAGTACGCGGATCCCACGGCCACGGTGCTCGCGGCAGGGACGCAAAATTCAAAGTAATGTAAATATATCTTATTTTGCGCAGCCGTGCCATTCTGCCGACGTATATGTGCAGGAGGAGGTTGGCAAGTGGTTAAGTACTCTTAGAAAACAGTATATATATAAATTGTGGAAATCTTATTATTTTTTTATTCATTCAGAACTAATGAAGACACAATGTCTTGCATTCACAAGATGTCCTTATGCCCTGTAAACACAATCAGAATTTCCAATGGGAATCAAATCCGATGGAATTTTCCGTCAAAATTCCGTTCAAGCTGTCTTGCATACACACTGTCAGACCAAATTCCGACCGTCCAAAACGCAGTGACGTAAAACACTTTGACGAGCCGAGAAGAATTAAGTTCAATGCTTCCGAGCATGCGTCGACTTGATTCTGAGCATGCATGTTTTTTTTCTCCGTTGGAGTTCCACACAGACAATCGGAATTTCCGATAGGATTTTTTTCATGTTCTATTTCTAAACACCGATGGAAAAAAGTCCGATGGGGCCCACACACACGGTCGGAATATCCGATGAAAAAATTCCATCTGACTTTTTTCATCGGAAATTCCGATCGTGTGTACAAGGCATTAGTCTTCTGGTTTGAATGGTGCTGGGAGTCATTGACCATGGAAGACGTAGAACATTGAACTGCAATTTCTTTCACATCTTCAGAAAAACCGGAGAGGCGATTTAAAAAAATAAAATAAAATAGCCTGCAGGCAGCTTACTGTAGGTTTCTAGCCTCAAAACAATCAATGTTGCTGTGCTGCCTCTTTGCATACTTTGTCAAGTTTTAAATGTTTATTTACAAATAGGATCTATAGTAAAACACATACAAAACAGCAATCTAAAAGTAGTACCTATAATAAAGTTAACTCAAATGTCAGTGAATCTGGTGAGGGGGTTGACTTACAATTGCAGTATTTTTGCAGTGGAAGGTTGGTGATACATATGCAGCCTGTATCGGTACATGGTCCTGGTGTTCCAAGACAGTCGTAATCCTTAGGACAGGAACAGTTTGCTTGTGATTCATTTAGATTACAAACTAAAAGATGAAAAAAGTAAAAGCAAGATATTGCAATATCGAAATATGTAGTATACATCTGGTTTTATTTTTTACTTAAATTTTTTTTGATCAAGGCATTTTATTTCACAGAGCTGGTATTTGGTTATCCACCCTGTGTTCTGCATTGGGCCTATAAATCTGCCTGCTTTTGCCAATAACCTAAGAAAGTTTCTTCTACTAAAATCAAAGCTTGCCTACCAAATGTCCTTTTTTTGTGGGGACTTTCCCTCTGATAGAACCAGATCCCTCTGTCTTCTCTCCTTGTCCCTTTTTTAGGTTGAATGGATGTGCTATTTAACTGTCAAAATATACTGCACACATCTTCCCATCTAACTGTGGCGGCCTGCTCCTTTTGAGCCAGCGCTGCTTTAAATTTAGAGGGTAGTCTGATGCCGTGTACACACAATCATTTTTCGGGTTGTAAAAAAACGAAGTTTTTCAGGCTCTAGAAAAAACAAAGGCCCGGATTCAGGTAGATTTGCCCCTTTCTTGCGGAGGCGCAGGGCAACGTTTTTGCCCTGCGCCCCCGCAAATTTACTGCGCTACCCGCGATTCACGGAGCAGTAGCTCCGTAAATTGCGTGTGCGCTGTGTAAATTTGCCCTGCGTAAGGGCGCCTAATGTAAATGATCCCGTAGGGGGCGGGAATCATTTAAATTAGGCGCGCTCCCGCGCCGAGCGTAGAGCGCATGCTCCGTCGGGAAACTTTCCCAACGTGCATTGCGGCAAATGACGTCGCAAGGACGTCATTTGCTTCAAAGTGAACGTGAATGGCATCCAGCGCCATTCACGAATCACTTACGCAAATTACGTCAAAATCGAACGTCGCGACGCGGGAACGTCGGGTATACTTTAGCATTGGCTGCCCCTGCTATTAGAAGGGGCAGCCTTACGCTAAACACGCCGTACGGAAACGACGTAAATTGCGTACGCAGGGCTCGCGCAACATTGTGAATCGGTGTTAGTATGCAATTTGCATACTATACACTGAGCACAATGGGAGCGCCCCCTAGCGGCCATCGCAAGAATGCAGCCTAAGATATGCGTGGCATAAGAGCCTTATGCCACGCAGATTTTAGGCTGCAGTCGGCGTTACGATGTTCCTGAATCAGGAGCATTCGTAACGCCGGGGCAAGTAAGCAATTGCGCTGTGTAACCTATGGTTACGCAGGCGCAATTGCTTCTTGAATCCGGGCCAAAGTGTTTTTTCAACTTGATCATTAAAACGGCCTTGCCTACACACGATCATGAAAAAAAAAAATGCTCTAGCAAAGCGCGGTGACATACAACACGTACGACGGCACTATAAAGGGGAAGTTCCATTCGGATGGCGCCACCCTTTGGGCTGCTTTAGCTGAATTTGTGTTAGTAAAAGACGATTTGCGCTTTTCTGTCTGTTACAGCGTGATGAATGTGCTTACTCCATTTACCAGAACGAGCGCTCCCGTCTCATAACTTGCTTCTGAGCATGCGCGGATTTTTCACAACGTTAAAGCCCACACACGACCATTTTTTACAACCCGAAACGCTACAACGTTAAAAACGTTGTTAAAAAATAGAGAATGTGTTGATTTTTCAGAACCCGAAAAATGCTCTGGAGCCCACACACGATCATTTTTAATGACATAAAAAAAAACGTCATTTTTTACAACCTGAAAAATGATCGTGTGTACGCGGCATAAGAGTTAGTTGACTAAGACTGTTGTGATCTTTACAAATTTGGGCCTCTGTTCCAGCCATGTCTGTACTGTGAGTGACCACTATTGTTTGTCTGGGGTGCGGTTACCACCCCAGGCCATGGGTGGCAGCAGTTAAGTCAAGGTGTTTTGGGTGTTCTCCCTCGGCAGCCAATCAGTGGGGGTTGGTCGTCCCGCTGTGCATGCTGGGGAGGAGTACTTAAGGGACAGACGTCATTGGACCGGGGTCGTCTATTGCTGGTCCGTCTTCCCACCACTCCCTGTGTGTGGCCCTCCTGGCCGGGTGTGTGTGTTCCTGGCTCCGGGACCACGTTGGTGCGGGGTTGTAATCTACTAAGTAGGCCCGGTAGTCAGACTGGGTCTACGTTTGCAGAGTGGTCCTGTACTGTCCCGGAGGGAGGAAACCACTCGATGAAGAACCATCTCAGGAGAGGCCTTGAACTTCATCGAAGGATGCACCATTACTGAAAGGCTGAATGATGATTGTCTGTCAGTTCTAAGTTCATAAGAAATGAATCTGGTGAGATCTGGGTGCTGAATCCTGTGTTGCGAGGATTTTGGACCGAAAGTGTCTCCATCTGTGGGAAGGTCTGTGGCAGAGACGTTACCATTTTCCGTGCGCCATCCCGGCTGCTACTCTAGTTAAAGAAACCTATCCGGGTGCGCAATACCCACTCTGGCTAGAGTGGCGACGAAAGTTGTGTTACTGGAAGCAGGAGTGTTTCTGGGTTAAAGTTGTGCACCTGAACCTATTACCTATTACCCTTCCACCTCTTCAACTACTTATTTTATTCTTTTATTGAGTTCAGCAAATAAATCTAAGAAAAAGAAGTGCAAAGTGTGGACATTGAACTTTTCTAAACTCTCATCTGATACCCTAGACAGCGAGGAAGTAGAGGTAACATGCCACCCAAATAAAACCAGCAGCTCCTCCGGGGGTAGTGCTACATAACCTTCAGATTATTTTGTTTGCCATTTTCAAAAATAAAAGCAGTGACTAAAAATTAGCCATGGGTTGAAGTACTGTAGATGTGTAACATGCTGTAACATGGGATGGTTGCCCTTTGCCTAAATATTGTATTCTAAAATACAAGTTAGAAAAGTGCAAAAGCAGCTTGGAGCAGGTTGATGCAGCTTAAAGGGAAGTCAACTGCAGGTGAAATACATTATCAACTCGGCATGATCTAATGCAGGAGTCTCCAAACTGTCTGAACAAAGGGGCGGATTATTGTCCTTCAGACTTTAGGAGTGTGTGATCACCAGGAGTAAAAAACGTCCCAGCATCAGTTGTAAACATTGATGTCAGTGAGAGGAATTTTGCCCCATTATTGGTAGGTAATGTGCTGCATCATTGGTGTCATCGGGCCCCATTTTGGGTGTCATTGGAAGGAACTGTGCCCCATCCTTGGTGTCATTGTTAGGAATTATGCCCAATCGTATGTGTCGCTGGGAGGAATTGTGCCCTGTTGTTGGTGTCACTGGGAGGAATTGCCTCCCATCACTACTGTCATTGAGAGGAATTGTGCCCCTTTATTGATGTCATTGGACCCCATTGTAGGTGTCATTGGGAGGATCTGTGCCCCATCGTTGATGTCATTAACAGGAATTGTGCCCCATTATTGGTTACATTAACAGGCCCCATCCTTTGTGTTATTGGGAGGAATTGTGCCCCATGACTGGTGTCATTGGGAGGAATTGTGCCACATCAATGGCAGGGCCGGATTTGCTCTCCCTGTCGCCCCAAGGCCAGGTTCCACAATGCACCCCCTCCCCGCCAACCGATCCTCCCCCCCCCTCAAAATCAACGGAGAATGTGCGGCACAGTTAGTTCAGATATGTTTTGTTTGTTTTTTTACTTTTTTATCACTTTTTTTATTATTATTTATTTGTAGTCAGAGTCTTCAAGACTTCGAGTAAGGGATGCGGTAACCCTAATAACCAATGGCCTGGATTGTGCCCATTTGGCCCGCCGTAGGTACGCCTGAAAGAGGGCATACCCTGAATAAGAAAAAGTAGAAAGAGAATATGAGAAAGCTGAGGGAATGGGTGGGTGGGACCCAGAAATCCACCGCGACCCAGCCCTGACCGGGAGGGAGTCTTAAATAGCCTCAGACTCCTCCCACAAATACAGGCTGGCCTGCGGCCAGCCTTCTTACTTGTAGTCAGAGTCTTCAAGACTTCGAGTAAGGGATGCGGTAACCCTAATAACCAATGGCCTGGATTGTGCCCATTTGGCCCGCTGTAGGTACGCCTGAAAGAGGGCAAAAGACCCATATTTAGGTGGAGAGGGGGTAGATGAGCGACCAAGAAGAAAAGCCGCACGCACCCGGATGGCAACCGTAAGCATACCTGATAAGAAGCCGTTGTGACCGGAGAAGCTACTGACTCATGACCTGTGAAAGAAGGAAGCCCCCGCCGAACGCGTCAAGCAGCCCCTGAACTCGACCAATGCCCTGAGAAAGATTGATTCGAGCCTGCTGCCTGCGATAAGCCAGCCGAAAGCCTGAAGCGTTAATGATACAAGGATACTTGGGGCAACTGAACCAGAACTGGCCCGAGACGCCCCTGCAGCCATGCCTAACAATGAATACTACAACCGGCCGCCAGACTTAGCTCCGTGAGGAAACCCCCCCAACCCCTGGCCTATCCATGCTAATATGGAAAGTAACCGGGAGAGTTGCAAAAATTGACAACTGGCAGGAGCCTGAAGTGCTGGATACCTAATGGATAACTTGACGGAGCAGAAGGACGAGGCCCATGCGCTACAGCAGCAACCTGACCTGGAACCATGACGACACACGAACCCGTTCCTACCTGATAGCCTTGGCTGAAAGTACCCATAGAAGGGACGTCAGAGAATCAGGGATGGGAGATTCCACCACCACCTCCGACAAGGAACACCCATGACACAGACATAAAGCAGAAGGTCTGCTAGACCGGACCCAAGGGGATGATGAAATGACCGGCAGAAATGGAAGAGCAGGAGCTGGGGATGCGCAGACACAACCTAGACAATACAGAAAACAGACATGCAACAACAACACCCTATGAGCCTACCTACGTATGAGCAGAACATCAAGACCGCTGCGCATGAAAGACCCCGATGACACCCCCACCCAGTGTGACTGACATGTGAGCCTGAGTAACCTGCCGCGCAGAGACAGGCAATTTAACTGAACACTCAAGGCTAGTGTACCCACTGACGGTGGTGGGTAATCGTATAGGTGTAAGAATGAACGTGCACGTATGACGTATGTAAACAGGCGAGAAGATTGTGGTCAACAATCAATTAAAAACGAAAACCTCAGCCCGTAAGAATCTGAAGACGTGACAGATCCTGAGATGTGAGCACTAGCTAAACAACCCAGATGCAACGTGGACAAAGTACAATGAGACATGGTCACCACGGAGATGACAACACCAAGACAAACAAACACAGACAGGAATCGTGGGGCAGCCACACTAAAACAGAAATCGTGGGGGCAGAAATGCTATGACAGAAATTGAGAGGGACAGAAATCGTGGGGGCAACGGTAATGCTGAGACTGAAACTTATGGCAAACCTGGGGCAGAAATGGTATGGGAGACCCGCTGAACCTGAATGCTGTGGCAAAAATAAATGGACAAAGACAAACCTGGGGCATGAATAGTATGAGAGCGACACTGAGCCTGAAATGCTGAGACAGAAACGCAATGACAGACAGAAATAAGACAAAACGTGGGGGCCGTAGTGCCCAGACAGAAAACGTGGGGGCCGTAGTGCCTAGACAGAAAGCGCAGGTGGCCGTAGTGCCAAGACAGAAAGCGCGGGGGCCGTAGTGCCAAGACAGAAAGCGTGGGGGCCGCAGGCCAAGACAGAAAGCGTGGGCAGAAAAGCTATGGCAGAAACGCTAGACAGTAACCCTGGGGCAGAAACCCTGTGACAGAAAACCCTGTGACCGAAACCCTGTGACAGAAAATCCAGGGGCAGAAAACCCTATGACCGAAACATGAGGCAGAAACCCTATGACCGCAACCCTGGGCCAGAAACCCTATGACCGCAACCCTGGGGCAGAAACCCTATGACCGAAAACCTGGGGCAGAAACCCTATGACCGAAAACCTGGGGCAGAAACGCTATGACAACAAAACCCTGGGGCAGACACGCTATGACAACAAAACCCTGGGGCAGACACGCTATGACAGCAAAAAACCTGGGGCAAACGTAATGACAGAAACCTGAGGCAGAATGGTATGATAGAAACCCCAGCCTGGAGCGCTGAGGCAAATCTGGCAGAAACCTGGGCATGAATGGTATGAGAGAAAGCTGTGCCTGCAACACTGAGGCAGATATGTAATGACAAATGTTGAAACAGAAATTGTGCGGCCCGAACACTATGACAGCAAACCCTTGGGGCAGAAACGCATGATACTAGCAATGTAATTGCATGTGCGACTACCATGAGAACGCATGAGCACCTACCATGAGAAACGACACCAAATGACCGACTACCATGCGAACCGCAACGTATACGAAAATGCCATGAGCCACGTAAATGCATGAGAACGTCATCGCATGAGCAACCACCATGAGAAACGTCATCGTATGTGAAACGTAATCGCATGAAAAACGACATCGTATGTGAAACGTAATCGCCTGAAAAACGACATCGTATGTGAAACGTAATTGCATGAGAACCGTCATGAAAAACGTCATCGCATGAGAAACGCCATGAACCAGGGACAGAAACGTAATGACAAAACAAACCAGGGACAGCAACGCAAAAACCGAAACCAGGGACAGAAAACGTAATGGCAGACATGAATGTAAACCCCCCCCCCTGTGAGAACCGTGATCGCATGGGAACCGTCACACCTGAGAACCGTGATCGCCTGAGAAACTACCATGTGAAATGTGATCGCATGACCAATTGCATGAGACACAAAATCGCATGAGAAATACCATGTGAAACGTGACGCATGAGAACCGTAAGCGCATGACAATCGCATGAGACACTGAATCATATGAGACAACATCGCATGAGACACAAAATCGCATAAGAAAATACCACGTAAAACGTGATTGCCTAAGAAACGTAATCGCATGAGAATACCATGTGAAACGTGATCGCATGAGAACCGTAACCGCTAGGGCTGCGCATCTTCACCGATCTCACGATTCGATGCGATTACGATTATCAAGTCCACGATTCGATTCGATTCGATTCCGCGATGCATCACGATGCATCACGATTGCAGCGCAAGTGCGCATGGCTTTCATCAAAAAAAAATTAAGTACTCCATTTTTTTTTCTATCTGTTCTTAAAAAAAAACACACAATAAACACTTCCTGCATGTAGCAAAGTCTAAACACAGCAGACATGCTACAGGAGATGGTCAGAGACTGCAGACATGCTACAGGAGATGGTCAGAGACTGCAGACATGCTACAGGAGATGGTCAGAGACTGCAGACATGCTACAGGAGATGGTCAGAGACTGCAGACATGCTACAGGAGATGGTCAGAGACTGCAGACATGCTACAAGAGATGGTCAGAGACTGCAGACATGCTACAGGAGATGGTCAGAGACTGCAGACATGCTACAGGAGATGGTCAGAGACTGCAGACATGCTACAAGAGATGGTCAGAGACTGCAGACATGCTACAGGAGATGGTCAGAGACTGCAGACATGCTACATGAGATGGTCAGAGACTGCAGACATGCTACAGGAGATGGTCAGAGACGGCAGACATGCTACAAGAGATGGTCAGAGACTGCAGACCTGCTACAGGAGATGGTCAGAGACTGCAGACCTACTACAGGAGATGGTCAGAGACTGCAGACATGATTCAGGAGATGATTATTCTACCCCATGCACCGTTGCTACGTGTTAAAACAATGCACCCTCATCTTATCTGTGATCTGTGCTACTGCTAGCCACCGTGGTCACTCAGTGAAAGTGAAACGGTTGGTAAAGTGATCTCTATCTCTCCTTCTCCAATCTTCGTGGCACACTGGCATTGAACAAACAGCTACAACAACATATGTCATTTAATTAATTATGGTTTTATGTATTCATTCTCTTAGTGATTGATTCACATAACTTCATTACTTAGCTTGTTTGTATGATTTATGGTTTTGCTCTTCACTGCCCCACACATGCACTGCATTGCATGTGTGTGGCAGTGATGAGCTAAATCATACAAAACAAGGTAAGTAATGAAGTTTTGATCAATCAGTAAGACATTGGACAATAGATTAGAGCTAGACCTACATAAACCATAATTAATTAAATGGCAATGGTACGGTCACAAACTCAGTTTAATGTTTAGAAATACAGAATAATTCAGTTTACCCAATCACCATCATTAATATTTATTATTTACAATTATTATTACAGTCATACATTTGGCATATTTGAATTTTGCAGTCCACTCCACATGGTGCATCAAAGATATGATAATATATTATATTATATACCTTGGTTACAGTTATAAGTGTACTAGTAGTACTACTGTGACAGTCAGTGTCTCTGTTGTGTACCTGATGATGATGATGATGATGATGACGAGTCAGTTCTGCACTCAGCTACTCACTGCTGGAGGTCTCCTCTCCTGTTGCCTGTGAGGAGGACAGAGGACAAGTGCAGCCTGTCTCGCTCGGGGTCTCTCTCCCACAGTCCTGCAGCTGCTGCCCACAGCAGCCAGTTGTGAGTCGGCAACATTCTCCCCCTGTACCAGGCAGCCTGCAGTGCACGCTGCATAGTAATGGTAAGCCGAGGAGGACAGCTCTGGGAACTGGGACCGGAACTCACAACAGGTGTCACTCTGTCTCCTCTCACGTGTCTGCCAGTGAAGCAAGAGACACAGGGCGGCTGTGGATGACGTCGGCGGAAGGCGGAAAAAGACGGCGCTTACTTCGGCTGGGGACTCGGAGGAAAGCTAAGTGTCTGAGCGCTCTGGGGGGGGGGGGGCTCCGGGGGGAGGGCTACGCTGTGCTGGCGCTGCATGTGTCCGTCTCCTCTCCTCACGACTCCGAGTGTGACACAGGGGAAGGCGGCAAAACTTCGGCTCCGCGCGGCAGGACGCGACGATGACGTCATCAACATGCATCGATTATTTAAAGCAACCGCATCGATGCAGAATCGCCAGGGGTCGAATCGCGATGCATCGCTGCATCGATTATATTCGACAGCCCTAGTAACCGCATAACAAAATCGCATGAGACACTGAATCAATTGAGACAACATCGCATGAGACACAAAATCGCATGAGAATACCATGTGCAACGTGATCGCATGAGAAACGTAATCGCATGAGAATACCATGTGAAACGTGATCGCATGAGAACCGTAACCGTATGACAAAATCTCATGAGACGCAAATCGCATGAGACACGAAATCGCATGGGACACGAAATCGCATGAGACAATACCATGTGAAACGTAATCGCATGAGAAAATACCATGACACAAAATCGCATGAGAAAACATAATTGCATGAGAAACGTAGTCGCATGAGAAACAACCATGAGACACAGAATCGCATGAGACACAAAATCGCATGAGAAACGTAGCCGCATGAGAAATACCATGAGACACAAAACGCATGAGACACAAAACCGCATGAGAAACGTAGTCGCATGAGAAATACCATGAGACACAAACTCGCATGAGACACAAAATCGCATGAGACACAAAATCGCATGAGACAATACCATGTGAAACGTAATCACATGAGAAACGTCACCGCATGAGAAACTACCATGACACAAAATCGCATGAGAAACGTAGTCGCATGAGAAACGTAGTCGCATGAGATAATACCATAAGACACAAAATCGCATGAGAAACGTAGTCGCATGAGAAAAAATACCATGAGACACAGAATCGCATAAGACACAAAATCGCATGAGACAAATCGCATGAGACACAAAATCGCATGAGACAAATCGCATGAGAAACAAAATCGCATGAGACACAAAATCGCATGAGACAAATCGCATGAGACAAATCGCATGAGACAAATCGCATGAGACACATCGCATGAGACACATCGCATGAGACACAAAATCGCATGAGACACAAAATCGCATGAGACCCAAAATCGCATGAGAAACTTAGCCGCATGAGAAATACCATGAGACACCAAATCGCATGAGAAACGTAGCCGTATGAGAAAAATACCATGAGACACCTCGCATGAGACACGAAATCGCATGAGAAACGTAGTCGCATGAGAAAATACCATGAGACACAGAATCGCATGAGACACAAATCGCATGCGACACAAAATCGCATGAGAAACGTAGCCGCATGAGAAAATACCATGAGACACAACTCGCATGAGAGACAAAAATCGCATGAGAAACGTAGACGCATGAGAAAATACCATGAGACACGTGGTCGCATGCGAAAATACCATGAGACACGTGGTCGCATGAGAAACAATGTCGCATGAGAAACAATGTCGCATGAGAAACATGAAGGCATGAAAACATAAGCAACCAGAAACCTGAGACAGGGGGAGAAGCATGACACATTGACAGTAGTCAATACAGAGCTGGATGTGAAGTGCATGGGTGACTACCATGTTCCCTGTGTGTTACTATTACAGGTTTCATACTGCATGCGATATAACAGTTGTAGCTAACCCTATGCTACTCAGTGAGCACGTGGACAAACCAGCGGGCGGGCGGTGCGAGAGGAGGACCCGGACTAGCACCGGAGAAACCACGTGACCGCCGGCGGCGGAAGAAGGGTGTCTGACCGGCTGGAGATACAGGCAGGCAGATAGGTGGAAAGATCTGGACCCCGGGGGAAGGAAACAATCCCCTAACAGACCTGCGGCGCATGGATGGCTTGCCGGCTGCAGCCGCCCCCCCTCCTCCCTCGCTCAGCGTGAGTTGAGAACTGACAGGGAGGAGGAGCGGACGGCCCTCGCAACACGCCGGTGAGTGCTCGGAGGAGTGGGAGGGAGGTTGGATGGCCCCCCTCGTGTACCCGGAGAATTGCAGCCAATAGCGGCTCCCGCTCCCCCCATACCGCCAGGTACTGGCCCAGAGAGACGCTGGTGGGTCAGATCCACATGTGGAGCAGCCATGAGCGAGCGGGCGGGCGCTCGGACGACCCCTCCCTCCTCCAAATCCGACGGCTGAATGGCGTCTGCTGACGCTGATATGACACGCCCCCCTCCTACCCAGAAATCCACCGCGACCCAGCCCTGACCGGGAGGGAGTCTTAAATAGCCTCAGACTCCTCCCACAAATACAGGCTGGCCTGCGGCCAGCCTTCTTACTTGTAGCTTGTCGCTTACTTTTTTAAATTTTTGTATAATTTTCTTATTATTTTTCTTATTATTTTTCTTATTATTTTTCTTATTCTTTACTTTTTTATTTTATTAATTTAATTTAATTATTATTTCTTATTATTTATTTATTTTTTATCATTTTTTGTTCACTTAACTTTTTTGCTATCACACAGGAGAAAACTATTTCCTGTGTGATAGCAATTGGAGGTGACATGTTCTCTTTATTGACCCTGTCACCTCCAAAACAGGAGTCCTAGCACTGTGCTAGAACTCCTGTCACAGCTGAGATGGGATTCCCCCATAACTTACTGCCCTCAACTGTATGTTCCTGGCGTCGGGGGACTCCATGCCACTGCCGCCCCTTGGAGCCCTGCCGCCCCAAGGCCTGGCCTCAGTGGCCTTGTGGGAAATCCGGGCCTGATCAATGGTGTCATTGAACCCCATTTTTTAGTGTCATTGGGAGGAATTGTGCCCCATCGTTAGTCATTGATAGGAATTATGGCCCATCGTTGGTGTCATTGAACAGTGCCCCAAAGGCCGAATAGAAGCAAGTAAAGGGCCGCAGTTTGGAGACAACTGATCTAAGAAGTTCTTTAAAAAAAAGTTTAAACAAAAAAATCTGATTTCTTACTCGTGGCCAAATGAAAAATAGCAACACGGTGATATACTTACCTGGAGAAAGGTCCTCATCTATTACTGTAGTTGTAGCCAGGAGTGGGGTATATATATCTAGATTCCCCAAAGAACGTCTGATTTCTGCTTCCAGAGTAGGATCAGAGAAACTTATCTCAATGTCGCTTTCATAGTAAGATAGATCACCACTGGCTGCAAAGATAATATAATAACAGCAACTGTCATGGAAGATTCTTTAATCTTTAGTTTTAAATTACACCAAAAAATTTAAGGGTTACTTTTATGCTACACTTTGATTTAAAGCGGAGTTCCGGACACAATTTCACTTTTTAAATATAAATACCCCTGTAATACACAAGCTTAATGTATTCTAGTAAAGTTAGTCTGTAAACTAAGGTCTGTTTTGTTAGGTTGTTACAGCATTAAGACACTTTATAAAATAGAAATTGACTGGGGCCATCTTAAGTGTGGGCATCATGAAGCCAGACTGTATGACTTCCTGGATTTCAGCCTTGCAGATCTCGCACATGCTCAGTGCTGCAAGTCACATGATTCTTCGAGACTGGGGAGTGCACAAACTCCTGGAAAGTTACACCCACTACATTCCCAGGAGTCTGTGCGGTGTAGGTTAGGAAGCTTAAAGCGGTGGTTCCCCTAAAAATAAAATGTTGACATCGCATTTAGCAAATAAATTACAGTTAGAATCGGGTTGTTTTATTTAAAAAATACCTCCGTACGTATCGTTTCCATTATTCGGTCCCACCGCCACTTCCGGGTACGATGCAGGTGGTGGGCGTTCCTAATTGATTGACAGGCATCCGAACGACGCATCCATCGCGTCACGAGATGCCGAAAAAAGCCGAACGTCGGTGCGGCTCTATACGGCGCATGCGCACCGACGTTCGGCTTTTTCCGGCATCTCGTGACGCGATGGATGCGTCGTTCGGATGCCTGCCAATCAATTAGGAACGCCCACCGCCTGCATCGTACCCGGAAGTGGCGGTGGGAACGAATAATGGAAACGATACGTACGGAGGTATTTTTTAAATAAAACAACCCGATTCTAACTGTAATTTATTTGCTAAATGCGATGTCAACATTTTATTTTTAGGGGAACCACCGCTTTAAGCACCTAGGTGCAGGAAGAGGGAAGATTAACTATTCTGCCTAGCAACAACACTTTGAAGGCATCTAAAAAAAAAAAAAAAAATCTTAAAGGACTAATGACATTTTTTAAAACTACTGATGTAATGTTATATTTATGGGTGGAACTCCACTTTAACTAAAGGGTATCAAAAGCCAAAATAAATTTGAGACAGGTAGCTGACAAGCACCAGGCTTTATTTTTTTTACTAACAGCTGACATTGTAAAAGTACTTTACACACCGAGCAAACAAATTTATACTGATGGTAACTAATCCATGTGAATTACATGACTAGGAAGACCTCAGTACTCCATGAGGCAGTGGCAGCTGGTGCTTAAAACCTTTGGGGGGGCGCAAACAAACGAAAAAAAAAAAAAAAAACATCAATTGCAGCCTCACTGTGCCCATCAATTGCTGCCACTGTGCCCATCAATTGCTGCCACTGTGCCCAATTGTCGCCACTGTGCCATAAAATTGTCGCCACTGTGCCATGCCATCAAACGCAGCCACTGTGACCATCAATTGTCGCCACTGTGCCATGCCATCAAACGCAGCCACTGTGCCATCAATTGTTGCCACTGTGCCCATCAATTGTTGCCACTGTGCCATGCCATCACTTGTCGCCACGGTGCCATGCCATTGTCGCCACTGTGCCCATCAATTGTCACCACTGTGCCATGCCATTGTCGCCACTGTGCCTATCAATTGCTGCCAGTTTGCCCCTAAAATGCTGCCAGACTGCCCCCCCGCCTGGCACTTACCTTTCTCGGTCAGCCATCCTCGGATCCTCCTCCACGATCCCTCGAAGTAGTCCCGCCCTCGATGTCGCTTCAGTCAATCAGGTTACCGGTAACCAGAACCGGTGAACCTGATTGGCTGAGACACCCCCTGCATCCCCTGGTTAACTATTTGGAAGCTGAAGGCTGTAATCGGAAAGCCTATCAGAGCCGCCGGACACTTCCAAAGCCAAAAAGCTGCCGTCATTCAGATGGCCAGCGCTCACCAGGGGCCGGCCATCTGAATAGTGGGCGGCAGCGACAATACATAGATTCATGCAATGCATGAATCTATGTATTGTTTTTCAGTGGCGGTGCAGGAGCGAGAGAGGGGCGGCGCTCCTGCGCCCTCTATGGACGCACCGCCACTGCCATGAGGACATTATGGACCACCATACCGTTATTTAGCTTATTTACAGACAATTTTTATCCGATGGGGGGAACGCTTCATCTTCATGATGGATGGAATATACGGAAGGGATAAAATGTCAATGCAGATCAGATAACTAGAAATAAAGCTTTGTGTATTCCTGGTCCTCTGATCTGTGGACTCCTGTGAGACCTCTGTTCATCATAAATATGAAAGGTGAGTATCTAGCCTGGCACTAATATACAATAATACCTTGGATTATGTGCATAATTGTTCCAGAAGAATGCTTGTAATCAAAAGCACTCGTATATCAAAGCGAGTTTTCCCATAGGAAATAATGGAAACTCAGATAATCCATTCTACAGCCACTGGTTGTCTATGCAGTACCGCATGTGGCCAGAGGCACGGGGGGCGCCGGAGATACTGAGAAACACTCAGAAATGCTCAGAGATGCTCAGAGACACTCGAAGATGCCCGGAGACACTCCGAGGTTCCACTGTAGACAGAAATGACCCACATCAAAAGAGCAATGAAGTTCTTTACCTGCACGTACCTCCCGATGTAAGTAAACATCGTTATCCAACTGTAAAATGTGAAACAACATTTGTTAACTGTAAATACTTTTTTGCTCATAAGTATTTTACCAAAGTAAAATATTACCAGGTGCTAGAGGGTCAATGATACCACATCCCAACAAAAATATTAAATTAGAGAAAACCAAAAGGGGAAGAGACTTTATAGGTGCCAAACTTAAGGGGTTCTAAAGGTTTGTTTTTTATTTTCTAAATAGGTTACTTTAAGCTTGTGCATTGTTGGTTCACTTACCGTATTTATCGGCGTATACCGCACACTTTTTTGCCCTGAAAATCAGGGCAAAATCGTAGGTGCGCGGTATACACCGATACCCGCTTTCCCGCGCCGAGTTTGAATACTGCGCCGACATATACCGAGCGCAGTACACTCGGGTATAGTCGGGCAGTCTCGGCTCCTTCCGCGCTCACGTCTTGGACGTACAGGATGTCAGCGCGAGAGTTGCCGAGCCTGCCCGACAATACACGAGTGTACTGCGCTCGGTATATGTCAATGAAACGAGCGGGGAGGACGCGAGGACGCCGCAGAAGGACGCCGGACCTGACGAAGAGGACACCCGAAGCCGCAGACGGACACCGGACCCGACGAAGAGGACACCCGAAGCCGCAGACGGACGCCGGACCCGACGAGGACGCCGATGGACGCCGCACAAGACACCAAAACTGTAAGTACAAAAAAAACGTTTTTTTCCACAGGATTTGGGGCAACTTTAGGGGTGCGCGGTATACGCGGGAGCGCGTTATACCGCAATAAATATGGTACCTTTTGCTTCGATTTCCCTTCTAAATGTTTTTTTTTTTCTTTGTTTTCTTTGTCTGAATTTCTCACTTCCTGTTCCTCCTCAATAAGCTGTTCAGTAAGCTGTTCTAAATGACTTTTCACCGCTCGGATGATGGTGGAAAGCTTACTAAGGAGAAACAGGAAGTGAGAAATTCAAACAAAGAAAAAAAACATTTAGAACGGAAATCGAAGGAAAAGGTAAGTGAACCAACAATGCACTAGCTTAAAGGAACCAATTTGGAAAATAAAAGATGAACCTTCACAACCCCTTTAACTCCACAGAAGAATATATGATAAAATGTACACATTTTATTACAATATAAACATGATTAACCACTTGCCGACCAGAGCACAACTATATACTTCAGCACAATGGCTCGGCTGGGCATATGGGCGTACAGGTACAGTACGTTCCCTTTAAGACGTGGCATTGGGGGCGCGCACATGTGCCCGTCGCGTGCTCCGTGAGTGTGTCCGCGGGTCCCGCGGACTCGATGTCCGCCGGGAGTCCCGCAATCGTCTCATGGAAAGGAAGAATGGGGAAATGCTGATGTAAATAAGCATTTCCCCGTTCTGCCTAGTGACAAGGACACGGATCACTGCTCCCTGTGATCGGGAGCGGTGATCAGTGTCGTGTCACACGTATCCCATCCCCCTACAGTTAGAACAAATCCCTAGGACTTTTTTTCCAAATTGTTTATAGCGCAATAAATAAAAAACGCAGAAAAAAAACCCACTAAAGAAAGCTCTATTTGTGAGAAAAAAAAGAACGTAAATTTTGTTTGGGAGCCACATCGCACGACCACGCAATTGTCAGTTAAAGCGACGCAGTGCCGAATCGCAAAAAGTGCTCTGGTCTTTGGGCAGCCAAATGTTCCGGGCTGAAGTGATTAACCACTTAAGACCTGGACCAAAATGTAGGTAAAGGACCCGGCCAGTTTTTGCGATTCGGCACTGTGTCGCTTTAACTGACAATTGGCTCCCAAACAAAATTGCCGTCCTTTTTTTCCCAAAAATAGAGCTTTCTTTTGGTGGTATTTGATCACCTCTGCGGTTTTTATTTTTTGCGCTATAAACAAAAATAGAGCGACAATTTTTAAAAAAATGCAATGGTCCGGATTCACGTAGCACTTACGCCGACGTATCTCGAGATACGCCGCGTAAGTGTAAATGTGCGCCGTCGTATCTCTGCGCCGTGCCCACAGAACTAGATACGCCTGAAAATAGGCTTCCTACGGCCGACGTAATTCCCTACGCCATCGTATCGTGGGCGCATATTTACGCTGGCCGCAAGGGGCGCTGCCAATTGATTTACGATTCAAATATGCAAATGAGTGAGTTACGCCGATTCACGAACGTACTTGCGCCCAGCGCATTAATATACGCTATTTACGTAAGTCGTACGTCCGGCGTAAAGTTATGTCTCATAAAGCAGGTGTAAGTCAGCAGCATCAATGCAAATGGCTGCACCAGGGAACACAGCCGTCGTTATTTACGTTGTTTACGTAGTACGTGAATAGGGCTGGGCGTAGGTTACGTTCACGTCGTAGGCAGTGATTTGACGTATCTTAGGGAGTATTTCCGACGTGATGCGCCGTTCGTTCGGAACAGACAATCAATGACATCGCCACAGTGAAGAACGGGGAAGCTGTGTTTACACACAGCTCTCCCCGTTCTTTAGCTCCAGGGACCGATCGCGAGACTGCGGCGGCGATCGGGTCCGCGGGTCCCGCGGCCGCGTTCACGGAGCCTTCTGTGCCATTGACCATCCAGTCCATCCAGATATACGTCTTCATGCCATAAAGAAAGAGAGGAGAGAAGAAAAAAGGAGGACAGAACACCACTCCTTTAAGGCAGGGGTCTCCAAACTTTTCAAACGAAGGGCCAGTTTATTGTCTTTCAGACTTTAGAAGGGCCAGACTGTGGCCAGCGGGGGAAGAAAATGTCCTGGGCTTGGCATCAGTGAGAATAAATATGGCCTCAGGGTTGGTGGTCAGTAGGAGGAGGAGTAGTGCCCCTATTAGTAGGAGGACTAGTATCCCATCATTGGTATCAGTGGAAGAAATAGTGCCTCCTTGTTGGTGTCAGTGCAAGGAATAGTACCTCATATCAGTTAGAGGGATCGTGTCCAAGGGCCAGAAAAAAAGGCTAGCAAAGGGCCACATCTGGCCACCGTTTGGAGACCCCTGCTCTAAGGGAAGGATATCATAGCATTGAATACTAGGGACGCTGGTATTCAATAAGTATCCCTTATTTGGAGTTTTAAGAGAAAGAGCCTCTATGATTATTACTGCATGCACACAGCATGGCAAGACTTCATTCATCAAAGAACAATAGTCACCAAAACCAAAACTGATTGACAGAGACTGCCAAACACTAATAAGAATTGTGACCAAACGACATGTGTATGAAGTCTTAAGATGACCGATTGGCACTCTTTTTGTTCTTTTGTTTGGATTTCCTAGTGGAGGCCCTTGTGTGATATTTGGGGACAGCGAGTTTTGTGGTAGAGCTGCCTAGGTTCAGTTATAAAGTTTCATCCACCTTCCTGGATCTTGGTCCAGCACTTCTTATGAAATGTATTCATGGTAGAAGAGTAATGCCTTGTACACACGACCGGTTTTCACGACAAGAAAACTGCCATTTTTTATATTGGTCGAGAAAACCGGTAGTGTGTACGCTCCCTAGCAGTTTTCTCGATGAAAAAACTACTCGACAAAATATTGAAACCAGCTCCTTTTTCTCGTCGTGTTTCCCGTCAGTTTTATTCTCGTCGCGAAAAACGGTCATGTATATGCTTTTCCGAGGGGAAAAAAACGTGCGTGCTCAGAATCAAGTATGCAGCCCAAAAGCAGCCCGAAAGGGTGGCGCCATTTAAAAGGGACTTCCCCTTTATAGTCCCGTTGTACGTGTTGTACGTCACCGCGTTTTGGTCGGACTTTTTTTGGATGAACGTGTGTATGCAAGTCAGGCTGGAGAGGAATCACGTCGAAAAAAATCACTTTTTTCCTGCCGAGAAAAATGGCTGTGTGTACGAAGCATTAAAACTGCTACCAAACAATATACTAATGGTATTGTTTTAACATTATAATTTTTTATTGATTTTTAAACATTTATTTTATAAAACCAACAACCATGCAGTCCAATCTCTCTTAACATTTGTCAATCAATCTCTCTTAATCAATTGTCAATGTGATTACAAAGCTTCCAAAAATATATATTATCCCATTTTATTTATCTAATGGTATTGCTAACTTACAGATGGCGTTAAACTGTCTTCAAAACCTTCTTCTTGTAAACTACTGGATGTTTGCCATAAAGGGAGGCATAGAATAATATACAAAATTGATGATAGTACAGTCATTCCGCTTAAGATTGCTGAAACAACAACAGAAAAAAATTCTAGAATATCATAGTGATGTCTATAAAAATTGGCACAGTTGCATAAAGAAAACAATTTAGCTAAACAGTATTGAAATTTTGATTGGATGGTTACAGATCTACCAGAAATTTTGAGATCTTGGCTCCATTACCATCCTTCTTAGACAAGTAGAATTTAACTCACCAAATAATGAGTAAACCACTGTTCCAGTTAGATGATTCCATGAATTGCAATTTTTTTCATTTGTCTGAATATATCTATATCTATATCTATATATACCGTATGAATATATATATATATATATATATATATATATATATATATATATATATATATATATATATATATATATATATATATATATATATATATATTAGGGATGTGGAAATTAACTATTAATTCATCGATTAATCTTTAATTTTTTTGATCGATCAAAATTATTTTGATTGGTACTCACCTCTCCGCCGGCGTCCGGGCCTTCAGGGAGTTCCGTCAGAGATCCAGTAACGTCATGGACACCAGCGGGGCTTGCCGTGTCCATTTGAAGGGCTCCTTTGCTGCGCCTTCATATCTGCATGCCGGCGGGACCTCACTATCTGCCACACGCAAGGGCTGTTACACTTCCCTCTATCAACCTGGGATTCTATAGCCATCCACTGCGAGTTGTAAAAATTCCCTTCACAGGACATCTACATGCCGACGGACTGATGTTAACCCCTCCTCATCTGGATTCAGCAGTGGCATCATTGTTCAAATTTTTATACCAGTATTATACTTAGCTACATGTTTTTATGACTGCTTTTGCTACCGTTTGGTATTACTCGCACCATTTTTACAGTTTTTGTAGCTACATCGACATTATCTACATCTCCAGTGCAATATTTATTTTGTATCCTGCTATCCATTTTTCCAGTGGTTGGTAGATGCACTGGGAATAAGCCTAAAAGCCTAAAAGCTAAAAGTAGTTGGATCTGTATGTGTGTTATAATTAACCACTTCCCGACCGCCGCATGTACATATACGTCGGCAGAATGGCACGTACAGGCACATTGGCGTACCTGTACGTCCCTGCCTAGACGTGGGTCGGGGGTCCGATCGGGACCCCCCCGCTACACGTGGCAGTCGGGTTCCCCCTCGGGGAGCGATCCGGGACGACGGCGCGGCTATTTGTTTATAGCCGCTTCGTCGCGATCGCTCCCCGGAGCTGAAGAACGGGGAGAGCCGTATGTAAACACGGCTTCCCCGTGCTTCACTATGGCGCTGCATCGATCGAGTGATCCCCTTTATAGGGGAGACTCGGTCGATGACGTCATTCCTACAGCCACACCCCCCTACAGTTGTAAACACACACTAAGTGTACACTAAATCCTACAGCGCCACCTGTGGTTAACTCCCAAACTGCAACTGTCATTTTCACAATAAAGAATGCAATTTAAATGCATTTTTTGCTGTGAAAATGACAATGGTCCCAAAAATGTGTCAAAATTGTCCGAAGTGTCCGCCATAATGTCGCAGTCACGAAAAAAATCGCTGACCGCCGCCATTATTAGTAAAAAAAAAATAATTAATAAAAATGCAATAAAACTATCCCCTATGTTGTAAACGCTATAAATTTTGCGCAAACCAATCGATAAACGCTTATTGCGATTTTTTTTACCAAAAATAGGTAGAAGAATACGTATCGGCCTAAACTGAGGAAAAAAAAAATTGTATATATGTTTTTGGGGGATATTTATTATAGCAAAAAGTAAAAAATATTGAATTTTTTTCAAAATTGTCGCTCTATTTTTGTTTATAGCGCAAAAAATAAAAACCGCCGAGGTGATCAAATACCACCAAAAGAAAGATCTATTTGTGGGGGAAAAAAGGACACCAATTTTGTTTGGGAGCCACGTCGCACGACCGCGCAATTGTCTGTTAAAGCGACGCAGTCCCGAACTGTAAAAACACCTTGGGTCTTTAGACAGCATATTGGTCCGGGGCTTAAGTGGTTAATCGAAATTAGTCGATTAATCGATTAAAAAAATAAATCGATTAATAGAACACAAAAATTTTGATCAGTAACAGCCCTAATATATATGTATATCTATATCTATATATATATATATATATATATATATATATATATATATATATATATATAGAGAGAGATATATCTATATATATCTATATATCTATATATCTATATCTATATCTATATATATAGATATAGACATACAGGGGCAGATCCACAAAGATCTGCCCCGGCGCACCGTATCTGAGATACGCTACCCCCACCGTACCTTACTGCAGTTTGGTTCGAAACATAAAGATTTTGCGGCATAGTCTATCTCTCGTGGCGTAACGGCGCCTAATTCGAATCGGCGAGTAGGGGGGCGTGTTTCATTTAAATTAAGCGCGTCCCTGCGCCAAACGAACTGCGCATGCGCCGTCCCTAAATTTCCCGCTGTGCATTGCGCTAAATGACGTCGCAAGGACGTCATTATTTTGACGTGGACGTAAATTACGTCCATCCCGATTCACAGACGACTTACGCAAAAAAAAAATTCATATTAAATGCGGGAACGACGGCCATACTTAACATAGCAGGTTTAACTATACGCTACAAAACAGCAGCTGTAACTATACGTCGAAAAAAGCCGACTAGAGACGACGTAAAAAAATGCGACGGCCGCTCGTACGTTTGTGGATCGTCGGAAATAGCTAATTTGCATACTCGACGCGGAAAACGGCATGAACGCCACCCAGCGGCCGCCGAAAAATTTCATCTTAGATCCGAAGGCGTACGAAGAGGTACGCCTGTCGGATCTAACCCAGATGCCGTCGTATCTTGTTTTGAGGATTCAAAACAAAGATACGACGCGGGAAATTTGAAAGCACGGTTCCAGTAAACCATGTCCTTAGTCTGCTTGTCTTCAGCAAACTGTTTGCGGGCCTTTTTTGTGCATCATCTTTAGAAGAGGCATCCTTCTGGGACGACAACCATGCAGACCAATTTGATGCAGTGTGTGGCATATGGTCTGAGCACTGACAGGCTGTCCCACCCACCCCTTCAAACTTTGCAGCAATGCTGGCAGCACTCATATGTCTATTTCCCAAAGACAACCTCTGTATATGAAGCTGAGCATGGGAACTTAACTCATTTGGTCAACCATGACGAGGCCTGTTCTGGGTGGAACCTGTCCTGTTAAACCAATGTATGGTCCTGGCCACCGTGCTGCAGCTCAGTTTCAGGGTCTTGGCAATCTTCTTATAGCCTAGGCCATCTTTATGTAGAGCAACCATTTTTTTTCAGATCCTCAGAAAGTTCTTTGCCATGAAGTGCTATGTTGAATTTCCAGTGACCAGTATGAGAGAGTGAGGGCGATAACACCAAATTTACCACACCTGCTCCCCATTCACACCTGAGACCTTGTAACACTAACGAGTCACATGACATCGGGGAGGGAAAATGGCTAATTGGGCCCTATTTGTACATTTACACTTAGGGGTATACTCACTTTTGTAGCCAGCGGTTTAGACATTAATGGCTGTGTGTTGAGTTATTTTGAGGGGACAGAAAATGTACACTGTTATACAAGCTGTACACTCACTACTTTACATTGTAGCAAAGCGTAATTTCTTCAGTGTTGTCACATGAAAAGATATAATAAAATACTTTTGTGAGATACTGTATATGTATGTATATGTGTGAGTGTATATATATATATATATATATATATATATATATATATATATATATATATATATATACAGCGTCTTGAAAAAGTATTCATACCCCTTGAAACTTTTCACATTTTGTCATTGAGATTTTATGTGATAGACCAACACAAAGTGGTGCATAATTGTGAAATGGAAGGAAAATTATAAATGGTTTTCAAAATGTATTACAAATAAATAATTGAAAAGTGTGGTGTGCATCTGTATTCCGCCCCCCTTGAATGAATACTTTGTAAAACCACCTTTTGCTTCAATTATATCTGCAAGTCTTTTTTTGTGTATGGCCTCGTACACACGACCGAGGAACTCGTCGGGCGAAACACATAATTTTCCTCGTCGAGTTCCTTGTTAGGCTTGTCGAGGAACTCGACAAGCTTGCTTTGCGTACACATCAAGTCAACATCTCCTCGTTCTCGGCAGGGGAAGTTCGATTCCACTGGCACAACTCTTGGGGCTGCTTTTGCTAATCTCATGTGTTTGTGTGTTAAGTAAAAGTTTGGTAAGAGACTATTTGCACTTTTCAGTCTGTTACAGCTTTAAAAATGTGTTCTCTCCATTACAAATGCTACTTTTACTCCCATCTCATACTTTATTATGAGCAAGCGTGGGTTCCTTAGCATACACACGCTCGAGTTTCTCGTCGGAAACCAGCCCGACGAGGAACTCGACGAGCCAATTTGACTCCCGTCGAGGAAAAAGAGAACTTGCTCTCTTTTTGGCTCGACGAGTTCCTCGACAGTTTCCTCAATGAAAAATGTACACACGACCAGTTTCCTCGGCAAAAAAACTCTTCCATCAAGTTTTTTGATGGATTCTGCTGAGGAAACTGGTCGTGTATACGAGGCCTATGTCTCTACCAGCTTTGCACATCCTAAAGAGTGACATTCTTGCCCATTCTTCTTTGCAAAATAGCTCAAGCTCTGTCAGATTGGATGGAGAGCGTCTGTGAACAGCAATTGTCAAGTCTTGTCACAGATCCTCAATTGGATTTAGGTCTGGACTTTGACTGGGCCATTCTAGCAAATTAATATGCTTTGATTTAAACCATTCCATTGTAGCTCTGGCTGTATGTTTAGGGTCGTTGTCCTGCTAGAAGGTGAACCTCCGCCCCAGTCACAAATCTTTTGCAGACCCTAACAGGTTTTCTTCTAAGATTGTTATGTATTTGGCTCCAGAGGCGGCTCTAGGCTTTGTGAGGCCTTAGCCCTTGGGTCTTCAAACTATGGCCCTCCAGTTGTTCAGGAACTACATTTCCCATCATGCCTAGTCATGTCTGTGAATGTCAGAGTTTTACAATGCCTCATGGGATGTGTAGTTCTGCAACAGCTGGAGGGCCGTAGTTTGAGGATCCCTGCCTGGCAAATCTTAGACATGAGGCCCACTCACTGCTATAATAGGAAAAACAATTAAAGTGTATAAAATGCATATATTAAAGGGCTTGTAATACCTAGAGGTTTTTCAGCTTAATGCGTTATTAAGCTCAAAAACCTTTTGTGATGCAGCTCCTCTCCAAAGCCCCCCTTTTACTTATCTGAACCTGTTCGTTCTAGCGATGGGGGCGATAGAGGTTACTGCACAATATTACCCCTCAATGATTGGTTGCTAGAGGTTACTGCACAATATTACCCCTCAATGATTGGTTTGCTAATGGTTACTACACAATATTACCCCTAATGATTGGTTGCTAGAGGTTACTGCACATCATTACCTCTCACTGGGTGGCAGGGAAGTATTGTGGTGTGTGATGCAACTGTTGGGGTACAGTTGGTTGGATGGCACGATGCAGTTTGGGGTGATGGTGGCAGCATTGGGGTGAGAGGCTGAGATCATATCTCCCCTATAATGATAGGGGGTAGGCTTATAGGATGCCAGAGGTGGGGTGCAGGAGGGATGAGAATGATAATGACAGGAGGCAGGGTGGTAGGATGCTAGAGGTGGAGTACAGGAGGATGATAGGGATTATGATGACAGGGGGCAGTAAGAAGCTGGCAGACAGGTGCAGGGGGGTAAAGATGACAGGGGGCGGGGTGGTAGGAAGCTGGCAGACGGGTGCAGGGGTGATGAAGATGACAGGGGGTGTGGTGGAAGGAAGCTGGCAGACGGGTGCAGGGGGTGCAGGGGGTGAAGATGACAGGGGGCAGGGTGATAGGAAGCTGGCAGATGGGTGCAGGGGGATGAATATGACAGGGGGCGGGTTGGTAGAAAGCTTGCAGATGGGTGCAGGGGGATGAAGGGGTGGGGTGGTAGGAAGCTGGCAGATGGGTGCAATGGGAGAAAGATGACAGGGGATGGGGTGGTAGGATTTTGCAGGGGGATGAAGTTGACAGGGGGCGGGTGCCAGGCACAGAGAGATGATTAGGAGGATAATGGTGATGATAGGGGGTCGGTAGGTGGTATCATATGCCGGATGGCATACATATCATCAGGGCTATGTGTGTGGGGCGGCTGGCAGGGGGGATGTTTAGGGAACCCTTGGTCAGGAGGTGACGTCACGGGATGTGTCAGTGACGGGCAGGACCGCCGTGCATGCTGTACCTGAAGCTTCAGCAGACAGGCTCCCTGCTGGTCGTCAGGCGCCTGCTCTGGCAGTGGCAAGTCCTCCATTACAGACATCCATCCTGACTTGCAGAGGAGATTAGAGCACTGCCATTGCTGACATTATCTGTGCTCTGCACTAGAGATGAGCTTCGAGTTCGAGTCAAATTCATGTTCAAGTCGAACATTGCCTGTTCGCTGTTCGGTGAAGAGCGAACAATTTGGGGTGTTCGCGGCAAATAAGAAAAGCCACGGAACACCCTGTAAAAGTCTATGGGAGAAATCTAAAGTCCTAATTTTAAAGGCTAATATGCAAGTTTTTGTCCTAAAAAGTGTTTGGGGACCTGGGTCCACAGGACATGTATCAATGCAAAAAAGTTTTAAAAATCGCAGTTTTTTCGGGAGCAGTGATTTTAATAATGCTTAAAGTGAAACAATAAAAGTGAAATATTCCTTTAACTTTCATACCTGGGGGGTGGGAGGGGGATGTGTATAGTATGCATGTGAAGTAGCGATTGTTTCCCGTGCTTAGAACTGTCCCTGCACAAAGTGTAATTTCTGAAGGAAAAAAGTCATTTAAAATTACTTGCGGCTATAATGAATTGTTGGCTCCCAGCAATTCAGAGAAAAGTCATTCATAAAAGAAAAGCATGGGGGCCCCCCCAAATTCAATTGCCAGGCCCTTCAGGTCTGGTATGGATATTAAGGGGAACCCCACGTCAAATAAAAAAAAATTACGTGGGGTTCCCTCCAAATATCCATTCTAGACCCTTCAGGTCTGGTGAGGATTTTAAGGGGAACTCCACTCCAAATTTTTTTAAAAAAATGGCGTGGAGTTCCCCCCAAAATCCACACCAGACCCCTTATCCAAGCACGCAACCTGACAGGCCGCAGGAAAAGAGGGGGGACGAGAGAGAGCACCCTCCCTCCTGAACCATACCAGGCCACATGCCCTCAACATTGGGAGGATGCTTTGGGGGTCTGTGACCCCTCAAAGCACCATGTCCCCATGTTGATGGGGACAAGGGCCTCATCCCCACAACCCTTGCCCGGTGGTTGTGGGGGTCTGTGGGCGGGGGGCTTATCGGAATCTGGAAGACCCCTTTAACAAAGGGGACCCCCAGATCCCGGCCCCCCCTATGTGAATTGGTAATGGGGTACATTGTACCTCTACCATTTCACTAAGAAAGTGTAAAGAATTGTAAAAAAAAACACACACATACTGTGGAGAAAGTCCTTTATTAAAAAAAAAAAAATCTAGCGGTGGTAATCCACTCTCGGCCTCTGCTCCAACGCTGTCGGTATCCTGCGACGGGTGATCTCCTCTCCGCCGGGGTTCAGAGATGAGAAGATCTCTTCATCCAGGTCCGGGATCCAGCGCACGTATCGCCTGTCTCCACCGCCAGTGACAGCTCTTATGTAGGTGAGGGCGGGGCCACCCGTCACGTGACCCTGTCCCCCTCTGACACACCCGTCACATCACTGGGAAAGTCTGGGCTCTCCCTTGGGTCAGAGGGGGACGGGGTCACGTGATGGGTGGCCCTGCCCTCACCTACATAAGAGCTGTCACTGGCTGAAGCCGCATAATTCGCCGGGCTGTCTCGGTGGAGACAGGTGATGCGTGCGCTAGATCCCGGACCTGGATGAAGAGATCTTCTCATCGCTGGACACCGGCGGAGAGGAGAACACTCATCGCAGGATACTGACAGCGTTGGAGCGGAGACCGAGAGTGGATTACCACTGCTGGATTTTTTTTTTTTAATAAAGGATTTTCTCCACGGTGTGTGTGTTTTTTTTTTACAATTCTTTACACTTCCTTAGTGAAATGGTAGAGGTACAATGTACCCCATTACCAATTCACATGGGGGGGCGGGATCTGGATGTCCCCTTTGTTAAAGGGGTCTTCCAGATTCCGATAAGCCCCCCGCCCGCAGACCCCCACAACCACCGGGTAAGGGTTGTGGGGATGAGGCCCTTGTCCCCATCAACATGGGGACATGGTGCTTTGGGGTGACGGACCCCCAAAGCATTAAGGGGATGTGGTCTGATACGGTTCAGGAGGGGGGCGCTCCCTCGCCCCCCCTCTTTTCCTGTGGCCTGCCAGGTTGCGTGCTCACCTAAAGGGTCTGGAATGGATATTTGGGGGGAACCCCACGTAATATTTTTTTAAATTTGACGCGGGGTTCACTTCCCCTTAATATCCACACCAGACCTGAAGGGCCTGGTAATTGAATTTGGGGGGACCCCCATGTTTTTCTATTTTTTATGAATGACTTTTCTCTGAATTGCCGGGAGCCGACAAATTTTAAATTGCTTTTTTTCCTTCAGAAATCACACTTTGTGCAGGGACAGTTCTAAGCACGGGAAACAAGCGCTACTTCACAGGCTTACTATACACCCCCAGGTACGGAATATTTCACTTATACTGTTTCACTTTAAGCATTATTAAAATCACTGCTCCCGAAAAAAGAGCAATTTTTAAAACTTTTTTGCATTGATACATGTCCCCTGGGGCAGGACCCAGGTCCCCAAACACTTTTTAGGACAATAACTTGCATATTAGCCTTTAAAATTAGCACTTTAGATTTCAAACGTTCGAGTCCCATAGACTTTAACAGGGTTCTAAAGTTCACACAAACTTTTGGTCTGTTCGCAGGTTCTGGTGCGAACCGAACGGGGGGGGGGGGGGGGTGTTCGGCTCATCCCTACTCTGCACATTGCAGGAGATCAGCAGAGCGCGGCAGAAGGGGAAGGGTCGGGGGGAGTACATGGAGCCACCCACTGACCCTGGTACCTCAGGCAGTGCTCAAGTGGTCAGTCCACAGGCATGGGAAAACTAGTTGCATGCAGAGAGACGGACACCGACGGACACCGACTGGGGGATATTTCCTCCCACTCCCATACATGTCAGGCAAATTAGGGGACAAGTGAGGCCCCTGGGAATACGAGACCTAAGGCGACCGCCTAATTAGAGAGCTGCCTCTTTTTGACTCCATCCATATTCACATCATCTCTGGCCAGCTTCCCTGTCCCTGCTGAAGAAAAGCCTACCCACAACATGATGCTGCCATCACCATGTTTCACATGTTTGCTGTGTTCCCCTACATGGCTTCTCACAAACTGAAACGGGACATTCAACAATGGCTTTCTTCTTGCCGCTCTTCCATAAAGACCAGATTTGTGCAGTGCCTGACTACTAGTTGTCCTGTGGACAGATTCTCCCACCTGAGCTGTGCATCTCTGCAGCTCCTCCGGAGTTATCATGGGTCCTTTGCCTGCGTCTCTGATTAATATCCGGCCTGTCAGTTTAGGTGGATGACCATGTCTTGGTAGGTTTGCAGTTGTGCCATACTCTTTCCATTTTTGCATGATGGATTGAACAGTTTCCCCCGTGAGATGTTCAAAGCTTGGGATATTTTTTTATGACCTAACCCTGCTTTAAACTTCTCCATATCTTTATCCCTGACCTGTCTGGTGTGCTGTTTGTTCACTAAGGTTTTCTAACCAACCTCTGAGGGATTCACAGAACAGCTGTATTTACACTGAGATTAAATTCCACACAGGTCGACTCTATTTACTAATTAAGGGACTTCTGAAGTCAATTGGTTCCACTAGATTTTAGTTGGGGGTATCAGAGTAAAGGAGGGCTGAATACAAATGTATGCCACACTTTGCAGATATTTATTTGTAAAAAATGTGGAAAACCATTTATCATTTTCCTTCCACTTCACAATTATGTTCCACTTACATAAAATCCCAATAAAATTTACGTTTTTGGTTGTAACAAGACAAAATGGGGAACATTTTCAAGGGGTAGGAATAATGTTTCAAGGCATTGTTATATAGATAGAGAGAGAGAGAGATAGATTTTTCCACTCTACACAAAATCATACATATCAGGCACTGCATTTTTTATACAAATAACAAACATGCCTACTCTTACCAGCTCTGAGCAATAATTTTGCACAGAGCAGCCCCGATCCTCTTCTTCTGTGGTGCCCCGCTGCCTCTCCAGTCCCCTCCTCTCTATTGGATGCCCCCACGGAAAGCCGTTTTCCATGGGGGCACCAGTGTGGGCTCGCTCCTGAGTCCCGCTGCTGCGTCCATTGACACAAACAGCAGAACTCGGCCCCGCCCCCCGTTCCTGTGTCATTGGATTTGATTGACAGCAGTGGTAGCCAATGGCCAATGGCTCTCACTGCTATCAATCGGTCCAATGAAAAGAGAGATAGTGTCTGGAGCCACTGCGCTCATGCACATCACTGGATCGGATTGGGCTCAGGTAAGAAAAAGGGGGGTCTGAAGGGAACTGCAGCACAGAAGGTTTTTCACCTTAAAAAGGAAGTAAACCTTCCTCTATCGTTTGTACCTATAGGTAAGCCTATAATAAGGCTTACCTATAGGTACTGTAAATATCTCCTAAACTTGCACTGTTTACGAGAGACTTACTGTATATTGCGCCAATGATGTCTTTGGTGCATGCACTTTAAAGTAACAGCCACCTGTGTAATGTGTACCATGACCTGCGGCTCCTGCATGCGTGGCAGTGGTGTCACACAGCTCTGTCCAGTCACACAGCCATGGACCTGAAAGGAAGACGGGTGAAGATTTATACGACCTCCAGCGGGGACAACGGGGGTTTAATTTGCAAGTACATTTCACATAATGTGCTAGTATGCGATTGCAAAAGATACAAACGTATCTTTTGTAATTTTTCTATTGTGTAAGCCTCATGTGGAAAGATAATTGACATTTACACCTGTCTACTTTTATAAGTATAAATAATTACAAAGCACAAAGTTGACTATTTGCTCTCCTACCTTGCAGATAGTTTGGACATCACAGGCTATTTATTGTTATTCTTGTTGCCATTGTTTTTACCCAAATAATAAAATAGTACTCACTTGTTTTGTGTCTTCTGCTGTTCTTTGCTCACATGGTTTTAGTGTGACAGTGACTGTTTGGTGCTGAATTAATTCAATTAGAAGCAGATAACTGAAAACATTTTTACGCAATGCTTCCTGAATCGTCACAGCGTCAGGAATTTACCTTGTGGACAGTACTGTACATTTCAGAAAAGGGTGTACCACTACATCATTTGGTTTAAGGGCACAACAAGGGAAGGGCTGCAAAGAACAACTGCTCAAAAAACTGTATAGACAAAGGCAAAGGCAATATTACAAATTCAATGAAGAGTTAAAGAAGAAAACTGGAACACAGGAAGAAGGGTTGTTAGAATGAGTGCACTTTTTCTATGTTGCTGTGGATAGAGATGTTGTAGAATTGAATTGCTTTATGTGTGTACAAAAAAAAAAGGATGGTCTGCAAAGCGCTTAATTTCCTACTGCAGGCCCGAAACTTTGTGGAACAAGACTAATGCCGCGTACACATTGTCGGAATTTCCGACAAGAAAAGTTTGATGTGAGCTTTTGGTCGGAAATTCCAACCGTGTGTAGGCCCCATCAGACTTTTTCTGTCGGAATTTCTGACAGCAAAAATTTGAGAGCTGATTCTCAAATTTTCCAAGGGGAAAAGTTCTTGTCGGAAATTCTGATCGGCTGTATGCAATTCCAACGCACAAAAAAACACGCATGCTCTGAATTGATTCGACTAATGCTCGGAATCATTGAACTTCATTTTCTCGGCTCGTTGTAGTGTTGTACGTCACCGCGTTCTTGGCGGTCAGAATTTCCGACAACAAGTTTGAGCTAAAATTCCGTCTGAAAAAAATCCACGGTTTTCTTGTCTGAATTTCCCATTGTGTGTACGTGGCATAAGAGATGTAGCCGGAAACAGACTACGGTTACCTGACACTGAAGACTTAGCCTCCCATTCTTCACACTGTTCCTGTATCCCTCTAGTCCTGGGCTCAGATTACCTGCATCGCATTTCTGAGCCTACAGAAGATCATCGTGGGAACAGTAGTTCTCTCTGCAGTGATCACTGAACTGTTGAATCACCCACAAACTACACCTCCTAGCAGGCCATCCTCTCCAGGGGAGAATTATGGGATAGGCTTTAAAAGGATTTGCCGGGGGGCGTGGCCAAGCTGGCGATCTAGACGGACGTGTCTGAGGGGAGCTCCGCTCTATCGGTCCTATGTTACCCGTTAATTTAGGGGATCTACCTTCACTTTTACCCCGATTGACACCTGGCGCTCCCCGGGTATGCGTAGAGGCAAGTCCAGATCTAGACGGAGAGGCTGCTCTACACCTAAAGCGTTCGCCCAGCCTAAGCAGCAGCAGAGCCCTATAGGCTGCATGCACATGGCATCTCAAACGGCGCCTTCTCCTGCGGGAGCGTCGGAGGAGGACCGCTTCCAAGCCCTCATGCTGGCTATACAGGGGCTATACAGGGGTGCCAGACCACCCTCACGGGAAAGATAGACACCTTGCAGCTAGACTTGGGGCTACTGCGGAGAGACCTGGACGGTATACGGGAGCGGCTGGGAGAGGCGGAGTGGTGGGTGGGAGATTCGGAGGACTCCATCCGTGATCACCGTGCCTCCATCCATACCCTTCAGGTGAGAGTGAAGGCCCTCGAGTAAAGGGCGGAGGACAGCGAGAATCGCAGCCTAAGAAACAACCTTCAGGTGGTGGGTCTGCCAGAGGGAGCTGAGGTGCAAGACCCAACGGCATTCACGGAAACTCTACTGCGCACTTTGCTGCCGCGGGCTCAGTTCTCTCTGCATTTTGTTGTGGAAAGGGCCCATAGGATGCCACCAGGCCGTGTCCTGCCTGGGGCTCCCCTGCGCACTTTCATTTTTAGATTACTCAATTTCCGGGACAGGGATCTGGCGCTTCGGGAGGCCCGGAAGGTGGAGGAACTACGGTTTGAAAATGCACGACTGATGATGTTTCTTGATTACTCTGTCGACACTCAGCGGCTCCGCAGAACCTTCGACCATGTTAAAGCTCAACTTCACACCAAGGGACTGAAATATAGCATGCTGTTACCGGCTCGGCTAAGGGTCATTGATGGGGAATCTACCTGTTACTTTACTTCACCGGAGGATGCTTCTCACTGGCTGGATACCTTGCCTCAAGTCCGGTAACTGTATGTTGTACTCACCTTTTTTTACTAGAAAGTTGCTCCTTGTGCTCTCTCCTACCCGCGTTGCGTGGGCAGGACTGTGCCTTTCTGTTGCCTTGTTATTTGGCCCCCTGCCCCCCCTACGGTCCTTTACTGAACTCCTGGCTGACTCCCTTTTCCTCCTGGTGGACCCGGGGGTTTACTGATGGTCATGGGACTTTGCTTTGATCCGTGCCGTGCACTGTTGCCCTGCCCCTGGCGGTCTCCTTGAGGATCCTTTGTTCCCCACTTGGTTGAAATCCTGACTACTTTGGGAACATTTGTTGACGGGGATCTGGCTTTGTGGGGCCGGGTTGATGCTGGTTCTTGTGGGGGGGGCCCGGGGAGCATGTGGGTCAGTTTGTGTCCCTCCGGGTTTCTGTTGTTCCCGGGTAATGTTTGTTTGTAACGTTTAAGTATGTGCCCCTGGCTTTGCCTAGGTGTTTTGTATTTTTATTTTTAATTTTTCTTTCATTTAACAAGATGTATGTAGATTCCCTGTTATCCGATTACTCTCCGTGGGTCTAGGGGTGGTATCCTCCCCGGAATGCACTATTGAGCTGGTCGTCTACTATCCCTGTGCTTCCGGGCTGGTTGCCTTGCCAGTTGTCCCCATAGGAGACCTTCCTACAGTTTAATGGGTTTGGTTTGGGATGTATGCACTCCGGTTTTCTCTCCGGACGTGCGGGGTGGGGGGGGATGGGCTGTTATGTTTGTTCTGTTCTTTTGTTTTTATTTTTTTCCTTTCCCTCTGTTACCATTTTTTATGCCAGGCTAATGTTTGCAGTGATACGCCTTGGTCACCTGTTTTGACCTGCGCTGGAAGCGTGGGCTGGGTGTCCAACGCTATTGTTGTGATTGTTTTCATGCAGCCGGTTGGGTACCCTCACCTACATTGGCTCCACTACTACCCTCTTAGCAGTCCTATTATGACGATATTCCTATGGCTCCAATTAAGATACTCTCGTGGAATGTCCGCGGGTTAAATTACAAGATAAAGAGATCCCTGGTCATGGCCTACCTTAAGAAGTATTCTCCCCATATATGTCTCCTCCAAGAGACTCACTTGGTGGGACGTAGGGTCCTTGGTTTGAGGAAGCAGTGTGTGGGTCACTCCCACCATGCCACATATTCTAGCTATGCTAGGGGGGTCAGCATACTTGTCCATAAGTCTCTATCCTATACCCTTCTGGATGTTAGAGTTTACCCTGATGGTAAATATGTGCTACTGCATGCCGTGGTGGACACCGTGGAAATGATAATTCTGGGCATTTATATACCGCCACCGGTCACGATATCTCTCCTGAAGTCCTTGATTCCTCTTCTGGCCAAGTACCCTACAGACAATCTCATCATTGCAGGTGATTTTAAAATGGTCCCGAACCCATCTTTGGATAGGTTGACTTCTGATACTAGCAATGACTCTCCCCTGCAATGTTGGGCTTCCATGTATGGTCTCACGAACATATGGCGGTGGAAGTTTCCGAATGTTAGGGCTTACACGTGCCATTCCACCTCCTTTCGGGCGATGTCCAGGATAGATTTGGTTTATGTCAGTGGGGGGTTGCTTCCACGGGTTTGTGAGGTACAAATAATCCCTAGGGGTATTTCGGACCATGCCCCTATGCTCTTTGGTCTGAGGGCCCAGACACCTCCGTCGGAGAGACTGTGGCGACTTTCTCGCTACTGGATCTCCGATGAGATGATTACATCTGAGATCTCTCGATGCATCTCTGAGTTCTGGGTGACAAATGCGGGATCCACGGCTATGGGTAATAGGTGGGATGCCTTCAAGGCATACACTCAGGGGTGTTACCAGTCCTCTATCTCTCAATCGAGGCGTGATGCTATGATCTGTCTGGAGGAGGCTGAGGCCAAAACTCAGGATCTGGAATCTCAGTATGTCACTACCCAAAATCCGGTCACATATTTGGATATGCAGGCGGCCTATCGTGAGGTTATGTTCCTTCATGTGGCTAAGGCAGGGAAACGGCAATTAGCCCAGATGCAGCGCATCTTCGAGCAGGGGGAAAAAACGGGACGCCTCTTGGTCTGGTTGGCCAAGGAGCAGCAACCTATTGCTACTATTGCTCGCGTCCAGAATGCTAATGGGTTGATCCAGTGGCCATTAACGCATGCTTTGCCTCCTATTATGAGGCTCTGTACTCATCCAGGGTGGCTTACATGGGGGAGGACTTGGGTTCCTTTTTGGGGCAGTTGGCCTTCCCGACCCTTAGCGATGAGGCTCGTGTTTACTTAGATAGTGGAATAACTCTTGAGGAGGTGCAGCAGGCTCTGGGGGACCTGCAGGCGGGGAAAACTCTGGGAGTGGATGGTCTTCCCCCAGAATTCTATAAGCAATAGGGGGAGTTGCTGACACCCAAGCTCCATGCTATGATTGTCGCAACCCTGAGAGATGGCAGCCTCCCTCCCTCCATGGCTGAGGCGGTCATTGTGGTGATCCCCAAACCGGGTAAGGACCCCAAACTCTGTGCCTCCTACAGGCCCATTTCTTTCCTAAATGCTGATGCTAAAGTCCTCACTAAAGTTCTGGCTAGACGACTTAATACCGTCATCCTTACTTTGGTGCATGAAGACCAGACCGGCTTCATGCCCAGTAAGGGCATGGATATAAACCTCCGTAGGTTATATACGGTGTTGGGTGCACAGGGTTCCCTGGCCGAGTCCGACGCAGTGGCCTCCCTAGATGCTGAAAAGGCAATCGATTCGGTAGAGTGGAATTATCTGTGGGAGGTCCTGCGGCGGTTCGGCTTTGGACCCAGGTTTATATCATGGGTGCAGGCCCTGTACAGGTCGCCCACTGCTAGGGTCCGCACGGGGTCGATTCTTTCCCCACCCTTTCACCTCCACAGGGGTACTAGGCAGGGCTGCCCTTTGTCCCCTGCCCTTTTTGCTTTGGCTATTGAGCCTATGGCGATTCTCCTCCGTTCTTCTCCAGCAGTTTGCGGTATCCCTATAGGCCCAGTTCAAAAAAAGATTTCTATTTATTCGGATTACGCTCTGCTATACTTGCGCAACACCTCTGACTCTCTCGGGGCGGCCCTGGCACTTATTAATACGTTTGGCAGATTTTCTGTGTTAACTGGGGGAAGTCTGTAATTTTCACACTGCACCCCTCTGAGGCGTCGATCTGTGCGGATATCCCCCTGCGACGGGTTTCACAGTTCCGGTATCTGGGAGTGGAGATCCACAGGGACCTGAAGCAGTTCATTCCCCTTAACCTGACAGGCGTGTGCTGCTTGGAAGACACTGCCCCTTATCCCGGTTGGTCAGGTTAGCCTGGTCAAAATGTTTTGTATATTTTTAGACAGACCCCCGTACCTATTCCGAATGCGTTTTTTTGGAAACTGGATAGTTTACTTACCTCCTTTATCTGGAATGGTGGTACCCCTAGGATTGCCAAGTCCACCCTGTAAAGGATTTAAATTTTTAGTGGAATAATGGACTTTATAGGCACCAATGGTTAACACAAAGTATAAAAGTTTTTTATTGATACAAGCCCAGAAAACTGGGTAATTGAATCAACAATTACAGTACAGAAAAACAATATATAAAAAAACACATATATTTTACTACATTAAAAACATTGGTAAGCATAGAATATCTCTAAAATGCTAATAACCCAGAGGGGTTAAACTGAAACCACAAACAGTCCACAAGGGACAGCAACAACAGTTGATGAACAAACGTAGACTTCAATTGGCGTTTTTAGATAAATAGGCTCTACATGTTTCGCATGTTACTGCTTCTTCAGGAGCTTAAAAAGAACTTTCTGGAAGGAAAAACATAGACTATTATTGGTTTCAGATTTTAATTTATCATTGTGTGTTTTGTAGATAGAGACAAATAGTATTCCTTGTGCATAAGAGCACTATAATGTATGACTCAGGTTGCCACAAATTACCATGCGAACGGTGCGAAAAAGGTTCAAGTGAGGGAGGTGTAGGGACATGCCACATAACCGTATGAATAGAACAAATGTATCCAAAAGTGACCCGTCTTCGCCAATATAGAAGATTGGCGAGTAATTACGGGTAAGCCCAAATAGTGAGGCAGGAGAAAAGAAAGATATGTATATATATATTGCCAGTGATAATAGAGGCAGGGAAAGGTGATAAAGAGGCTCCACAAGCCACCAGTGAGGAGTGATAGTCCACCCTGTAGCTGCCGGTCACTCTGGGCGGATTGGCCTTGCCCTGTTTCCAAAAATACTACTGGGCTGCGGTCCTTGTTACACCCAGGTGGTGGTTATCGGAGGAGCCAGCTAACCCGGCGTCCACTCTGGAAGCTGCGCTGCTCGAAACCTGTTCTGAGCTGCGTAATCTTATGCCACGGGGACCTAGATCTAACCCTAACATCACACCCTCCATGAGGACTACCCTGAGGGCCTGGGAGGTTGTCCGGACCAAGGTTCAGAAGCCCAATTGCTGGTCTCCGTATACTCCCTTGTGGGGGAACCCGCGGCTGGCGCACTTCCACTCTATCCCCGATCCTGTTTTGTGGGCCCAATTTGAGGTTAAGACGCTTGCGGATATAGATTCGTCAAGCAAACTCCTTACCTTTGATGAGTTGAAGCAGAGGAGGGGACTGCCGAACCAGATGTGGGGGGAGCGTATTCAGCAGTACCTCTCCCTGGTGATTTCTGCCAGGGATAGGTTTACTCAGGTCAAATTTCTACATAGAGCTTATCGATGTGGTGAGGAGGAGGGATCTTTTTTTCATGTTGTCTGGTCCTGTCCTGTGATACAATGTTTCTGGCAGGGGGTAGTGACTGTCATTAGATCTGTCAGTAAGTTAAGTCTGCCCTGTGACCCTTTGCCATTGCTTTTGGGGATAATTGATGCACTGAACGGTACTCACTCCAAGAAACTCTTTATTTGTTATGCAGCCTTTTATGCTAGGAAGGCAATCTTGATACGGTGGAAGGAGTCCTCTCCCCCCTCAGTACAGCAGTGGAAAGCTTTAATTAATGCGGCCCTTCCTCTGTATAAACTCACCTATCTGGGTCGTAATTGCCCAGGGAAGTTTGATAAGGTCTGAGTGGCATGGGTGCATGAGGAGCAACTGGTATTGGCTTAGGAGGGTGGAGTGTCGGGAGTGCCTGGTTGTCCTTCTTCAGTATTGCGGTTGACTGATATGGGAGCCATGTGGGGACCTTCTAGGGTACAGCTCTGGCCACGACTCTCCCTGTGTTGGGCGCTGTGCGGCCTGTCTCCCCCCCCTGCCTCCCACCCCTCCCCCTCTGTCTTGCGCTCCTTGGTGCAGCAGTGGGGGTCTTCCCTTTTGCCCTGGAATGGGAACCCATCTCCACCTCCTCTACCCCCTAACTGTTGCTTGTCTGGTCCCCCCAATCCCCATACTCTATGTAGCGGGGGATCATGGTACTCTCAAGTATTACTGCCCAATTGACTTCTGATTTGAATTCTACGCTTTGAACCACTTGTTTATTGTTTACTTGAGAAGGTATTTTTGCATGGATAATCATCTCATTGTGTTATATGTATGATATCTTTTGTACTCACTGCTACTGTTATTACTGCTTTATGTATTACCATTGCCTTTTGATTTTTCTTTGTTTTTGTTTTACATAAATAAAAACTTTTTTTGTTAAAAAAAAAAAAAAGGATTTGCCGAACAGGCCCACGCACTCTTGCTTTCCAGGATCAATCGAGTGAGCATCGGTACGCTGCTCCATCCGGAGGATTGTGGCCTACCACACCACTAGCCTAAATAGGATGAACTTTGCTCGGCCACACAAGGGGTATACCTGCATCATCGCTGACAGCAGAAGTGCCAGGCAGACCGCTGAACCCGCTGACCGAACAGCCTTCTTGACCCAATCGCTAGACGAAGGACTGACTTGAATCGCTTACAGGATAGTCATTTGTGATTCTCAGGATTGGTTAGCGGGCAAATGCCCAAAGTCCTATTGCCAGCCACTAGTAAATCGCCCTTGAACACTGTATACAGACCTCACAGACTCGTATTGCCAAGAGGACCTGTCATTAGTCAAAATAAGTATCTTTGCACTAATTGCTGACCACTTTTTCCATAGCTTCTCTGAGCTCCAACTGCCAGCGAAGATAATTACAAGGCTTGTATTCAGAACGCTACCCTTTTGCTCTTATGGAGTACATATACTACTCAATCTTAACTACTTAAGCCCCCGGACCATAATGCTGCCTAAAGACCCAAGGTGTTTTTACAGTTCGGGACTGCGTCGCTTTAACAGACAATTGCGCGGTCGTGCGACGTGGCTCCCAAACAAAATTGGCGTCCTTTTTTCCCCACAAATAGAGCTTTCTTTTGGTGGTATTTGATCACCTCTGCGGTTTTTATTTTTTGCGCTATAAAAAAAAATAGAGCGACAATTTTGAAAAAAAATCAATATTTTTTACTTTTTGCTATAATAAATATCCCCCAAAAACATATATAATTTTTTTTTTCCTCAGTTTAGGCCGATACGTATTCTTCTACCTATTTTTGGTAAAAAAAATCGCAATATGCGTTTATCGATTGGTTTGCGCAAAATTTATAGCGTTTACAAAATAGGGGATAGTTTTATTGCATTTTTATTATTTTTTTTTTTTTACTACTAATGGCGGCGATCAGCGTTTTTTTTTCGTGACTGCGACATTATGGCGGACACTTCGGACAATTTTGACACATTTTTGGGACCATTGTCATTTTCACAGCAAAAAATGCATTTAAATTGCATTGTTTACTGTGAAAATGACAGTTGCAGTTAGGGAGTTAACCACAGGGGGGCCTGTAGGAGTTAGTGTTCCCTTAGTGTGTGTTTACAACTGTAGGGGGGTGTGGCTGTAGGAATGACGTCATCGATCGAGTCTCCCCTATAAAGGGATCACTCGATCGATGCAGCGCCATAGTGAAGCACGGGGAAGCCGTGTTTACATACGGCTCTCCCCGTTCTTCAGCTCCGGGGAGCGATCGCGACGGAGCAGCTATAAACAAATAGCCGCGCCGTCGTCCCGGATCGCTCCCCGAGGGGACCCGACCGCCGCAAGTCGCAGGGGGGGGTCCCGATCGGACCCCCCACCCACGTCTAGGCAGGGACGTACAGGTACGCCAATGTGCCTGTACGTGCCATTCTGCCGACGTATATGTACATGCGGCGGTCGGGAAGGGGTTAATCTTGCATTAGGATTAAAGGTACTATAGGCAGGCCCGGGTTTTCCCTTTAATAGTAGTAGTACTGACATCAACTAATGATCCTTTGAAAATGTGTTTTCTTTATTTCTGATACTTTGGATACTATTGTCATTCATTTGTGTAGCGCCCCCTTACTTTCTGTATGGGCACTACGCTAAAGTTAGTGGGGAGTGGGAGAGTTAGTTTGCTCCCATTCACAATTTACTATATTGGGACTTTCTGTCGTTCCAGAAATGTCCACTGGGTCAGACTATACTCCAAGGATGTGGTGCCATCCCTGGCCAGCAGTTGGCACCAGAGGGGTTCTGGCAGAGCAAGTTTCCCCCAGCAGCCAATTAGAGGAGTTTTCCCTCGCAGGGCATGCTGGGGGAGAGTATATCTGTGACAGGGGTCATGTGCTAAAAAATCTTTGCGGGGTCCCGGTTCCAGGTGCGGCATCCACCTTTGGATTTTTGGGGTCCTTAAGCGCTATCTCTGACCGTCTCCTGTAATATGTCTGCAGTCTCTGATCATCTACTGTACTATGTCTCACACAGAACCTTTTTTATGGGTGTCACAGGAAAGGAAGAAAGGAAAATCTACTCAAAGGTGTAATAGACGGAAATAAGAACCTGACAAAAATCTTCAATCTCTGCCACAGTCTACAATATCCTCTCTGGTTCCTCTTTTCGTTTCAGTCCATCTTAGCCATCAGGTTCTTTTTTAGTTATCTGACCAGACATAGACACACAACTTTATCTTGTGACTGAAACAAAGTTGCCAAAATGTTGGCAGTTGAACTGTGAAATATCTTGTTCACCAAAAGTCACATAACAGACTCTCTAAACTGAGCAAAGTACTGTATATTGATATGGGAAACCCCCACATCAAACTGGATAACTGTGACCAGGTAAAGTTAAGGCAATGGCCAGTGTAATACAATAGTGGATATGTGGAGTAGCTTGCATGGCAGTTTAGTTATGATGTCTGGTATGTCTATGGTTGACAACCTGGCCCTCTCCCACTTTACGCACACCAGTCTCAGCCTATCACTGTGATGAGTAACCTATTTGTCCCCTAGTTAAAGCGTTTGGGTTTAAAAAAAAAAAACATATCATACTTACCTTCACTGTACAGTTCGTTTTGCACAGAGTGGCCCCGATCGTCCTCTTCTGGGGTCCCACGGCTCTCTCGGATGTCTCCCAAGGGGGTTACCTTGCGGGTGCGCTCCCGTGTGATACACTCGGCGAACCATAGCGGCAAAGTGTATGACTCGGCCCCGCCCCCAGTGCGCTGCGTCAATGATTTGATTGAGAGCAACGGGAGCCAATGGCTGCGCTGCTATTAATCATCCAATGAAGAGCCGACGGGAGCTGGGGGGAAGCAACGTGGGATCAGTGTTGGATACTAAGATTCTTTGCATAGAGCATATAACTAAGACAAAGAAGGTGATGAAACAGATAGACACTCACTCACCACTTTATTAGGTACACCTTGCTAGTACCGGGTTGGACCCCCTTTTGCCTTCAGAACTGCCTTACTTCTTCATGGCATAGATTCAACAAGGTGTTGGAAACATTCCTCAGAGATTTTGGTCCATATTGACATGATAACATCACACAGTTGCTGCAGATATATTGGCTGCACATCCATGATGTTCCACCACATCCCAAGGGTGCTCTATTGGATTGAGATCTGGAGACAGTGGAGGCCATTGGAGTACAGTGAGTGAATTCATTGTCATGTTCAAGAAACTACTTTGAGATCATTTGTGCTTTGTGATCTGGTGCATTATCTTGCTGCATGCTACAAGACTCTGGCCCGCAGTCCTGGAGTATGCCATCCAGTTCTGGGCACCAGTCCTCAGGAAGGATGTGCTGGAACTGGAGAGAACTGGAGAGTCCAGAGAAGGGCAACAAAACGAATAAAGATTATGAGCATTGAACTTATTCTCTCTGGAGAGGAGATGCTTGAGAGGGGATATAATTTCAATGTACATATACCGTACTGGTGACCGCACAATATGGATAAAACTTTTCCGCAAAACTTTTTCTGCATTTCGGCAGCCTGTGTAATGGGTGTTCTTCTCCCAGTGAAAGCGGAGGGGGAAGAGAGAAAGAGCCGCCCGGGTGTTTAGAGCGCAGTACGGTGGAACACAATAACAGTTTTCATTTTAATTGCAGTGTTCCCCACCGCTCGCTGACAGATCCAGCCCCGCCCCCTGGTCCCGGGACTTTGATAGTTCCCCGGACAGGGAGCGGGGCTGAATTTGACGTTGAGCGGCAGGAACTCGGCAATTAAAATGGAAACTGTTATCCTGTGTTCCCCGCGCTGCGCTCTAAACACCCGGGCGGCTCTCCTGTTCCTCTCCTCCCCTGCACAGGTAGGCTAAATGTGGTGGACACGGGCTGCATGTGGTGGACACGGACTGCATGGTAAACACGGGCTGCATGTGGTGGACACGGGCTGCATGTGGTGGACACGGGCTGCATGTGGTGGACACGGGCTGCATGTGGTGGACACGGGCTGCATTGTAAACACGGGCTGCATGTGGTGGACACGGGCTGCATGTGGTGGACACAGGCTGCATGGTAAACACAGGCTGCATGTGGTGGAGACGGGCTGCATGTGGTGGAGACGGTCTGCATGTGGTGGAGATGGGCTTCATGTGGTGGAGACGGGCTGCATGGTAAACACGGGCTACATGTGGTGGACACGGGCTGCATGGTAAACATGGGCTGCATATGGTGGAGACGGGCTGCATGTGGTGGAGACGGCTGCATTTGGTGGAGACGGGCTGCATTTGATGGACACAGGCTGCATTTGGTGGAGATGGGCTGCATTTGGTGGAGATGGGCTGCATGTGGTGGAGACGGGCTGCATGTGGTGGAGACGGGCTGCATGTGGTGGAGACGGGCTACATGTGGTGGAGACGGGCTACATGTGGTGGAGACGGGCTGCATGGTAAACACGGGCTGCATGTGGTGGACACGGGCTACATTGTAAACACGGGCTGCATGTGGGCGTGTTTAGGGGCGGGGCGGGCTGGGTGGGGCAACTGGTGGCGAGTAACCCTTGAGGCCTTGCTAGTAGCTCAGGACTTGAAATTTTGAGCCCTGCTGTACTGTATCGTAATGTTGTCCTTTCAATGTATGCCATTTAGCAGTTTAAATATGGAGTTTTGGCAATAAAACAATTTTAACAGATTGTGGTGGTAATGTTGAGCTTCACTATCGCAGGCATAATTAAAGTCACAATTATTGTTGTTCATTTACACTATAAATGTATTAGGACGCCTGCATTTACACGCACATGAACTTTAATGGCATCCCAGTCTTAGTCTGTAGGGTTTAATATTGAGTTGGCTCATCTCTGCGGCTATAACAGCTTCAACTTTTCTGGGAGGGCTGTCCACAAAATTTAGGATTGTGTCTATGGGAATGGTTGACCATTCTTTCAGAAGCGCATTTGTGATGTCAGCACTGATGTTGGACAAGAAAGCCTGGCTTGCAGTCTCCACCCTAATTTATCCCAAAGGTGTTCTATCGGGTTGAGGTCAGGACTCTGTGTAGGCCAGTCAGGTTCCTTCACCCTAATCTCGCTCACCCATGTCTTTATAGACCTTGCTTTATGCACTAGTCCAAATCATTTGGAGGATGGGGGATTATGATGTGGGGTTGTTTTTCAAGGGTTGGACTTGACCCCTTAGTTCCAGTGAAGTAAACTCTTAAGGCATCAACATATCAAGACATTTTGGACAATTTCATGTGGGAACAGCTTGGGGGATGGCCCCTTCTTGTTTCAACAAGACTGTGCACCAGTGCACAAAGCAAGGTCCATAAAGACATGGATGAGCTAGTTTGGGGTGGAGGAACTTGACTGGCCTGCACAGAGTCCTGACCTCCACCCGATAGAACACCTTTGGGATGAATTAGAGCAGAGACTGTGGACACACTAAGGGCTTGCTTACATTTGCTTTGACTTTAACACACATTAAAGTACCTATCGCTTTAACATGTTTTTTGATATGTCAGTGATGCTTTTTTGAAGCTTTAATGAAGCTGGGTAAATACCACATGTGTTTTGATTTTCTATTTGTTTTAAAGGGGGTTAGTAGAACCCCGGTTCAGTAGTAGTCCCAATCAGCAGATCCCAAGCTCATTAGTACCCCTGTTCAGCAAACTCCCATCTCATGGGTGTAGTGATATAAAAATAGTGCATTTGGTGGATCTTCCCATACAGAACAAATGTAGTGATATCAATGTCCAATAGTAGTGGAGTCCGGTTAGATAATTGATATTTAGATGTTAGTATGATGACTATAAATTAGGCTGTTCCGCAGCAACACACAGGCTCTACAGAGAACGCATTTTAATTAACTTCCAATAACGAACAAAGTCCAAAGTCCACAGACGATACAAAATCCAACAGAGCATATAATTCAAAGTCTCATCTAGACCTGTGCCAAGACTGACTGAATGCCAGCTTGAATGTCTCAAAATACTGGTCTTACACTGGAGGGAGGGGTTCTTCCAGGTCGACCAAATGTTTCCCTGTATGAATACCCCCTCAAGTCTAATTACCATCAATAAATACTTCCTAGGTAGTCTTGCATAAGATTAACACATCTAAGGGTCTTCAGCTGTCTCTTTGATATGTGTTTGGCCACTAACCCCTTTGGTCACAAACACCCTTTGATGTGTAATCTTGAATGCCTGTATATAACATATATATCATGCCATACATATAACACAATATTTTAAATACCTACACATATATATTAATATTACAACAATGGGTACACTCATTCAGCAGATCTCCAGCTTATTAGTACCCACATTTAGCAGATCCCCTCCTCAGTAGTAACCACATCTCTGCTAATCCTCCTCTCTCTCTGGTCCCCATTCACCTCCCGCTATATTTTTCCCATGCTGCTCACCACGTGTGACATCTGCTAGTTTCTCTTTTCTCTGGTCCCCCTTCTCTGCTGATCCTTTGCCACCCAGTTCTCTCCCTCCAGTCCCTGCTCTCCTTCTGCTGTAGCGTTCCCATGTTGCGCACCATGTGTGCCGTCTACTAGTTACTCTGCCCCAGTCCAGCTCCCGATCATCTTCCTGCTGCTCCACACCAAATTTGATGTCTGCACCAGATACTGACGGTGACGGAATATATACACATGGACCGGAAGTGACTGCTGATGATATGTTTCCGGTTGGGTTGTTGGTTTACCAGTGCATCCTGGGATATCTCATACCTGTAATACCTCCAAAACCAAGCAAAGCTAACTCTGAATAAAAGCCTCTCGCTTTTACTCTCATATAGGATATCATTTTTGAAGTGAAGCAAAGAAAACACAAAACGTAAACAGGAGTGCAAGGTAACCATTTTATTTAGTGACAGGTGCTTAGATTGGCGTTCAGAATACTTTTAACCACTTCACGCCTGTGCTATAGCCGAAAGATGGCTACAGCGCAGGCTTAATTTGCGGGAAGGGCGTACATGGACATCCTCCCATGATCACGCTGCCTTTTTGCACCCTGTGGACTTAGCTGATCACAGACTGGGGTAAAGGGCCAATCACAGAGGACCTTTACCCCGTGATCAGCTGTCATGATGACATCTGATCACAGTATGTAAACACAAGCTGGTTATCGACTGTCAGCGTGAGGAGAGAAAAAGAAATCCGATAACTTGCTTCTCTTAAAATTACATCGGCACTGGTAATCGGAGCACTGATAATCAGTGTCCTGCTTATCTGTGCAGTCCCAACAGTGCCCACCAGTGCTGCCAATCAGTGGTGCTAATCAGTGCCCATCAGTGTGTCCATGTGGCAAAAAAGCCTATCCAATGCCACATTTTAAAGCAAGTATAAACAAGCCCTAAAATACACTCATTTTAATAATTACAACTAAGTCATGTTGAATATCAGTGTACAATGAGACATGGTCATCTGCAGAGACAATGGGAGTCTATTGGTTTTCACAAATTTTCACCCAAGATTCAATAAAAAAAATGTGCGAATCTTGGGTGAAAATTTTTGAAATTTGTATGAATCTTGCGTGAATACTTTGGTAAACAGAACAAAAGAATGTCACCAGCACGCCACGAATCTCCAAAATGGTTCCAAAGCTTTAATCAACTATCACGTTGTTACAGCAGAAGCAACGTTTCTGAGTTTCTCAGGACCCCTACATCAGGCATTTGACAAAGTTGAAAACAGTGAACAAATTATTTCAATAGCCATTCACCAATCAGTGACCAAAAAAAAAGCTATGCCCCCCGCCCCCCTGACATCATAATGACGTCATACTCCCACCATAGACACATACATTTGAAAAATGACATAACAGTTATATGCATTCACATCAGCAGCAACAAAGTAGCAATCAAAAATCCAGCCATTGTCATGTGAGCACTGGGTATGAATTTCCAGATATTTCACTTTCATCATGAGTCGAGTAGAGATTGCAGACAGCTGAAACAAGACAAATATTCAAATGTTAGAGCTGACAATATATAATCAAAGAAAGCCTATCTTGAGGCAAAATAGCTGTGTAAAAGCTGTTCTTCTCTGCGTCCTGGACCACATGAAGGTTATGGAGAAAAACACTCAGTACAATGGAAACCAAACCCTACTGAAGTTAAAGAGTTAAAGAGTGAAGTTAAAGAGGCAGGGTCTCCTGGTTGACATCATTGACCAAATAGGGACATCGCTATATAGATGTCAGTGACGTCACCCAGGTCAGTGGGTATCATTCATTGTGATTGATGTGGATCTGCATTACTTAACAATGTAATTGATGACAGATGTACATCATGGGACTTATTTTGTTTTTTTAAATAAAAACTGCCTGTCATAACTGTATCAGCACGTTTATTTACTTTTCACTCTTTTTGTGGGCAGTACCCCTTACTCATTCACATGGGGGTATCTGGCGGCCTCCTTATTGTGATAAGAGGGGTTTAAGATTCCCGTGAGCCCCCTATACCTCTTCAGGAGACAGCAACAACCACTTGCCAGGGTTGAGAAGAGGGTCCTTTCCCCATCAACATGAGCATGTGGCTTGAAAATCTTTGGCCGACAGCTGAATGGAATGCAGGCATGAATCATGGCTATTAGGATTAAGGTGGCTGCCAGCTTCCTACCATTCAGGCTGTGGAAAAGCCGTCACAGTTAAAGTGGAAGTTCAGACAAAACTAACTCTAAACCTTCAGACATAACTAACGGTAAACCTGCTTTCTGCAACATTCTAAACCTAATCTATCTAAGCCTGTAAAGCAAAAGTTGTTGTACTTACCTAGTAGATCTTCTGCCTCTTATTTATTTTCTTAATATTTAAAATGACATATATCACAAGAACTAGCATAAAAAACAGTTATATTCGGTATATGGTCATTGTGTAGCATCTGGGGTTTGGGACGGAAGCGTTTCGCTAAAGACTCGCTTCCAGCCATGACTAAGCACTGACTGTAAGTGCGAAACGCGTCGGCCATACTGTATCTTGTTGGTTTGCAGTGACTGTTTGTGCAGTTGAAAAATAAAAAGACAACTTTTTTAAGTGATTTTGGAGTGCGGCTGTCCAGTTCTCGTCCATTTATTTGCTTCCTCAGGATACATGCCTGTAATTTGTACAATAACTCAATGGCATTCTGTATACAAATTGTGTCCTACTAGAAAATAAGCCTATATTCATGTGAGACCATACACAAAGAGACCCACAACTGGGTAAAGACCCTCAGATACCTCATAATAATATCAGTCTTTAATATTAGCTTGCACTCAAAATATATCAGCCCATGTATTAAAGGGGTTGTAAAGCTTCGTGTTTTTTCACCTTAATGCATCCTATGCATTAAGGTGAAAAAACATCCAATGCTTACAAGTCCCCCAGCGCCCCGGTTTACTTACCTGAGCCCTCGAAAGTCCTGCGTTGTGAACGCGCTGGCTATTCGCCACTGTCTACAGGGTGTTCTCGGCTCTTCATAGGTGATTGATAGCAGCACAGCCATTGGCTCCCGCTGCTGTCAATCTAAATTATGATTAAATACACTTGATACACTTGTCGGCTATAGTCGCCAACTGTATCACAGGAGCGTGCCCACAAGCTAACCCCCTTGGGAGAGCACTTCCCAAAACGAGGGTTAGCTGTTGCAGGGAGGAGCTGAGACAGCCGCCGAGGGACCCCAGAAGACCAGGATCGGGCTAACTATGTGCAAAGCAAGCTGCACAGTGGAGGTAAGTATGACATGTTTGTTATTTAAAAAAACAAACCTTTACAACCCCTTTAAATGGAGATAGAAATCCCTATATACACGTGAACCTAAAAACAGTGCCGCTTGAGGTATTTGAGGGTCTTTTCCCATTTGTGGGTCTCTTTGTGTATGGTCTTATATATGACGTCACTGTCAGGAAAGGTTCCATCCGCTGGTAATATCTATCATTTGGCATGCAGTACTGAGGTCCACCAGCAGGTGTCTCCTGGCACTGTCAGGGGAACTTCTCCCTGCTGGTGTTATGTCATCCTTGGGCTGGAGTACTGGCGTCCACCAGCGGATGGATCCTGGCAGTGTGGAGCAGACAGCATCTTTTGCGCTCAGGTGTGACTTGAGGCCAATTACAGGGATTCCTATAAATACCCAGCAAGTGCAAACATACCTTGCCCTGGTATCATCCTCGTGCCCTGTTCTGTACCTGCTGCCTGATTATCTAAACCTGTTCCTGAAATCTGCTACCTGAGTTCCTGATCCTGTCTCCCTGTCCTGACCATCCATCCTCTCCCTGTCCTGTGTTCCTTACCCCATTTGCTGATCTCCCTGTGTATAACCTTGGCCTGGCTAACGTTTATGCTTCCGGAAATATCCCTTTGTCCATCTGCCGATCTGCTGTGTATGATCCTGGCCTGGCTATTGTTTATGATTCTGGCATTTCCCATTTATTGTACATATCTGTCTGTTGTTGTTTGTGGGTCTCTGTCTGTTGGTTGGTTTGTTGCACTGTGTCATATTGGAGGTGGTTGTATTTATAATATTCACTTACCTAAATAAATCATTATATTTTTACTTATATGTGTTTGGTGTTCCTCTGTTGCTAGCCACACAGTTCTGGTCACACCTGGTACATGACAGTCACTCACTGACTTGGGAGCTGGGGAGAGCGTACAGTGTTAGTTCACCTTTTCATTTTTTTCCAAAAAAAGGTGAACTTACACTTATAAATAAAAAGCATTTTTTGTCTGTGTTGTTTGAGATTTATCCTATCTTCCTTTCTGGTGAAAATGTAGTCACCAATCTATCTTAAACAACAAAAAACTTTGTCAGAAAAGTTATATCCAAATATTTCCAAATACTGTATATGTATGTAAAAAATAAAGTTATGTATATATGTATAGAAGGGGGGGGGGGGGTAGGGGGTAGGAGAGACAGAACCTCTGCCAGGCTTTTGGGGCACCGTTAGAGAGATCTTGCCGTTATACTAGACAGGAAGTGGGGATAACTCTCCAACAACAACACTGACAGAAAAAGGTTTTTGGATGACATACACTTTAAGGTGGGGGTTCTTCACCTTCAGACATAAGCTGGCTAACATTTTTTACAAATTACTCTGAGTTTACAAACCTGAATGGGCAGTGCATATTGTTAGGCTGGAGGATTTGTAAATTCTGAATGTGAGGTCAAAGCAGGGTGATGTGTAATGTAAAGGGGTCCAGAAGTGCAGGGTGTTATGTAATGTAAAGGGGTCTAGAAGGGCAGGATGCTGTGTAATGTAAAGGGGTCCAGAAGGGCAGGGTGCTGTGTAATGTAAAGGGGCCCAGAGTGCTGTGTGATGTAAAGTGGCCCAGAGGTGCAGGGTGCTGTGTAATGTAAAGGGGTCCAGTGATGCAGAGTGCTGTGTGATGTAAAGTGGCCCAGAGGTGCAGGGTGCTGTGTAATGTAAAGGAGTCCAGAGGTGCAGGGTGCTGTATAATGTAAAGGGGTGCAGGGGGCTGTGTAATGTAAAGGGGCCCAGAAGTGCCGGGGTCTGTGTAATGTATAGGGGCCCAGAGGTGCAGGGTGCTGTGTAATGTCAAGGGGCCCAGAGGTGCAGGGGGTTGTGTAATGTAAAGGGGTCCAATGATGCAAGGTGCTGTGTAATGTAAAGGGGTCCAGTGATGCAAGGTTCTGTGTAATGTAAAGGGGTCCAGAGGTGCAGGGTTCTGTGTAATGTCAAGGGGCCTAGAGGTGCAGGGGGTTGTGTAATGTAAAGGGGTTCAGAGGTGCAAGGTGCTGTGTAATGTAAAGGGGTGCAGGGGCTGTGTGATGTAAAGGGGCCCAGAGGTGCCTGGGTCTGTGTAATGTAAAGGGGTCCAGAGGTGCAGGGTGCTGTGTAATGTAAAGGGATGCAGGGGGTTGTGTAATGTAAAGGGTCCAGTGATGCAGGGTGCTGTGTAATGTAAAAGGGTCTAATGATGCAGGGTGCTGTGTAATGTAAAGGGGTCCAGAGGTGCAAGGTGCTGTGTAATGTAAAGGGGTGCAGGGGGATGTGTAATGTAAAGGGGTGCAGGGGGTTGTGTAATGTAAAGGGGTGCAGGGAGTTGTGTAATGTAAAGGGTCCAGTGATGCAGGGTGCTGTGTAATGTAAAAGGGTCTAATGATGCAGGGTGCTGTGTAATGTAAAGGGGTCCAGAGGTGCAAGGTGCTGTGTAATGTAAAGGGGTGCAGGGGGTTGTGTAATGTAAAGGGGTGCAGGGGGTTGTGTAATGTAAAGGGGTGCAGGGAGTTGTGTAATGTAAAGGGTCCAGTGATGCAGGGTGCTGTGTAATGTAAAGGGGTTTAATGATGCAGGGTGCTGTGTAATGAAAAGGGGTCCAGAGGTGCAGAGTGCTGTGTAATTTAAAGCGGTCCTGCGGTGCAGTTGTAGAGAGGGGGACACAGTAGTGACAACAAGATATTGGAGGATGCAGAGGTATGCAGGGGGGCACAGTGGGGTGTTGTTACATTTTAAGGTGGGGGGTGCCAGATATAGGATCCGCCCCGGGTGTCAAATGCTCTAGGTACGCCCCTGGTAAACAGGACAAACAGAGGGTGAATCTCCCTATTGGGGACACAGACAGCAATAAAAACCTGACGGGGTACTAATTCCTCTCCACTCTTTCCAAAATTAAAAAATAATTATACTTTAATGTTCAGTTGCAAGGTGTATTATGGGGTACACTCACCTGCCCCTTGGACCTGAGCGTTCTGAAGTAGGAGGAAGTCAAGCTGCTTCTCACTGCTTTCCACACCTAAGAACAAACATAGAGATGTAAATTTTACATCCAGCACAGAAACGATCTAACCTGACTAACTTAGAGGGCTAGATTCACAGAGAGATACGACGATGTATCTCCTGATACGCCGCCGTATCTCTGACTTAAGCCCATCGTATCTATGTGACTGATTCACAATCAGTTAGGCGGGGTTCACACTACGGTTTTCCCGTCCGTCAGCCGCATACGATTTATATGAAAAACCGTATGGGGCTGAAACGGACGGGAACGTATGGAACCGCACATATGTGCGTTTTCCATTGACGTTAATGTTAAAGGAAAACGTATGCTTTTTCCATATTTTTTTTAAAATGGCCGCAAAACCGTGATTGAACACGGTTTTGCATACGTTTAAAAAACGTTTTGCCAGCAAATCGTACGCACCCGGATGCATCTAAATGCGTACGATTTGCAATGCATTGTCTATCTATCTATACGTTTTCCCGTCTGGGCCCGTACGTTTTCAATACTGAAATCGTATGCGGCTGACGGACGGGAAAACCGTAGTGTGAACCCAGCCTTACGCATAGATATGCCTAAGTTTCGACAGGTGTAACTGTGTTACATCGTCGGATCTTAACTGCATTTTAAAAATGGCCGCGGGGGGCGTTCTCGCTGATTTACATTGAGAAATATGTAAATCAGCGAGATACGGCAATTTAGTACGAAAGTACGCGGACCCGACGCAGTGTTGTTACGACGTTTCCGTAGCGGTTTTCCCGGCGTATACTTACCCCTGCTTCTATGAGGCGCAGCCAATGTTAAAGCGGGAGTCCACCCTAAAAAAAAATTGTAAGATTAGATTCATGCTCATTTTGTCAAGGGGAATCGGCTAGTTTTTTTAAAAAACGAAGCAGTACTTACCGTTTTAGAGAGCGATCTTCTCTGCCGCTTCCGGGTATGGTCTTCGGGACTGGGCGTTCCTTCTTGATTGACAGTCTTCCGACAGGCTTCCAACGGTCGCATCTATCGCTTCACGAGTAGCCGAAAGAAGCCAAACGTCGGTGCGGCGCTATAGGCGCCTGCGCACCGACGTTCGGCTACTTTCGGAAAATTGTGACGTGATAGATGCGACCGTTGGAAGCCTGTCGGAAGACTGTCAATCAAGAAGGAACGCCCAGTCCCACAGCCCATACCCGGAAGCGGCGGAGAAGATGTATCTCTAAAACGGTAAGTACGGCTTTGATTTAAAAAAAACTACCCGATTCCCCTAGACAAAATGAGCATGAATCTAATCTTAAAAATTGTAATTTCCGGGTGAACCTCCACTTTAAGTATAGCCATCGTTCCCGCGTCAATTTTGAATTTTTTTACGTCGTTTGCGCAAGTCGTTCTCGAATACGGATGGACGTCATTTACGTAAGCGTCGAAACCACTGACGTCCTAGCGACGTCAGTGGGAGCAATGCACGCCGGGAAATTTTGCAGACGGCGCATGCTCATTTAAATCGGCGCGGGAACGCGCCTGATTTAAATAGTACACTCCCCCTAGCCGCGGAATTTGAATTCCGCCGGGGGATTTATGATCCGCCGCCGCAAGTTTGGAGGTAAGTGTGTTGTGAATTACCCACTTGCCTCTCAAACTTGCGGCAGCGGGTCTTAAATCACATAGATCACGCGGATCTAAAGATCCGCTGATCTATGTGAATCTAGCCCAGAATGTCATAAAAATCTGCAACAATTATGCACTGTACATATTGCTGGATATATTGCTACTGGACTTAAAGTGTATGTAGCACCCTGGGCCCGGATTCAGAGAGCAGTTACAACGGCGTATCTCCGGATACGCCGTCGTAACTCTGAGTTGCGGGGTCGTATCAATGCGACTGATTCATAGAATCAGTTACGCATAGTTTTTCCCTAAGATCGGAACCGCGTAAGTGTCTTAGGCTGCATATTTACGCTGGCCGCTAGGTGGCGCTTCCGTATATTTACGCGAGGACAATGCAAATTAGGTAGATACGCCGATTCAGAAACGTACGTCCGCCCGGCGAATTTTTTTACATCGTTTACGTTAGGCTTTTTCTGGCGTAAAGTTACCCCTGCTATATGAGGGGTATCCTATGTTAAGTATGGACGTCGTTCCCGCGTCAAATTTTGAAAGCATTGACGATTTGCGGCGTAATTTCGAGCATGCGCACTGGGATTCTTTCACGAACGGCGCATGCGCCGTTCGTAAAAAACATCAAATACGTGGGGTCACACTACATTTACATAAAACACACCCACATCATCCACATTTGAATTAGGCGGGCTTACGCCGGACCACATACGTTATGCCGCTGTAAATTAGGGCGCAAGTTCTTTCTGAATATGGAACTTGCGCCCTAATTTACGGCGGCGTAACGTATCTGATATACGTTATGCCCGCCGAGAGATAGGCAGATCTCTCTGAATCAGGGCCCTGGTGTTTAGGCAGGGTTACTAATGCATTTAGTTTGCCAGGTGGTAATTTTCCTGGCTAATTGTTAGAAAATTGTTTCCCCTCTAATTCTGGAATTGCTGCATCTCTTCTCTTCTGTCACTAGGTGGCACTGTGGCTGGTGACCTTGGAATGACAAGGGGCTTAGCAAGGTCAGAGTATGAATGGGTGGGGTGTCTCAGCCAAATGGCAGGGGTTTCTTTAGTCCCTTGGCCTGCTGGGAGAGCATATTTTTTTGGGTAGAGTCAGGATCTGTGCCACCTGGATGGCTGTCTAGGTGGATGTGTGTTATGTCAGGACTCTGTTCAGGCAAGTCAAGTTGCTCCACTCCAAACTCACTCATCCATGTCTTTATGGACCTTGCTTTGTGCACTGGTGCGCAGTCATGTTGGAACGCGAAGGGACCATCCGCAAACTGTTCCCACAAAGTTGGGAGCAGAAAATTGTCCAAAATGTCTTGGTATGTTGATGCCTTAAGAGTTCCCTTCACTGGAACTAAGGGAGCAAGCACAACCCCTGAAAAACAGCCCCACACCATAATCCCCCGTCCAACAAATGATTTGGACCAGTGCACAAAGCAAAGACATGGATGATCAAGTTTTGGATGGAGGAACTTGACTGGCCTGCACAAAGTCCTGACCTCAACTCAATAGAACACCTTTGGGATGAATTAAAGTGGAGACTGTGAGCCAGGCCTTCTCGTCCACATCAGTGCCTGATCTCACAAATGCGCTTCTGGAAGAATGGCCAAACATTCCCATAGACACACTCCTAAACCTTGTGGACAGCCTTCCCAGAAGAGTTGAAGCTGTTAAAGCGGCAAAGGGTGGGCCAACTCAATATTGAACCCTACGGACTAAGACTGGGGTGTCATTAAAGTTCATGTGTGTGTACAGGCAGGCAACCCAATACTTTTGGTAATATAGTGTATTTAATACTGATTTATATTACAAATAAGCTTTTCTATGAGTTTCTTAGTGAATATAATTAATCAGCATATTATATCCCGCCCCCTTATCGTTTATCAATAGGAGGATATGGAGGATGGAAGGGAGTATCATTTACACTGTTTATACACCCATATGTGTGACTCTATGGTCATGTGGTCTGCACAGGTAAGAAAAAAGAGGAAATTAAGAGCTTAGAAGGGAACTGAAATAAGAACATGCTCAGTAGAGGACACCAGCTAGTCTACACAATCTTAGGCTGCAGTGGGGACACAGAGAAGATGGAAGGAACAGCTAAAGGCAGGATCAACCGGGTATATCTCATTCTACACAAAACAAACGCTTTAGTGGCTGTGTGAGTATGAACACTGTTAAATTGCTTGTAATGGGAGTTTTTCATAGTCTGGGTTTAATGGCACTTTAACCACTTAAGAACCGCCTTCTGCACATATATGTCGGCAGAATGGCACGGCTCGGCACAAGCACGTACCTGTACGTCTTCTAAGTGCCCAGCCGTGGGTCGCCGGCACGCGCCCGCGACCCGGTCCGAAGTCCCGCGATCGGTCCCTGGACCTGAAGAACGAGGAGAGCTGTGTGTAAACACACCTTCCCTGTTCTTCACTGTGGCGCTGTCATTGATCGTGTGCTCCCTGATATAATAGGAAAACACAATCAATGATGTCACACGTCCAGCCCCGCCTCCTACAGTTAGAAACACATATGAGGTCACACTTAACCCCTTCAGCGCCACCTAGTGGTTAACTCCCAAACTGCAATTGTCATTTTCACAGTAAACAATGCATTTTTATAGCATTTTTTGCTGTGAAAATGACAATTGTCCCAAAAATGTGTCAAAATTGTCCGAAGTGTCCGCCATAATGTCGCAGTCACGAAAAAAATCGCTGATCGCCGCCATTAGTAGTAAAAAAAAATATATTAATAAAAATGCAATAAAACTATCCCCTATTTTGTAAACACTATAAATTTTGCGCAAACCAATCGATAAACGCTTATTGTGATTTTTTTTTACAAAAAATAAGTAGAATAAGTATCGGCCTAAACTGAGGAAAACATTTTTTTTATATATATTTTTGGGGGATATTTATTATAGCAAAAAGGAAAAAATATTGCATTTTTTTCAAAATTGTCGCTCTATTTTTGTTTATAGCGCAAAAAATAAAAACCGCAGAGGTGATCAAATACCACCAAAAGAAATCTCTATTTGTGGGAAAAAAGGACGCCAATTTTGTTTAGGAGCCACGTCGCACGACCGCGCAATTGTCAGTTAAAGCGACGCAGTGCTGAATCGCAAAAACTGGCCGGGTCCTTTACCTGAATTTTGGTCCGGGTCTTAAGTGGTTAAGTGCTGCAGCACATGTGTTTTTTTTTTTAATGGGAGGCCATAGTTCCACTTTAGGTGAGTAAGCATAGCCACCCTAGGACATCAAGGCCTGGATTCACAAAGCACTTGCGCCGACGTATCTCGAGATACGCCGCGTAAGTGCAAATATGCGCCGTCGTATCTGTGCGCCGTGCCCACAAAACTAGATACGCCTGAAAATAGGCTTCATCCGACCGACGTAACTTGCCTTCGCCAGGGTAGCGTGGGCGCATATTTACGCTGGACGCATGTGGCGCTCCCATTGATTTTCTATTCAAATATGCAAATGAGGGAGATACAGCGATTCACAAACGTACGTGCGCCCGGCGCAGGCTACGCGCGGTGCAAGTAAGTTGTACATCCGGCCTAAAGTTATTCCCCATAAAGGAGGTGTAACTCAGCACCAGATGTGCACAGGTCAGCTAGACAGCAGCTGCAGCATCACCGTAACGGACGAGCTGAGCAACCACACTTGCAGGACAACACATCTGTATGCCAACATGCCAGGCAGGGCCACCATCAGGAATTATGGGGCCCCTTACACAGCTTTAAGCTGCCGCAAATTGAGAAGAATTGAGAAAGAAGAAATAAAAAAAATATATATAAAAAAAGGGGGGTAGCCATCCGGGACCTCTGGGCCCTTTTATAAAACTATATATATATATATATATATATATATATATATATATATATATATATATATATATATATATATATAAAAAAGAACTAAAAAGAAAAAAAAAAAGGGGGCTTGCCATCTTTTTTCTTTTTTTAAAGGGGGTTGCCATCCGGGCCTCTTACAGGTGTACTGCCTGTACCCCCCTGATGGCGGCCCTGATGCCATCCTGGAATTAGCCACAGCCCTGCATGATGAAATCACCAGACAGACAGAACGCTCACATGCAGTGCAGCCACTAGTCAAGGTACTGGCAACACTGCATTTCCTCGCCAGTGGATCTTTCCAACGTACAAGTGGAGTTGTGCCTGGGATGTCACAATGCAGATGCCTGCATAAGTCTGGGGGGACCCTGTTGTATTCCCCAAACTTTGTGTGCCAGATCATCGGTGCATGTTGCGTGCTGCACAACTACGCCATGAGAAAGGGCCTGGAGTTTGACATATGTGATGACCTGACCCCCGAACCACACAGTCCCCCCCTGCCCGAGGCTACCCCGTCTGCTGAAGGAACAGCAGTCAGGAGTTGCCTCGTGGAACGTATGTTTGCACGTTAAACACACACATTCATCATGGCACACGGACAATGCACGCATGCACACCACTGTGGTCCCTAGCTCACACACACCACATCCACCTCACATTGGTTTAGCCCAAGTCCACCGTGCAGGACTTGGGAGCAGCAACGCCTTGCCAAGGCCCCAATGATGTTGCTGTTCATTCATACCACATTCACACGGTCGTGGGGATAACCTCTCCCTGACGAGCCAAGGTGACACACCTTGCTGGCAGGAATGTCACCCACACATACACGCACTCACACACTAGTCACACTGTAGCAGCGCCGGGCAAACCCTGCCCCTGCAAACGGGTGTCCGGGCACCACTTCTGCACTCCTCACCGTGTGCAGTAAAAAAAAAAAAAAAATAGGGATCATGCCCTTACCGGAGGACGGCACATACCTCTGTGCACGAACAAAACAAAAATAATAAAGCTCATAATCTGAGCACAAAAAAAAAAAGAAAGCAGTCATTTGCCCTCTTATGGGCCAGGCCTGGTGCCACGGGTACGGCTCCTCAATTGTCTGGGGGGAGCCTCGGGTGGGGGGGGTGGGTGGGGCATCAGGAGGAGGTTCATCCCCTGGTCTGTCACTCCTGGCAGATGTTGGCTGCATGCCCTCCAACGCAACGGCAATGCGGGTGAAGACAGAGTTCGTAGCCGCCTGCATTCGCAGCTGGCGGGTGGTGGTCTGCCGCTGGTGGCGCCTATTCTGCCTTCCCTCTGCCTCGATGACAGCAGTGTTGGCCTGTACAGCCACTCCCAGGCTCTTCACCTCTGCCACGAGGCCTGCTGCTGTGGCCTGCAGCTCCCCAATTGCCCGGGTATGACGCTCCAGGCTGGCCTGCACATTCGAGCCCTGGTCACCAGATGGTGAGGGACCCCCTGCCACCATGTGGTGACGCATGGCCTCCAGGGTCTGGGCTTGGTCACTCATGCATGTCACCATGGCAGCGCAGTTTGCGCTCACATCCTGCAGGCAGTCAGAGATCGAGCTGGTCTGCTCAGCCTGCTGTGTGAGGCACTGCTGCATAGCGGCTGCGGTGCCCTGCACAGCCACTATGCAATCAGCCTGGGTCTTGGCTGAGGAGGCCAGGCTGTCTGCCACACGGTGCAGGTCACAGGCTAGAGCACCCAAGGTGGAAGCCTCCTCAAAATAGAGGCATTCCTCAAGATCCACCGGCTCCTCCTCTACTATCCCTAGAGGTCCGGGATTCATGACCAAGGGCATTGACATCCAGGGTGATCGTCTCCAGGATCTCTTGCTTCCTGGCCCTGCTGGTCCTGGCACTCTGTGCCCCATGGAGGAACACATCAAATTTAGAGATGGCTGATGTGAGGATAGCCCTCTCATCTGCTGAGAATTTTATTTTTCTCCTGTCCCTCTCAGTCTCAACATCAGACATGGCTCCACGCAAAAGTACTCTGCTCCAGGGGGAAGAGAAGAAAGCTGGTGTACTTTTGCACCGGACGGGCGTATGGCTGGGCGTATCTATGCGCTCAGCCGGCGTATCTAAGGAAGTTGCGCCGTCGTAGTTGTGAGCATGCGCATAGGGGTGCTGACCATACGTCCACGTTACAGCGAATGCGCCGTTCATGATACGCCGGGCGTAAAACACTGCACCACGCTCGGACCATCATTTGCATGGGGTCACACCCACTTCCACCTACGCCGGCTTACGCCTACGAAATATAAGCCAAGCTGGTGCAACGTTGGGAGCATTGGCTTGCTGAATTCCATGCTTGCCACTCTACGCTGCGCCGGCGTAGCGTAAAGGAGATACGCTACGGCGGCATAAATATGCGCCAGTGTCTGTGAATCCGGGCCCAAGTGTATAACAGGTGCAAATAAAGAGAGAAAAAGCTTCATGAAAGGGGGTGAGTTCACCACTTCTAAGGACTGGTAAACTGCAATATATTAACCACTTCCAGTCTGGGGCAATTCAGATATTTCTCTCATAAACGTAAATATCAGCATTTTTTGCTAGAAAATTACTTAGAACATTATATATTTTTAAAGCAGAGATTCTGGAGAATGAGATGTCTGTTGTAAATTTTTATGGTACCCAATATTTGAATAGAGGTTTATCAAATGCAAATGTTCAGGAAAAAAATACACTTCAACAAGTTTAAGTGAACACAAACAAAATATAAAACATGATTTAACGCCACGTAAACAGATACCAAACATGTTGGGCCAGATCCACATAGAAATGGATAGGCGCAGCGTTCTTTCAAATCCTCAAAGATTTTGCGTCGTAAGTTACGGCGGCGTAGTGTATTTCTGGCGGCGGAATTCAAATCGGCGATTAGGGGGCGTGATTCATTTAAATGAAGCGTGTCCCCGCGCAGGATGAATTGCGCATGCTCCATTTAGAAATTTCCCGCCGTGCATTGCGCGAAATGACGTCGCAACAACGTAATTTTTTAAACTTAGACGTGACTTACGTCCATCCCGATTCACGGACGACTTACGCAAAAAAAAAAAAAAAATCAAATTTCGAAGTGGGTACTTAAAGTGGAGGTTCACCCTCAAAACAATTTCTGACATCACACGGAGCCGCGCCATCCTACCGACAGAATGCCAGTGTTTTTTTTTTTGCTCAGCACATACCTCTTAAACACGATTTTGACCTTACGGCAATCCTGCGGGAGTGGGCGTTCCCAAGCACTGCCTGTGATTGACAGGCTTCCGAACGGCGCATACTGCACGTCACAGGTTGCCGAAAAAACCCGAACGTCGGTGCGGCTCTATACGGCGCCTGCGCACCGACGTTCGGGTTCTGTCGGCCATCTGTGACGCGCAGTATGCGCCGTTCGGAAGCCTGTCAATCACAGGCAGTGCTTGGGAACGCCCACTCCCGCGGGATTGCCGTGAGGTCAAAATCGTGATTAAGAGGTATGTGCTGAGAAAAAAAAAAAAAACACTGGCATTCTGTCGGTAGGATGGCGCGGCTCCGTGTGATGTCAGAAATTTTTTTAAAGGGTGAACCTCCACTTTAACATGGCAAATCTAACTATACGCCGCAAAATACCAGCTTTAACTATACGCCGGAAAAAGCCGACTAGAGACGACGTAAGAGAATGCGACGGCCGCGCGTACGTTTGTGGATCGTCGGAAATATCTAATTTGCATACCCGACGCGGAAAACAACGCAAACTCCACCCAGCGGATGCCGAAGTATTGCATCTACGATCCGAAGGCGTACAAAGCCGTATGCCTGTCGGATCAAACCCAGATGCCGTCGTATCTTGGTTTTTTTTTTTTTTTACAAATTCTTTATTTTACCATTTTTCATCATTTCACATACACATTGCCTCTAACAAAGGTTTGTATCTTATCTTACAGCACAAATCCACTTAATTCTTAACATCGGGCAATTTTTCCATTCTTTGATCAAGTCCATCTCTTTATCCTATACACCTTTTTCTTTATTAATCCTCGAAACTAAAATGCTAATGGACCTTAGCTTTCATCCTTTACATCACCCGCATCTTTGACGTGAACTCTCCCCGTTAGAGACCTTGATACCCCTTATTTTCCCTAATAAATTCCTTCCCCTCCTCTCCCTCCCCCCCCACATTCGAGCCTGTTGTTCAAAACCGCCACATTTTCAAATGAAAAAAAGAAAGAAGAAAAAGAAGAAAAAGAAGAGAAAAAAAAAAAATACAAAGGACTCCAAGCTCCTCCCTCTCCCCTCCTCCTACTCCTCCCTTCCCCTATAGCTGACATAGGGTGCCCATATCTCCCTAATCCCCTCCTCTTGTTCCCTCAAAGCTGCCGTGAGATTCTCCATGTGTTGCATTTCTGTAATTTTTGCCAACCATTGTGGTCTGCTTGGGGGGCAGGTACTCTTCCAAAGAGCTGGAACACATGCTCTAGCTGTGACCAATAGATGCCTTACTAGGGATTTCTTATATTTTTCTATTGATATCGGAATGTCTAGCAACAGGTACGTCGCCGGGTCCTCTCCTAAAGACATCTCAGTTATTTCTTCTATAACTTCGGATACCATTTTCCAAAAATCTTTCACTCCCTCACAGTTCCAAAAAATATGTAACAGAGTTCCCTCTTCTTTTTGACAGCGCCAGCAAAGATTTGTCACTTGTGGGAAGATCTGGTTCAGAACTTCCGGCGTCCTATACCACCTGCTCAGGATTTTATACCCTCCCTCCTGAAATTTAGATGCCAGTGATGCCCTATGATTAAATTGAAATAGTTTGTCGTATCTTGGTTTGAGGATTCAAACTAAAGATACGACGCGGGAAATTTTAAAGTACGCCGGCGTATCAGTAGATACACCGGCGTACTCTCTCTCTGGATCTGGCCCGTTATGTTTTAAAATGGTGTACGCCCATGCAACATTGTCAAACTATCGTACCTAAAATTCTCCATAGGCAAGGCTTTAAAAGCCTTTGGAGGTTACCAGTTTAAAGATACACAGGAGGTCTGGTGCTAGAATTATTGCTCTCATTCTAATGTTCACAGCAATACCTCACATGTGTGGTGCCATCACTATTAACATATCCGTGCATTTGTGTGTGTACATGGAGGGAAAGAGGAGCTTTTTTAAAATTGTTATGTTATGATTACCGTATATACTCGAGTATAAGCCGACCCAAGTATAAGCTGAGGTACCTAATTTTACCACAAAAAAATGGGAAAACGTATTGACTCGAGTATAAGCCGAGGGTGAGAATGCAGAAGCCACTGTAAGAGGAAAAGAGGGTCAACAGTCCATTTTCACGCCTCACTATGCCCATTGCAACCTCACTGTGCCAACCTCACTGTGCCCATTGCAACCTCACTGTGCCAATTGTCACTGTGCCCATCCTCACGGTGCCAATTTCTCAGCAGACAGAGTTCCGCCTATCACGGAAGGGACAAGCATGATCGCATGAGCCTTGACATGTCCTCTTTATGGAGAGATCGGGGGTCTATTAGACCCCAGATCTCTCCTCTGGTTTGCAAATCATCTGATCAAACTGAGACTGGTTTGATCAGATGCTTTCACAAGCTGGTAATGAGTTGTTTACATCAAAGCAAAACTAAGTGAAGAAATCCTCATCGCTTCTGGTTTCTGACACAGTGGGTTGAACAACATCAGTTCCTCTCAGGGCCGATCCTAGGCAGGGTGCACGGGGTGCTCCGCACCCAGGCGCCGCAGAGGTGGGGGCGCCAAAGCTCCAAAGCTTGCTCTCTCCGCTGGCAACTGACAAGAGCGCATACTCGGAATCCGGGCTGGGCACCACAGCGGAGCCTAGTACCGGAACACTTTCGGGTACTAGGCTCCACTAATTAATTCTGTCCGGTACGCGGACACCTGCTGTGGGGGGGGGGCTCCGATGGGGGACACCTGCTGGGGGAACTCTGATGGGGGACACCTGCTGGGGGGGACTCGGATGGGGGACACTAATGAAGACTTCTTAGGGGAGCACCTCTGTGTTTGTAGCCTAAAGGTTCGTACACACGGTGGGACATCCAACAAAATTTCCCTTGGATTTTTGACTTAATTGATTTGTCCGATCACACCCATAGCATACACACACTCGGACTTTTTCGGCAACCAACACGAACGTAGTGACATTTTAACGTACTGCCACGCGATTCAAAGAGGAAGTTCAATTTTCGTACGTCACGCGTTGCGTTCCATCAGCTACTATAGAGTTAGTTGACGTTTCGTGTGAGTGCTTTCCCGATTTCCATTTTCGTGCCTTTTTGGTCGTTACTTTGCGTGCGTTCGCTCGATAACAAAATGTTGCGGAATCCAACGAGAGAACGGGCTGTTTATGGGCTTGGAGTTCTGGCTATTGCTCAAGCCCGGACCAGGACCAGGAAGAGGAGGACTGTTTGGACCAAAAATTGGTTGCTTCAGTGGGACCAATTTTCCCATACGTCATTGCTCAGGGAGCTGCAAGAAAACAATCCGAATGATTTTCGGAACTATCTTCAGATGTCAGATGCCTGCTTCCAGCGTCTTCTAAACTTGCTGTCCCCATATATTAGCAAGAAGGACACCTGTATGAGGCCTGCTATTCCTGCAGAGCAACGGCTCATAGCCACTTTGCGTTATTTGGCCACAGGAAGAAGTCTCCAGGACATCAAGTTCACCACTGGGATCTCTCCCCAGGCTCTGGGACACATAATTCCGGACACTTGCTGTGCCATTATTCAAGTCCTGCAGAAGGATTATATTCGGGTAAGTTATTTTCTTTGTTTTCACATTTGATACACTTCATGATTTCTCTAACAAAAATTATTTGTACTTAGTATTTTTTGTATATATTATGTTATTGTCTACCCTCTGGTGTGTCAATCACAAAAACCCAAGTCGGTTACAACCTGATCCTTCATTGGTTCACCATATTGGTCCCATGGAAAAGGAGAGAGTTCTTAACACTTGCCAAACTTTAAGCATTCAACATTATCTCCCCAAAATGTATTTTATCTGCCACCAGAGGGAGTCAGGAAGCATATTATTAGCTCTGCTTGTTAATTTTTATTCAACAAATGTTTGGATATATTTTAGTGTTCTCTTGCCCCTATAATGTATGTGTTAAAATTGCTGCTAATATTTTGTGCTCAAGTATTAACTAATTTTTCTTTGCTTGACTCCACAGTTTCCTTCAAACCCTGAGGAATGGCAGGATGTTGCGGCCCAGTTTGCCAATCAGTAGAATTTTCCCAATTGTGGGGGTGCCATTGATGGCAAACATGTCCGAATTGTTCCTCCTCCGGCCTCAGGCTCTTATTTTTATAATTATAAGGGCTTTAACAGCATAGTTCTGCTTGCTATTGTTTCTGCCAATTATGAGTTTTTATATGTTGATGTCGGTATGAATGGTCGTCATTCTGATGGAGGTGTCATGGCTCATACCGAATTCTATCAGCGTCTTACGTCTGGCACCTTACATTTGCCACCTGCGCAGGACAACGTGGAGGGCCTCAACTTTGTTTTTGTGGCAGATGAGGCGTTTGCTCTTGGGGAACATCTTTTGAAGCCCTTTCCAATGAGGAACCTCACCCCTGAGCAACGGATCTATAACTATAGACTCGTGCCAGAAGGGTGGTTGAAAACGCCTTTGTCATTTTGTCCTGTCGTTTTCGGCTTTTTCTGACTGCCATTCACTTGGCGGAATACAAAATTAATCATGTGGTGTTGTGCTGCTGCTAACTACATTGGTTCCGGCCATACTGATGACCCCTCAGATGGACGGCCAGCTGAAGACGCAGTGATGCCAGCCCTGCAACTAACTAGACCTGCTGTCTCCTCCCAGAATGCCCGTCTGGTGCGGGAGCAATATATGGACTATTTTGTGGGTAGAGGGGCAGTGCCTTGGCAGCAAGATCTCCTGTAGTTTTTTGTGAAGCTTTCTGATGTTCCTTTTGAAAACCCAAATTTCAATTTCAAGATGCTGTTATCTGTGTTTATTACTATTATTTTACTGATTTCTGAAATGTTGCTGTGATTAGCCTAAAATATTTTGAACCAAGCAAATGTTGAATTAGCCTTTCTAAATTTTGAAACAGCTATGTGTAGTATTATTATGCCTTTTGGTTCTGCTACACCCCTTTTCCACTAATACACTATCACTTTCCCAAGACAAATATGCAAATATACTGGTAGTAGTGATCAGATAAATAAGAAGCCACAATTTTTTTGAAAAAATATAATTGTTCAATCCTGCACAATCCAATGTCACTTTTTGGCAGTTTACAAAATACAAAAACATTGGTAGTTCAGGAATAACACAATTGTGTATTTTTTTTTTTAAATGCTAAACATGCATCTTTTAAAACCCAGCCCTAGATATTGCCAAGTGTTTTGAGAAGAAATGTTAACATTTTCTGCTGTTTTCACGCACCAAACTCAAATTTACTAATGTAAATGTCTGTCCAGATGCACTTTTGTTCATTCTGTGTTGCATTTTTGGGTGGGGCAAAAAGGCATGCACAGTGGTCTCCATGCGCTCCGTGGGTTCTGGTTGGCTGTAGCTCACAACATGTAGTCATCCTTATCACCGGAAACGGACTACCATGTTGTGAGCTAGAGCCGACCGGAACCATAATGGAGTGCATGTCAAACACTGTGCCTGAATCTTTGTCGCATACAAAAATGCACACCAAAATGAATGGAACTGCGTCTGATGTGAACTGACCCTTAGCACAGTCTTTCACAACTCTCCTTCTCCTGGTGCAATCCCAGGGTCATAATGACAAGTTGTTCCACTTTTGTCCTCGATACATTGTGCATTTTTGGATGTGCATTTTTGTATGATTTTAAGGTCTAGCCCTTAAAAAAGAACAAAATGACATTTGTAGGCACCAGGAGAAGAGTGGATCAACACTGAGCTGAGACCCCGAAATCACACATAAAGATTGTCATTTTGTGGTAGTGACCAACCAATTAAAGTATTGTATTGGCGAAAAAAAAGTCACATGGTCAAAAATGTGCGTAGTGCAAAGAGAAGTAGTGCAAATTCTTGGAATTTTCACAAACTGAGCATGTGCACACAAGGCTAATTGCAAATATTTCCAGGATAAAACAATGAACACGATGGGAACATTTAAAACTAGAAATGTACGATAGAAAACAACTAAAATTTGGCTAACAGGTCGTAATAATCCCTGATTCTTCTCTGAACACCAGTGGTAGCCTCCTTGAGATTTTCCAGCTCTGTCATTGCCTGCAGCATATAAGCACTGATCCGACCAATAGTGCATCCTGGTAGTTGGTGGCCTTGGAAGAAGATAAAAAATTTAAATGGGTTTGATGGTCAAGTGACTGAGGCAATCCAAAAAAAAACACAAAAATAATCTGGTCTATTTTCATGAAATACTTACCTATACCTAGACACTCAATTAGTCCTAACAACCTTTTTGCTCTTCATAATACACCTACACTACTAGGGAATGTACACACTACAGATAATACTCTGTAAATCTTGGGCCAGGTGCATATCCATGTGTCTTTACATGCATCTACCTAAACACCACTGCCACCTCTCCCTTCTACATGCTCAAATGTTGAATACACTAAATAATTTGCTACTGTGGTGTAGGCGTGTGTGGTGTGGACATCGAAACAAGAAACAGGTGTTGATTTTGCAAGGCACATGTTCAAAAAACTTACTGGGGCAAACAACAACCTCCGAAGGCTCATCTTGCATTTCTAGCACTCCTTCACCCTCAGCATATCTGGTGTCTGGGGATGTGCTGTCGACTGGTGGCTCTTTGCTGGGTCCGGCGCTATCCTCCAAATCCTGCAAAGGTTGGTGCTGAGCACACTCACGATCCTCTAAAATGAAATAATAAATCATCTATGAATCCTTGCCAAAATTACATTATATTAACATAATCACATGTGCTGCTTTTAAAGTACAACAACCTTGCCCTGGTGAACCAGTTTGCTCCACACTAGTGCACTACACTTTGCATTATTAAAATAAACGCAATGCTAGGGAACAGGACTATGATGTCATTTAAAATGTATGAATACATGTCTATATATAGGCCACATTAAACAACTCAGGCAGATGACACCCATCACTCTTGTTTGCTATGGCAATATGGGATATATGCTGTGAAATCTAGCAGGCGTGACTCTGTGTGACTCTGATCCCCAGGGCCTCTCCTATTCCCATGTCTACCCTGCAAAGGTGTCATTATTGGTCAGTGATGAGCCACGCATCTTACATAAAGTGTAATGTACCCATTAAGTTCCGCCCTGAGCCCATGGCCTTTCTCCTACCTATAAACACCCCTGTCACTGGCAAAAGCACATTAGTATTATTATTAACTTACGTTTTGTGGCAGATTTTGGGCCTGTTATCTCCCCTGTTCTCTCCCCTGTTGGAGCCCGGCCAAGGGAAGCCTCCCTTTGTCCCCTGTGGTGTTTGTCTCTGTGCCTTTGTCCTGTGGAAAACATTAGAATACAGTATATGAAGTCTTTGACAAAAGTAGCCAAGACAGAAGAACAACTTTACAATTATAATGAACTGCATGAAAACTGGCATTAACTTCTTCTGTAGGCCACACCCTAAAAAAACAGCATTACATTTCATCCATCTATAATGTACAGACAAATAATTATCGAAATTACATGTACTTACTTCTTTTGATAATGGAGCGGTGAATGGAGTCAAAATTGTCTTGCTCTCTGTGCTTCAAATCTGACCATCGTTTGCGGATTTGGTCTTTCGTTCGGTGGACCCCATAATCTCCTTCCAACACCGCGAGGACCTTCTCCAGAACCCAGTCTTTATGGCTGTTGGGCCTATCATAGTTTTCGAGTTTACAATCGTAATCGTACTTCTCAAAGATGCGCACCATCTCCACCATCTCCCCCTTGCTCATGGGGGTGGCCTTGTGCTTTCTATAAACGCCTCCACTGCGGGGCCTGTTCGTTTTCGTGGGTTCCGCCATCACGTTCTCCCTCACACATCCCAGAATGTCGCATGCAGAAAAAAGAATGTGGTCCCGCCCCAGCGTCATGACGCACGTAGAGCGGAGCTTCACGCATGCGCAGGCTATATAAATCAAGAACGAGCGCTCGATGTCACGGACGCATGCACGAAGCCAGCGGAACGACTCTACGTGCAGCCGAAGGTATACGCGGAACGAAGGTAGGTGAATACTTTGTGACACTAGTGGTTACTGCATGATTTAGCTTAAAGAACAGGGATATGCAATTAGCGAATCTCCAGATGTTGCCAAACTACAAATCCCATCATGCTTCTGCCTCTGGGTGTCATGCTTGTGGCTGTCAAAGCCTTGCTATGCCTCATGGGATTTGTAGTTCAGCAACAGCTGGAGGTCCACTAATTGCATATACCCGTTATAGAACCAAACAGAGATTGTATAAGCAGGTTAGGAAGTTAAAGCAAGCACTTATTGGTTGTATTGTATCCTTTATTGCAGATATCTCCTAAAAAACATGCCGAAAGCAAAGGGTGGAAAGCTTAATTCAAAAGCTTTCATCACAGCTTTTATTGAGCTCTATAGATCTCACACCTGTCTGTGGCAGGTCACCAATAAAGACTACTCAAATAAAAATAAAAGGCAGGCAGCAATTGATGAACTGGTGGCAGAAGCAAAGACTATGTACCCCAGGGCCAACGAGACACAAATCAAAGCCAAAATTGGGAGCCTGAGGAGCACTTTTCTGAGGGAGCTCAAGAAGATTGAGGGTTCCAAAAGATCGGGAGCTGCAGCAGATGATGTGTATGTGCCCAAGCTATGGTACTTCAGCAGCCTGATGTTTTTAAAGGACCAAACTGAGCCACGCCAACATCTTTCCACACTTCGATCCGCATCAGCAGAGGCCACAGATACTGAGGCTAAACCAACTCAGGATGAGGAGGAGGAGGAGCAGGAGGAGGAGCTCAGCTTGACACAGGTATAGTATTATTGAAAATATGCACATTCAAATATACTATGATGTTAATGTGTTGTTATGATGGCAAGAAAAAAGAAATTATGCTCCTTTTTCAGACACAGGACGTTGTCAGCCAAGAAGAGGCTGGGCCCAGCAGACAGTCCACACAATGTAGAATCCCTACACTGAACCCTCCAAGAAAAAGGGCAAAAAGAGGCAACACCTAGATGATGCAACAGCCGAATTTCTGAGTAGGGCCACATCGGTCATCACCACAGCACCCGATAGTGCAGAAGGGTTTGGCTGTTTTATAGCCAATAAATTAAGGGAAATTGATGCCGATCAAAGGGAGCTATGTGAGGGGATCATGGTACAGCTCCTTAGCAAGGCCAGGAAACAGGAGCTAACCCCTAATTCACATGTCTGTGATTTAGATCATGCACCTCCAGCCAATCTACCAACCACAGACAGCCTACCAACCCCAGACAAGCTTCCAAGCCCACCCAGCCTACCCACACCAGCCAACCTACCCACACCAGCCAGCCTACCCACACTAGCCAACCTACCCACCCCAGCAAGCCCACCCACCCCAGCAAGCCAACCCACCCCAGCAGCATGGGGGTCAGTGGCCAACTCAGAGCCCAGATTTTAGGGGATACTAATTTTTACACCAATAATATGATTTGGAACATATTTTTTTAAGTATTTTAATTTGAGTGTGTAATTTTTGGTTTGGCTTTCTAAAAATGCCAGATTAATGGCAGAAAATATTTTATTTTAAGATATTATTGGTTTTTGTATTGTGTTGGGAGTTCCAAAAAAAAAAGGCCTCAGCTGATGGGGATTGAAGTGTGGAGAGTGTTGGTCGTGGTTCAGTTTGGTTTTTAAAATTATCAGCCTGTTGAAGTACCACAGCCTGGGCACAGATATGTCTGCTGCTGCTGCTCCCCATCTTTTGGAGACCACAATCTTCTTGGGCTCCTTATATTTAGGTTCATGCTCAGGTCCCCAAGTTTGGAGATTAGAACATAATTTATGTATGCCCTGGGGTACAGAGGCTTTGCCAAGTCAACCAGTTCTTCAATTGCTGCCTTCCTGTTGTTTTGTATCTGTCATTCTTTTTTCCATTTTTTGAAAAATAAAAGGATGATGTTAAAAACTCTTGAATTATGTGTGAAAAGTCAAATGTCAGTCTGTGAGTATGCAATCAAAGGGACACAAATAGAGTAGTTATTACTTTGCCCAGCATAAAGAATTGTGGATAATGGTGTTTTTAGAATTTGACAGAAAAGAATCGATAAATTTGCTGGATTCATATCAAGAAAATACACTAATCCAAAGTAAATACATTTGGTTTTAATCCGTCCGTATCACCAGCAAAGCAGATGTACATATTATGACATTATAAAGAAAAAGAGAATATGCGCTGCTTTTTGAGATTTCGAAACTTGCCGCGTGACGAATGAGCATTTTCTAATACGAACGCTAGTTTTAATAGACAGATGGCTTCCGGGTGCTCTTTACTTCGGGGCATGTGCATTTTGACTTTTTCGGAAAGTCCGATTGATTTCTGTACACACGGTCGCACTTTGCACCATCGGACTTTTCTGAACATAAAGTTGGTCCGTTCACAGACCCAACTTTTTGTCCGATGGAAGCCAAAAAAGTTGGTCCGATGGAACGTACACACGGTCGGACAAATACGAAAAGTGTCCGATTTTGAAGTTGGTTGGCCAAAAGTCCGACCGTGTGTACGGGGCTTTAGAAACATTTGTAAAGGGAAGGAGTTAGTAAGATGACCACGCCCATGTGGGGGCACCAGAAATATTTCTGCACCCAGGCGTCTGTGACCCTAGGATCGGCCCTGGTTCCTCTCACTGTGTATAGGGAAGTCGGTCACATTGGTACTGGGACTCCCTTCCACCACCACCTGTAAAAGTAATCCAATGGTTCCATAGCCACTCAGACTACTTTTTCTTTTTATGGACTTTTTATGGATGTTTTGTCTTCCCTTGTTCCTCCTTTCCACCCCCATCAACAGGTTAAAGAAACCCAACTAGTCTTAAAAATGCTCCCTCCCCCCTTCTATCAGCTATACTGACTAACCTGTGTAAGAAAGATGTGTATACTTACCTACTTTCAGCCTACTGAGGTCTGGTCACATGATCTCCCCTGTGTCAGCCAGTTGCAGCTGCAGGGGAGAGGAGAGAACACTCAACAACGTCTGGAATGCCTAGGAGCAGTGACATCACCCACAGGCATCCATGGGAGCCAGATCACGTGACTAGACCGGAGATGGCTGAAAATAGGTAAGTATATAGGCCCAGATTCACATACATCGGCACATATTTATGCCGGCGTAGCGTATGGAATATACGCTACGCCAACGCAGCGCAGAGAGGCAAGCACAGTATTCACAAAGTACTTGCTCCCACTCGCTCTCAAATCTACGCTGGGTTTCCTCTGCGTATTCCGGCGTAGGTGGAAGTGGGAGTGAGCCATGCTAATGAGGCGTGACCCCATGCAAATGATGAACCAAGCGCCATAGAAGTACTTAAAACAAACGGCGCATGCGCCGTCCCGTGGCCGCATCCCAGTGCGCATGCTCAGAATCACGTGGAAACAACTGCCTAAGATACGTCAAATCACTGCCTACGACGTGAACGTAACCTACACCTAGCCATATTCACGTACAACGTAAACGACGTAAAATACGACGGCTGTGTTCCCTGGTCCATACCTTTGCATGGGTTGCGCCTCATATATGGGGAATAATTTTACTCCGGACGTACGACTTACGCAAACCGCGTATATTATGCCCCGGCGCAAGTACGTTCGTAAATCGGCGTATCTCCCTCATTTGCATATGTGCATCGAAAATCAATGGGAGCGGCAAATGCGCCCAGCGTAAATATACGCCCACAATACGACGGCGTAGGCAAGTTACGTCGGTTGTAGGAAGCCTATTTTTAGGCGTATCTCAGATTGTGGGCACGGCGCACAGATACAACGGCGCATAGTTACACTTACGCGGCGTATCTCGAGATACGTTGGCGTAAGTGCTTTGTGAATCCGGGCCATACAATATATCTTTCTAGCACAAGTTAGTCAGCATAGATGTTGGGGGGGTTGCAACATTTTTAAGACTAGCTAGGTTTAGCCTGGAATTTTACTTTTATTTTGGATTTATTCATTATGTTAATTTTTTTTAAAGAGAAATGGAATGAGCTGAGTGGACAATATCTGAAAGAGCAAATGGAACAAAATGAATTTCTGATTAAGTTATAATTTGGATATTCTGATGGATCCACCGTCTTATTTCACTTTTATACCTTACTGTATGTTTTTTATGTAGCGCTCACCCCCGAAGGAGCCGCTGGTTATAGATTGAGATGGCGTGTTACCTCTGTGAGCGTCTAGGGGTAGATGATGAGAGCAGCAATAATAGAATGTCCAAACAGCAGGTGTATTTTCTTGTGCTTTTATTTTACCCAACACCGTAAACAGTAAAACTTGAGGTAGACAACAGAGATGTAAGAGGAGGAGAAATAGCAGATTCAGGCTCAACAGTACGGAAGCAGTCCTGCTTCCAACTAGTGTTGAGCGGAATACGCCATATTCGATTTTGCTATATATCACGAATATATAGACGAATATTCGCGAAATATTCGTTAAAATCGAATATTCGTGATATTTTATCAAAAAAAAAAATTTGCGAAATTTCGCTAATGCGAATGCGAAATTGATTGCGAAATTCTCGTCCGCGCATGCGCGCTAAGAACACACGAGAACTACAACTCCCAGCATGCCTGGACAGCTTGCTGATGTGTGGGGGGGGGGTAAACTTTATTGGGGGGGGGAAATGTGAGAAAGGAGTGTTTTTTGTTTTTTTAGCAAGACAGGCACGCAGACAAAGACTCTCTCTAGCCACCATGTGAATCTGCACTGAAATACTGCTGAGAGTGGTCGTGCAGGCAGGTTCCTATTGGTTGCTATGGAGGTTGCTAACCTCTGACAACTGTGGTAGGAGAACTCTGATTGGCTCTGATGCAAAAGAAGGGCGGAGAAAGTATTCGCGAATATTGCGAATACGAATATTCGCGAAAGCGAATATTCGTCAACATAAAAGGATCGCCTCAGCTACTCGGCCCAGGGTCTCTAATCATACCAGCAATGCTTTTAGACATCGATGGAGAATAGATCACTAGGATGTGATCTGTTTTAAAAATAAATTAGAAAAAATACGAATATTCGTAATAGCGAATTTTGACCGCGATATTCGAGTTATTCGCGAATACTCGAATATGCAATATTCGTAACGAATATTAGCAATACGAATATTCGTGAGCAACACTACTTCCAACGACACTTTACATTCGTCGCCACTCCAGCCGAGTGGGTATAGTGTACCTGGACAGGCCTCTCACACCGACCTGGCAGCAAGGGTATCACTCAGAACCTTGCGGGAAAACAAGTCTCTGCCACAGACCCTTCCCCAGAACATGGATCATGTAAGAAAATCCTCTTCAGTAGTATTTGTGCCTGAATCTCCCTCAGGTAGTTCTCAATTTGGTCACTGACTGACGGGTTGCTGACATCCGAACTTTCAGTGTCCGGTTATCTTGATCCCCGATGGATTGTCGAGGCCCTATTGGTTTGCCTGCCTCTCTTGGCTCTCCTCAGGCTGACTCCCCACCAAACAGCTATCTCGCTTGGGATCTTTCTTCAGAATTTGGGGACCCAGTCGATCACTGGGACCCCCGCCACAGCTTCAGATGTTCCGGGCCAACATGGTCCCGGAACCAGAAACACCGCGTGGCACGCGCACCCCGGCCTGGTAGGTCATCTCGCCAGGGAGCCGTGATGTGTGGTCACCCTGAAGGTGGGCGCCTCACCAGGAACAAGAACCCCGCCTAATGGTGTCTGCTTCAGAAGTACCCTCCCCCAGCATGCCCCGCGAGGGAAACTCCCTTCCCATTGGCTGCTGGCAAGAGGCACCCTAGCCTGGACTCCACTGGTGCCACCTGTTGCTCCGGGGTGGTATAGCACCCTGGAAACAACAGAATGGACCCACAGTACAGCCCAGCTAAAGCAGAGGCACAATCAAATGGATGAGAGCTAACTAACTCTCTCATCCCCCTTTAAATTTAGAATAGCACCTGTACAGAAAGTACACAGGTGCTACATTTATATTAATGAAAAATGTTAATGCAACATAAAAATTAATGTTTCCAAAAGATCCAATGGAACAAAATAAATTTTGGATTAAGTGTCAGTACTTTATTTCAGATGCTTCAGACATTAACCAAGGCCCAAACTATCGCTAAATGTCATCCAAATTAAACAAATGAATACATATTAATTTTGTTGTTTCATTATAATTCATTTCAGATTAGTTGAAATGTGTTACTATTGTAATTTGGAGATTCAAATACATCCAAATCTCAGAATAATGAACATTCCTTCTAAATTTCGATTCATAACAAAATGGATCACTCATGTCTAGGGAAAAACCACACATGCGCAGATGTTGCTGCAGGGCTCTGTCGGGACCTGAAACCCTGTGGAACATCTCACATTGGAGAGAAATGTTAAAGTTAAATGTCTTAAAACAATAAAATAAAATCAATATCCAAATGTGAGAGATGGAGGCGAAAGGAGGCAAAGCAAAATTATTGTTTTTTTTAGAGGAAAGGTCTGATTTATGTAGGCTTTTTTTGCATGCAGACCACCTTGGGTAATGCCCTCATAAGATCTTAAGCCTCCATGAAGTTCACTGAATAAAAGGGGTGGGATAGTCAGACTGAGGGTTGGCTTGGGGGTAACTGATGGGCTGCTAAAATGAGACAGAGTTTGGTTTTAATCTTTTGACTTCTATAGCCAGACTTACACTTAATGCTGATGGCAGGTCTTTTCACATTCGTGATAAGTTGCTACTTACCATTTGGTCAGCATCGCCGTTGATATCAAAATGAACAAACCCTGGATATAAAAAGCATACGTTAAAGTGCTCATTATTATATTCATAGTAAAAATTACTGCAAGCATATGTGACATGCAGTCAAGACATCTTGGCTGGATAGAAAAATGGCAGCATACTGCTTAGAATGGAAGGCAGTTTTGTTGCTATGGATTGGTATAAAGAGTAAGCTGGCCATACACGGTTAGATTTTCATTTGAACATTCATATGGAAATTCAATAATTCTTCAGAACATTCTTTCCTGCCATTGTTGGATCAACTAATTTCATTCAAAAGCCCTTAAAATTTTGTCCAGACCTTCTTACTAGAATGTTGTCCCACACATATTACAATATGTACAATTCTTCCTGAACAAAAACCACATTCAATGTAAGAATTTTGTTTGATCTTGAATTTTTTTTCATTTTGCTCCTTCATTTTTTTTTGTCACTATGATGTCAAATACGAACGTCAATTTGATCCCACTAGCTATTATAAAATCGAATGCACAATCCAAAAATAAAAATTTCCACCAAAAATGTACATGTGTGTGGCTAGCTGTGTACTTTCAAACAGCATGTACCCACCATGAGACAGGGATTAAGCCTAGGTTCACACATGCGGGTCAGGGAACGCAAGCTATATGCACATATTTCCTGACAAAACATTCGACTCTTGGGGTGCCATTAATTCTCAACGGCACCCCCATAAATCACATGGTGCCATATTACCTACCCTCATTGAACCATACCAAGCCACATGCCCTCAACATGGGGGGGGACATCTTATCCCCATGTTGATGAGAACAAGAGCTTCTGCCCTACAACCCTGGCCTTTTGTTTTGGGGATTTGCAGATTGGGGATTTCTGGAATCTGGAAGCCCCTCCTAAAATGAAGGGGGCCCCCCTCCCTCCCACATAAATGAGTAAGGGGTACAATATACCCCTACTCATTCACAAAAAAAGTAGATGGTAAATAAACACAAACCTTTTTAAAATCCTTTAAGTAAAAAAAAGTCCCACAATTTAAATTCACTTTCAGTCATGTCTTCCAGTGATACTCGACACCAACCCCCTGAAAGAAGGAAAAAACTGCCTGCTGCCAACACGTTTAAACCCATTACTCCTGACAAATGTAATTTTCTGGTCCCTGCTGCCACAATACCGTCATTTATTATATATGGACAGGACCATATCTGGTCAATGACGTTATGGGAATACCCATATAAAGGGGTCAGCAGATATGTCATCTGACGTAAGTCAGCAGGAGGAGGATTTTTTTTGGAGGGTGTCGGGCGCCATTCTTCGTGATTGACAAGGATCTGCATCGCTAGATGATATCTTTAATCATGAATTTACATCTCCCCATGCTTTTTGTTTTTATATGTATGTGGTTTGCTCCATTAAAATCTATACCAGACCCTCTTCAAGGAGTATCCAGTATAGATGAAGGACTTATATAAGCAAACAAGAGAAGGCGCCTCAATCTAAGTATAAACTGTTTATTTGCCTAAATCTCTAAATGAATGCACTCACCGGATAATGAGAAGAAGTCAGCATGTCATCAATAAAAATTAGGTCATCTTAAGAGCTGCAGAAACTGGCAAGTAAGCGGCTAGTGAATGCAGAGTTCGGCCAGGAGGCAGCAGGATGATGGCCTGCATTTTCCAGCCGAACTCTGCATTCGCCAGATGCTTGCCTGCAAGAGACAGTAGAACACCGCCTGTCTGATGTTTACTAAGACTGACGGGGGGGGGGGGGGTATGGGGCAGGCAAATGAGTGGAGGGAGGAATCGGCTGCCCGGCTACTCAACTATTAACATAGTAATATTAAAATGTATTTACAGTTCAGGGTTTATATTAGACTTGCATATTAAAATATACTATATACATATACTATATATAATATTAGTCATAAATACAAATGTCATAAAAAACATAGCAGTACTCATAACTCTAAAAGTTCAAAGTCCGCCACCGAATGGTAATGAAAAAAAGGGCAAAAAAGGCAGTTAAAATAATTCAAATGCCAGGGCTCTGCTGCCTCAGGATGACATACAGTGTCTCACCACTCTGTTCCGTATCACTTCCGGTCAACAGGCTGACGTACAGTGGGAAAAGGCGCCCTTCCAATAAGAGAGACCTGGAGCAGTTTGCAAAGGAAGAGTGGTCCGAAATTCCGGAAGAGAGGTATAAGAAGCTTATTGATGGTTATAGGAAGCGACTGATTTCAGTTATTTTTTCCAAAGGGTGCGCAACCAATTATTAATTTAAGGGTGCCAAGAATATTTAACCAGCCCATTTTTGGAGTTTTGTCTGGGATGCCAACAATTTTGGCCATGACTAACTTTTTATACGCCGTTTTGCCAAACCCCTAATGTTTTGTCCTTGCAGCTTCTTCTGAGGGAATGGCTAAGTGGCACAGCATTCCATTATTTATAATAAACTTTCTTTTGCATTTAATACACTTCAAATTCCAATAGCTCCCATTATCACATTGTGTCTGCCACAGCAGTAGTCCACCATGATATCTGATGGTAGCATATTATATTACATTGGCTGATATTAAACATATCAAATCATTAATTAATTAATTAATTACATAGTTACATAGTCAGTCTGGTTGAAAAAAGACACAAATCCATCAAGTTCAACCAATAAAAATGAGAAAAGACACAAATAAAAAAACCCCAACAAAATTACAGGTACTTGTATAGCGCCATCAATTTACATAGCAATTTACACACATATGGTACATTCACAACAGTCACTGCCCTCAAGGAGCTTGTCCAAAATATGTTTTACTACCCTATCTCCAAAGTTAGGGGCTCTGCAGTAAATAAAAGGAGGATTTTCACCTCATACCATATCCAATTGCAGGATGTGCTGGTGTCTTCTGAAAATAGACACATTTTCATTGTATTGTGTGTGGCAGTCTGAAATGATTCCCCATTCCTGACTGTTCACACAGTTTTTTTCCTCTTAAACATTTCCCTGGATTGTTCTCACTATTTGATCACCATTGTAGACCTTCTGCACAAATCTTTCTTTTATCACCTGAGATTGGTTTAAAAAATCAGATTCTCAACTGCAATTCCTCCTTACCCTCATTATCTGTCCCTTCAGAATATTTTTTAGCCAAGGTGGACAGTGGCCACTAGATAGTCGATTTAAAATTTACTTTGGTCATGAGTTTGTTCACATCTAGAAAGTTAATCTGTTCCCTTTTCCACTTGTATTTTAGTTTAATAGTATTATTGTTACTATTTAACTCCAACAGAAATTGCTCTAGATCTCTCTCTAAACCTGCCCAGATAAGGATCAGATCATCAATGAACTTCAATAAATAATGACCACTGGTTTATTCCTGGTGAAGACATGTCTATCCTCCCATTCTCCCATGAAGAGGTTTGCCAAACTGGGCGCAACATCTCTGCTCTGGGAGAAAAAATCTCCATTGTACCAAAAATACTTATGTAATAAGCAGAAATCTAAAGCTCTATTTAGGAATTTTAAGTGTCATATGATGTGCTCAATATTTATATCAGCCAATGTATTATCAAATGCTACCACTAGATGTCATGGTGGGATACTGCTGTGGCAGACATAATGTAATAATGTGAGCTAATGGAATTTGAAGTGTTAAATGCTAAAGAAAGTTAATTATAAAGAAGGCAACGCTGTGCTGCTTAGCAATTCCCTTTAGAAAAAGGTGACCAGATTTTTTAAATGAAAGTAATGGTGGCAATCAGCGACTCTCTGCCCGTCGCTGCCCGCCCCACAGCCTGTTAAGTCTCACTCTCCGGGCCCTGGCTACTACTGGGTGGGAGGCAAGGAGATAAGCAGGCAGGCGGCTGGCTGGGACTTGAGCCAAGGCAGAAGAACATGCAAGCGGAACTGAATGGGCATGCGCCAGAAACTGAAGAAACATTTCCTCCGCTCCGACCAGCACATGATCATCAGAGATAATGGGAAAAAATACGCCCCCTAAGCTAGTAAGAGCGGCGGAGTGGGAGTGTGCATATCAGAATTATTTTTATTCTGCACTGACTGTCTTTGATATTGCCCCAGCCCCTGTTTAAATCCAATCTGGGGACAAAACCGGGGACAGACTTTGTCTGGGGACAGTGTCCTCAATCCGGTACCTGGGGATTGCTGGTCACCCTACTTTAGAAGAAGTCGTAAGGACAAAACGTCAGGGGTTTGGCTAAACGGAGTAAAGGAAGTTATGTGGAGCCCGGCAAAGTGGTGAGACACCATGTGGTTAATTTACTATAACTGGGAAATGCAAAATCTGGTGCAGCTGTGCATGGTAGCCAATCAGCTTCTAACGTAAGCATGCTTAATTGGTTTCTATAGAAAAATATTCTGGCAAGAAAGCCAGAACACAAAGAAGGACTAAATGGAAAAATTACTGACAAGATGATTATCTGAAAATACAAAATTTAATAATACTAAAATTACATATGGTAGGAGAAAACTTATTGATAGGAACCAAAATAAATTTGTTGCAATGGGTTATAGACCCGGCCGGGTATCATAGAACCAGCATTGCAGCAGACACACATCAACAACATTTAACAATAAGTACACACATAAATAAGGCTATCCGGATATCAGATGGCGTGGGAGGATGTATATTACAGGAATATCCCTGTATATATGTACAGAAATAATCAATTATATGTAGAGGAAAATATACAATCCTTCCAAGCCTATCTGAGGCTCGAGCTGCTGGGAAGACAAAGAGAGCCAGAGACAGAAAAGATAAGGTTAGAGGTGAAAAAATATATATATTAATTGGCGGTAATCAAAAAAGGGGGGAGGAAACAGGAAAAAATGCCTGTATGTGTCCTTATGCAGTGAGCATAGATTGATATCCGTAGTATATATTTTCAACCGTTAATATCCTTTTTGGTTTGAAAGCAGAATGACCCGACACCTATTCATAAAATCACCAGAGTTCTGTGAAAGATTTGAACATGATACTTTCCAGTTTGAGAGAACTCTTATGCTTAATAGGAAAGAAACAGCACTTGATACATAAGGGTTACTTTACCGATCTTGAATCATATTGATCACAGGTCCTGCTGTATGAACAGAAGAAGTCTGCATTCCACAGTAGGAATGTTAACCAGGGCCGGATTAACAATGGGGCTGATGGAGCTGCAGCTCCAGGCCCCTTTCTCAAGATAGGCCCATTTGCCCATTTTTTTAAGATTTTTTTTTTTCTAAGATCGAATTTGTGGGGTTGTAGCTCGATAACCAGAGGTCACAGAAACCCCACATTTGGGGGTAGGCATGGGAAGAGCTACCCCACAACTGGTTAAAATATGGGACGGCTATCATTTATGGTTCCGGAGATACGGGCCTGCTTGCACAGCCTGTCAGAAGCTACATTCAGAGCGGCCAATATAAATACAAGCTGACACACTACAGCAGACTGATAGGATCACAGGGCTTATAATAATTATTTGTATATTACTCATGGTAATTAACCCCTTGCCACCCAGGCCAATTCTGACACTTCTCTACTACATGTAAAAATCATCATTTGTTTTTTGCTAGAAAATTACTCTATGGTGTCTCTTACTCTAAGTATCTTTGCACTTTTTATGTTGCAGGGTACAGAGCTGCACGATTCTGGCTAAAATGAGAATTGCAATTTTTTTGCTTAGAAGATAGATCACGATTCTCTCACGATTGTTGCGGCGTAACATCATCTTTCACATTAAAACAACAACAAACAAAAAAATGGGCTAACTTCACTGTTTTGTTTTTATGGTTTTACAATAGCCATTGTATTCCCTAGAGTCTCTGCTAAATTATATATAATGTTTGGCAGTTCCAAGTAATTTTCTAGCAAATAATATTGCTTTCTAACTTAAGAAACAAGTAATGGACTTTAAGTGGTTAAATTTAGTTACAATGTTAGTTAGTTACAATGTTTCATTTTGTTTACAAACTTTGCAGACTGCCCAGATTTTTTCTTTACACACAGAAGTGTATCCCTTTGATCTAAGAAGGAAGTGTCAGTTACAATGTTTCCTGTTAAAAACTTGGCAGACTGCCCAGATATTTTCTTTTGACAGCTGAAAGTCTCTCCACTTGTTATATGAAAGAATCAGCAAACTCTGCATTGAATATCGTCAGGGGGGTTGAATCGAGACCACAATTTTTTTAACGATTAATTGTGCAGCTCTAGCACGGTATTTGCGCAGCAATTTTTCAAACATGTTTTTTTGGAAAAAAATGTTTCATTCATTAAAAAAACAGTTAGTTAGTTAAGTTAGCACAATTTTTTTTGGTATCCTAAGCGATGCTTTACATTTTTTTAGGTTACATGTTTAAAGTTACAGAGGAGGTTTAGTACTAGAATTATTGTTCTCGCTCTAACGATCGTAGCGTATGTAACCTGTGTGTATCTGGCTCTGATACTACCAGTGCCTACCCACCCACTGACTAGTATCTCTCCCCAGCCTGTCCCCACGCACCCTCTCACCTGCTGACCTGTGGATGGGGGAATCACTCCTGCAGTGTTATTGTGTTCTGCCAGTGCGTACAATGATCAGTGTTGCTAACTTTAGCTGGCAGCACTGATTGTTTTAAGAAAAAAAAAACAGGCTGGTTGTACTCAAGTTGATTAATAGATTGACTTGTGTAAAACCAGCTAGCCCATACATAGATTGACTATGGCTGGTCTCTGCATAATTGGCGTAATTTCAATCCATGTATGACCCGCATAACCACTACTCAGTCCCTAAATATCCTTCCACTCCTGTACATAGTGCTCACTGTCATACTCTCCACACTCCTCTCCTGTACATAGTGCCCACTGTCATACTCTCCACACTTCTCTCCTATACATAGTACCCACTGTCATACCCTACACACTCCTCTCCTGTACATAGTGCCCACTGTCATACCCTCCAGACTCCTCTCCTATACATAGCGCCCACTGTCATACCCTTCACACTCCTCTCCTGTACATAGTGCCTGCTGTCATACACTTCTCTCCTGTACTTAGTGCCCACTGTCGCACCCTCCACACTCCTCTCCTGTACATACTGCTCACTGTCATACCCTCTACACTCCTCTCCTATACATAGAGCCCACTATCATACCGTCTACATTCCTCTCCTGTACATACTGCCCACTGTCATACCCTCCACACTCCTCTCCTGTACATACTGCCCCATCATACCCTCCACACTTCTCTCTGGTACGTACTACCCTCTGTCATACCCCCTCACTCTTCCTGTACATACTGCCCATTGTCATACCCTTCACACTCCTCTCCTGTACATAGTGCTTTTTTCCATACCCTTTGTACTCCTCTCCTGTACATAGTGCCCACTGTTAGACCCTCCACATTCCTCTCCCTCACCTGCACATACTTCCCACTTATATACCGTCCATACTCCTCCCCTATGTCGCTTACCCACAAAAACAGTTCTTTAAAACTATACTGAATATCCTCAATGTTACCAGCTCTAGAATGGACACACTTTTGTTAGTTCAACTAAAGGAAATCTCAGTTCTCATATTTGTTCTGCCCCATTATTAGTACTCATTTCATTTTGTGATTACTACTATGATGTATAGAGGAACATCGGGGATCTCAGCTACTCTAAATATAGCACTTATATAAAAAAGTGGCCCTGAAAATATTTTTTAAATGTTGGCAACTGTGCACTTAGGCACTGCCCAAGGGCCACCGTCCACCGGGTCAGTAGGGGGCCCCATGAGAGACTCCTGGGATCCTGTGATAATAAAGCGGTAGTAAACTTTCCTGACATTACTACTTTTTAGAGGCCCTGGGGTAGGTTATGCCACAACGTACAAGTATGCACAGCATATTAGCACATTAGTGTACACTTCAATTTTCAGACTGAGCCCTCCAGTGCTGCGATGAATCAGGCGGGGCCTGGACACTTCTATCTTCACCCGGTCTTCCTTCTGGGTTCTGTGCCTTTGGTCACTTGCCTTGGCTGGGCTGCGTTCATGTCATTCCCACGCATTTATTTATTATTTATTACACCCCATTCACACCTCCGCGACAAAACGCCCGACGCCGGCCGCTCGTGCCGCTGGAGGGGAGAATTCCCATTGCTGTCTATGAGATGGTTCACATCTCATAGACGCCGTACACCTGCGGCATGAAAAAAAGTCCCGGACCCTTTTTTTCAGGCGGCATTGGCGTTCGGCCATACAAAGCAATAGGAAGGATTTGTAAAAAAAAGTTACACTATTCGCGGCAAAATACGCCGCGTACGCGGCGTTACTTGTCGCGGAGGTGTGAATGCAGCCTAAAAGGCCCCACCAAAATCCTCAGCACCAGGCCCATGATGTTCTTAATCTGGCCCTGATGTTAACGCATCTGTGTATCCTATCAGATGCCTTTGAAACAATTCCAGGTCTGCTTACGATCATGCAGGGGATTGTTGGCATTTTAACACACAGAGGAACTGGAGTGCATGTAAGGATGTAGATATACTGCTTAATTACTCACAGTCACTGTGCTTGACATCATTGCTGGTGTTACTGCATATCCGCAGATCGTAAGTCCGTGTAGTGGAAGCAAAATTCAGGTGATATATTGTGTCAGTCACTTATGCCGGTCACTACTGCTTTTTATTGCTGCTTGGCTTTTCAGAAAATCTTCATAGGTTCTTCAGCTGCTCAAGTCTCACTGTGAAGAAGTCGCCAGACGAAGCTATGCATTTGTTTTTGCGAAACTAGTCGGCAGTAGTGTTGCTCACGAATAATCGTATTGCGAATATTCGTTACGAATATTGCATATTCGAGTATTCGCGAATAACTCGAATATCGCGGTCAAAATTCGCTATTACGAATATTCGTATTTTTTCTAATTTATTTTTAAAACAGATCACATCCTGATCTCCATCGACGTCTAAAAGCATTGCTGGTATGATTAGAGACCCTGGGCCGAGTAGCTGAGGCGATCCTTTTATGTTGACGAATATTCGCTTTCGCGAATATTCGTATTACGAATATCCGCGAATACTTTCTCCGCCCTTCTTTTGCATCAGAGCCAATCAGAGTTCTCCTACCACAGTTGTCAGTAATTGAACCATTTCTTTATAGAGATGTGCCCATGTGATGCTAGGAGAATCTTTTTTTTCTATTGCTACCCTTACAGATGTTTCAGTTGTCTGCAGCGGATAACACTGATCTACATGTCAGCAGGAATTCTCAGATGTGCTTTGCCCTGCTAAACCGAATTTGCCATGAATTGTGATTATGCAAGCCTGCCATTCTGCATTTAGCCTATCTTCGTGAAATGGAATATGTCTTCACATTGTGTCTTTGTAAGAGAACTTTGTAAATACTAATATGATGTAAGTTTACCCCCCCCCCCCCACACATCAGCAAGCTGTCCAGGCATGCTGGGAGTTGTAGTTCTCGCGTGTTCTTAGCGCGCATGTGCGGACGAGAATTTCGCAATCAATTTCGCATTCGCATTAGCGAAATTTCGCAATTTTTTTTTTTTTATAAAATATCACGAATATTCGATTTTAACGAATATTTCGCGAATATTCGTCTATATATTTGTGATATATCGTGAAATCGAATATGGCGTATTCCGCTAAACACTAGTCGGCAGTTCTCTTCAGGCTATCCGGCTGTTACACAGACCTGTGTGTCTGTATGACTTCTTCACAGTGAGACTTGAGCAGCTGAAGAACCTATGAAAAAAGGATATTAACGGTTGAAAATATATACTACGGATATCAATCTATGCTCACTGCATAAGGACACATACAGGCATTTTTTCCTGTTTCCTCCCCCCTTTTTTGATTACCGCCAATTAATATATATATTTTTTCACCTCTAACCTTATCTTTTCTGTCTCTGGCTCTCTTTGTCTTCCCAGCAGCTCGAGCCTCAGATAGGCTTGGAAGGATTGTATATTTTCCTCTACATATAATTGATTATTTCTGTACATATATACAGGGGTATTCCTGTAATATACATCCTCCCACGCCATCTGATATCCGGATAGCCTTATTTATGTGTGTACGTATTGTTAAATGTTGTTGATGTGTGTCTGCTGCAATGCTGGTTCTATGATACCCGGCCGGGTCTATAACCCATTGCAACAAATTTATTTTGGTTCCTATCAATAAGTTTTCTCCTACCATATGTAATTTTAGTATTATTAAATTTTGTATTTTCAGATAATCATCTTGTCAGTAATTTTTCCATTTAGTCCTTCTTTGTGTTCTGGCTTTCTTGCCAGAATATTTTTCTATATATGCCATTAAGGACTGGAAATCTGACCCTTTTACATATGCTATCATATTTCCATACCTATTATTTAATTGGTTTCTATGCAGAGCTGCACCAGATCTTGCACACTCCAGTTTTAGTAAATCAACCCCAATATGTCAGCGGAGGCTTGGTATTTGAATGATTGTTATGCCGCGTACACGCGGTCGTTTTTCGGCATGAAAAAAAATGTTGTTTTTCAGCGTGTCCAAAAAACGAAGTTTTTCCAACTTCATCATTAAAAACGATGTTGCCCACACACCATCGTTTTTGAAAAATTATGAACAAAGCATGGTGACGTACAACACGTACGACGGCACTCTGAAGGGGAAGTTCTATTCGCCTTTGGGCTGCTTTTGGCTGATTCCTTGTTAGGAAAAGACGATTCGCGCCTTTTTTTCTGTTACAGCGTGATGAATGTGCTTACTCCATTATGAACGGTAGTTTTACCAGAACGAGCGCTCCCGTCTCATAACTCGCTTCTGGGCATGCGCGGGTTTAAAACGTCGTTTTAGCCCACACGCGATCATTTTTTACAACCCGAAAAATGACATTTTAAAAAACGTTAAAAAATGCAGCATGTTCAAAAATGTTTGGGGCGTTTTTCAGAAGCCGTAAAACGATGTGAAGCCCACACACGATGATTTTAAATGACGTTTTTAAAAAAAAAAAATTTTTCATGCCGAAAAACGACCATGTGTACGCGGCATAAGAAAGCTATCAACCTTTATATGTTTGTGAATTCATTTTAATGGGAAGAAAAAAGCAATAAATGTGTTAACCACTTAAGGACCGGACCAATATGCTGCCAAATGACCCAAGGGGTTTTTACAATTCGGCACTGCGTCGCTTTAACAGACAATTGCGCGGTTGTGCGACGTGGCTTCCAAACAAAATTTGCGTCCTTTTCTTCCCACAAATAGAGCTTTCTTTTGGTGGTATTTGATCGCCTCTGCGATTTTAATTTTTTGCGCTATATACAAAAATAGAGCGACATTTTTGAAAAAAATCAATATTTTTTACTTTTTGTTATAGGAAAAATTAAATAAACTAAATTTTAGTCAAACATTTAGGCCAAAATTTATTCAGCCACATGTCTTTAGTAAAAAAAAAAAAAATCGCAATAAAAATAAAAATAGCTACCTAGCGGGAACAGCGACACTAATACAGCGATCAGAAAAATGATCGCTTAGTGACACTGGCAATAGGGAGTGCAAGGGTTAACTAGGGCGGTGATCAAGGGGTTAAAACTTTATTAGGGGGGTACGGGGGCTACCCTGGACCTAATACTAACTGCCTGTCACACTGACACTAAATGCAGTGATCTGATATGATCACTGATATGACTGATATGATATCATATCATATCACTGATATGATCACTGCATTCAGTGGGGACATACTAAAACATTTAATGTGAAAATGGCTTAATGTAGCTTAATAAGCAAAAAAGTGCCTAAATCTCAATCAATTGCCCTGAAACTTGCACAGCCTAAGATCTTGACATTCCAAACCTATCCTATAAGTTTTGTGCGATTTGGTGTTCCACAAGGCAAACTAGGGACATTAAGCTTGTTTTTTGGGGAGCTTAATGTGGCTTAACGTACAAAAAAGACCTTAATTTCCCCCAAACTTCACACAATAGAAGACTCTATCCATGCCAACATATTCTGAAAATGTCAGCTCAATTGGTTTATCACACCAAAAGTTATTCACATTAAGCTATATTTTACAATACTAAAACATTTAATGGGAAATTGGCAAAAAAGTGCCTTAACCTTAATCAATTGCCCTGAAACTTTGCACAGCGTAAGATCTCAACATTCCAAACCTATCCTATGCGTTTTGTGCGATTTGGTGTTCCACAAGGCAAACTAGGGACATTAAGCTTGTTTTTTTGAGAGCTTAACGTACAAAAAAGACCTTAAATGTTAACCAATTTCCCCAAAACTTCACACCATAATAGGATCTATCCATGCCAACATATTCTGAAATGTTCAGCTCACTTGGTTAATTACACCAAAAGTTATTCACATTAAGCCAATTTTACATTTAATGTGAAATTGGCTTAATGTAGCCTAATGTAGCTTAACGAGCAAAAAAGTGCCTAAACCACAATCAATTGCCCTAAAACTTTGTACAGCCTAAGATTTCGACCTTCCAAACATATCCTATAAGTTTTGAGCGATTTGGTGTTCCACAAGGCAAACTAGGGACATTAAGCTTGTTTTTTGGGGAGCTTAATGTGGCTTAACGTACAAAAAAGACCTTAACCTCCCTGGCGGTATGATTCTGTCTGGAATTACGTACCAAAAGCGGTACATTTATTTTGCAAGGAAATTGGCGTTTTATACTGTAGGCCTGTAATTTTTAGAAATAACTCACTTAAATCTGACCAAGCAAGAGTCTTGTAGGCATCCCGGGTATGATTTTTTTTTTTAAAACAAAATTATAAATTATAATATAATAAATAATTATAAATAATTATAACAAATAATAATATAATTATAATAAAAATTATTCAATAATGTAATCAACTCAAAATCACTGAAATTTGCAGTTGCAGAATTGTCGCTGTCATTATTTTATTTTTTTTATGACGAATTTCCCCGCAAATCGCTATCGCACAATTCTGCAAGTGATTATAATTTATTATCGCTGTTTTCTAGCTGATCTAAAACCATTTTTGACATAAAGGGACACTTTTGGACAATCTACAGTTTTTAGGCAGAAATGACATTTTTTATTATATAAAAGTACATGCAGGGCACTGGGCAGACCACTAGGGACAAGGGGGGTGTGTATTTTTTACATACAGTACTGTAATCTATAAGATTACAGTATACTGTATGTAATGTGTTTGTTTACTTTTTTGAATTTGGCGCCGTTCTCCGTCCCCGTGCGTCGTAACGTCGCAGGGAACGGAGATCGGCGTCACACAGGGACTGTGAATCGAGCGAGGAGGTCCCGCTCGCTCACACAGCGGGGATGCATCGCAGGATCCAGGGACAAGGTGAGTAAACCAAGCCTGTGGATCCAGCGAAAGGTAAGCCCGTCCAGCCCGAGCGCGACTCGGGTTTGCCGATCCTAACATGTAAAACCAACCCCGAGTCGCGCTCGGGTTTACCGTCAGGGGGGTTAAATGTTAACCAATTTCCCCAAAACTTCACACCATAGAAGGATCTATCCATGCCAACATATTATGAAAATTTCAGCTTACTTGGTTAATCACACCAAAAGTTATTCACATTAAGCCAATTTTACATTTAATGTGAAATTGGCTTAATGTAGCTTAATGTAGCTTAACAAGCAAAAAAGTGCCTAAACCTCAATCAATTGCCATGAAATTTTGTACAGCCTAAGATCTCGACCTTCCAAACCTATCCTATAAGTTTTGAGCGATTTGGTGTTCCACAAGGCAAACTAGGGACATTAAGCTTGTTTTTTGGGGAGCTTAATGTGGCTTAACGTACAAAAAAGACCTTAAATGTTAACCAATTTCCCCAAAACTTCACACCATAGAAGGCTCTAGCCATGCCAACATATTCTCATTTGGTTAATCACATCAAAAGTTATTCACATTAAGCTGTATTTTACAATGCTAAAACATTTAATGTGAAATTGGCTTAATGTAGCTTAACGAGCAAAAAAGTGCCTAAACCTCAATCAATTGCCCTAAAACTTTGCACAGCTTAAGATCTCAACATTCCAAACCTATCTTATGCGTTTAGTGCGATTTGGTGTTCCACAAGGCAAACTAGGGACATTAAGCTTGTTTTTTTGAGAGTTTAACGTACAAAAAAGACCTTAAATGTTAACCAATTTCCCCAAAACTTCACACAATAGAAGGTTTTATCCATGCCAACATATTCAGAACATTTCAGCTCATTTGGTTAATCACACCAAAAGTTATTCACATTAAGCTATATTTTACAATGCTGAAACATTTAATGTGAAATTTGCTTAATGTAGCTTAATGAGCAAAAAAGTGCCTAAACCTCAATCAATTGCCCTGAAACTTTGTACAGCCCAAGATCCCAACTTCCCAGACTTATCCAAGAAGTTTTGTGTGATTCGGTGTTCCACAAGGCAAATTAGCGACATTAAGCTCCTTTTTTTAAGGAGCTTAATTTAGTTTAACGTACAAAATAAAGACCTTACATTTTAACCAATTTCCCCAAAACTTCACACAATAGAAGACTCTATCCATGCCAACAAATTCGGAAAATTTCAGCTTATTTGGTTAATCACACCAAACGTTATTCACATTAAGCTATATTTTGCCCTTCCCTGTCTCAGTGCCCAACAATTCAGCAGCTGTCAAAATAAATAAAAAAAGAAGCAGGCTGACAAAGTTTATCAACAAACACTTCACAGAAAGTTACATTGAAACATTGTATCAATTGTAATGCTCTGTGTTCTGAATCTATATAGGGATGAACTTTGATTTGCAGGTGAAGAGAGTTAAAGCAACCACAACCAATTAAACGTTCCTCTGTTGAACCCCTTATTAACCCTTTAGTTTTCTCTAATCAGCACTGATTAACTCTATATTCTATATTTTTTCTTTTCTTTTTTATTTATCTAATAGTTAAACTTATTTTTTTGGTTGTTGTTTGCTTTGCTTATTAATATTTTTTACAACTTTATACATATATTTACTGCTGAAAAAAAATGCCTTTTGTTTAGTTTTATTACATTAAATTGTCTAAGGATTGCAAAAAAAAAAAAAATATTGTTGCAGGACAATATTCACAGAAAGAAAGCCTTGTTTGACCTTAAATAAAAATTGTATGTATTACGGTGTTATCTTAAAGCGGAGTTACACATAAAAATGGAATTTCCATTTTTCGGAATCCTCCCCCACTCTGTCACATTTGACACCTTTCAGGGGGAGGGGGAAGCTGATACCTGTCTAATACAGGTATTTTGCTCCCACTCCTGGGCATAGATAGCCGCAGTAGCCGCGGATATCAACGCCATGTCCGGCGCCTCCTCCGTCCCTCCACTGTCTTCTGGGAGACACACAGGTCCCAGAAGACAGCAGGGACCAGTGGGATCGCGCAGAGCGACTCGAGCTTGCGCAGTAAAGAGCCAGGCTGTGAAGCTGCAAGGCTTCACTTCCTGATTCCCTTACCAAAGATGGCGGCGCCTCCACCCGAGAGCCAAGTGACAGATGGAGAAGAGAGAGGCGGCTCGGCTCGAGTGCCCCATAGCAAGCTGCTTGCTGTGGGGGCAGTTGGCAGGAGGGAGCGGCCAGGAGCGCCAGGAAGGGAACTGAGAATAGAAGGATCAGAACTGCTCTGTGAAAAAAACACTGTACAGAGGAGGTACAGTATCTCACAAAAGTAAGTACACCCCTCACATTTTTGTAAATATTTTATCTTTTCATGTGACAACACTGAAGAAATGTCCTTTAAGAGCCATAGCAGGCGTGTGCCCACTGCACGGTGAGGGACCCAATGCGCATGGCCAGCAGGCGCGTTCGCCACCGCAACCAGCAATTGCAGGCATGAGAGCCAGGATGGGGATTTGTGTGTGTAAACACACAAATCTCTGTTCTGACAGGGGAGGAGAGACAGATTGTCTATTCCTACTAAGGAGGAACAAAGATCTGGCTCCCCTTCTTGTCATTCCCATCCCCTCACAGTTAGAAACACACTAAGGACACATTTAACCCCTTGATCGCCCCCCAGTGTTAACCCCTTCCCTGCCAGTGACATTTGCACAGTAATTAGAGCATTTTTATAGCACTGATCACTTTATAAATGTCAATGGTTCCAGAAAAGTGTCAAAAGTGTCCAATCAGCTCACTGACATTACTAGCAAAAAATAAATAAATAATAAAAATTCCATAAAAATGCCATAAATCTATTCCCTATTTTGTAAACGCTATAACTTTTCCCAAACCAAACAATATAAGCTTATTGCTATTTTTTTACCAAAAATATGTATAAGAATACATATTGGCCTAAACTGATGAAGAAATTGTTTATAAAACATTTTTTGGGGATATTTATTTTAGCAAAAAGTAAATTCGCTCTTTTTTGTTTATAGCGCAAAAAATTAAAACCGCAGTGATGAGCAAATACCACCAAAATAAAGATCTATTTGTGGGATAAAAGGACGTCAATTTTGTTTGGGTACAACGTCGCACGACCATGCAGTTGTCAGTTATATCGACGCAGTCTAGTATCGCAAAAAATGGCCTGGCCAATAGGAGGGCAAATCCTTCCGGGGCTGAAGTGGTTAATCAATAGCTTTGAAACTTTGCACAACCAAAGTTTAAGGGCCCTTTCACACGTACGGACCGTATGTCCGCATTTTCATCCGTCCGTTTGCGGATGAAAACGGGACATACATTGGTCCCTATGTGATTACGGGTGTCAGCGGATGAACATCCGCTGACACCCATAATTTGTCCGCCTCCGCAAAGATCCGCATTTGCAGATGGAAGAAACGCGGAGGAAACACAGGGCGGTCCCTGCACAGTGTGCGGAGACCGCCCTGTCAGCTGCCAGCTCAGCGGGGATTTTACAGAGATCCCCGCTCATTACTGATCCGCTCCGTGTGAAAGGGCCCTTAATCTTCCCAACCCTATCCTGAAAGTTTTATGGATTTTCGTTTCCCACAAGGGAAATGATTGACATTTAGCTTAACCACTTCCATACCGGGCCTATTCTGGCACTACTCTCCTTTATATAAAAATCATCATTTTTTTGCTAGAAGATTACACAGAACCCCCAAATATTATATATATTTTTTTTAGCAGACACCCTAGGGAATAAAGTGGCAGTCATTGCAACTTTTTGCCTCGCACGGTATTTGCGCAATAATTAAAAAATAACAAAACAGTAAAAGTTAGCCCAATTTTTTTAGACCCCCCTACGATACAGACCCCCCCTACAAAACAGTCCCGCCTACAAAACAGACCTCCCCCTACAAAACAACCCCCCCTACAGTGCAGACCCTCCCCCCTACAATATAGCCCCCCCTACAATACAGAGCCCCCCTACAATACAGCCTCCCCTACAGTGCAGACCCCCCTAAAACAGTGCAGACACCCCCCCTTCAGACCCGTAATGCACCTCGCTCGGCTCAGATGATCAGCGCGCCACGTGCTGCACACACAGCAATTGTAGACTACACGGAGGAGGGGGAGGAGGCGCGGCTTCACTCTGCTCGGCTGGGTGACTGCGAGACAGTCACAGCCGAGACTTATCAGAGCCGCAGCACGGCCACGAGAGAAGGGGATCTTTGCGGCCGGGTCCCGGGTCTGCCGATGGGAATTCAGAATATGTTGGCATGGATAGAGCCCAACGGCGGATCCAGGGGGGGGGCAACAGGGCAATTGACTCCCCCCCCCGAGACAATCATGTCACATTGGCTTTAAAACAAGCATTTTTTTTTAAAAACTGCCTTGCGGTGCCTGCAGCTGCCGCTGCCGAGTCTGTCTCTCTCATCACCAGGGCCGGACTGGCCCAGTACGGTAGGCTGCCTGTCCTGAGGCTGCTTTGAGCTGTAGCTGACTGCAGCACTCCCCCTCTCTCCTGCGTGTATGACACCGGGCATCTCTCGCTGTGTGTGAGAGCTGGGTCTGTGTTCGGCTGTGCTGCCTTGCTAGACCTGCTTGTGTGATAGTAGATGGAACTATCACACAAGCCCGTCTTGGGGGGGACCTTGCTAGAGCACACTGCCCTGCCGAACACAGACCTACAGCTCCTGTTTGTTCCATGACACACTTCGGGAGAGGAGATACCTGCTGTGTGTGATCGAGGCAATGCCATGGTGAGTGCCATGCACAGTGGGGCTTCATTCATATACAGAAGTGGGGCTGCATTAATATACAAAGTGGGGCTGCATTCATAGACAAAAGTGGGACTGCATTCATAGACAAAAGTGGGACTGCATTCATAGACAAAGTGGGACTGCATTCATAGACAAAAGTGGGACTGCATTCATAGACAAAAGTGGGGCTGCATTCATATACAAAAGTGGGACTGAATTTATATACAAAAGCGGGACTGCATTTATATACAAAAGTGGGGCTGCATTTATATACAAAAGTGGGGCTTCGTTAATATACAAAAATGGGGCTTCATTAATATACAAAAGTGGGGCTGCATTTATCAACAAAAGTGGGACTGCATTTATATACAAAAGTGGGACTGCATTAATATACAAAAGTGGGGCTGCATTCATATGTACAGTGAGGCTGCAATGATGGGCACTGATGAGGCTGCATTGATCTCTTGTACCATGACCATCCCTTGTACCACGTCTGCAGTCTCTGACCATCCGTTGTACCATGTCTGCAGTCTCTGACCATCTCTTGTACCATGTCTGCAGTCTCTGACCATCTTTTGTACCATGTCTGCAGTCTCTGACCATCCCTTGTACCATGTCTACAGTCTCTGACCATCTCTTGTACCATGTCTGCAGTCTCTGACCATCTCTTGTACCATGTCTGCAGTCTCTGACCATCTCTTGTACCATGTCAACAGTCTCTGACCATCTCTTGTACCATGTCTGCAGTCTCTGACCATCCCTTGTACCATGTCTACAGTCTCTGACCATCTCTTGTACCATGTCTGCAGTCTCTGACCATCTCTTGTACCATGTCTGCAGTCTCTGACCATCTCTTGTACCATGTCAACAGTCTCTGACCATCTCTTGTACCATGTCTGCAGTCCCTGACAATCGTCTACAAACTATGGGATAGATTTATGGCATTTATATTTAAATATTTTTTACTAGTAATGGCGGCGATCATTGATTTTTTAGCGGTACTGCAACATTGCAGCGGACACACCGGACACCTAATTGAGTTCTGTAAGCAACACCTTATTTTCTGGCAGTGCCCCTCCCGAGACTAGACTCTGGATCCGCCCTTGATAGAGCCTTCTATTGTGTGAAGTTTGGGGGAAATTGGTTACCATTTAAGTACGTTAAGCTCCCCAAAAAACGCTAGTTGTTGCTAGTTGCCTTGTGGAACACCAAATCGCTTGAAACTTATAGGATATGTTTGAAAAGTTGAGATCTTAGGCTGTGCAAAGTTTCAGGGCAATTGATTGAGGTTTTGCTTGTTAAGCCACATTTAGCTACATTAAGGCAATTTCACATTAAATGTTTTAGCATTGTAAAAAATAGCTTAATGTAAATAACTTTTGGTGTGATTAACCAAATGAGCTGAAATTTTCAGAATATGTTGGTATGTATAGAGTCTTCTACTGTGTGAAGTTTGGGGGAAAATGGTTGACATTTAAGTTATTTTTCGTACGTTAAGCCACATTAAGCTCCCAAAAAAACAAGCTTAATGTCCCTAGTTTGCCTTGTGGGACACCAAATCACTGGCAACTTCTTGTATAGGTTTGGAAGGTCGAGATCTTGGGATGTGCAAAGTTCCAGGGCAATTGATTGAGGTTTAGGCACTTTTTTGCTTGTTAAGCTACATTAAGCTACATTAAGGCAATTTCACATTAAATGTTTTAGCATTGTAAAATATAGCTTAATGTGAATAACTTTTGGTGTGATTAACCAAATGAGCTGAATTTTTCTGAATATGTTGGCATGGATAGAGCCTTCTATTGTTTGAAGTTTGGGGGAAATTGGTTAACATTTAAGGTCTTTTCTGTACGTTAAGCTCCCCAAAAAACAAGCTTAATGTCCCTAGTTTGCCTTGTGGAACACCAAATCACATGAAACACATTGGATAGGTTTGGAAGGTCGAGATCTTGGGATGTGCAAAGTTTCAGGGCAATTGATTGAGGTTTAGGCACTTTTTTGCTCGTTAAGCTCCCAAAAAACCAAGCTTAATGTCCCTAGTTTGCCTTGTGGAACACCAAATCGCACGAAACGCATAGGATAGGTTTGGGATGTTGAGATCTTAAGTTGTGCAAAGTTTCAGGGCAATTGATTGAGGTTTAGGCACTTTATTGCTCGTTAAGCTACATTAAGCCGATTTCACATTAAATGTTTTAGCATTGTAAAATATAGCTTAATGTGAATAACTTTTGGTGTGATTAACCAAATAACCTGAAATTTTCAGAATATGTTGGCATGGATATAGCCTTCTATTGTGTGAAGTTTGGGGGAAATTGGTTAACATTTAAGGTCTTTTCTGTATGTTAAGCTCCCAAAAAAACAAGCTTAATGTCCCTAGTTTGCCTTGTGGAACACCAAATCGCACGAAACACATAGGATATGTTTGGTACGTTGAGATCTTTAGTTGTGCAAAGTTTCAGGGCAATTGATTGAGGTTTAGGCACTTTATTGCTCGTTAAGCTACATTAAGCCGATTTCACATTAAATGTTTTAGCATTGTAAAATATAGCTTAATGTGAATAACTTTTGGTGTGATTAACCAAATAAGCTGAAATTTTCAGAATATGTTGGCATGGATAGAGTCTTCTATTGTGTTAAGTTTGGTGGAAATTGGTTAACATTTAAGGTCTTTTTCGTACATTAAGCCACATTAAGCTCCCCAAAAAACAAGCTTAATGTCCCTAGTTTGCCTTGTGGGACACCGAATCGCACAAAACTTCTTGGATAGGTTTGGGTAGTTAAGATCCTAGGATGTGCAAAGTTTCAAGACAATTGATTGAGGTTAAGGTACATTATGGTACGTTAAGCTCTGTTTTAGCATTGTAAAATATAGCTTATTGTGAATAAATTTTGGTGTGATAACCCAAATGAGCTGACATTTTCAGAATATGTTGACATGGATATGATCTTCTATTGTGTGAAGTTTGGGGGAGATTAGTTAACATTTAAGGTCTTTTCTGTACGTTAAGCTACATTAAGCTCCTAAAAAAACAAGCTTAATGTCCCTAGTTTGCCTCGTGGAACACCAAATAGCACGAAACTTATTTTTGGAATGTTGAGATCTTAGGCTGTGCAAAGTTTCAGGGCAATTGATTGAGGTTTAGGCACTTTATTACTCGTTAAGCTACATTAAGCCATTTTCACATTAAATGTTTTAGTATATCCCCATTCAGTGACACTGTGACAGGGGGGTGATCGCAAGGGGTTAAATGTGCCTGTGTGTCCTGGTGTCAGTGTAGTGTTGTGCAGACTCAGTGTGTGATGTCTTCTCTCCTCAGCGGCGGTTGAAAATACCGCCGAGAGGAGAGATCACATCACTTCCTCCTTCTGTGTTTACACAGGAGGAGGAAGTGACACGCAGGGGGAGCGCGCGGATTGGCTGAGAGCGATCCAGAGGGGGCGGACAAAAACGAACAGCCGCCCCCATATCCCGGATCGCTCGGACAGCCACGGGGACCGCCGCAGGTACCGGGGGGGTCCCGATCGGACCCCCGACCCACGTCTAGGCAGGGACGTACAGGTACGCCAATGTGCCTGTACGGGCCATTCTGCCGACGTATATGTACATGCGGTGGTCCGGAAGCGGTTAAATGGGATTACGCTATGTGTGTTGCTTTGTTTCCTTGCCTAGAGTATTAGTTATTTAAAGTGACTACTTTTTTTGCACTTTTTTCATCATCATTTGGTGGAGGACTTTGAACTTTTAGAATATTAACCATTTGCTGACCGCCGCACGAACATTTACATTGGCAGAATGGCACGGACAGGCAAATGGGCGTACTGGTACGTCGCTTTAAATTTGCCGCTGTGTGGGTGTGCGCAATGGCGCGAGCTCCGTGATCGTGCTCGTGGGACCCGCGGACTCGATGTCCGCCAGTGTTCCGCGATCGTGTGTCACGGAGCTGCAGAACGGAGGATGTAAACAAGCATCTCCCTGGTCTGCCTAGTGACAGGACATTCCTCGTCTGCTCCCTCTCATCGGGAGTAGCGATCAGTGTCGTGTCACTGCTATCCCCCAAACAGTTATAATCACTCCCTAGGACACACTTAACCCCTTCCCTGCCCCCATACTTGTTAACTGCTTCACTGACAGTCACATTTACATAGTAATCAGTGCATTTATATAGCACTGATAGCTGTGTAAAATGTAAATGGTCCCAAAATAGCGCCAAAAGTGTCCGATGTGTCTGCCATAATGACGCAGTCATGATAAAAATTGCCGATCGCCGCCATTACTAGTAAATAAAATGATAAAAATGTCATAAAACCATCCCCTATTTTGTAGACGCTATAACTTTTGCGCAAACCAATCAAACGCTTATTGTGATTTTTTTTACCAAAAATATGTAGACTACTTATCGGCCTAAACTTAGGAAAACATTTTTTTTTATATATTTTTGGGGGATATTTATTATAGCAAAAATTTAGCTTATTTTCCAAAAATCACTCTATTTCTGTTTATAGCGCAAACGCAGAGGTGATCAAATACCACCAAAGCTAAGCTCTATTTGTGGGAAAAAAAGGACGCCAATTTTGTTTGGGAGCCACGTTGCATGACCGCGCAATTGTCAGTTAAAGCGACGCAGTGCCGAATCACAAAGAGTGCTCTGGTCTTTGGACAGCCAAATGGTCTGGGGCTTAAGTGGTTAAGCACTGGTATGATTTTTGTGACATTTGTATTTATGACAAATATTATTGTTGTTAAGTAGCTGACTCTAAGAATTATAGCTATTCACCAATCTTGCTTAAGTGCTAGGTAGTGTTCATTTTTTGTGTGTTTTTTAAAGCATATATTGTAAATTTATATATCATATTACACGTACCTGAAATGACTTGAACGTGGCAAATATTCCCCTGATCACTATGTTCTCTGGATAAATTAAAACTCCCAGCTCGAAGCCCCAGGTAATTCCGAGAAGAGGATTGAGGATGACAAAGGTTTTAGCAATCCAAAGGAAAATCATTCTGCCTTTTTTTCCTGATTGTTTACCAATGGTACATCTCATTAATTTGGAGATGACCACCACCAGGATCAGTATATTGACAAACGTAATGGCTAAAACTAGCCCCAAGAAGACAAAGAATGATTTGGAATCACTGAAGTCAAACCAGCAAAATGTTCTGCTTATAAATTTGTCACTGGGTTCCGTTGAAGCCACGGTAACAACAGTTATAAGAAGTGGACATCCATAACCCAGGAGGAAAGCTATGATCATCATGGTCTTCCTACTCATGTCATGCAAGACGTAGATCACGCGATAAAAGAGAAAAAGTCCTGTATTCAGCATCCAGAAAAAGCCACACAAGTAGAAGAAGAAGCCAAAGTAGGAAGCGGCTTTGCAGGCAGGTGATTTTGTATTCTGCCCTAGTGCCGCAGCAGTTATAAACCAGATATCGGCTATCAAAAGTGTAACAGCTACATTTACCAGGCAGACGTGACGTATGTAGGAGGTCTTGTTTTTGATTACAGAGTTCCACACTAAGGCCTCGATGAGCAGAGCGAGCACCAAGCAAGCGAGAGATATTCCGACTGCAATGAAAGTAATTAATTCCAAAACTTTTTCTTGAATTGATGATCCCATAAAGATTGACAAAGAAGCCAAGTGGTTACATGAGCATGATATCACATTGTCTACTCTAATGGAGGTACAATCACTGTTATTCCAACCATTATGCTCGTAGTCATACCAGACACATTCTGGATTAACTAGTGATGAATAACGCTCACTAAAGTTCATATTTATTTGAAATGTACTGTTATCAATGTTTATACAGGAGTTCTTGATAATAATTGTTGACATAACAAGTCCATTGAGAACCCCCTGTGTGGTATTTGGTAAAATGTCCTTCATCGTGCCATAAGCAATTGTAACTACTGAGGTAGAGTTGCCTGGTAATACACCCTTATCAATAAACACATTTCCAGTTAAATTTTGTAAGGAAAAATTCCTATTGTAGCTTTCATCTTTGCTCACAACTTGTCCATAAAGCTGAATATTGCTGAGGGAATCATCTCCAAAGTTGATTGTGCCATTGAAGTTCAGATTTTCTGCAAATTTCTCAACAGAATTCAGAATAGTTACACTTTTGTTAACATTACTGCTCCAAGCACTGGATTTGGTGACCACGACATCAACTGTTTTTATAAAGTTCTAGGAGAAGAAAAGTCTGGCGTAATTATTTTGTTCAGACCAGGTAGCCATAAATCCTTCAAATTACTCTACTGAAATAGAATCTCTAGGCTGAATATATATGCAAACCTTGCCAAAAGAACTAAAACATGGGAAGGACTATGGAAATGCTGAAGCTGTAGTGGATATGATAAAAATGGTTAAAGTAAGATGATGAAATGCCTATTTCATGGGTGCTCAACCTGCGGCCCTCCAGCTGTTGCAGAACTACAAGTCCCATCATGCCTCTGCGTTTGGGAGTCATGCTTGTAACTGCCAGCAGCTTGCAATGCCTCATGGGACTTGTAGTTTTGCAACAGCTGGAGGGCCACAGGTTGAGCACCCATGGCCTATTTCAATGCGCAAACACATGCTCTATATCTTATATGCATATATGTTATTGATTGCCATAGGAATAATTATACATAATCATAATTATAATACATAAGCCTTGCTCAAACATTTGCTATCATATTTTTTTTATCATGTTCTGCAAAAAACGGGAAATCAGTCTGCAACCAAGCTAGAATTAAAGGAGTTGTAAAGGATTTTTTTTTTGCTCAAATGACTGTTTACAGGGTATAGAGACATAATAGTTAACTGATTCCTTTTAAAAATGATTAAAATAGATACAAATCAATCATATAATGTACCTGCAGTTTCTAGTTTCGTTTTTGCATGTGGTTTCCTGCCTCTGCTGTACAAAGCCACAGAGCCAATACAGGGCAGTGATGGTTTGGAAAACGAAACTGATTGGTGCTGTGGGGTTTTAGATAGGGTTGTCCCGATACCGATACTGGTATCGGTATCGGTGCCGATACTAAGCATTTGCAAGAGTATCGGTACTCGTGCAAATGCCCCGATACCAAAAAACGATACATTCGGCGCTGTACTTTCAGCTCTCAGCAGGAATTCCCTGCTAACAGCTGAAAAGTAAAGGAAAAAATGCTGGCAATCATTGGTTGTTAAGGAACGGGGCCGCCGCTTCCTTGACAACCAATCACGTGTCCTTTCCTCCCCACCTCCTCCTCCCCTCTCGTCAGCTATCACCAGGTACGGCCATGGGCGGCAAGTTGCGCTGTGGGAGAATTGTGTGGGGAGCACAAGCGTAACGTGGGCAGCCGATGGACCCGTGCTGTCCCTGGGTCCGATGCCTCAGCAAGCTGCGGGAGTCGGGACACTACTGACAGCGCCGACTCTTGCACAGAACAGTGAGGGGGATCGCTGACACATAACATCAAGTGCAGAGAACAGGAGGACCTGCGGGCGGAGGTAGCGGGACTCGGAAGCCCTGAAAGAAGTACATGCACAGTGAGTAGATGGCTGTGTGTGATAGAGGCAGAGGCTGGGCGGGACTATAGGACTACAATCTCCAGCATGTCTATGTGCGGCTGGAGGTGTGCGGCTGGAGGTGTAACCATAGTGAGACCACATGTGTCTGGATGGCAGGGGGAGGAGCTCAGAACACCCTGCTATTTTTTGAGGGGGCAAACTGCTGGCAATTGATAGGCACAGTGTTGACAATTAATGGCATGGGACATAGGCGACAATTAATGGCACAGTGGCTGTGTTTTATGACATGGCACAGTGGCGACAATTGATGGCATGGCACAGTGGCGACAATTGATGGCATGGCACAGTGGCGACAATTGATGACATGGCACAGTGGCGACAATTGATGGCATGGCACAGTGAGGCTGCAATTGATGATTTTTTTTCCGTTTGTTTGCGCCCCCCCCAAAAAATTGAGCACCAGACGCCACTGCCTCTAACCCTCCTATCCCCCCTTCCCCACCATTATTTCCATCACCCGTCCCTTTCTCATCTCTCCTCCCTCCCCCTCCTCTCTCTCTATCATCCCCCCCCCATGTTCTCTCTCCCTCCCTCTTTCTATCCTCTCCCCCTCCTTCCTCTCTCTCTCTTATCTCCCCCTTTCTCTTTCCCCTTGCCCTTCTCTATCCTCTCTCCCTTCCCTCCCTCTCTCTGTTGCCCCCCTTCTCTCTATACTTTCCTCTCTATGTCCTTCCCCTTTGTCATTTGTCCCCCACTTCCTCTGTCCATTTTTGTTTTGTTTTGTTTTATTTGAATAGAAAGCAGTAGCCAGGATTGTGACTCCCCTCCCCACTTTATCAGCCCTCCCTTTTTTTCCCCCTCAGTTACCAGTTTTCCCAGCTACAGTCTCCCAGTCATTCAGTCAGCACATCTTTACCCCAGCCTCATCCAACTCCCCCAAACCACACCTTTACCAACTCTTCCTAGGTGATAGGTATCGGTATTCGGTATCGGCGAGTACTTAAAAAAAAGTATCGGTACTTGTACTCGGTGTCAAAAAAGTGGTATCGGGACAACCCTAGTTTTAGACACACAGTAATCACACCTCCTTGATTAGTGACCACAGAGAGAAAGCTCCCAGTACTGTGGTTATCAGGAAACAGACAACCAGAAAGTGTGGAGATCAGAGAAGAATTACAGCAACTTGAGAGCAAAAACGAACAATGAGGACATGAAAACAGCACTGCATTAAGGTAAAGCAAGCTATTAAGATAAAAAAAAAATCCTTTACAAACCCTTTAAGTTGAAGGAAAAGTCCCTGCAACCGCAAGAAGCCAGACAGGGGCAAACAAGAGGCGTGGCTTCCACAGTCACGGCTGGTCGGACATGAGTGAGGGAGCTGTGTGTTTCAGCCTGAGTCCCCTGTGCTTACTTGGGAATAAGGATGAGCTCAGGCGTGTTCGCATAGAACACGTGCAGAGCCCGCCAGGAAGTTGGCACCCGCGCTGCGCTAATCACAGCCAGGGAGACATTGTCCGATGCTTGGCTGCAGAGATCGGGAAATGTCTGCCTGGCTGTGATTAGCGCAGCGTGGGTGCCGACTTTCCTTGCGGGCTCTGCACGTGTTCTATGCGAACACGCCGGAGCTCATCCTTACTTGTGAATGGCGGCTTACTGATCCCCCAAATGGCTGGTGTTGGTAGGAAGATGAGTGGTGCTGCTCTGCATTGGATCCCTGAACTGAAACTGGAGTTTAGGCATCCCCAGCAGCCCTTTGAGAACTCATGTCAGATGAATGTCTTCCTCTAACAGCCAGCAAAACTGAATGTGAATGGTGCTCTCCTCCCCCTAAGCCCTGAAACCTACAGAGTCCTGTAATTAATTTGGCAGCCTCTGCATCCCTTTGGATGGGTCTCTAATTGTCTGTGTGAGTGAGTGGTGTTCTCACATCACTGAGCCCTGAACCTTTTGGACTCCTGTAATCAATTTGGCAGCCTTTGCAGCCCTGTGGAAACTCAAGTCAGGCAGCAGCTATTCTTCTCTAAAACAGCCGGTGTGAGTGAGTATAAGCAGTGCTCTCCTCCTCCCAGCCCTGAACCCTATGGACACTTGTAAATAACTTGGCAACCTCTGCAGCCTTTTGAGAATTCGAGTCACTCCCCTCCAATAACTGGTGTGAGTGAGCAGTGTTCTCCCCCGTGGGCCTTGAATCCTATGGACTTTTGTAAGTAACTCTGCATTACCTGTGAGCCTTTTTAATTACTTTGGCAGTATTTTTATCTACTCCTCTGGACTTTGTTAATTACACCGATAGTACACCTGAGTTGGAGCCTTTCTATTTCGGTAATACCTGTGTACCTGAGTGCGAATTGTGTGCTGGGTTATGAACTTTGTTTATTTTTTTTTGACTGACACAAGTGCAGTGGTGCTTCTGCCCCTCCCCCTTCCTTTTTTTTTCTCTTCACCTATGGTGATCCTGATTTTGAGTTAAAGTGGTTGTAAACCCACATTTTTGTCCTTTGCCTACAGGTAAGCCTATAATAAGGCTTACCTGTAGGTATAAAGAATATTTCCTAAACCTGTACGGTTTAGGATATATTCCCCTCGCATTGATTGCAGCGGCGCATGCGCAGGGGGGATCCTCGGCTGAAGGGCCGGCCCCGCCGACCCATGCCGGATTGAAATATCCTGCGCGCATAAGCGGGAGGGATGTCATCGCCGCTCCAGCCAATCATAGCGCTGGAGCGGCGATACCCGGAAAACACGCTCGGCATGGACCAGGTAAGTTCCCTACCTCGTTCCGAGGTAAGTATTTCATAATGAGCTAATATGCGGTGCATACTAGCTCATTATGGCTTTTGCCTTGCAGGGTTAAAAAAAATGTATATGCGGGTTTACAGCCGCTTTAAGATGAATAGACAACAATCGGCAGCTGAAAGAGTATGCTCGCTCTGAAGGACAGGGGGTTGGAAGGAGCCCTCCAAACACGCAAAGTGGTGGAGCATCTGTGATTCCTGACTACAAGGAGCTTTAGAAAAGGCAGAGAAGGTGGAAAAGCAGAGTAAATTAACATTGGAACAGGTGAATGCACAGCTGCTAGCAGCAATTCAAACCTCTAACATGGCTCTTTCAGGTAAAATGGAAGAAATTAAGATTGATATTGGATATCTGAGACAGGACATGCAATGTATGCAGGAGAGAATCAATGAAACTGAAAATAGAGTGTCAGCTCTGGAGGACACTGTGTTACCTATTTGAATGAAAAAAGGAGTGGGAAAGACAGAGGGGAAAGCAAAAGGGGGGAAGAAGCAGAAGAAAAAAAGAGGGAGACAAAGAAAAAGGGGGGGGGGGAGAAGGTTTGGAATACGAGGGGATAGCACTCACATGGGCCACATCTGTATATATAGTAACGGGGAAACAATAACTACAAGTAGATATTGATGGTCAGACTTTGAGGCCAAGGAAGTATATTAAAAAATAAAGTTTAATATCATATTGGATTACAGTCAAATATACATCATAATAAAAAATACAGTTACAAAAATGACCACTGTAAACGAAAAATCCTTAGAAGTCGCCGACGCACGTTTCGCCGTGAGGCTTCTTCAGGACGATAGCAAGGATTTCTTAGAATAACGTATAACAGAGAACAAATAGTTGTATGATAGATGGTCTCTTGGTGGATGCATCCACAGGGCACAAAAAGCAAACGGTATCACAAGATCGATAGGGAACTTGTTTTTGAAAAGGATCAGCTAGTGTGTACAGCCAGAGGAAGGAATATGTTCCCAATAAGGGAAATGAGGAAAAACCCCAATTCACGGGCTTGCAATAAACGTAACAAACGTAGTCACATGTAGTCTGTGCTAAAATAAACAATCCTGTAGCATGCTGGGACAACAAACACCTCACGGACAGCAGGAGAAACGTATGATCCGTATTTAATAGGACCCCAATATGTTGGTTCCTATGTTAGACAACCGTGTTGCAACCATCAAAGGTAGTGTCATATGGCTGGAGGAGGTGTAGGTGTGTGTCCCAGGGTGTACGGGCGTGGTACGAAATCCTTGCTATCGTCCTGAAGAAGCCTCACGGCGAAATGTGCGTCGGCGACTTCTAAGGATTTTTCGTTTACAGTGGTCATTTTTGTAACTATTTTTTATTATGATGTATATTTGACTGTAATCCAATATGATATTAAACTTTATTTTTTAATATACTTCCTTGGCCTCAAAGTCTGACCATCAATATCTACTTGTAGTTATTGTTTCCCCGTTACTGTGTTACCTATGATTAGTAAGTTGCAGATTACTGAGAAACCGGTAGCAACGTGGCAGCAGAAATTAGATCAAATTGAGAATCGCATGCGCCGACAAAATATTAGAATCATAGGCTTACGAGAGAGAGCAGAAGGTCAAAATGCAGGAGAGTTTGTGGAAAGATGGTTGAAAGCTACATTCCCCAGATGCTGAATTCTCATGTGCGTTTATTATTGAGCGAGCGCATAGGATACCTGCAAAGAAACCGCAACCAGGTGCTCCCCCAAGGCCATTTTTAGCACGTCTATTGAATTGTAAAGACCGTGATTTAATTCTGCGGAAAGCTTGACAAAAGGGATTGATAGAATATGAAAATGTAAAAATTTCAATATTTTCAATAAGGGGACACCCTGAAGTTTGAACATTTTTCTTTTTGAATCCTGAATGTTTTTTTCTTCTATTTTTTTTCCTTCTTCTTTAGGACTGAGATCCCCCCCCCCCTCTTTTTTTTTCACAGCAATAATATTTTAATTTGCATGGCCAATTTTGTAGCTATGCAATCCTCCCTTTTTTTTTCGCAGAGTAATAATATTTCAATTTGCATGGCCAATTGCTTGGCTATGCAATCCTCCCACTTTTTTTTTCTTTTACACTTGTTTTTTTTTTGCACAGTTAATTTGCATGGCCAATTTTTTATTTTTTTTGGCTATGCAATCCTTATTTTTTACACTTAGGGGGCCAGATTCATCTCATATGCGCTACGCCGTCGTAACATTGAGAGGCAAGTACAGTATTCACCAAGCACTTGCTCCCATATGTACGCCGGCGTAACGTAAATGGGCCGGCGTAAGCCTGCGTAATTCAAAGTAGCAAGGCAGTGGGCGTGTAGTATTCTAATGAAGCGTGACCCCATGTGAATGCATGGCCAAACGAACGGCGCATGCGCGTGCATGCTCAGAATCACGTCGCAAATACTCCCTAAGATACGACGGCTCAATGCGTATGATGTGAACCTAACTTACGCCCAGCCCCATTCACGTACGCCCAGCCCCATTCACGTACGACTTACGTAAACGACGTAAAATCCAACGGCACTTCCGATGTCGACTTAGACCAGCTTTTTGGTGGTTTAACTTTACGCCGGAAAAACGCCTTACGTAAACGACGTAGATTACAGCGACGGGTGCAAGTACGTTCGTGAATTGGTGTATGTAGCTCATTTACATATTCAACGCGTAAATCAACGGAAGCGCTCCTTGCGGCCAGTGTAAATATGCACCCAAGATACGACGGCGTAGGAGACTTACGTCGGTCGTATCTTGGCAAAATTCAGGCGTATCTCATTTTAAGAATCCACGCATAGATACGACGGCGCAGATTTGGACTTACGACGGCGTATCAGTAGATACGTCGGCGTAAGTCTTTCTAAATCCGGCTAAGGGTTTGTTTTTTTTTTGGGGGGGGGGGGGGGAATATGGGTATATAAATATAGGTGTGGCACTGTTTAGCTACAGTTTTTCTACATTATGGATTGTTTATCTTTGTTTTTGGTTACTTTTGGGTACTCCAGATTGGTAAATGTTATGAATATTGTATGTGTAGAGGTATTTAAATGTATGGAGGTATATATTGGTATCTATATAAGGTATGGCTTGGTTAGGATTAAGGCAGGTTGGGTACCTATTTATACCTTGCACAATCTGCACCTTATTGAGCTTTGTACACAGGTTGCACCCCTTTTTTTATTTTTAGAATGGGGAATAATGTTCATGGACTTAGTCCTAATGGGGGGGGGGGGGAATAACTTGGAGGGAGAGGAGAGGGGGGTTGAGGTGGGTCAGGAATGATTTATATATCCTAGGGAAGTAGGGGTTTCATTGTGTAATCCCTTTTGTCCCTAAGGAGTTCTTTGGCTGCTTGTACTCCTACGTACCCCCCCTTTTTTTTTTGCTTTTTTCTCTCCTATCCCCTTGCCCCTTGATAGGGGATGGGGGTAGGGGAGGGAAACGGAGTGGAAGAAGCTGCAGTACTTTAATTATATAGGCTGGACACTTTACAAATTGCAAGCGACTTGGGTAAATGCCAGTCGCAAGCAATGTCTCATTTTTTTCCTTTTTACACTTTGAGTTACTAAGGTATAACAAGGGTATTAGAAATGGAAGGTTTAGAATGGAGACAAACTTGTTGCCATGGGAAGCAGCGCTACCACCCTACTTGATACCCTAAATGTTATTGGATCCAACCTTAGACAGACATGGAGGGGCGACCCCTAAACGGGTCAGTAGAGAAAATACGCTAAAAAGGCTTTTGGTTGAGGTAGGTTGGACTGACCTGTGGAGAATTAGGAATCCACAGACCAGGGCGTATTCGTGGTCAGCCCCAGGAGGAAGCCGTCTGTCGCGGATAGATATTGTTTGTGGGAATGATAACGTTCAACCAAAGGTACATACGAATGTAAGGTTTGTCCATAGTCACTTGCCATACCACAACAAAAATTTTAATTTAAAAATTAAAAATAAAAATAAAAATGAAAATGAAAATTTAAAAATTAAAAATAAAATAAAATATAATTTAAAAATTAAAAATAAAAATAAAAATGAAAATTTAAAAATAAAATAAAATATAATAAAAATAAAAATTTAAAAATTAAAAATTAAAAATAAAATAAAAATAATAATAAAAATAAATAATATAATATATAAAAAAAAATATTTTTATTTTATTTTTATTTATTTTTATTTTTATTTATTTTTATTTTCATTTTTATTTTATTTCATTTTTCATTTTATTTTTATTTTTATTTTTATTTATTATATATATATTTTTTTTTCATCCCAACAGATACACAGTACACATATAGTAGTAAAAAATCCAACCTTTAGATACATCGAAAAGGTTTTTTGATAAAACCATTTTTTTTATATAAGACATTTTTTTCCATGCAGGGGTGCATAAACTGTACTAGTACATTAATATGAAGTTTTTAACCCATAAATTTTATTTCATTCTATTTTATTTAATTTTAATTTTAGTATTGGTGGTCATATACAACACTAAGCATATTTAATAGCATAAGTCAAGCAAAGGTACATACGAATGTAAGGTTTGTCCATAGTCACTTGCCATACCACAACAAAAATGGCGCTAGCGACACTTCCTGTATTGGATAGACTAGAGCTATGGTTTACCAGTTCCAAAAATGGCGCCAGCGGCATTTCCGGTGCCGACGACGCCATTTACGGCCGCGAGTAATTAAGCATAGACTACAGCCACTGTTTACCATTTGTATAATGGCGCCAGCGGCATTTCCGGTTTCGACGACATCACTTCCGGTCGAGAGCAATCAAGCAATTGGACACAGTAAGATTTAGGGTATAAATAGCCATTCAAGGGGTACACCGGCAGATTCCT